>NW_027361971.1:3167500-3767500 GCF_039654945.1 Dendrobates tinctorius | reverse complement strand
TATTAACCCTGTGTACCCTCAGCAAGATGTATCATCCCTGACCACAAGCACTTGTCCACTTGTTTGTGGTTAGATGGACTTCCCAAGTACCAGCATTGTGGAGGGCACGGGTAATGTTGTGAGACACGTGCCTGTGTAATGGCGGGATGGCACACCGGGACAAATATTCCCGCGTGTTCTCGGGGTGATCGTCGACTCTGCCCTCTCTTTCAAACTGCATAGCAAAGCCCTTGCCTCCTTCTGTCCATTACAACTCAAAAGCATTTCCTGGATCCGTACATTACAAGAAACTTAAAAAATGTTTGTGCACACCCTCATGATCTCCCGCCTCGAGTATTGCAACCTTATACTCTGTACCCTACTATCTAGCACTGTTGCACCACTCAAATCTATCCAAAACTCTGCTGCCAGAGTAATCCAACTGTCCCTCCGTTATTCCACAGCCTCTCCTCTCTGCCATGCCCTTCACTGCCATCCTATTGCCCATTAGCTATAGTTCAAAACCCTAAATATGACATACAAAGCCTTCCCCAAACTGTCTCCTTCATACATGCTGTTAAGGACAGTGGAACACGCTAAATAAAAATATAAATAAAGCGTGTTCGCCGCCCGGGGTCCACCGTGCGGTAGGTGACAAAACCGCTGCTTAGAGAGGCAGAGCACTAAGGCGGTAAGTGCACAAGGTTGACTGCACCTACTGCACAAGAGCAAACTCTGTTGCACACACAGAGCTGCAAGCATAAACATATGTTGCAATAGCAGACTGTTTCACACACAGAGCTGCAAGCATGAACACAAATTCAAACGCCGAGTCTGTTAGAACTTCACAGAAGCTCAGCGACACAGACGCGGTATAAGGTCACAGGAGTCGCCAAGACTGACGGGACTGACTCCGTCTAGACCTACCGTTAGACGTCTGGTGCAGAGGCGTTGCAACCGCGAATGCACACTGTGCTGCAACTACAGAGCGGCAAGTAGAGAGCCACTGGCAAGGCACTGCCAGAAATGCTGGCGCAATGCAGGACGCTTTAGCTGCTGCAATGGATGAGGCTTGAGCGCGCTGGCGCTAGCGCTGCTACTGGCTGACCCAATCACTCACACATTCGTAATCACCAAGGAGGGGGATATTTAATGAGTCAGTCACCAGTCCAAGCATCCGTCATCAAACATACAGCAGCAAGTATAAGAATACTAGCGCATGGCGGAACGGCCATGCGCACTTTTTATAGCGTACGGGACCTGCCGGAAATCCCCAGAGCCCTGAGCATAACCAATAGAATCAGGAGCAAGACCTGAGCACCTGACTCCCGAACTCCAATGGGAGCTCATCCCATGAGCATGCTCAGAAGGGACGAAGGACTTAGCCTCTGGAGACAAATGTGAAAATCTGGATTCCTGCGTAGGCATTGTAGAAACCATATTCCTAACATTACCCCCCCTCCTAGGACCCCCCTCCCTGAACCGTCCGACCCACCAGCCTGTGCCCGACAGTGGCACAGACCTCAGATTCGCCCAAAAGTGAGTCTGATGTCCCAGTAGGTGAAACTGAAAACCGGGACATACGGACGGTATCAGTGGAGGTCAGGTCGGCAGGTCTCAGGAGGGATACCCGGTTGATAATGGGAGCGGAAGATTTAGGAGACCGCCGCCGTGTATCGATGGCCGTCGCCACACTCCATTCGGGGAGACGGTCCCGAGCACATAATGTGCATGCCCGAATGAATTTTTTGATGTCCCGAGCTCTATGGGGCCACCAATATGTTCCGGCCAAGAGCTTCGAGACCTGCATGTAGCCTCGGTGGTGAGACGCATTGGACGCATGTGCCCAGGCGAGTACTTGAGCTCTAAGATGAGGAGGAACAAAGGAATGCTGGCGCAATGCAGGACGCTTTAGCTGCTGCAATGGATGAGGCTTGAGCGCGCTGGCGCTAGCGCTGCTACTGGCTGACCCAATCACTCACACATTCCTAATCATCAAAGAGGGGGATATTTAATGAGTCAGTCACCAGTCCAAGCATCCGTCATCAAACATACAGCAGCAAGTATAAGAATACTAGCGCATGGCGGAACGGCCATTCACACTTTTTATAGCGTACGGGACCTGCCGGAAATCCCCAAAGCCCTGAGCATAACCAATGGAATCAGGAGCAGGACCTGAGCACCTGACTCCCGAACTCCAATGGGAGCTCATCCCATGAGCATGCTCAGAAGAAGGGACGAAGGACTTAGCCTCTGGAGACAAATATGAGAATCTGGATTCCTTCATAGGCATTGTAGAAACCAGATTCCTAACACATGTTACATGGTCTCGCAATGTCCAACTGGGTCATGACTTTTTGTACGCAAACACAGTGTGCTGTCAGTAAGATGTACCGTCCCTACCCACAAGCACTCGTCCACAAGTCTGAGGTTAGGTGCACTTTCCCTGTACCAGCATTGTTGATTGCACTGGTAATGTTGTGGGACACATTCTTGCTTGTCTAATATCGTGACGACAGACCGGGAGAAATAGTGCTGGGTGGGGACCGAGTACCTTGTTATGGTCACTGCCATCAGGTTGCAGAAAACGTCCATTTCTCAAGAACCTAGAATGCAACATCTCAAGCGCAAGCGGATGGCAAATATGTGAATTTAGTGCTGTGTCCTGTGGGCCGTTGGCTGCATCTTTCTGCTTACGGTCCAGTGACTAGGGTATGGACATCTGAAGGCTGCGCTGGGGCAAGGACGTGTACGTGCTTGATTATGGTGCAATTTGACTGTGGTCAATGACAGGTGCAGGGAAGGAGACATCTTCACATGCCCCATGGACAGGGGATTGACTTGCATGCACAACAGCGAAAAAGCAGTGGTTTCACCCTCAGACACTGTTTGTGGAGGCTGGTGTTCAACCAACAAATTCTGTTACATTGCTGCCATCTTGCCTGAATGCTGGTGGTGGTAAGGCTGGAAGTTTTACTACCCCTGCAGATTTGGCCATGGCCGTTGGTGCAAATGTCCTTTTTGGGGTTATTGGCAGAGTCTTTAAAAAACAAGAAGACTGGTAGGGGGACATTCATTGTCTCCCTCTACCACAACACCTCTTCACCTTGACACCTGTCTTTCGTTGTTCCCCAAGGCTCTGTTCTAGGACCCCTACTCTTCTCCATCTACACCTTTGACCTGGGCCAGCTGATGTAAAGGCACAGTCTGCAATATCATCACAACGCCGATGACACGCAGATCTCCCTATTTGTACCTGACCCTTCTGACCAAAATCACACGTCTTCCCCATAATCATCCTTCTTTTCTACTCGCTTTATAAAACTGGACATGGACAAATCAGAATACATAATCTGTCAAGCATCTCACACTGAGTATACCAGAGAGCTGTGTATGTTTCATTTGGTACCACTTTATTAAGAGGTAAACTTTGACCTAGAGAAAATGATTTTCAAGACATTCACTGCCTTTTTGGAACATTTTTTGCAGCTGTGATCTTCATCTTCTTGGTGTGCATGTGGAAAATTTCTAAGTTGTCATCAATGCCATCATCGTTCATATGTAGTTAAGAGGAAATGAGGTTTTTCAAAGGGTCGTGGTTATTTAGGTTTTGTGGCATTCCTTTAACAGTGTTGGTTACACTTGGACAATTAATTTTAGACTGTGACCTTTGTATATTATTGGTAATATGTATGGGTGAAGATGAAGAACCTTGCTGCATGGGTGTGTTTATAGTTATGGTCGGTGCACTCCTCGTAAAACTTAGTTTTTCACGAGCATCCAGTTTGTTTGTTTTTTCTCTTACACTGATCTGCGTTCTATAATTCAGCATTTTAATAACATGTTGCACTTTGCCCTTTATACAGACACATGCGTGTTTGGCAACATATTTTGGATGGGCATTTCTTAGGGCGAGTCTCACACGCGCATCTGGTACACTGATCTTATGACAGGCATGAAACCGATGATGGCAATTGATGGTGGCTAAGCGACAAATTCTTGTTGGCTTTATCCTGGATCTCATACCTCCCATAGCCAGTGCTGTTGTTAATCATGTACTTTCCGATTCCTGACATCACCATGCCCCTTTTCCAGATCACTTCATCCAACGATTCGTCCGCCATATTTTTACTAAAAACCTGCACCTTCCCAGCAGCAACTGTGTATGAAACCACGTAACAGTTTTGCAAGATTTTTATGATGCCCTCCCCAAAACAAGGCCACACTATGTTGTTATCTATCCCCAGGGGCAAATGTTTGACAGCCAACACACTTAGTGTATGGGCATAACAAGTCTATGAGACCCGCTCAAAGAAATTGGGCCTATCTTTTAATCAGGCCTTCCTCCAAGTCTCATCATCCACCGCCACTAGATCAAAAGGGTTTACGTGTTCCATGCAGCTACAGCCAGTGTCGAATTATTAACAAGGGTGGGTGGTTATACTGTGCGTAAAATACTTGTTCTGAAAACGGTTGAGGTGTACCCAACAGGGGAAAATGTTTTACAGCCCATACACTAAGTGTATGGGCATTCCAAGTCTAGGAGTCCCGCTCCTTTAACCCCTTCCTGACATCAGACGTACTATCCCATCCATGGAACCCGGGCCCCTATGCCCATGGACGGGATAGTACGTCTACCGCGATCAGCGGCGCCCACGTGGTGAGCGCCGCTGATCGCGGCCGGGTGTCAGCTGATTATCACAGCTGACACCCGGCACAATGTGTCAGGGGCGGTCACGGACCGCCCCGACACGTTAACCCCTTGCACACCGCGAGCAAACATGATCGCGGTGTACCGGGGGTTAAAGGGAAGAATCGGCAGGGAGGGGGCTCCCTCCGTGCTTCCCTGAGCCCCCCACGGCAGCGCAATGTGCAGCGCTGCTGCCGGGGGCTCCTTTCCTGCAGGCCCCCGAATCCAAGATGGCGATGGGGGCCTTTGGGGGCCTGCAGGAAGCTGGCTTCCTCAGTGCCTGCAAAGCGCAGGCATGAGGAAGCCTTGTGCACTGCCTGTGACAGATCGCTGATCTGTCACAGTGATCTGTGATGTGACAGATCAGCGATCTGTCACAGAACAGTGATGTCCCACCTGGGACTATTTAATAAAGTAAAAAAAAAAATTAAAAAAAGTGTTAAAATAATTTTAAAAAAATCGCCAAATAAATTACAAAAAAAAAAAAAAAATATTCCCCCAAATAAATCCATTTTTTTTAAAATAAAAAAAAACAAACAATAAAAGTACACATATTAGGTATCGCCGCGTCCGTAACGACCCGCCCTATAAAACTGTCCCATTAGTTAACCCCTTTAGCGAACCCCTTAAAAATAAAAATAAAAAACGAAGCAAAAAATAATGATTTATTATCATACTGCCAAACAAAAAGTGTAATAACGCGCGATGGTACCTCTGAAAACGTCATCTTGTCCCGCAAAAAACGAGCTGCCACACAGCATCATCAGCGAAAAAATAAAAAAGTTATAGCTCACAGAATAAAGCGATGCAAAAATAATTATTTTTTATATAAAATAGTTTTCATTGCATAAAACCGACAAAACATAAAAAAACGGCCTAAATGAGGTATCGCTGTAACCGTACTGACCCGAAGAATAAAACCGCTTTATCAGTTTTACCGCACACGGAACGGTGTAAACGCACCCCCCCAAAAGAAATTCATGAAACGCTGGTTTTTGTTCATTCTGCGTCCCAAAAATCGGAATAAAAAGCGATCAAAAAATGTCACGTGCCCGAAAATGGTGGATCAAAATACGGAAAAATTATAGCTCTCAAAATGTGGTGATGCAAAAACTATTTTTACAATAAAAATCGTCTTTTAGCGCGCGACAGCCGCCAAACATAAAAACCGCCATAAATAGTAAATCAAACCCCCCGTTATCACCCCCTTAGTTAGGGAAAAATAATAAAATAAAAATAAAAAAAATGTATTTATTTCCATTTTTCCATTACGGTTAGGGTTAGGGTTAGGGATAGGGCTAGGGTTAGGGCTAGGGCTGAGATTAGGGTTAGGGGTGTGTTGGGGTTCGGGTTGGAGTTAGAATTGGGGGTTTCCACTGTTTGGGCACATCAGGGGCTCTCCAAATACAACATGGCGTCTGATTTCAATTCCAGCCAATTCTGAGTTGAAAAAGTCAAATGGTGCTCCTTTCCTTCCAAGCTCTGACATGCGCCCAAACAGTGTTTTACCCCCACATGAGCCTACTCAGGACAAATTGCAAAACAATTTTTGGGGTCCAATTTCTCCTGTTACCCTTAGGAAAATAAAAAATTGGGGGCAAAAATATCATTTTTGTGGAAAAAAATGATTTTTTTATTTTCACGTCCGAGCGTTATAAACTTCTGTGAAGCACTTGGGGGTTCAAAGTGCTCAACACACATCTAGATAAGTTCCGTGGGGGTCTAGTGTCTAAAATGGGGTCACTTGTGGGGAGTTCAATAGTTTAGGTACATCAGGGGCTCTCCAAACGCACATGACACCCGCAGACCATTCCATCAAAGTCTGCATTCCAAAACGTCACTGCTTCCCTTCCGAGCCCCGACATGTGTCCATACAGTAGTTTTCTCCCATATATGGGGTGTCAGCGTACTCATGACAAATTGGACAACAACTTTTGGGGTCCAATTTCTCCTGTTACCCTTGGGAAAATGAAAAAATTGGGGACTAATTGATCATGTTTGTGGAAAAATACGATTTTTTTATTTTCATGCCTGGGCATTATAAACTTCTGTGAAGCCCTTGGGGGTTCAAAGTGCTCACCACACATCTAGATAAGTTCCTTAGGGGGTCTCGTTTCCAAAATGGGGTCATTTGTGGGGGTTTCCACTGTTTAGGTACATTAGGGGCTCTCCAAAGGCAACATGACACCCGCATAACATTCCCTCAAAGTCTGCATTCCAAAACGTCACTACTTCCCTTCCGAGCCCCGACGTGTGTCCATACAGTAGTTTTCTCCCACATATGGGGTGTCAGCGTACTCAGGAAAAATTGGACAACAACTTTTGGGGTTCAATTTCTCCTGTTACCCTTGGGAAAATAAAAAAATTGGGGACTAATTGATCATGTTTGTGGAAAAAATACGATTCTTTTATTTTCATACCCGGGCATTATAAACTTCTGTGAAGCCCTTGGGGGTTCAAAGTGCTCACCTCACATCTAGATAAGTTCCTTAGGGGGTCTAGTTTTCAAAATGGGGTCATTTGTGGGGGGTTTCCACTGTTTCGGTACATTAGGGGCTCTCCAAAGGCAACATGACACCCGCAGACCATTCCATCAAAGTCTGCATTCCAAAACGTCACTACTTCCCTTCCGAGCCCCGACGTGTGCCCATACAGTAGTTTTCTCCCACATATGGGGTATCAGCATACTCAGGACAGATTGGACAACAACTTTTGGGGCCCAATTTCTCCTGGTACCCTTGGGAAAATAAAAAAATGGTGACTAAAAGATCATGTTTGTGGAAAAAATACGAATTTTTTATTTTCACGCCCGGGCGTTATAAACTTCTGTGAAGCACTGGGGGGTTTAAAGTGCTCACCACACATCTAGATAAGTTCCTTGGGGGGTCTAGTTTACAAAATGGTGTCATTTGGGGGTTTCAACTGTTTAGGTACATCAGGGGTTTTCCAATCGCGACATGGTGTCCGATCTCAATTCCAGCCAAAAACGTCAAATGGCGCTGCTTCCCTTCCGAGCTCTGCCATGCGCCCAAATAGTGGTTTACCCCCACATGTGGGGTATCAGCGTACTCAGGACAAATTGCACAATAACTTTTATGGTCCTGTTACCCTTGGAAAAATAAGAATTGAGGGTGAAAAGATCATTTTTGTGGAAAAAATATGATTTTTTAATTGTACGGCTTTATGTTATAAACTTCTGTGAAGCCCTTGGGGGTTCAAAGTTCTCACCACACATCTAGATAAGTTCCTTAGGGGGTCTAGTTTCCAAAATGGTGTCATTTGTGGGGGGTTTCCACTGTTTTGGTACATCAGGGGTTTTCCAATCGCGACATGATGTCCGATCTCAATTCCAGCCAAAAACGTCAAATGGCGCTGCTTCCCTTCCGAGCTCTGCCATGCGCCCAAATAGTGGTTTACCCCCACATGTGGGGTATCAGCGTACTCAGGACAAATTGCACAATAACTTTTAGGGTCCTGTTACCCTTGGGAAAATAAAAATTGGGGTGAAAAGATCATTTTTGTGGAAAAAATATGATTTTTTAATTGTACCGCTGTACGTTATAAACTTCTGTAAAGCCCTTGTGGGTTCAAAGTTCTCACCACATATCTAGATAAGTTCCTTGGGGGGTCTAGTTTCTAAAATGGGGTCACTTGTAGGGGGTTTCCACTGTTTAGGTACATCAGGGACTCTCCAAACGTGACATGGCATCCGATCTGAATTCCAGACAATTTTGCATTGAAAAAGTCAAACGGCGCTCCTTCCATTCTGAGCTCTGCCATGCGCCGAAACAGTCGTTCCCCCCCACAAATCAGGTATCAGCGTACTCAGGACAAATTGCACAATAACTTTTGAAGTCAAATTTCTCCTATTACCCTTGGTAAAATAAAAAAAATTGAACCTAAATACTTTTTTTGTGAAAAAAAGTTAGATGTTCATTTTTTTTTAAATATTCAAAAAAATTCCTGTGATGCACCTAAAGGGTTAATAAACTTCTTGAATGTGGTTTTGAGCACCTTAAGGGGTGCAGTTTTTAGAATGGTGTCACTTTTGGGTATTTTCTATCATATAGACCCCTCAAAGTGGCTTCAAATGTGATGTGGTCCGTAAAAATAAAATGGTGTTGTAAAAATGAGAAATCGCTGGTCAACTTTTAACCCTTATAACTTCCTAACAAAAAAAAATTTTGGTTCCAAAATTGTGCTGATGTAAAGTAAACATGTGGGAAATGTTAGTTATCAAGTTTTTTGGGTGCCATATCTCTGTGATTTAAGGGCATAAAAATTCAAAGTTGGAAAATTGCGAAATTTTCAAAATTTTCGCCAAATTTCTGTTTTTCTCACAAATAAACGCAAGTTATTTGAATGAAATTTTACCACTAACATGAAGTACAATATGTCACGAGAAAACAGTGTCAGAATCACCAGGATCCCTGGAAGCGTTCCAGAGTTATGACCTCATAAAGGTACAGTGGTCAGAATTGTAAAAATTGGCCCGGTCATGAAAGTGCAAACCACCCTTGGAGGTGAAGGGGTTAAATTGGCCATAGTTTTTAATCAGGCTTTCCTCCACGTCTCATCATCCAACGCCACTAGATCACCAGTATTAACGTGTTCCGTGCTACTACAGCCAGTGCCGAAATCCTAACAAGCGTGGGGGTGTTTGCTGGGTGTTAAATACTTGTTATGGAAAAGGTTGAGGTGTACCCCACCGGGGAAAATGTCAGCCCAGCACACTTAGTGTACGGCCATTACATGTCTAGAAGACCCGCTCCTTTTTAATGGAGCATTTTTTGTTAAGAGGTCCTCCTACATGTTTCTTCCAATGGGGAATTGGGGTTTTTGGGGTGCATATGACTTGGTAGCATGGCAAGCCTTGCAGTCAATGTAAAATAAAACAGAATGGGAGTACAAAATGAATAATGTGAAGAGGATTTCCCTGTGCCCACCCAGTATGTGGGTTCAAAGGCTTATTGGGGTGCATATACTGTAACTTGGTAGCAGGGCAGGCCTTGCAGTCAATGCATAAGAAAACAGAATGGGAGTTCAAAATGAATAATGTGAAGTGAATTTTCCTGTTCCCTTCCAGTATGTGGGTTCAAAGGCTTATTGGGGTGCATATGACTTGGCAGCAGGGCAGGCCTTGCAGTCAATGCATAAGAAAACAGAATGGGAGTACACAATGAATAATGTGAAGTGTATTTTCCTGTTCCCTTCCAGTATGTGGGTTCAAAGGCTTATTGGGGTGCATATGACTTGTTGGCAGGGCATAAGAAAACAGAATGGGAGTTCAAAAGGAATAATGTGAAGTGGATTTTCCTGTGCCCATCCAGTACCTGAGTTCAAAGGCTTATTGTGGTGCATACAGTATGACTTGGTATCAGGGCAAGCCTTGCAGTCAATGCATAAGAAAACAGAATTGGAGTACAAAATGAATAATGTGATGTGGATTTTCCGGTGGCCATCCAGTATGTGGCTTCAAAAAGCTTATTGGGGTGCATGTAACTTTGGGGCAAGCCAGGCCTTGCATTCAATGCAACATTTTTTCTGGAAGCCCTACTGTACCTCTCGTGAAAGGGGTATTGTGGTGCGTCGTAATTCTTGGACATAGACAATAACAGTTTAGGAGACCGACTGTTTAATAATGGCCCATTAAGAACATTAATGCCGCCTGATGCCCCAGTAAAAATAGGCTCTGTGAGTCCCTCCTCAATAAATGAAACAGGATGCGTCTGCTTATGTGTCACACACCACATGGCCAGCAAGGGTTGTTAAATGTTACAATGATATTTCCATGTAAATGCATTTGTATTGGTTGAAATCAATGTTAAAGTTGAAAAACGCTTCAAAAACGCTGCGTCTGAACATAGTCCAAGTGGGGGAGGAACAGTTTGGTCTGGGGTTAATTATTTTGCCTTATATACAAGTCATTAACCTGGAAAGGATATACGTTAACATATTTCCCAGCAAAATCCGTTTTGGTGTAGTTTTGGTATGTTTTTTGGTGCACCGGTAAAAATGGCATGAAACTCTAACAACATTGTTTAAAGCTGTGAACTAGGAGTCAGGAATGCTTCCAGGGGCGATCCCCATGATGTCCCCATGTCATTTCCATCATTTTCAGACCTTAAAAGGACCCCTGGGGGGGATCGCGGCAAAAATGCTCGGGTCTCCCATAGACTTACCATTGGGCTTGTTGTTCTGTCCGAGTACCCGAGTATTCCAATTTGCTTGACCCAAGCAGCGAGCACTTGAGCATTTTAGTGCTTGCCCATCACTAGTCATTAACAAAAGTTCACCTCAATTTTTTTTATATATCTTTTGTTGGCTATGACGGAAGTCAAATGTTTTCTGCAAGTCTTCACAAAGTTGGCACACACAGTGATGGTATATTGGCCCATTCCTCCATGCAGCTCTCCTCTAGAGCAGTGATGTTTTGGGCTTGTCACTGGGAAACATGGACTTTTAAAACCCTCCAAAAGTTTTCTATGGGGTTGAGATCTGGAGACTGGCTAGGCCACTCCAGGACCTTCATATGATTCTTACGAAACCACTCCTTTGTTACCCTGGTGGTGTGCTTGGGATCATCATCATGCTGAAAGACCCATCCACGTTTCATCTTCAACACCCTTGCTGATGGAAGGAGCTTTGCACTCAAAATCTCATGATACATGGACCCATTCATTCTTTCATGTACACAGATGAGTCGTCCTGGTCTCTTTGCAGAGAAACGGTCCCAAAGCATGATGTTGCCACCCCCATGCTTCACAGTAGTTATGGTGTTCTTTGGATGCAACTCAGCATTCTGCCTCCTCTGAACACAATGAGTTTTGTTTCTACCAAACAGTTCTACTTTGATTTCATCATACCATATGACATTCTCCACATACTCATCTGGTTAATCAAAATGCTTTCTAACAAACTTCAGTTCAGGCAGGCCCAGACATGTACTGGCTTAAGCACTTAAGCAGGGGGGCTGCAGGATTTGAGTCCCTGGAGGAGTAGGGTATTACTGATGGTAGCCTTTGTTATGGTGGACACAGTTCTATGCAGGTTATTTACTAGGTCTCCCCATGTAGTTCTGGGATTTTTGCTCACCGTTCTTGTGATAATTTTGACCCCACAGGGTGAGATATTGCGTGGAGCCCCAGAACGAGGGAGATTATCAGTGGTCTTTTATGTCTTCCATTTTCGTATTATTGCTCCCAGAGTTGATTTCATCACACCAAGCTGCTTGCCTTTTTCAGATTCAGTCTTTCCAGCCTGGTGCTGGGCTACAATTTTGTTTCTGGTGTCCTTTGACAGCTCTTTGGTCTTCACCATAGTGGAGCTTGAAGTGTGACTGTTTGAGGTTGAGGACAGGTGTCATTTATACTGATAACAAGTTCAAACAGGTGCCATTACTACAGTGGAGGACAAAGGAGCTGCTTAAAGAAGAAGTTACAGGTGTGTGAGAGCCCGAAATCTTGAATGTTTTTAGGTGACCAAATACTTATTTTCCGCTATAATTTGCAAAATAAATCTTGCCAAATCAGACAAGGTGATTTTCTGGATTTGTTTTCTCATTTTGACTCTCATAGTTGTGGTCTAGCTATGATGTCAATTACAGGCCTCTCTCACCTTTTTAAGTGTAGAACTTGCACAATTGGTGGCTGACTAAATACTTTTTTCTCCAATGTAACAATCTAATTTAACCCCTTAACCTCCGGAGCTTTTTTTGATTTTGTGTTTTTGTTTTTCGCTCCCCTTCTTCCCAGAGCCATAACTTTTTTATTTTTCAGTCAATATGGCCATGTGAGGGCTCATTTTTGTGGAACGAGTTGTTCTTTCGAAAAACCTAATGGTTTTACCATGTCATGTACTACAAAACAGTAAAAAAAAGTTCCAAGTGCAGTGGAATGCAAAAAAGTGCAATCCCACGCTTGTTTTTTGTTTGGCTTTTTTATTAGGTTCAATAAATGCTAAAACTGACCTACCATTATGATTTTCCAGGTCATCACGAGTTCATAAACACCAATTATGCCTAGGTTCTTTTTTATCTAAGCGGTGAAAAAAAATTCCAAACTTTAAAAAAAAGAAAAAAATTGCACCATATTCCAATACCCGTATCATCTCCGTATTTTATTATCGCGGGTTGGGTGAGGGCTTATTTTTTGCGTGCTGAGATTTAGTTTTTAATGATACCATTTTGGTGCAGATGCGATCTTTTGAGCACTCGTTATTGCATTTTAATGCAATGTTGCGGCGACCAAAAAACGTAATTCTGGCATTTTGACTTTTTTTCTCGCTTCGCCGTTTAGCAATCAGGTTAATCCATTTTTTTATTGATAGATTGGGTGATTCTGAACACAGCTATACCAAATATGTGTATGTTTGATTTTATTTTCATGGTTTTATTTTAAATGGGGCAAAAGGGGGGTGATTTGAAGTTTCATTTTTTTTTTTATTTTTTTATAGGAATTACAGATACTCACTGCCCTAACAGTAAAAAATCTTCTATGTTGGTGGAAAAACCTTTTCTCCTCCAGACGCAGAGAATGCACCCTTGTGACCGTCAC
This sequence comes from Dendrobates tinctorius, assembly GCF_039654945.1. Classification (NCBI taxonomy): domain Eukaryota; kingdom Metazoa; phylum Chordata; class Amphibia; order Anura; family Dendrobatidae; genus Dendrobates; species Dendrobates tinctorius. Next base: position 3,754,276 of record NW_027361971.1, on the reverse strand, counting down.
CTTCCTTGGTATAAACAAATCCTTGGAGAAATACTTGTATTGTCCCCTTATATACTTATACATGGTTATTAGATCGCCCTTTAGTTGTCTTTTTTCTAGACTACATAATCCTAATTTTGCTAATCTCTCTGGGTATTGAAGTTCCCCCATCCCCTTTATGAATTTTGGTTCCCTCTTTTGTACTCGCTCTAATTCCATTATATCCTTCCAGAGCACGGTGCACTAAACTGTACACAGTACTCCATGTGCTGTCTAGCCAGGCATTGTACAGAGGCAGGATAATGTTCTCATCATGTGTATCCAGACCTCTTTTAATGCACCCCATGATCATGTTTACCTTGGCAGCCACTGCCTGGCACTGGCTGCTCCAGGTAAGTTTATCATTATCATTATCAGGATCCCCAAGTCCTTCTCCATGTCAGATTTACCCAGTGGTTTCCCATTCAGTGTGTAATGGTGATATTGATTACTTCTTCCCATGTGTATAGCCTTACATTTATCATTGGCACACCGCATCTGTCACCTTTTGGCCCAAGTTTCCAACTTATCCAGATCCATTTGTAGCAGAATACTATCTTCTCTTGTATTGCCTGCTTTACATAGTTTTGCATCATCTGCAAATATCAATATTTTACTGTGTAAACCTTCTACCAGCTCGTTAATAAATATGCTGAAGAGAATAGGTCCCAACACCGACCCATGCGGTACCCCACTCCTAACGGGGACCAAGTTAGAGAATATACCATTTATAACCACTCTCTGCTTTCTATCACTAAGACTGATTTCAGATTTGCATTCAGGAGGGAAGCGGATGGCAACCTTCTTCCTCCGTGAAGCTCCGCCTACTTCTGTATGCATCCTCCGTTTCCCTGTGTACCTATCTTTAACATTGGGTATGCAAAGACTTGTGTTGTATGCGGACGTGTGCGGCAAGCGCACGGAAACGCAAAACGTCAAATCGCCGCATCTGGATGCATCCGCATACAACACATGTCCCTGTGTACCCAATGTTAAAGATAGGTGTGCATGCTTTTCTTTCAGGTCTATTAGATAGTATTAGATCTAAAAGTGCTGCTCCTCTGGTTGGATTATGCAACAATTGTGAAAGATATTTTTTCTTGGTTATTAGCAGAAACCTGTTGCCTTTCTGGGTTTTGCAGGTCTCTGTTTCCCAGTTAATATCCAGATAGTTAAAGTCCCCCATAATAAGGACCTCATTATGAGTTGTAGCTTCATCTTTCTGCCTTAGTAATAGGTTTTCCATGATTTCTGTTATATTTGGGGGTTTGTAACAGCCCCCAATGAGAATTTTGTTATTAATTTTCCTTCCATGTATTTCGAGCCATATGGACTCGACATCCTCAATCCCTTCACTAATATCCTCCCTTAAAGTGGACTTTAGACAAGACTTTACATAAAGACAAATCCCTCCTCCCTTCTTATTTTTACGATCCTTTCTAAACAGACTGTAACCCTGTAAGTTAACTGCCCAGTCATAGCTTTCATCTAACCATGTCTCGGTTAATCCCACTATGTCATAGTTACCTGTAGATATGTCTGCTTCTAGTACTTCCATCTGGTTTGTCAGGCTTCTGGGGTTTGCAATTATGCAGTTTAGAGGATTTTGTTTTGCTCCAATCTCCTTCCTGTGCATTGTTTTAGAAATTTTCTTACTTCCTATCCAGATTTGTTGTCTTGGGTCTTCTTTGCCACACCTCATATCCTTCATCAACATATATTCTGGCTTCATGTTCATGTCTAATGTTTTTCTTCCCGTCCCCTCTTCTAGTTTAACGCCCTCCTGATGAGTGTAGCGAGTCTTCTGGTGAATGTGTGTTGCCCAGGTTTGTTGATGTGTAGTCCATCTCACCGCTCAACGCCAGAACCCACATCAAAGGGAAGGAGTCCGTCATCACCGCACTGTTATGCCTGATGTCGGAATGGGGTTACGATCACAAAAATTAAAAGTTTGAAAATTGCAAAATGTTCTAAATTTTTTCCAAATTTCCATTTTTTTCATAAATTAAAGCAAGTCATGTTGAACAAATTTTACCACTAATAAGAAGTACAATATGTCCCGAAAAAACAGTCTCAGAATCTATGGAATCCGTTGATGCATTCCAGAGCTATAACCTCATAAAGTGGTCAGAATTGTAAAAATTTGATTTGTCATTAAGGACAATGTTGGCTCTGTCACTAAGGGGTTAAAAATACAGATTGGAGTCATGAGTGGACAGTAGAAACAGCAAGGAGAAAGTGAGTCTCGCTTCTATGAAGCAGTACGTAATGCTACTGCGTAGGCAGGACGGTAAGAATGGTTTGAAGCATAGTAACATAGTAACATAGTATTTAAGGTTGAAGGGAGACTTTAAGTCTATCTAGTTAAACCCACAGCTTAACATGTTGATCCAAAGGAAGGCAAAAAAAACCCATGCGGCAAACACTAAGCCCCACATTTGGGAAAAAAATTCCTTCCCGACTCCACATACGGCAATCAGACTAGTTCCATGGATAAACGCCTTATTAAGGAATCTAATAAATATACCCTGTAACAATATACTTTTTAAGAAAGGCATCCAAGTCCCTTCTTAAATTTTAGTAGTGAATCACTCATTACAACATCATACGACAGAGTTCCATAGTCACACTGCTCTTTCAGTAAAGAATCTGCGTCTGAGGTTATGACTAAACCTTCTTTCCTCCAGACGTAGAGGATGCCCTCTTGTCCCTGTCACAGGTCTAAGAGAAAAAGATCATTAGAAAGGTCTTTATACTGTCCCCTCATATATTTATACATTGCTATAAGATCACCCCTAAGCCTTCGTTTTTCCAAACTAAGGCTGGTTTCACATTAGCGCTTTTTAAGCGCACGCACGACCGGGGGTAGCTCCGCCCCCGAGCCGGCTCTCTGCCCGGCGTGCCCGGCCCTTGCTTGTAGCGCCGCCTCCTAGCGCACAGCGGCGCCTGCGATCGGCGCACCCTATCTTTAGCATAGGGTGCGCAGATCGTGCGCAGGCCGTGCGCTAGTTGCGCTTTGACCTGCGCTGCGCACTTTTGATGGTGCGCCGAGCATGCCAAAATCCAAAAAGTTTGATTTTGGCGCGCACGGCGAACCGTCAAAAATGCGCAGCGCAGGTCAAAGCGCAACTAGCGCACGGCCTGCGCACGATCTGCGCACCCTATGCTAAAGATAGGGTGCGCCGATCGCAGGCGCTAGGATCGCCTCCTGTGCGCTAGGAGGCGGTGCTACAAGCAAGGGGCGGGCACGCCGGGCAGAGAGCCGGCTCGGGGGCGGAGCTACCCCCGGCCGTGCGTGCGCTTAAAAAGCGCTAATGTGAAACCAGCCTAAATAACCCCAAGTGTAATAATCTGTCTTGGTACTGCAGACCCTCCAAGTACTCTAATAACCTTCTTCGCTCTTCTCTGCACCCACTCTAGTTCAGCTATGTATTTCTTATACACCAGAGACCAGAACTGTTCACAGTATTCTAAGTGTGGTCGCACTAGTGACTTGAATAGGGGTAAAATTATGTTCTCCTCATGACTAGCCCATTATTTTGTCTTTGCAGCAGCTGCCTGACACTGGCCTCAAAATGTGAGTTTGTTATCCACCCATACACCCAGGTCTGTTTCAGTGACAGTTTGACCAGTGTTTTACAATTAAGCACATAATTATACATCTTATTTCTTCTGCCCAAGTGCATGACCTTACATTTATCCACATTAAAGCCCATTTGCCATTTATCAGCCTAAGCTTCTAGTTTACGTAAATCCTCCTGTAATATAAAATTGTCCTCCTCTGTATTGATTACCCTGCAGAGTTTAATGTCATCTGCAAATATTGAAATTCTACTCTCTATGCCCCCTACAAGGTCATTAATAAATATGTTAAAAAGAAGCGGGCCCAATACTGACCCCTGTGGAACCCCACTGCTAACCGTGACCCAGTCCGAGTGCGCTCCATTAATAACCACCCTTTGTTTCCTCTCCCTGAGCGAGCTCTTAACCCACTTACACACATTTTCCCCTATCCCCATTGTTCTCATTTTATGTATCAACCTTTTGTGTGGCACCATATTAAAAGCTTTTCAAAAGTCCATATACACCACATCAACTGCGTTCCCTTGGTCCAGTCCGGAAGTTACCTCTTATCAGATTAGTTTGAGAGGAACGGTCCCTCGTAAACCCAAGTTGATATTGGGTCATGAGGTTATTTCTTCTTCAGATACTCCAGTATAGCATCTCTTAGAAATCCCTCCAAGATTTTACCCACAGTAGAGGTTAAGCTTACTGGCCTATAATTTCCAAGTTCAGTTTTTGTTCCCTTTTTGAATATTGTTCCCACATTTGCTATACGCCTGTCCTGTGGTACAGATCCTGTTATTATGGCATCTTTAAAGATTAAAATTAATGGTCTATCTATGACTGTGCTTAATTCCTGCAGTACTGGGGAGTGTATCCCATTCCGGTACGGGGATTTGTCAACTTTAGTGTTTTTTAGACACCACCGTACTTCCTGCTGGGTTAAGTAGGTGACATTTAATGGAGACCATGTTATCAGTCATGGGATTTTCTTGTGTAAATACTGTTGAAAAAAAAAGTCATTAAGCATATTGGCTTTTTCCTCATCCTCATCCACCATTTCACCCAGACTATTTTTAAGGGGACCAACACTATCATTTTTTAGTTTCTTACTATTTATGTAGTGCATAGTGCATGTGTGTAGGATCTATTTACATTTTAGTGGATATTCTTTTTCTCCCCCCTTCCTGCCCAGGTGATGTGGTATGACCAGACTATGTTCCTGCACGGTCAGACACGGCCATTACACAGTACACATCAGGGACACTGTTCTGACCTCTGACTATAGGGCAATATGTTTGTATTTATGTGCTGATTAGTTGTTATAGCATCATCTAGTGGTGGCTGAATTTATAGGCTGTGTCTTTAACAGCAGACAGAGTGTTGCATTGTGGGATTAAAGCATTTATACTGGGAAGAAGAAGACTCCATTTTCTTCTGTGTACGCACACGTTTATTTGTCCTCCTGTAACTGCTGTAACTTGAGGTTGCGGTCCCGGTAAAGCATATCTGGAAAGATTAATATCTCTGTTCTTGCAATGCAGTATTGTATAGAGATGTGATTAACTGTATAGCAGCCAGTGCGTAGGAGATGTGATTGGAAATTTGTGTATTTCCATGTTAAAATTTGCATCATACTGTATACTTTCCTGTTAATTGTAAGTGTTAGCTGTGTGATTATTTGCCCAATACTTACCTATGTTGTTTGTATTCTTATAGTTTTACCGCATGTTCTATACCTGTTCACCAATAAACAAGTTAGACTACAGAGAACGGTCTGCTTATTTGGAAGACAGAAAGTGGTTTATGCTGTATGCCAGATTGCACACCGTGTCAATGTGTATGAAGGCAGAACAGTAAAACAGATGCTAGACGCCTGCGATAGCAAATATGACTTAAGGAGCTACTTGCACCCACACAGCACTGCCTGCGGATACTGCAGCGGCCACCATACAGTCACAAGTACCGAGAGTGCAGCCATCTGACAAGTGTTACAGATCTCAGAACATGCTGAAGTTTGTTTTTTCTCCGCTCTGAGACTCCCTACAGTCTGCAAACAGACACAAGATGTCCACAAGCCAGACATCTTCACTCAGGACGAGGTCCCATGCAAGCCGCTCTAGCAAGTCTTCATCAATGAATTCTGCTGTTCTCGCCTGTGCAGAAGCTGAGGCGGCAAAAGTAAGATCCCCCTTCACTGCGCAAGAAATGCAGTTAAAGATAAGACAAGCAGATCAAGAAGCGGATTGAGCACACCTACAAGCGACTTTGGAAAGACTTACTGCAGAAAAAGAGGCAGCAGCCAGGATAGCCAAGGCTGATTTCTTAGAAGCTGTGGAGTCTCTGGAATCAGAGAGGAAGCAACGTACTTGGACAAGACCTAGATCGACAGGATCCAGCACAACGCGTCTCAGAATATGTTTACCAACATCCCAGAATAGACGACAACCTTTATCCATTACACCAAGCAGCCTATGCAGATTACCAGAGATCCTTCTTTGAACCACAGTACTCAAAGCAAGGAAATATGTTACATAATGACATCGACAACAACTACCGTCCTACAGAACAGAAGGTACAGCCGCCACCCAGACTGAAAGGGACACCCTTTGTATCAGAACGGTATTATACAGACTATCCTAAGCCAGAAGCTCCTTACAAGTATGAGGATGCACCACACACACCGCATGACAACAGCACACCAGCTCATGTTGGTGCTGACACAGCCACTATGAACTTTGCAAAGTTCTTTGCCCTCCGGGAGCAGGTGACCAAGGGACTTGAATTCACCGATCGAGCAGAGAGCTATAGAGCATGGCGAGCCTCCTTCCGGAATGCCATTAGAGACTTGGATCTTTCTACTAGTGAAGTGTTAGATCTACTGGTAAAGTGGCTTGGGAACGAGTCTGCTGAACACGCCAAAAGAATCAGAAACATTAACATAAAGTCCCGTTACAAACAGACTTATAAGGTCTCATTTCCCCCTTTCAAGGTGTTCATAGACTTTGTTACTCAACATGCAAAAGTTAGAAATGACCCCAGTTTTGACTTCACTATGTCGTGTAGCACTGCCCCTGGTGTCAAACCCTGTAAAACACCAGTGTCAATTCACAAAACTAATGTTACTCCCACAGGGTTTCCTTACAGGGTAAGCAAGTCCTCCCCAGTGGAAGACAAATCTCAGGATCTCAGCAAACACTGCCCCCTACACAGGAAACCACATCCTCTGCTAAAATGCAGAGCCTTCAGGGAGAAGTCTCTAGAAGACCGCAAGAATTTCCTCAAAGAAAACAAGATATGTTTCAGATGCTGTGCGACGACCTCGCACTTCGCCAAGAACTGTAAGACCAATGTGAAATGCAAGGAATGTGGTAGCGTGGAGCACAACACAGCCTTACACCCTGGACCACTCTCAGGGGCATCATTGCAAGTAGAAGAGTGCGGTGAAAAGCCGATGGTCACCGACGTAGACACCCCAGTAGTCACTTCTCAGTGTACAGAGATCTGTAAGCAACTTGTAACAGGAAGATCCTGCTCGAAGATCTGCCTTGTCAGAGTCTACCCAGCGAGCCACCGGGATAGGCCAATCAAGGTGTATGCAATCTTGGAAGATCAGAACAACAGGTCTCTAGCCAAGTCCTTTCTCTTTGACACCTTCAACATTGCTGGCCCCGGTTCTCCTTACTCCTTGAAAACATGTGCGGGTACTGTCGAGATGGCGGGGAGAAAAGCAACTGGTTTAAAGGTAGAGTCTATAGATGGTCAAACCTGCATAACCTTGCCATCAATACTCGAGTGCAACCAGTTTGCGGACAATAGGTATGAGTTACCTACGCCAGAGGTAGCAGCACACCATTCTCATCTGAAACGTATAGCTCATCTGATACCGGAACTGGATCAAGAAGCTCCGATTGTCTTACTCCTCGGAAGAGACATATTATGAGTCCATAAAGCTAGAGGACAGTTTAACCGCCTACAGAACGCCCCATAAGCTCAGAGACTTGACCTGGGATGGGTCATTGTAGGAGATGTCTGTTTAGGTGGAGCACACAAACTGATCTCAGTCAGCAGTATGCTCACCAATAGAGTTGAGCGAAACGGGTCGGTCAAATTCAAAAGTCAGCGACTTTCGCTGAAACGAAACCTGACCATAGCGTGAGGTCGGCCACGAGGTCGGCGACCCGAGCGCCAAAGTCACGTTTCAAATTATGCTTCCAGCGCCCTTTTTCAGCCAATGATGGAGGATGCACACTGTGGGCAACGAGATGACATAGGCATCGGTTACCACCATCTTTGAGAAGGGCATGCAAGTGATTGGCTGGCTTGTGTGGCGTCACAGGGGCTATAAAAGGGCGTGCACACCGACCGCCATCTTACTTCTGCTGATCTTAGCATTAGGGAGAGGTTGCTGCTGCTGATTCAGAATAAGGGAGAGCGTTAGGCAGGGAAGAAGAACCAAAAAACTGCTTCTGCTGTTAGCGATTTCCACTGTACAACACAACAGTTTGTGTGCAGTGACAGGGGAGGCTATATTTTTGTGCATCAGCTCTGTTGGTTATTAGGCTGCCTTATAAGGCTCCCTGATAGCTGCATTGCTGTTTGCACACTGCTGTGCAAACTGCTTTTTTAAAAGCAAAAATACTTTTCTTCCTCTTTTCTGCACAGTTACCAAGCGTTCATTTTTCCACACTTTTGTGTGCAGCAATCCTGCTTATTAGGCTGCCTGCTGCCATACTTGGACTGAGAGCATCATTGTCAGCCTCCTAAAATCTCTAGTGAGATCCAAATTCTCACCAATACTACATACACCGTCCACCTTGTCATACACCATCCAATTTCAGCCTGTTACATTGAGGTGTAATCTTTACTGGCCCTGAGATACTAGTTCAGCGTCCTCACATCTCTAGTGAGATTTAAATTCTCACCAATACTATAACACCCTCCACCTTGTCATACACCATCCAATTTCAGCCTGTTACATTGAGGTGTAATCACTACTGGGCCTGAGACAATACTTCAGCGTCCTCAAATCTATAGTGAGATTTAAATTCTCACCAATACTATATACACCCTCCACCTTGTCATACACCATCCAATTTCAGCTTGTTACATTGAGGTGTAATCTCTACTGGCCCTGAGATACTAGTTCAGCATCCTCAAATCTCTAGTGAGATTCAAATTCTCACCAATACTGTATACACCTTCTACCTTGTTTTACAGTACGATATAGCTGGTGGTGTATTTTGGGTACATTTTCACAAAAATTAGGAAGTATGGTGGAAGAGGCCGTGGAAGTGGGCGGGGTTGCCAGCTGGTCCGGATGGTGGTGGTGTTGGTGGTGCTTTGTCCAATTTAAGGCTGCTCAAAATTGCTTCCAACAGCTGAAAAATTATGGCAGCTTTTCCCTCTCAAGATTACTCAACTGATCTAAAATACTTTAAACACAGACTCCCTTCCCATGCAACGGAGCCTTGGTTTGCTTGGGATTTGAAGAGAGATGCATTTACCTTTCGGATCAAAGGAAGGAGAGAAACCTTCACGCGTAGAGGCGTCCTGTCTGTGATAAACAGCTTGTACCATCCTCTATGATTTGTAACCCCTGTAACTATCCAAGGTAAAATAATGTTGAGAGACTTCACCCAAGAGATGTCTGAATGGGATGATCCACTTCCCATGGAGAAGAGAGATTTGTGGATAAGATGGAAGAAATCTTTAGAAGCCTTGTCAAATCTTTACGTGGCACGATCATACGCTTCCGTACCATCAACAGAAGTCAAGACGCAAAGCTCTGTATCTTCTGCGATGCCTCAACCAACGAGATTGCAGTTGTAGCATATCAGAAAGCTACTGACATTAAAGAACAATGCCATGTAAGGCTTGTTATGAGCCAGACAAAACTGATGCCAGTCCATGAGCACATAATACCCAGACTGGAACTTTGTGTGGCTGTGCTAGAAGTAGAGTTAGCTGAACTTATCTCAACAGAAATTGACCTGGAAATCAAGGACGTTGAGTTGTACTCAGACAGCAAGGTAGTGCTTGGGTACATTTGCAACGAAACTCAACACTTTTATGTTTACATCAGCAGTCGGGTGCTAAGGATCAGGAGGTCCACTTGCCCTAAACAGTAGCGCTCTGTGTCAACACACCACAATCCTGTGGATCACGCAACTAGATATGCTGAATCAAGACACCTTTAGGACACAACCTGGTTTACGGGCCCTGCATTCTTATACTGTTCGATGCCTTACAGTGATGAATCAGACACCTTTGAACTGGGAGATCCAGATGCAGATGAAGAAATCTGCCCTCAGGTATCCGTTCTATGTACAGTGACTTCAGACAATTACCTCAAATCCCACCATTTCAGCAGGTTCTCATCCTGGAACTCGCTCGTTCGTGCCATTGCTTGTTCATGTGCTCAGTCTTACAAGTCAACATCATCCGCCAGTCAGAAGCCTTGCAAAGGTTGGCACCACTGCAAGCACTCCTTTATCTCTCCGAACCTGGAAAATGCCAAGAACAGAATAATTCATACCATACAACGTGAGTGTTATGCCAAAGAAATAGACAACCTCAACAAAGGTCAACCCATTTCTAGAGACAGTGTCTTGAAGAAGCTTGATCCAATCATTGACCAAAATGAGCTGCTAAGAATTGGAGGTCATCTTCATGAAGCCAAAGTGGAATTTGTGGAAAAACGCCCTGTAGTAATTCCTGGTCATCATCATGTCACTACTCTGCTCATACAGCTCCATCATGTTTTGGTGGAACATCAGGGCCCATTATTTACTGAAGAGAATCTACGAACTGCTGGACTATGGATAGTCAGAGCAAAGAGTTGTGTGAGTAAACTCATCTTCAACTGTGTGACTTGTCACAAACTCCTTGGTGTGACTGAAAACCAAAAGATGGCCAATCTCCCATCATACAGTCTTCGTATGGATCCTCTCTTTACCAACGTCGGACTAGATGTATTCGGGCCATGGTCTGTTGTTGCACGGCACACTAAAAGAGTCCAAGTCAATGCAAAATGCTGGGCAGGTATGTTCACCTGTATGTCCTTCAGAGAGGTCCACATCGAAGTAATTGAATCCATGGACACTTTAAGTTTCATAAATGCACTCCGACGTTTCATTACCATCAGAGGCACTGTGAAACACATTCACTCTGATAAAGGCACAAATTTCATAGGAGCAGTGAAAGAACTTCAAATTCCTTCCAACTTAGACATTACCAGTGTGGAAAGATACTTGAGTGAGCAGGGATGCACCTGGACCTTCAATTTACCACAGTCTTCTCATATGGGAGGTACTTGGGAGAGGATGATAGGAATAGCATGTAGAATCTTAGACTCTAACTTCTTGCAAGTAGGTACCACAAGACTCACACACTTTAATGTGTCTGCTAAAGCTTTGGTATAATTCATTTGTTGCACTGTATTTAATTCTTACTGCTTTATATCCGTTACTGGGGCCTCTCTAGATTTTATTAGGTGGAAGGTGCTATAGCATATATATGCAGCCTGGTCTAGTGCCTATCTAATCACCCCCTGGTGTGCTGGCCCCAGCTGCCAAATTATCCCAAACCAGCTCCCACAATCCCTCTCTCCTGACCCTGTAGTGTGGCCTATGTATTTAGTAGTTCCTAAGGGGAAGCACGCAGTGACGGGTACAGCACGCAAGCATCCCATAAGAAAAGCATCACAGAAGCTAAGCATCAAGCAAACGGCAGTTATCCATGGCAGTTAATCAGGGCAGGAGTCAGGTAACCCACACTTTGCTTTCCCCTTTAACCATGTGCTTTATTCCTATCCTCCTGTGCTTCCTTGCGATCCACATTCTCCACCCCATCCCCCCTCCATCAAGACTCACACACATCAGCCCCTCTATACTTCCCTCTCCCATGTACAGCTCCCATGCACTCCTCATCTTCCTGAGAAACCTCAGCCCATCTTGCCCAAACACATCGCAGAAAAAACTACTTACAATTCCAACAATTATTTGCTTTTTATCTTCCTACTCCTACTGATTTCAGGTGACATCTCCCCCAACCCTGGTCCACCATCCCGCAACCTCAACCCCTACCCTACCTCATATCGAAACCATAATAATCTTATAAATATTACTTGCACTCCCTCATCTCCATCTTTTAATTGTGCCGTCTGGAATCCACGGTCTGTTTGTAACAAGCTTCCTTTCCTGCACAACTACTTTCTGAACAACTCTCTTAATCCGTTGGCCCTCACTGAAACCTGGATTCAGGATTCTGACACTGTCTCTCCTGCTGCCATTTCCTATGATGGCTTACAATTCTCTCATTACCTGAGACTCACAAACAGACATGGTGGTGGAATCGGCATACTCCTGTCCCCTCAATGCACTTTCCAGGTCATCCCCCCCAGTAAAATCACTCTCATTCCCTTCTTTTGAGGTCCACACCATCAGGATCTTCCATCCCCTCTCCCTCAGAGTAGCAGTCATATACCGGCCCCCAGGCTCACCCACCCACTTCCTTGATCACTTTTCAGCCTGGCTGCCGCTCTTCAAGTCCTCGGAACCACCAACTCTTATCCTGGGAGACTTCAACTTCCCCATTAACAGCCCTACTTCCACATCTGCATCCCAGCTTCTAGCACTAACCACCTCTCTAGGCCTCTCGCAGCTTTCAACCTCTGAGACACAAGGACGGTAACACCCTTTATCTGGTCTTTGTCCGGCTCTGTTCAATCTCCCACCTAAATAACTCACCGCTTCCACTCTCTGACAACAACATTCTCTCCCTCACTCTCACAAATCCCACAACATTCTCTCCTTCACTCTCACAAATCCTCGCCCACCCCAGCTCACTCCTACCTACCACACAGTCAGAAATCTACAAGCCATTAACCCTCAGACACTTTCAGACTCCCTACACTCATCACTGTCCTCAATCTCCTCTTTCCTGCCCTGATCTGGCTGTACATCACTACATTAACACTCTTAGAAGCACCCTTGACCAAGTAGCTCCACTCACCCTCAGAACCTCCAAGCACAGAGTAAAACAGCCCTGGCTCACATCGCAAACTCAACTTCTCCAGTGATGCTCTAGGAGTACTGAACACCTATGGAGAAAAACCTGCACACTAGAAGTCTTCATCCACTTCAAATTTATGTTAAGAATCTATAACGCTGCCCTTCACCTCGCCAAACAGACCTACATTACCACCCTGATCTCTTCACTAGCCAACAACCCCAAGAAACTTTTTGACACTTTTCACTCCCTCCTCAGGCCAAAAGCACAAGCCCCTATCACAGACATTTGTGCTGATGACATGGCCTCCCACTTTACAGAAAAAAATAGATAATACCCGTCAGGAAATCTGCTCCCAACCACCAAGTGCTGCGAATCCTATCCCTTCCTACATCTCCCCTGGCTCACTTTCCACATTTGATCCCATCACAGAAGAAGAACTCTCCAGACTCCTCTCTTCCTCTCGTCCAACCACATGCACTACCGACCTCATTCCCTCACATCTCCTCCAGTCTCTCTCTCCAGTCGTCACAACTCACCTAACTGCAATCTTTAATCTCTCCCTCGCCTCGGCCATTTTCCCATCCTCCTTCAAACACGCCATCGTTACTACATTACTAAAGAAACCCACTCTTGACCCATCCTGCACAAACAACTACAGACCAGTCTCCAATCTCCCCTTCATCTCTAAACTTTTGGAGCGCCTAGTTTACTTCCGCCTTACCCTTTACTTCTACACTCACTCCCTTCTAAGACCCTTCACAGTCCGGCTTCCGCCCCCTACATTCGACTGAAACTGCATTCATCAAAGTGACCAATGACCTTCTGACAGCAAAACGTAATGGTGACCACTCTCTGCTCATTCTTCTTCACCTATCTGCAGCTTTCGACACTGTTGACCACCATCTCCTACTCTCTAGGCTACAATCACTAGGCATTAAGGACACTGCTCTCTCCTGGTTCTCTTCCTATCTTTCTGACCGCTCCTTCAGTGTTTTGTTCTCTGGCTCCACATCATCTCCTCTTCCTCTCGCTGTTGGGGTACCTCAGGGCTCAGTCCTTGGCCCCCTTCCTCTTCTCTCTCTACACGGCCCCAATTGGACAGACCTTCAGCAGATTTGGCTTTCAGTACCATCTTTATGCTGATGATACACAACTATATACGTCATCCCCCGACCTTACCCCCGCTGTACTACAGAACGCCAGTAACTGTCTGTACGCAGTCTCCAACATCATGTCCGCTCTCTATCTGAAACTCAACCTCTCCAAAAGTGAACTTCTTCTGTTCCCGCCATCTACTAACCTCCCTAAATCTAACATTTCCCTATCCATGGGTGGCACCACAATAACACGCTGGCAGCAGGTGTGCTGTCTAGGTGTTATGTTTGACACCAATCTCTCCTTCACATCCCATATACAGTCTCTTGCCCGCTCTTGCTGCTTACACCTAAAGAACATCTCTAGAATCCGCCCTTTTCTCACCATGGAAACAAAAACCCTCACTGTAGCATTGATCCACTCCCGCCTGGATTACTGCAATGCTCTATTAATTGGCCTCCCCATTATTCGACTATCCCCTCTCCAGTCCATACTTAATGCTGCAGCCAGGGTCATCCATCTGGCTAATCAGTGCTCAGATGCATCCACTCTTCGCCAATCATTACACTGGCTGCCCATTCATTATAGGATCCAATTCAAAGTACTTGCTCTCACCCAAAAAGCTCTCCACAGTGCAGCACCCCCTTACATCTCCTCCCTCATTTCAGTCTATCGGCCTAACCGACCGCTGCGCTCTGCAAACAACTTTCGACTAACCTCTGCACTAATCCTTACCTCCCACTTCCGACTCCAAGACTTCTCCCTGGCTGCACCAATCCTCTGGAATGCTCTACCCCAAGAAATTAGGACTATCCACAATTTGCATAGTTTCAGGCGCTCCCTCAAAACATATTTGTTCAGAGCGGCCTATCACGTTCACTAATCAAAGTCATTCTATGTGTAAGTGTGTAGCCCATTCACTTTCTCCATCCATCCCTCACTCCCTCAAGATGGCTGGACCATCATTGTAAATATACCATTGTAAATACACACTTGCACTTTGTATCTCCCCCACCTCATTGTAGATTGTAAGCTCTCACGAGCTGGGTCGTCTTATTTTGTTTTAATTATTGTATTATTAACGTTGTTACTTATGACTTGTGTTTTGAAACTGTTAAACTGTAAAGCACTGCAGTATATATACATATAAATAAAGATTATTATTATTATATTATTATTGTTTGACTACATTCTTGGCAGAAGTTTTGGCCATCATAAATGCCAGACCATTGACTGCACTTTCCAGTGATGCTGGAGATCCAACCATTCTTACTCCTGCCATGTTACTCACTGAGAACACCAACACTCCGAGCGCTCCACTGGGAGAATTCAGCAACAAGGATCTCTACAGACGTCAATGGAGAAAAGTTCAAAGTCTCTCCAATACCTTCTGGGACAGATGGAGAAAGCAATATCTCTCCATCTTACAGCCTAGGAAGACATGGCAGATTGATAAACCGAACATCAAACCCGGTGACATTGTGCTCATGAAAGACAGCCAGTCACACTGAAATGAGTAGCCACTAGTCCTCATCACCAAGGTATTCCCAGGCAAGGAGGGGAAGGTGCACAAGGTCGAGGTGAAAGTGTGGAAGGCTGGGGAGAGTAAACTAATCTTCAGACCAGTTGCAGAGCTAGTTTTACTGTTTTCACCAAAAGAGCCTGTAACTTGCATCAGTTGAAGCCAAGCGGGGAGTGTTCTGCCCTCTGAATATAGGGCAATATGTTTGTATTTATGTGCTGGTTAGTTGTTATAGCACCATCTAGTGGTGGCTGAATTTATAGCCTATGTCTTTAACAGCTGACAGAGTGTTGCATTGTGGGATTGAAGGAGTTATACTAAGAAGAAGACTCCATTTTCTTATGTGTATGCACGCGTTTATTTGTCCTCCTGTAACTGCTCCAACTTGCGTTTGCTATCCCGGTAAAGCATATCTGGTAAGATTAATATCTCTGTTCGTGCAATGCAGTATTGTACAGAGATGTGATTAACTGTATAGCAGCCTGTGCATAGAAGATGTGATTAGAGATTTATGTATTTCCATGTTAAAGTTTAAATCACACTGCATACTTTCCTGTTAATTGTAAGTGTTAGCTGTGTGATTATTTGCCCAATACTTACCTATGTTGTTTGTATTCTTATAGTTTTACCGCTTGTTCTATACCTGTTCACCAATAAACAAGTTAGACTACAAAGAACGGTCTGCTTATTTGGAAGACAGAAAGTGGTTTATGCTGTATGCCAGATTGCACATCGTGTCAATGTGTATGAAGGTAGAACAGTCACATTTATAAGATTATCTCAGCCCAGAAACATTTTATTTAAAGATAACATCCAATTGTGGAACTTATTATTATTCCAAGATCTATTGATTAAAATGTACTTTTGTTCGTGGGAAAATCACTTTAAGGACCCATCTGTCAAACCTTCAATGATGTAACAGTTTCACCTATATTATGGATGGAATTCGTCTGTAATCTCTCATATAATATACAGAATACATATAGATCTGTTGTTGCATTTAAAGTAATATCTCAGTAGTCTAGTCTTAGTTATGATATAGAGAAAACATTATAATATGTTGCAGCAAACCAAATTTAGTTTTGTAGGCTGGCAACTTGATCTGCTCAGATGTATTGCCCAGTGGGAAGTCTGGGTAGACAGAAATAATCATTTGCAAATTTGCTGAGGTTTATTGGGTTAGCATCCAGTCGGATATCCTCCAAAGCACGTCTGATGAAGGTAAGGTCCCGGCTGTCACAGAACGTATTTTTATGCATCGCCTGGATGTTGTTATTCTGTGAATACAAAAATAAGCAGCTACGTGAAAGTATAAATTAGAACATTTTCAAACACTGTATGTAGAAAAGCATTGCATCCATCATGCTCCAGCTTAAAAATGTAAAGTGTTCTCTACCCCTTCAAAGGAAATGTAAATGCCAAACCCTGCAGAAATTATGGGGATATATTAGCACCTCCCTAAATATATAGATATTAAGGTTAAAGAAGGATCTGGGGGCACCCCATTTGAAAAAGCATAAGCAAAATGGCGCTGTCAGGGTGGTAGTGTGCTGCACACAACCACAAGGAACCGGTCACTTTGTAAGTATTTATGCACTTTCTTTTTGCTTGACCTGCTCTCTGACCCCTTATTGGTTCCTGCAGATCTGCCCAATGGAAATTTTACCTAACAGTAATTGACACTGATTGTATTCAGGATGTCCTGTCTTCTGACTATTAAACTAGTTTCTATGGACCAGGTTCCTAGCTTATTTTAATGCACTAGCACTTTATAAATTAGCTAAGTTGAACTCTGCATTCATTTACAAACAATCTTAATAGCTTTTTCCACTTGGCATTTTTTATAAACTTGCAACTTTATTTACTTGCTTAGTCTGGATAGCACGGCATGAATTGAATACTTTGGAGTCTTTCTGGTCATTTAATATGTAATCATTTTATGCTTTCTGGTGTTGATATTCTTACAACATTGATTTACTTGATTACTTATGTCAGTGCACTACTTTTGTGATTATTTTGCTCTATTTGCTTGAATTTCTAAACTTCACTTTATATATTTAATTCATTAAAAATCTAATTTTAAAACAATTTTTAAAATTGGATCTTCCTTTTTTCTCAATATCTATACCTTTGGGTCTGTGCTAATGTTTGTAAATACAGAGGTGTTTTGCCTCTATTTTTTTCATAGACTGCATCTTAAAAATTATAGGGAACCTATCAACTTGGCAAACTTTTTTCTGCACATATAGGGTTAATCTACAGGTAAATGGTGTTACATTTCTTACTGATAGTGCAGCTACCTGGAGAAAAAAAAATGTACTTACTCCCGGGAGCCGCCAATGTTCACGGAGCAGCTACAGTCACAGCTCTGGCACATTGATTGCCAACCAACTCTGCAGGATGTGTATGTGCAGAGTGAGCTGTGAATCAAAATGCCAGGGCGTGCTATGACCGAAATAAACGTGATATAGCAAATAATGGTGTGAATAAAACACAACTTTTAATCACAATCAAAAATTGAAGAAACAAGACAAACAAACAGCATGTAAAACACAAGGTGCACTCCTGCAGGCACAATCAAATCTGTGTGATAGACAATCCTCCCTCAGGGATGTTAATGCCTCTGGTACTTACACAATTAAATATATGCAGAACTTAAGATAAAAACAAAAATGAGCAAATACCCTGTGATAAGTAAATAAATAGTAATAGTACATGTAAATAACATAAGGTACTTAGTTAACATTGTTTTGATAAAAAAATTTATAAAAGCCATCCTACCATGTCAAGGTGTACCCCAATAGGGATGCTACCTAACGCTTGTAGTTCACCATGCCATGTATCAGCTAACATAAAGATAGATAAGGGCAGAGTAGGTACGTTCCAATTGGGGTACACCTTGATGTGGTGGGATGGATTTTACATTTTTGACAAAGCAATCTTAAGGCTACTTTCACACATCAGTTTTTCGCCGTCAGGCGCAATCCGGCATCGCGCCGGAGCGCCGGATCCGGCAAATGTTATGAAAAACTGGATGTGATGGATCCGATTTTCTGCCGCATTCGTTTTGGTCATCAGACCAAAAACCGGATCCGTCTTATCCGTTTCATCCGTTTTTCCATCCGTTTTCCGCCGGATTACGCCGGATCCGGTTTTTAAAAATACCCCTTGGGGGCTTCGAATCGGGATTGGCTGCTGAAATCTATATATACCGTGTTCCTACAGCCCATCTTTGACAGGTTGTAGAGGAGAAACTGCAGGTTGGAGAGAAGAGCAAGTGACTGGCGAAGATGGATGTTGTGATTGCAAATATATTGAAGAATGTGTTGGATTTTACAGCGGAGGCGAACCGTTTGAGGGTGATTGTTCTGGAGAAGGAGAAAGCGAGACAGCAGCACATCAGGCATCAGCGACGCCGTTTGTGGATCCACCCCATCACAGCCAAGAGAATGACGCGTGGGGTCTATTCTACACTCTGCATGGACCTTAGACGAAACCCGAAGAAATTTTTTGCATATGTTCGCATGAAAATGGAGAATTTTGATTACTTGGTGGACCGCATTGCACACCTCATAAGAAAAGCGGACACGTATTGCCGCTTCTCCGTTTAACCCGCAGAGCGTCTGATGGTGACTTTAAGGTAAGCCACATTTATTGGATATGCTCGCATCTGAGCACACTTTCACTGCAATCTTGTTGGTGGTAGTTTGTATCTCTAAGTGTTATAGCTGAGTTTTGGTATGTAATGCTGTGATTTTAAACTATTTTTTTTTATTTTAAATTACCCACAGATTTCTTGCAACTGGAGAATCCCTTTTGTCACTGCATTTCCAGTACAGAGTTGGGTTTTCCACCATATCTGGAATAGTGAAGCACACATGCCGTGCACTGAGGGACTCCTTAGTTGAAGAGTTTTTACCAGAGCCCACATCAGACAGGTGGATAGAAATTGCTGAAAAGTTTCTACAGATATGTCAGTTCCCGAACTGCTTGGGCGCTGTAGACGGGAAACATATCCGCATTGTAAAGCCAGCAGGATCGGGATCGGAATATTTCAATTACAAAAAATATTTTTCCATTGTCCTTATGGCCATCGCTGACGCGGAAAACAAATTTATTGCTGTTGATATTGGGGCCTATGGCCGCTCCAATGACTCTCAAGTTTTCAAACTGTCTGCCATGGGGAGTAAACTATATGGAAACACCTTCCAGTTCCCATCCCCTAGACCGCTGCCGCAAACATCTGGTCCACCTATGCCTTTTGTCTGTGTAGGGGATGAAGCATTCCAGCTGTCAGAACACCTTTTAAAACCGTACTGTAGCAGAGAATTGACAAGAACAAAACGCATTTTTAATTACTGCCTAACAAGAGCAAGAAGAATGGTGGAATGCTCCTTTGGTATTCTGACAGCCAAATGGCGTGTCCTAAAGACTGCGATCAACCTCAAGACAGAAATTGTGGACGAGGTGATCAAAGCTTGCGTGTTACTCCACAATTTTGTTATGTGCAAGGAAACCATTTCCATTGAGGACACCGCTGAAGAAACCACCTTGCAAGATTACCAGAACATTACCAATAGAAGTTCTGTGATGGTGTCACGAATGAGGGACAATTTTGCACAATACTTTGTCACCTCAAGGCAGAATAGACTGGCAGGATGACAGAATTTGATACATTTCTGCCCTTAACCAAAGTTGTGTACCTTCTGTACCAACAGTATATACCTTTTCCAAACAAAGTTGGCTATCTTGTCGTCTATCTTGTTGTGGTTTAACTATTTTTACCTTTTGACCACAGTTGTGTACCTGGTTGTGTTTTAACAAAAGTGAAATCCCCAACAAGATACACAACTTTTGGTAAAAGGTGAAATACTTTGTCTAAAACACAACCAGGAACACAACTGTGGCCAAAAGGTAAAATTTATTTACCTTTTACCCACAGTTATGTACCAGGTTTTGTATACTTTTTTATCTTTTGTCTACCCTGTAGTTAACCTTTTTTTTATACCATAGTTCGCCGCAGAAATAAAAGACAGACAACCAGTGTAAACCAATAATTTAACTTTCATTGAAAAATTTTTGTTTTTAATAAACTGTTAATTGCCCAAAAATTTTTTCTTTTTTATTTGCATACACACATTTATAAATTAGTGTAGTGTGGGGTGGAAATACTGCTGGAGGGGCTGCGGGACACTTCGACACTGGGAGTGTGGAGAGAGGACTGGGATCGTGGTGGGGAAGGAACAGTTAGAGGTGAAGGGGTGGAAAAAGCAAGAGAATGGGTGGACATATGGGTGGCAGAACAGGTGGTGGGTGGTGGAGAGGAGGGTTGGGCAGGGACTCGAGTAGCAGATGATGTGGTTGAGAAGTGGTAAGGGGAAGGAGTGTGGTACGGGGAAGGAGTGTGGTACGGGGAAGGAGGTTGGTACGGGGCAGGTTGCTGGAAGTGGGGAGGTTGCTGGTACTGGGGAGATTGCTGGTACTGGGGAGGTTGCTGGTACTAGGAAGGTTGCTGGTACTGGAGAGGTTGCTGGTACTGGGTAGGTGGCTGGTATGGAATAGGAGGGGGAGGAGGGGCAGTGGCTGGAGGGGGTGCAGGTGGAGAAACTACTGTGGTGGGAGGTGTAGGTTGGGAGGTAACCAGCAGTAGAGCACCGTGGCACGAATGCATTACATGCATCTGCTGGGTAGGAGATAGCGTTGCCATGCGCTCCACAACAGACCTGAAAAAGGTGTGGTTTGGAGAAGATCTTGCTTCTGAATGCATTGTTAGCAGAAGTGTCTTCAACTCCAGAATGCTGGAGTTGATCAGGTGAAAGCCTGCAGAGATTTGTTCTGACAAGACTTTGAGACAGTTCTGGAAAGATGCATTCAGATGCAAGAACTCTGGGGCATAGCTCTTTTCCTGACCCCCCGGCGCTGCCGCCCAGTACCCGCAGGTGTACTAGAGGCGGCAGGGGCAGAAGGGTGGGGTAAAGGGAAAGCGATCTCCTCACCAGCAGCTTCATGTAATGTAGGCGGCCACGATGCTCCTGCACTGGTGGATGGGACAGATGGGTCGAATGTGAGGGAAGGTTGGGAAGGTGCAGATGTGCCGGGGTGCTCAAAGTGTCCCTTGGTGGCAGTCTCCTCAGGGATCGCTGCAGAAGGGTCCAACCGTGCAGGCTCCCGAGTGCTGGTCACTGTGCTGTGGAACAAAGAGAAAAATACAATTAATATACTGACATGCCATTGGCCCTGGTTGAAAAAAAATTTAGACATGTACATTTTTTTTTATACATGGGATGTTTCATATTTACCTTCTGGTGACCATTGTATCCCGGAGGAACGACAGGGCTCGGGCGTACTTGTATACTTGCTCCTGCGTCCTCCAGATCCACTCGGAGCCCGCATCTCTTTATTGAACTCCTTCTTGAAACGATCCCTCACAGACCGCCACCGCTTCACAATTCTCTCCTCTGAAACGAGAAAGCACAAAGTGGTTAGTATACAACATCAGTGTTTCACAAACTCCAGTCCTCATGGTTCCCAACGGGTCATGAAAACATGACCCGTGGGTAGTGTTGAGCGATACCACCCGATATTGAAAAATATCGGATCGGATTGGATTGGCCGATATCAAAAAAGTATCGGGTATCGCCGATTCCGATCCCGGAAGTCCCATTCAAGTCAATGGAACAGAAATAACGGAATTAAAAAAAACCCTTTCTTCCCTTGTAGTTTAATTCTACATGAAGAAAAACAACTAAGAATAATGTAGAATGTATTGGGGGAGATGGAGGAAACATTAAAGGCATAGAGGTTTAGCCCAATCAAATGGAATAGCAGGAATACATTTTTTTTTAAAGATGTTCAGAGTTACAAAGATATTGACTATGTTAACCTTTTGTATATTTTGTTAGATATGTATGTTTCACTACTTCCATGCTCTTCACCTTCTTTTTTACTTCTCCAACACTTTCTCCTTCATCATCCTCAGCAGCAGCATCTTTTTCATGAACTTCTTCTTCACCTTATTCATCTTCTTCTTCTTCACCTTCTTCCTATTATTCTTTTCTTTTACATTCTTCAAATTCTTCTTATTCAGCTATTATTCTTCTTCATATTCTACTTCTTCATCTTCTTCCTATTCTTCTTCTTCATCATCATATTCTTATCTGTGACAGGCATTCCTGTAGTTGTTATCTATAAAAGTTTGAAGATTACACCTTCCGTTCTGCCTGTCACAAAAGATTTACAACAGGATTTGTCCGCATTCAGTTTGGCCTGCAGCAGCAGGCATTTTCCAGGGGCACCACAAGGAGGAACGGACTCACCCCCATACACTGCTTAGTCTTCTTCTGCTTAGAACTTAGATAATATCTTTTGCTCTGATTTTTAGTCTTATGCTTAATGTTCTTCTGCTTTTGGTCCTTCTGCTTTTTGTTCTTCTGCTTCTTGGTCTTCTGTCTCTTGTTGTTCTGCATCTTGGTGGTTGTCTTCATGTTCTTTGTCCTCTTGGTCATCATCTTCAGGGTCATCTTTTTGGTCTTCTTCGGTGTGGTCTTCAGGGTAGTCGTCTTCAGGGTTGTCGTCAGGGAGATCCAGAGTGAGAACTAGAGTTGAGCGACTTTTGGCTTTTTAGGGTCGCGTTTCGTTTCGTGAAACCCGACTTTTCCAAAAGTCGGGTCGAGCAAGATCGTCCGATTATAGGGAAAAGTCGGGGTCGTCCCGAAACACGAAACCCAATGTAAGTCAATGGGGAATAAAAGTCGGCAGTGAGAGGAGGACAGGAAACACACCTACAGTGCCCATTTGAATGCCAAAAGCATCAATTCTTCTTTCTTAAGCTTGTCAACCTTAATTAACTTCATAATACAAGTTACGCACTGAAAAATGGGGGTTATTTGGCTACAAACTGTGGGGGGGGAGGGCTGGCTCCAGGTTTTCATGTGCCCTGGGCGAAAGAGCGCCCCTTTAACACATACCACAACTCATCATGCTCCGATACGGCAGAGAAATAGCGGTATAGTACAATGAAAAATACCTCACTTTTTACATCTCATGACGAGGCCCATCTATTTCTCCATACAGAATCATTGGTCCCATATAATGTTTGAAACAGTATATGATGAGCTCCACATAATGCTACAGTATATGTTGGTCCCCATGGATGAAGCTCCACTGTCTTATGGGCCCATATAATGCTCCAAACATAATGGGCCCCATTTCTAATGCTCTAGTGTATAATGGGCCCTGTAAATGCTGCTCCAGTGTCTGATGTCCACCTTTGGAATGTTCCAGTGTATGGTGGGCCCCATCTATCATTCTCCAGAGTATAGTGCTCCCCAAAAATTGCTGTCCCAACATTGAAAACAATCAAATAAGTCTCCTCGCTAGGGAATCCCTGTACTTGTCTGGACAGGTGCTGTAGCTTTCTTAACAGCTCGCCAGCCATTCTCACGCCCAGTATGGATTACACGTGATTGCACAAAGGTGAGAAAGGGTACCGTATCCCCAGATAACATGTATGGATAGCGTACACATTCAAAATATATGTCTCAGGAGGCAGGCTCAGACGGTGTTAGGCCCAGTATGGATTGCACGTGATTGCACAAAGGTTAGAAAGGGTACCGTATCCCCGGATAACATGTATGGATAGCGTACACATTCAAAATATATGTCTATACAGCATGAAGCAGGCTCAGACGGTGTTAGGCCCAGTATGGATTGCACGTGATTGCACAAAGGTTAGATAGGGTACCGTATCCCTGGATAACATGTATGGATAGCGTACACATTCAAAATATATGTCTATACAGCATGAGGCAGGCTCAGACGGTGTTAGGCCCAGTATGGATTGCACGTGATTGCACAAAGGTTAGAAAGGGTACCGTATCCCCGGATAACATGTATGGATAGCGTACAAATTCAAAATATATGTCTATACAGCATGAGGCAGGCTCAGACGGTGTTAGGCCCAGTATGGATTGCACGTGATTGCACAAAGGTTAGAAAGGGTACCGTATCCCTGGATAACATGTATGGATAGCGTACACATTCAAAATATATGTCTCAGGAGGCAGGCTCAGACGGTGTTAGGCCCAGTATGGATTGCACGTGATTGCACAAAGGTTAGAAAGGGTACCGTATCCCCGGATAACATGTATGGATAGCGTACACATTCAAAATATATATCTATACAGCATGAGGCAGGCTCAGACGGTGTTAGGCCCAGTATGGATTGCACGTGATTGCACAAAGGTTAGAAAGGGTACCGTATCCCTGGATAACATGTATGGATAGCATACACATTCAAAATATATGTCTATACAGCATGAGGCAGGCTCAGACGGTGTTAGGCCCAGTATGGATTGCACGTGATTGCACAAAGGTTAGAAAGGGTACCGTATCCCTGGATAACATGTATGGATAGCGTACACATTCAAAATATATGTCTCAGGAGGCAGGCTTAGACGGTGTTAGGCCCAGTATGGATTGCACGTGATTGCACAAAGGTTAGAAAGGGTACCGTATCCCTGGATAACATGTATGGATAGCGTACACATTCAAAATATATGTCTATACAGCATGAGGCAGGCTCAGACGGTGTTAGGCCCAGTATGGATTGCACGTGATTGCACAAAGGTTAGAAAGGGTACCGTGTCCCTGGATAACATGTATGGATAGCGTACACATTCAAAATATATGTCTATACAGCATGAGGCAGGCTCAGACGGTGTTAGGCCCAGTATGGATTGCACGTGATTGCACAAAGGTTAGAAAGGGTACCGTATCCCTGGATAACATGTATGGATAGCGTACACATTCAAAATATATGTCTCAGGAGGCAGGCTCAGACGGTGTCAGGCACAGTATGGATTTGACGGCCCAGATTACACAGCGGAGGAGCAGGGAGAGGTAAAGATTGCAAATGCTGGGGCCCTGCCCAAGCAAGGGGGGCCCACTCGTGGGCGTCGGTACTGGCACTGGGCCCCTCATAGTACAGCGGTGTGTCTGACGGCGGGTGTGCACCACCACCGTCAGAGACACTTGATTGCACTATGAGGGACCCTGTGCCAGTGCCCGCGCCCAAGAGTCGGCCTACCCACCTGTCCAGGGCAACGGCACTCGCACGGTGTCGTGCGGTAGGTGGTGACCCCGGCCATGGGGGGGGAGGCAGCACAGTTAGGGAGTTTTAGAAAGTGGCATATGTTGATGTTGGACATTCAGCTGATGCAAAAGGCGAAATAGGTGAAGTACCAGGAAGAGGTGGATCAAAGCAAGCCATTTTTCTGTCACCCTATGTGTCATCAGGGGAAGGTGGGACAAAATCCTTGGAAACCCATGCGTGGTTCATTTTAATGAAGGTTAGATCATCCACATTTTGGATTGACAGACGGGTCCTTTTTTCTGTCAGGATTGATCCAGCTGCACTGAAGACTCTTTCCGATAGCACACTTGCAGCTGGGCAAGCGAGCTCCTGTAAGGCATATTGGGCCAATTCAGGCCAGGTGTTCAGTTTAGCGGCCCAATAGTCAAAGGGGAATGACCTGTGTGGGAGAACATCGATATGGGAGGAAAAGTAGTTTGTTACCATAGTTGACAACTGCTGTCTCCTGTCACTTTCCATCGATGCAGTATTACCAGTTGTGTGAGCGGTATTTGAAAAATCAGTCCACAACATTGTCATGAAACCCCTGTCTCCAACGCCACTTCTGCTGTGTGCACCACGAACACCTCTGCCAAGCTGCCCCCGGCCCGTACGGCTCGTGTGAGAACCATCACCGCTGCTGTGTGCTGGGAATGCCTCAAGCAACCGATTTACCAGAGTTGCTTGTTTATTAGCCAATATTAGGTCAAGGTTCTCCTGTGGCATGATGTTTTGTAATTTGCCTTTATAGCGTGGATCCAGGATGCTGGCCAACCAGTACTCGTCATCGTTCATCATTTTGGCAATGCGGGGGTCCCTTTTTAGGATCCGCAAGGCATAATCTGACATGTGGGCCAATGTTCCCGGTGTCAATGATGCACTGCGAGTGCTGGGTGGAGGAGCACTTTCTGGCAAATCCACATCCCTCCAGTCACGCACAAACCCTGTACCAGACCTTGCCACGCCAACATTTTCACTTGCCCCACGAGATGCATCCTCCTCCCCTAAGTAATCATCCCCATCATCCTCCTCCTCCTCCTCTTCTTCCTCCACCTCGTCCAGGAGAGGTCCCTGAGCAGACAATGGCTGAATGTCATCAAGGATTCCCTCCTCCTCTTCCTCCTCATCAACATTGGCTGCAGACGCCTGCTCCTTAAGGTGCGTCAAAGTTTGCATGAGCAGACGCATAAGTGGGATGCTCATGCTTAGGATGGCGTCGTCTGCGCTTACCAGCCGTGTGCATTCCTCAAAACACTGAAGGACTTTACAGAGGTCTTTCAGCTTCGACCACTGCACACCTGTCAACTCCATGTCTGCTCTCAAAGTGCCTGGCCGTGTATCCTCCCACAAATGCATTATGGCCTGCCTCTGCTCGCACAGCCGCTCCACCATGTGCAGGGTGGAGTTCCACCTTGTTGCAATGTCAATAATGAGGCGGTGGTTGGGAAGGTGGAGCAATCGCTGCAGCTTCTGCATACGAACGGAGTGTACAGGCGACCGGCGGATGTGCGCGCACAGTCTTCGCACCTTCTGGAGCAGGGCTGTTAACTCCGGATAATTTTTGAGGAAGCACTGCACCACCAGGTTCAAGGTGTGAGCCAAGCAAGGTATGTGGCTGAGTTTTGAAAGGGCTATGGCTGCCACAAAATTACGGCCGTTATCACTAACTACCTTGCCTGCCTCAAGATGTACACTGCCCAGCCATGACTCAGTTTGTCGCTTCAAGTACTCGGCCAGCACCTCGGCGGTATGTCTGTCGCCCAAACACATCATCTGCAACCCAGCCTGCTGACGCTTTCCACTAGCTGCTCGATAGGGGGACACATCGTGTGCAACAGTGGCAGCTGCAGATGGAGTGCTCGTACGACTGCGCTCTGTGGACGAGCTTTCGCTTCTGGAGGAGGAGGAGGAGGAGGAGGAGGAGGGTGGAACGCCTAGAGCCAACTGTTTTCTATACCGTGGGCTAGGCAGCACTGTCCCACCACCGCTGTCCCCTGTGGACCCTGCATCCACCACATTAACCCAGTGCGCAGTGATGGACACGTAACGGCCCTGGCCATGCCGACTGGACCATGCATCAGTAGTGAGGTGCACCTTTCCGCTCACTGACTGCTTGAGTGCATGGACAATGCGGTCTTTCAAATGATGGTGGAGGGCTGGGATGGCTTTGCGAGAGAAGAAGTGGCGACTGGGTAGGTCATAGCGTGGTACTGCATAGGCCATGAGTTCGCGGAAAGCTGTGCTTTCCACCAACCGAAAGGGCATCATCTCAAACGAGATTAGTTTGGCAATGTGGGCGTTCAAACCCAGTGTACGCGGATGAGAGACTGAGTACTTTCTTGACCTACTCATAGTGTCTGGGAGGGTGAGCTGGACTTGAGAGCTGCATATGGTGGAAGTAGCGGTGGACAGGGCGGACTGAGAGAGGGTTGATGATGGTGATGGAGTTGGTGTTCTTTCTGATGGCCTAGAATCAGTCTTTCGTTGATATAACAGTGGGATTCCGACTGCTGTGGCCTTGCAACGACACCTCAACATTTGCTGCTGTGCTAACCGGTGGGCTTACAGTGGGGGAAACAATGTAGCGTTGCTGACTACCTTCGTTGTGATCAGTTGCACATGTGGCACTTGAGGTTTGGTGTTGTGTCCACGCTTGCAAGTGCATGCTGGTTTAATGTCTAAGCATGCAACTGGTTTTC
Source organism: Dendrobates tinctorius (assembly GCF_039654945.1). Lineage (NCBI taxonomy): Eukaryota > Metazoa > Chordata > Amphibia > Anura > Dendrobatidae > Dendrobates > Dendrobates tinctorius. The sequence goes on along the minus strand of NW_027361971.1, from coordinate 3,726,231 downwards.
AAATTTTTCAGATTTTTCCCTCGGCTAAAGGTATTTGCGCACTTCTTGCAGATAACCTTGGCCTGATCATGAGGATTTTGTTCAAAAAAGTGCCACACTGCACTCTTCCTACTCTGGCAGACATTTTGCGGCCTAGCACGCTGTGATCTTTTGACCCTCTGGACAAGCTGTCCAGCAACTCTTTTGATGTTTGGAACCTGTCTTTGGAGTGCTCCGGGCCTGCCAGATAACAGCTGTTGCGATGTCGATGTCTGCTGTGGATGCTCCTCATCTGAGCTATTGGAAGCAGCACCCTCTTCCCCCAATGGATGCCAATCTGGGTCAACAACTGGGTCATCCATCACCTCCTCTTCTATGTCATGTGCACCTTCCTCTGTGTCACCGTGTATGGTGGTATAGTGTGCGGGAAGGGGCACCTGAGTCTCATCAGGGTCAGAATCTGGCTCTGTACACTGCGAGGACAATGTAGTGCTCTGAGTGAATGTACCAGCAGAATCATCCATCAGCGGCTGTGCATCAGTGCACTCCATGTCAGATTCATCTTGGCCTGGGTAATTCACCATTTGACTTGATAATCCAGGCATGGTATGTGAAAACAGCTCCATGGAGTAATCAGTAGTATGGCCTGCGTCATCCTTCAATCTTGGTTGGGGTGAAGGACACAAGGAAAGGTGTGGTTCATGAACATGAGCCTCCAATGACGACTCAGTGCTTTTACTTTTTACAACTGAAGAAGAGGAGGCGATAGAGCTGGAGGCTGAGTCAGCAATGTAAGACAAAACTTTTTCCTGATGCTCTGGCTTTAAAAGCGGTTTGCCAACTCCTAGAAAACTAAGCGTTCGAGGCCTTATGTAGCCAGACGATGACGCAGGGTCAGCACCTCCTGCATTCGGTCCTATTTTGCTCTTGCCACTACCATCAGATCCACCACCAACACCATCATTACCAGCTGCCAACCCCCGCCCAATTCCACGGCCTCTTCCACCAGCCTTCCTCATTTTTGGTAGAAATGTAGACAAAATCCAACAAACTATATAGTAATGTAAAACAAGGTACAAGGTGTCTATAGGGCAGGGGAGATTTTGAATTTCTGCACACACTTGTGGACAGTGGACACTTTTGGATTGTGTGAGGCCCACTGATATCTGAGCGCTATGTGACAGGCTCGATGGCACTGCTGTGACAAAAGTGACTAGAGGATAAGGGAGATTTTGAATATCTGCACACACTTTTGGACACTGGACACTTTTGGATTGTGTGAGGCCCACTGATATCTGAGCGCTATGTGACAGGCTCGATGGCATAGCTGTGACAAAAGTGACTAGAGGATAAGGGAGATTTTGAATTTCTGCACACACTTTTGGACACTGGACACTTTTGGATTGTGTGAGGCCCACTGATATCTGAGCGCTATGTGACAGGCTCGATGGCACAGCTGTGACAAAAGTGACTAGAGGATAAGGGAGATTTTGAATTTCTGCACACACTTTTGGACACTGGACACTTTTGGATTGTGTGAGGCCCACTGATATCTGAGCGCTATGTGACAGGCTCGATGGCACTGCTGTGACAAAAGTGACTAGAGGATAAGGGAGATTTTGAATATCTGCACACACTTTTGGACACTGGACACTTTTGGATTGTGTGAGGCCCATGGAATCATTGAAGGCACGCAAGACGAGGCAGATGTCCTTCATAGAGGCCCACTCCGTGGTGCTGAAGTGTGACCGGCGCACAGTGCGACTTGTTTGCGCCTGATGCAGCTGGTACTCCATGACTGCTGCCTGCTGCTCACACAACCACTCCAACATATGTAACGTTGAATTCCATCTGGTGGGTAGATCACATATGATGCAATGTTCTGGAAGGCGTAATCGGCGCTGCAGAGCAGCAAGGCGCGATCTTGCCGTGCTGGAACGCCGCAAGTGAGCACACTCTATGCGGACCTTGTGCAGCAGTGCATCAAGATCCGGATAGTCCCTCAGAAAGCTCTGCACGACCAAGTTCAGCACATGTGCCAGACATGGGATGTGAGTGAGGTTGCCTACGCCCAGAGCTGCCACCAGATTTCGACCATTGTCACACACTACCAAGCCCGGCTGGAGATTCGCTGGCACAAACCACAAGTCGCTCTCCTGCTTGATGGCATTCCATAGCTCCTGCGCTGTGTGGCTTCGATTCCCCAAAGAAATTAATTTGAGTACGGCCTGTTGACGTTTGGCCACGGCTGTGCTCATATCGGTCGTAACAGGCTCCTGCAGCGCTGTTTCTGAGGAACTTGAGTAGGAGGAGGAGTCAATGTGTACAGACTGGATTCCTGCAATCCGCGGAGTTGGCAGAACACGTACAGCGCCACTCTCCAGATCTGTACCTGGCTCCACAACATTGACCCCATGGGCAGTGAGGGAAAGGTATCGTCCCTGTCCATGGTTACTGGTCCACGCATCGGTGGTCAGGTGGACCTTGCTACTGACGGTGTTTAGTAGCGCATGTTTTATTTTTCCCTCCACATGTTTTTGCAGGGCTGGGCACGGTGTATTGTGAGACTGCCAATGCCATGCAGTTCCGGAAGGTGTCAGTCTCCACCAGCCTGAATGAGAGCATTTCAAGGGCCAGTAGTTTGGCAATGCCAGCATTCAGAGCCTGTGCTCGGGGATGGTTTGCCGAGTATGGCCGCCTTTTATCCCATACCTGTGCTACCGATGGCTGTCGAGTGGCCTGGGAGTGTGAGGATGACTGGGAACGTGGTGCTGTGGGTGGAATGTCACTGGGTCTCCGGACCACAGTGCCAGAGGTTCTTCCTTGCCGATTCTGTGAGGAAGCCAAACCAGCTGTGTGTGAGCTGGAGCAAGAGGCCCCAACACGAGCTGAAGAGGTGGTAGGTGGTGCTGTACGTTGGCCTACGTCTTCAGTGTGTCTGTGTAACTCCACCTCGTGCTTGGTCCGCACATGTTTCCACATATTTGTGGTATTGAGGTTGCTGACATTTTTCCCTCTTTTGACTTTCTGATGACACAGCTTGCATTTGACAAAGCAAATGTCATCTGCAACTGTGTCAAAAAAGGACCACGCACTGCAAGTCTTGGGAGCGTCCATTTTGGCTTTTGAAAGAGGAATGCTCCTAACGGGTGCCGAAGTGGAGGCTACAGGCAACCTTGTCTGCCCCCTCCCTCTCCCTCCTGTTTTGGCCGTTCGGGGAATCTCTTCCTCAGAGCTGCTCCCACCACCTTCCTGTTCCTCGCGCCATGATGGGTCAAGGACCTCATCATCTACACTCCCCTCTTCAAACACCTGCTTCTCCTGGGTTGTCTCGCCAGCACCATACGCACCAGAAAGTGGCACCTGAGTCTCGTCATCATCTGATTCGTACTGAGGTGTGCTGACCATAGGCACTGGCCCACCCGCCTCTTCAGATTCCGAGGGACAAAGAAGTTGCGCATCACTGCATACTCCCTCTTCTTCACATTCTTGAATGCTGCTTGGCTGGCCCCCTTTTTCCAAGCCAACAGATTCAGAGAACAGAAGTAGAGACTGTGATGGCTCCTGTCCAGGGCTCTCTGACTGCCTGGGCACTTTGGCAGGTGGTGAAGAGACAGATGGTTGCTCTTCAGTGCTCTGGCCCTGAGAGGACGTGGAAGTCATTGAAGTCGATGCATTAGCTGCCATCCATCCAACAACGGCTTCAATTTGTTCCTCCCGCAGCAGTGGGGTACGGTGAGGTCCTACAAAGCTGCGCATGAAGGACTGTTGCCTGCTAAAACTGGGGGTTGCTGAGTCACTGGTGCCGCAGCAGGCACAGAATCCCCAGGTCCTCTCCCTGCAGAATCCCCACGTCCTCGCCCTGCTGAAACTCCACGCCCACGCCCACGGGCCTTACTCCCTGCCTTCTTCATCTTGGTAGACTGATAAAGAAAGGCAGAAAAGTACAAAGGGGGGGCTTAGTGTGCTTATTCCTGAACAGCTGGTAACAGGTATAAGAAACACTAATTTTATGAAGTGTGTTTGTGGACTACACTTTAATATGAGCTAATGTGGCCTACACAACTCTGAAATGGAGTGTTTGGTGAACTTTATTTATTTATTTATTTTTTTTAAAAACTAAAAGGATGTGGCCAAAGATTTGAAAGCGATAGTATCACTAACTTTTTGGAGCTATTACAATGCAGGAAGGTAACCTACAATGCAAAAGATGAGGCTCCAAAAAATAGTGTAATGCTAATCTGGCTGCAGCTGAAGGGCACAAGCCAGAAAAAAGACTCCTCTATCTACTCCTATATAGTGTTTGCAACCAACCAATGTAGATGGATACGGATGGATGCACACTAATAGGAGAATAAAAAATGAGCTGCAATAAAAGAAAAATATGTGTGAGGCAGTGACGCACGCTGAGCGGCCTACAACCAGACGTAGCTGCAGGACACACTACTCAGCGTGAGCTGCACTCACACACAGTCAGAGACCTCTCAGACAGTCGTGAACAGTGCAGATAAGTGGGCGCTAGCACTGAAAGGCTGAAGAGAGGGTCCGCTGTCTACTCCTATAGTGTTTGCAACCACCGTATATGGATATGGATGGATGCACACTAATAGGAGAATAAAAAATGAGCTGCAATAAAAGAAAAATATGTGTGAGGCAGTGGTGCACGCTGAGCAGCCTACAACCAGACGTAGCTGAAGGACACACTACTCAGCGTGTGCTGAACTCACACACAGTCAGAGACCTCTCAGACAGCCGTGAACAGTGCAGCAAACTGGGCATTAGCACTGAAAGGCTGCAGAGAGGCTCCGCTGTCTACTCCTATAGTGTTTGCAACCAACGTATATGGATACAGATGGATGCACAGTGCACACTAATAGGAGAATGAAAAATGAGCAGCAAAAAAAGAAAAATATGTATGAGGCAGTGACATGCTGAGCGTCCTACAACCAGACGTGGCTGCAGGACACACTACTCAGCGTGAGCTGCACTCACACAGACCTTGCAGACAGCTGTGAACACTGCTGCAAGGCAAAAGAAAGCTACAGTGGTGGATTATGTAGCCTGGGTAAAGCACACTATGATTGTGAAAATCGCTATCTCTAACTGTCCCTCACAGTCTTGAACAGCAGCCTGTCCCTAACTGAATTCACAGCAGAGTGAACCAGAAATGGCGGCTGCGGCGGCTTTTATAGTGCACCATGACATCATTTTAGCAGCCAATCACAGCCATGCCATTAGTTAACATGCCTACATGCCTAACAGGATGTGCCCACACTTCTGAGGATTGTCATTGGCTGAATTAAATCAAACTGCCTCATAGCATTATGGGAACTTCCGATTCCGGTATTCGATATGCTAAAAGTATCGGAACTCAGTATCGGATTTCCGATACTGTGAATATCGGCCGATACCCGATACTTGCGGTATCGGAATGCTCATCACTACCCGTGGGTACCACGAGGACTGGAGTTCGGGAAACACTGCTTGACATCAAGCAACTGGAGCTGTATATACTTACGCTCTTTAATCTGGGCCCGAGCTTCAAGGTCCTCCCAGCAGTCCACAAGGAGCGAACAGATTTCCTCCCAGAGCCGTCGGGTCACAATTAGATCAGCATGCCGGCGGTCAGTCATATTCCAAAGCGGCTCCCTTTCTCTAACAAGATCGATGAGGTGGTCGACATCAATCCCTTCATCCTCACCGTCAGAGTCGGGAGCACGCTGTGAAGGCTGTTAAAGAAAAAGAGAAAATTAACATAATTAGCCTCCACACTTAAAGAAATGAAATAAAAAGTGCAAAAAAATCAAATCAAAATTATTATACTTACACGCTGGTGACCGCTGCGTTGCTGTCGCCGACGACCCTGGGAGGCACTGCGAGGACCTCTTGGCCGAGCACCAGATTGGGAAGACTAGAAAAGAAAAGCAAAAAAATTATGTGCTTGGATATACAGTAGGCATATGTGTTTGCTGTGTGATATCTGCACTACATTGTTTTCTATGTGCTGTGTGTAGTGTGATGTAGTGTTTCTGCGTTTGATGCAGGAAACTCACCAATTGCGAGCCCACTCCAGGTATCTATCCACCCCTTCCTTCTTCTTCTGGGAGCTCCTCTTCAGCTTGTGATTCCTGTTTTGAAATAAAAGCCAATGAATAGACATATATTCCAGAGATGATGGATTTTGGAAATAAAAACTTACCGTCAAACGCTGACGATGTGAGGGAGGGCTCCCAGAAGAAGATGTGGTGTCCTCCTGCTGGCCAGTCTCCACTCCTGCTGTTGCTGCTGGTGCTGCTGTTGCTGCCGGTGCTGCTGCATCTATAGGGCGTCTTCTGCTGGTGAATAAAGAGAAACAACGGGCCACTGAATATATTGATATTACATGGCCCTAGTTTTGAGGAATGGGGGATATGATAATTACCGAATGTCGTCTGCTGGTGGACTCCCCTCCGCCTGTTCAGCAAGGTCCCTTGGCTCTATTTGGGGTGGTGCGGTACTCTCCTGCCTTCTCCTGCGGCTGGCTCCTATCTTGGCTGGCATATTGGCTGTGGCTCCCACTGTCATGGTTTTATATATGTTTGCTGTGGGCAGGGCTACTGAGCATGCTCAGACCTAAAAAACCGGATCCGGCCACCGGATCCTGCTTTTGCCAGATCCGGCACATTGCGGCACTCATAGACTTTCATTGTGTGAAAAAGCCAGAAGTGCTGGATCCGGCGTGTCCGGCTTTTTCGCCGGAGACAAAAAACGTTACAGTTGCCGTTTTTTCCAGACGCCGGATTGCGACACATTGCCGGATCCGGCCAAAACCGGACGAAATGCATGACCATCCGGCGCGATCCGGCACTAATGCAAGTCAATGGGGAAAAACCGGATCCGACATTGCATTTCGCCGGATCCGGTTTTCGTAAAAATAGCCAGATCGCGCCTGACGGCGAAAAACTGATGTGTGAAAGAGGCCTAACTGAGTACCCTATGTTATTTATATGTGCTAATACTATTTATTTACTTTACAGGCAAGGCTCATTTTTGTTTTTATCTTAGTTGCTGCTTGCTAAATGGTCACAGTGTGAATGCGCACCTATGCATTGCACCGATACCAACATGTGCTCTGGCTCAAATTTTTTAGATTACCTTTGTTGTACTTTGTACAAAAAAGACGGGGCATACCTTTTTTTGGCTGTTCATTTTGTTTATTAACTTTCCACTTGTCTGAACAGCTGGGATTCAGGTCCTACTCTGCTCTTATCGGTTTTTATGTCTTCTGACAAATAGTGAGGTGAACTACATAAGTTAGGTACCGTACCGATTGGGAATTACCTTGATGTGATGGGATGGCTTTTAGAATTTTTTTTCAATCAAAACAATGTTAAGTAAAGTATATTGTTTACATGTACTATTAGCATCTACTTACTACAGGGTTTTTTCTCATTTTTGTTTTTATTTTAGGTTCTGCTTATTAAATGGCCACAGTGGGAAAGCCAACTCATGCATTGCACTTACACCAACATGTGCTCTGGTTCATATTTTTTTAGGCTAACTAAATAGATGGTAATATGAAATTCAGCAGACTAATACTCCACTCCATTCAGTCAGATACTAAACTGGCACATTTAAGACTGAGAAAACTAGCCATAAGATCAGACATATAGCAAGATGATATTAAAACACACCATAATCATCTTAATAAAGAACAGCACATTTCTCGCCTATAAATTTCCAAATGTGAAAAAGATTTCAAGTTGTTCCTCCTAGTAGAATGGAGGAGGAGCCACAGTTTTGTGTTCATCACTCATCCATAATGGAGGTAATGTATCCAGGTTAAACTCCAGATTATCTCCTAACATGTTTCCTCTTTTTGATTTATCAGAGGAGAGGCCAGTATTAGCAGTAGCCTCTCCTGCTACAGCAATAACTGCTCATGTAGATCAGGAAAGCAGTAATTATCAGGATTTTGTTCGGAGTCATGGAGACACCGGCACGCATAAGCAATCACTTGCTCTTTTATGTCCTGCTCTGTGACAATACAGCTCCTAGTCCATGTAGCCTTCCATCGGTATGGAGGGTGAAAGGTTGAGCGAAGTCTGCATAGACCAGTATGGGTGCTTCACTCACGGCCATTTTCAGGGCTCAGAAAGCTTCATCCTGGCTATCTCCCTACTGAATGGTCCGATTCTTCGCACAGGACGGTGCTCCCTTCAACAATTCCAGCAATGGATTACCAATGCGAGTGAAGATTTTCACGAACCGTCGATAGGATCCGGTAAATCCCAGAAAGGCTAGAATATCCTTCACGATCTTTGGACTGGGCCAGTCCTGCATTGCTGCAATCTTCTCACATGCCGGTTTCAGCGGATACAACATGTCCTAAATATTCAATCTGCTTGCGGAAGATATGACACTTCCAAGGAGTCACTTTCAGGCCGTGCTTCTGCAGCCGACTCAACACCTGTTCCAGCCGTTGCAGGTGCTCCACGAAGGTGGAGGCATAGACGATGATGTAATCTAAATAGATGAGGGTGGCATCAAAGTTCAGGTCTCCCAAACATCTCTCCATCAATTGTTGAAAGGTCCCGGGTGCGTTGGTAAGGCCGAAAGGCATCCAATTGAGTTCGAACAATCCCATGGGCAGTAAGAATGCTGTCTTCGCCCGGTCTTGCTCAGACATGGGCACTTGTCAATATCCACTGGTCAGATCCAATGACGAGAAGTACTTTGCTTTTCCCAGTTTCCCAGGGCAGACAATGACTCCACAATTATTGGTAGTGGGTGCTAGTCTCGTTCAGTGCAGGCATTCAGCTTCAGGTAATCTACACAGAAATGCAGGGTCCCATCCTTCTGTTGTACTAGAACAATGGGAGCAGTCCATGGGCTTTGGCTCTCTCAGATATCCCTGTAAAGGGGTTAAGTTAATAATGTTCATTGTTGCATTTATGCTTTATTTTGCTTACTGGTATTGCTACATGTTACATGTACTACCTCATGTATGATATGGTACTGCTACCCCTTCTGGGTATTGCCATTGCTTTGTCTCCATGTTCTTCATTGTATATAGTGTGATAATGTACACTATGTTTTGTGTACAGTAGAGGGAAAGCATAGTGCTTTTAGTTGGACACTAGAGGGGGGCACTCTAGTATACAGAACAGTTAATAGATAGTATTGGGTTAAGTGTAGGAGCGAATGCCGAGAGTTAAGGTTAGAGCAGAAGGGAAGTTGGTGAGATGGGGCTGGGGTGCCTGAAGAGTCCACATGGGCTACAGCCCACGTTATCCACGGCCATTGAGCTTCATTGCAGAGGGCCAGTACAGTAGGAAGAAGATGTGGCTACTCATAGCCTGGGCGGACACCTTTAGGGTGGAAGTCGGTTGGAGTGAGGAAGAGAAGGAAGTTGAAGCTTTGCACGGAACGGTACAGACGGGCCGGATGCTTTTCCAGGGGCAACTAAACCGGGTGGCAGATGATTTCAAGTCTGGGGCGACATAGACAGAAGGAATTGTCATCATGGTGAGGTTAGGCCAGGAAGAAGCTGGGAAGCAGTCTAGGACGGTCCGGTCCGGACATGTGCCATACAGAAGCATCAGCAAAATAGGTAAAGTTGAGGAAGCAAGTAAAGTTAAATGTAAATTCCATGATGTGCTAACTGTGGATACAATGTGTGAAGTTCTAAGTAAAGAAAACTTTCAAGATATTCTGGACTGTGTCTCCATTACTGGGGTTCGTATGGAAGAAGGGCCATCGCCGCCTGGGAGGTGCCCAGGGGGACCTGAACCTGGAGACGCAGGTATGCTGAGCAGTGGATTACAGTTTTCTGTGAGGGAAGGTTGGGACACAGATGCATCAGTGTCTCTGGCCATGACGACAGTCCTGGCCTCCTCTTACAACCCCAATCTGTAGCTTATGTGTCAATCTCTTTCACCTCCTGGTATATCTGTGGTGGGATTTGTTGATATCGTTCCCGAATGGGTGCGGTGTTCCCCATTGGAATCTCATGGGTGATGGCTGTGGTGCAGCCAAAATCATCATCATGATGGGCAAAAACGTCCTGGTATCGCTATAGCACCACTTCCACTTGTTGAATCTGTTGTGGTGAGAGTTCCGTTAGTTCGGCCTGGATCTGCTCCAGGATTCGGCGTCATTCCTTTAGGTGATTAGGTGGTGGCTCAGAGGACACCGCACGGCCACTGTCCAGGGAACGCTTTGTTTCACCATCAATTGAACGGCCTCTGGTAGAATCAACACTTTCGGCATACCCATTATCTGTGCTACTTCACTTTTGGGCAGGAGCATAAGATTGTCCTCTCCTAGGTTGACATGTCGCATCGGCACATTATCGTTAGGAACATGTTAGGCGTCAGGTTCCTGCAACTGCACAGCAGGGATCCAGAGCCTCACATTCAGCGGTCTCCCATTCTCCATAGACTGCAGAGGAGCTTGTTCAGCAGCCCCATCGTTCCCGACGCTCTGCTCAGCCCTGCTCTGTGGGTCTGGTTGCTGCTGCCACCTCTGGGCCAGCAATAGCAATGCAGGCTGCTCATCAGCAAGCCGTTCCAGAGGCTAAGTCCTTCCGTCGCTCCACTGAGCATGCTCATGAGACGATCCCCATTGGAGATCGGGAGTCACATGCACAGGTCCTTCTCCAGATCTGATTGGTCCATCTCAGGGATCTGGAAGCTTCCGGAAGGTCCTGGCTATAAAAGATTCGCATGGCCGCTCGGCCATGCGCTAGTATAGACTAGCTGCTAACTGTGAGAATGATGATGGATGTATGGACTTGCAAATGACTCATTAAGATTCCCCTCCCTCTGATATTACGAGTGTGTATAGGGAACTAGTGTTAGAGTCAGCGCCAATCAGTGGCAAGCCTCAGGCCACAATACGCATCCTCCACAGTGCTAGCATCCGACAGTGCACCGGCTACCGGGCATTGTTGTATAGCGGCAGTGTCTGTCGCCGCGCTGCAGTCTGCAGCTCCTCTTGGCGTCCGTGGTTGCAACATCGCATGCACGGTAGATCTAGACAGACGTGGACTCTGTGTCTTGGGTCAAGTCCTGTGACCATATACCATGCGTGCATTCCTCTGAGTCCTGTGACGTCAACAGGCTCAGCCTTTTTGTTTAACACCTTGGCGACTCTGAAGGAACAGAGATCGTCCAGCGCATTCCGGGTGACGTTCAACCCGTGTGTGGTATACCGCCATTTAACGCGTCTGCCATTACATAGCAGCAGTGTAACATCTTCTGCACGGTGGACCCCGGATGGCGAACGCACTTATTATTATTTATTATTTAGTGCGTTCCGCCGTCCCTAACAGAACAGTGGCTATCGTCCGTGCAATGAGAAGCCCTGAAGGTAATTGTTCTATTAGAGGCTCTATCTGGACTTCTACTCCTTCAAGACGGGTACAGGCTCGGATGGGCAGAGTGAGCACAGTCTGACCTGGTGGTAAAACGAGGTTGGAATCACCACCTTCCCCAATGTTTTTCCTTCACTTGATGTCTTTTGGGCCTGGGCCACCCATATCAACTGTTGAAACACTTTTCTCTGGGAGTGTGAGGGCTCCATCGATTCAGGAACACATCTGCCAACTCATTGATTAGGATGCTCCCAAGTTCTTTCAACACATTCATTCCTAAAGTCACAGTGGGACCATTGCCAGGGTGCCCGATGGTTAACACGACTCCTTTCTGGCTCACATCTTTGCCGCACACAGTGATTTGCATCCAAACCATCCCTGTGACTGGGATGGGAAATTGATTGGCCGCCGTCAATTTGATTACTGGGCCCTATTCATGCCTCATCGCCTCAGGAAAATGACGTCTGAAATAAGTCTCAGGCATAGTGATTACTTGAGAGCTGGTATCAACTAAACAGCGGATGGCCCGACCATCCATTTCGGCCCATACGAGAGGACTCAGAGAAACTAAACTTGTGGGAGTTCCTTTTCTCCTTATTTAATTCTCAGGCTCCGGGTGGCGTCCCCAAGTCATGGAGCTCGCTAGTTTATCGGATGGCAGTAGGGAGATCATCCCTGATGCGCGCATCCTCGGGCATAATGTTCAATATCTCCACATGTGAAACAGATTGGCTGTCTTTCTGTGCAAGGTTGTCTCTTTTCTTGGCGAGGCTCAGCGTCAGTTCTGCCTCAAGAGGAGTCCAGCGTTATGAGAGGTTTCTTCCTTAAGTCGGACCATTCTTCTCGCATGTCCTGGATTTCCTCCCGGATTTCGCTCACCCAACTTGGTTCTTTTGAAACCGGAACGGATACCTCCCCACTCTGGACCTTCCCTGCTCTTGTTCACGCACGTGCGCCTCCGCCCCAAACTCCAGAAAAGACATATCCAGATTAACCCACAGGCACTACCGTAGAGCCTGTTTAACCAGAGAGTCTCTAAAGCCTATCACTAGCTGGTCTCTCAACATTACATCAGGGGATTCTACACCTATATCATCCCGCTTAACAATCACAGCGTGAATCTCCTGCAGCGCATTCATGTATTTGGTCACCGACTCCCCCTCCCTTTGGACACAACTAATCAAGCGCATGCAAAATTCCCGACCTCCTTAGGGTCCCCGTGCATTTCCTCTAGGATCTGTAATACCTAGGAAAAGGTGTTTTGCTCATGCGGGGGCCGGAACATGATGGAGCAACTCGCTTCTCTGTCTAGGGCCATCATTGCAATCTCTGCCTGTATCACGGGGGTCATGGGGTGCATCCTCAACATGCCCTTGACCTGCTCAGTCCAGTCCCATAGTAAAGTGTTGCACCATGTGAACTTCGGAAGGTTGCTCAGCCTAGCTCCCTGTGGTATACTGGCCCTTGGGGCACACATGGCTGCTTGGTCTGTCTCTTCCGAGCCTGTGGACTGCATCCTGCCAACTACGCCAAGTGTGAGTAGGGTCAGGGTACAGTGACAGACAGGAGGCAGAGCAGGGTTAACAATTTTTATTGTTTTAACAGGGGGTTAACTCCTCGCAGGGAGATGAAGGGTTAAACGAGGGAATAAAACAGTCCAATTGCAAAGGATATGCAGAGTTAATGAACAAGGTAACGGCAGTTCTTTAGTACACTTATCGTGTCAGAAGTCCCTCAAACTGCAGATACTACTGCGGTGCTTGTCCAAGGAGCTTCTGTTGGTATCGGCGCTCTGCCTTCTGGCGGCAGCGTTCAGTCTCTGTCATCTTCCATTGAGATCCTAGTCCATAAGCAAATGCGACTGGAGCAAATAAGGCCACAGCACTATCAGGGGCCAACGTGAGCGGGCAGGTTTATACTAGTAGGGTGGGCCGCAAACATCTGTCCAGTACCTGGCTTTCTCTATGCGGCACGTGCACTGCGTAGGAGGAAGGACCGGACAGTGTAAGCCTGCCCTGCGCCAGGTCCGGAACTGTTGGGGCTTTCTCCTCTGCTGTCCAAGGGAAAGCCTAGAGGACCAGACCGACCTTTGCCTCGGGAAGTAGGGGGCGTGGTTAAGCGGCTGGAGACTCAGCATGCCCAAACGCGGGCAGTCTTGGCAGGAACAGACAGCACGCAGCAGGGAGAAGCGGACGCTCCATACCTTGGGTGACGTGGCAGTGCAGACTCGCGCCCGAGCGTCCCAACTGGCATCCATAAAGAATGTGAGCATATATGAGACTTATGCCAATGAATAAAGAAGCAGGATGACGCTCATCAGTAAAAGTCACTCTTTATTCCAATACTTTAAAACATCGGTGTCGGGAGGATGGGAGCAGGAGTGGAGGAGACGACAGTCATTTCGCGCTGCAGTAGAGCTTCTACGGGTCACACAGGTGAGTGGAACTGACATCACAACTTAAAGGAGGGACGGCAGCTATCAGTGAGTGCCATCTTGCTCCTTTTTTCATTGGCATTTATTGTGGCTGTTTGTCTTGGAAATGCACCTTGGCTCATGGAGCATTCGTTGCTGAATGTATGCATGCAGTTTGACTGCGTGACACCTGTGCATTAAGTTGGCTCCTTCGCTGTGCAGATTTACTTTCTTCTGAAGCAATTTGATATACGAGACCTATGCCAGCTGTTTTCCGCAGCACAAATTGCCAAACGCTTTGGTCCCGTTAGTGGTGCATGCGTGCCACCTAATAGAGACAGTGTGAGTTACTATGAACTGTTTCCTGACCCCCCGGTATGTGCCCAACGTGGCTCAGTAAACATATATGATGCTGTGGCCTGTACCCCTTCTGTCACATCAGCATATGGACTGGGAACGTCGAGGAAGATATCAGAGACTAACCGCTGCCGCCGGGACTTGGATCATCATCTACAGGACTTCAGTGGGCCAACTCCGGGCCGGTTGTTGCCGATGCCATCGTTTGCTGCGTGGTCCCTACTGCCTAAGGACCGCCTGACGGGATAAGGTACACCTTACTGAAGTATACTTTTGCTACGTACATTCTTCCTTTAACTCAATATATCCTCTCCTACGAACTAACTGTTTTCCCCATTAGGCTGGAGTCACACACAACGAATAAAAAATCGGTCTGATTTTAACGGTCCGAAATCGCACAAATGTTTCTTGACCAGTGATCCGTTTTTGATGCAATTTTTCTTCATTCATCCGATTTTAATCGCATGTAACCATCCGTTTGACATCCGTCTGGGGAGATTTTCTCGCAGACTTGCAAAATGGACATCTAATGGAGCCCTATGACATTTTTTCAAACACAAAGGAAAGCATAGATATAGACACACACATATATATATATATATATATATATATATATATTCTAACTCATGCAGTTCTTCATAACAGAATAGCCGCTATAACATTTGCCGGCTTCTGTAAATTCATTCCCCTACCCGACATGAAATGACACATGGTTTACATATAGTTAACCATTTCATTTCATGTTTTTTTTTTATGTCTATCACTATTAATTAGATGAGGGTTTTTGTGTAAAATTTTGGAGTTGTAGGTGTTAATTTAAGGGGTTAATTCGTTGTAAAACATTGCGGGGACTCCCTGCAGCCTCAGTGACGTGAACGGAATTCCCCACAATTTTTTTACAATGAATTAATCCCTTAAATTAACACCTACAACTCCAAAATTTTACACAAAAACCCTCATCTAATTACTAGTGATAGACATAAATAAAAACATGAAATGAAATGGTTAACTATATGTAAACCATGTGTCATTTCATGTCGGGTAGGGGAATGAATTTACAGAAGCCGGCAAATGTTACAGTGGCTATTCTGCCATGAAGAACTGCATGAATTATATATATATATATATATATATATATATATATTGTATTATATGTGTCAATATCTATTTGTTCGCTTCTTTATTTAACCTATCAGTGTGATTTTACTGTATTGCTAAATGAATTGCCGGCTTTTTGTAAAGGACACCGGGTGCGATTTTATCGCAACTCACATATCTGGTCCGTTTGTAATCCGATTTTTTATCTCCCCCATAGACTTGCATTGGCGAGTCCGATCCGAAAATCGGTGACCGCAGCTTCTTCACACTGTTTCCAGGCCCGGATACCTGCACCTTCGTTCCAGTCACAGTAACGCACCTCGTGGATCTTTCACTGGGGGCTGTCCCAGACCAATCTACCCCCAGCGCTTCACCTGTCCGAGGTCATCGTCCAATCGGTACCCCCGGGGCCTCACTTGTCCTGCGGTACGTCACCTCGCCTGTCCTGTGGTCCGTCGGGTCAGGGTCACCCAACTGACTGTCTCTTCTCTGTCCGTCCCCTGGTCCGAGGAAACGTTCAGAAAAAATATCGGATGATGGGAGCTGCCCCATAGAATAACATTGGGACGAATGCAAAGCGATTTTTTATCGCATTGCATTCGTCCGATTTAATTGCTAGTGTGACTCCGGCCTTAATCTTTTAAACTCCCTGCGTGGAGTATACCTTTGTTAATTAAAAGCATTAACCCTTACTCTGTCTCCTGGCCGTCACTGCATCCCGCAACCTGCTCATAGAAGCGCACGGCACCTCGCTCTCTGCCAGTTACCGGACACACTGCACTTCTCCCTCTTAAATCCCTGCTGGTGACAGCGGGAGTACACGGATGCGGGCGGGCGCAGTCCTAGTGCTCAAGGGATGGAGCACTCCTCTCTCTGTGCAGTGCGCTGCCTCTTCCCGCAAAGACTTACTGCTTCCGCGCCCGCTG
Source organism: Dendrobates tinctorius (assembly GCF_039654945.1). NCBI lineage: Eukaryota > Metazoa > Chordata > Amphibia > Anura > Dendrobatidae > Dendrobates > Dendrobates tinctorius. The sequence goes on along the minus strand of NW_027361971.1, from coordinate 3,710,102 downwards.
TGGCTGCTGCCACTTAGCCATGCCCCCTGCTTCAGAGTGCAAAGGTGTGTCTGGTCTCTTACTCTTTCACCCGGACAACAAAGAAGACAGCCCTGACAATTCTGGACCCGGCACAGAACAGGTACCCACGGCCTGGTTCTCCTCCTTACAGAAGCACGGGTACCACTCAGAAGTGGAGTGTGTTTAGAGGAATAGAAAGCTAGAAATGAAGGATCCAAGATAGTCATGATGTATTGTGGAACTGTTCTTTTCAAGCGATGTGTTGTCACATGTGACCGTATTGCCTGTGCCTATTTGTAAAACATGAAAACCATGAGCTACCTACTGTATATATGTTCTAACAAGTTCACTAGTAAAAATATTTTATTTTCATAAAATGGACTGAGTTCTTCCTTATGTATCACATAAAGTTGGGGCTTCCATACCATCCTATAGTATGCAACCTGTGTGGTAGGGGCCGGGCTTGGGGGGTGGACCACTGCTTACCCTATTCGGACACCGCAGACACCAGGCGACTCAAGGACGAGGCAGAGACAGATTTCACGTGTAACAGTTCCGGATTTATTCGTCGTCCTCCTGACGACCACCAAACACGCACCGCAGCTTCTTCACACTGTTTCCAGGCCCGGATACCTGCACCTTCGTTCCAGTCACAGTAACGCACCTCGTGGATCTTTCACTGGGGGCTGTCCCAGACCAATCTACCCCCAGCGCTTCACCTGTCCGAGGTCATCGTTCAATCGGCACCCCCGGGGCCTCACTTGTCCTGCGGTACGTCACCTCGCCTGTCCTGTGGTCCGTCGGGTCAGGGTCACCCAACTGACTGTCTCTTCTCTGTCCGTCCCCTGGCCGAGCTCTTCCCTGTCTTCTTCTGAGCTCCTCCCGGGACTAATCTCATCCCGAGCCCCGCCTTCTTCTATTTATCCCCTCTTTCACAGGGGAATTTCCCTCCCAGGCTCCTATCTCCCTGCCCCCCATGACTAAGCATATCCAGCCATAAGCTGATGTATAGTCCTGCACTAATCTCCCCTGCCATCTTGTGGTCACTTCTCAGTACTACACCCTCCTATCCTGCCTTTCCTAGCTGTCACCCTTCTATCCTGTCAATCTCCGTCTCTGGTGTACAAACCGTCCCCTCCTACTGCCAGTCACGTCTGTCCGTCAAGTCACCTTCCCGACACCTGCGTGAGAAACAACCGAGTAAGTTAACAACACACACTACAGTGAACCCCGATATTTGGTGTTTGGGGCCGCAGCACTACATTTTGGCGAATGTGCTTACTTACATTTCCAGTTATAGAAAGACATAGAACGAACTGTGCAGCTTATAAATACTTCTGTGAAAACTACATGTGTACCAGATGCTGTTGGAGTCATAGTCATCATTTGATATGCATGAAGTGTCAGACATTTTTTAAATAACATTTCTCATTATTTTTTCTTTTAGCGCAGACCTGTCATTCATGTGTGGGGAGGAGGACTCCCAGACAGTGAATGGGCAGGTACCCAGGGGACTGCCATCAGGGTTCCTGAGGGAACGATACTGGGAGGGCAGTAAAAGGAAAGACTTGACTGAGGTTGTCAGGGAAACAGGGGGCAGGGCAAGTTTAAAGGGAGCAGGGGGTGCACTGAAGTGGCAGTTGACAGAGAGCCAGACAACAGACAGGGAGCCGTGTGAGACAAAGAGAACCGAGGGAGCAGACGGTGTGTTGTGGAAAGATGGACAGAGGCCTGTGAAAGGACAGCTGCCGACTCACCGACACGTGAGACCTGAGAGACAGTCATCGGTGGCCACTCCCCTCATACGGTCACATACAGCCGCCCCGCTGTTTCCCACCCTGTTGTGGCAAGTCCACGACCTCTACTTACTGCTGCAACGACAGACCATTCCTTTACAGCGGTTAGGACACTGCCCTCTGCCTTCTCCCTCAGCTGCGGCCCTGTCATCACCGGGCCCAGGAGGCGCCGCCTCGCTACAGGCGGCCGGAGAGGCCTCTGTCCGGTTTGCTAAGGGGCTCCAAGCAGAGGTTGGTGAACGGTTATATTTAGAGACTGCATCATAACTCCGTGGTGGGACGAGAGCCGTAAGGAGATGCCTGTTGCGCCCCACCGGCATAGTTTCTTCAGGGCCTGTTGTGCCCCACCGGCATCGTGTCTTCAGGGCCTTTTGTGCCCCACTGGCATCGTTTCTTCAGGGCCTGTTGCGCCCCACCAGCATCTTTTCTTCAGGGCCTGTTGTGCCCCACCGGCATCGTTTCTTCAGGGCCTGTTGTGCCCCACCGGCATCGTTTCTTCAGGGCCTGTTACGCCCGACCGGCATCGTTTCTTCAGGGCCTGTTGCGCCCCATCGGCATCGTCTCTTCAGGGCCTGTTGCGCTCCACCGGCCCAGTTTCTTCAGGGCCTCGTGTGCCCCACCGTCTCTTCAGGGCCTGTTGCGCCCCACCGGTATCGTCTCTTCAGCGCCTGTCGAGCCCAGTTCCGTCCCGGAATATCAAGGCGTCAAGGCAGCCGCATCAGCGACCCCTACGCGGCAACAGTTGTGATCCTAACAGACCCCCTGGAATGATAAGTTTAATATAGGAGATAAGGACCCGTAGTTTGGTCATACGTGGCCTATAGCACCGGGGCAAACTGTGTTAATCGCATTACAATAAGGAAGTGTTGTTAGGATTGTTGAGTTCCTGCGTGGACTAGTTTGTTGTTAACACTTTTGGTTTGCTCAATATAGCCCCAGCAGCTACAGTTTTTTAAAAGTTTATTCCACAAAACACACTCAGTCTCGTGTCTCATCACTGCATCCTTCGAACCTGCTGAACCCTACACTTGGCGTAGTTGGCAGGATGCAGTCTCCGAGCGCAGACAGTGGTGCCCCAGATCAGGGTAGAGCTGTAAACTCTACAAATGATGAGGGTCCCCGTACCAGCATATCATTGGGGGCCATGCTGAACAACCTGCCTAGATTTTCTGGCTCCAATACTATGCTATGGAGCTGGATAGAGAGGATGCGGGGGCTCTTTTGGATGCACCCAATGACCCCTGATCTGGAGGCCGAGGTGGCACTCATGGCACTGGACGGGGAGGCGCGGAGGTCAGTGATGTTGAAACCTCCGGGGCACCGCAACACTTTTGAAAAAGTGTTACAGATAGTAGAACAGACCCATGGGGACCCTACTAATGTGGGAGAGTTAAGAACCCGTTTGTTTAGTCGGATGCAAATAGAGAGGGAGATGATCACAGAGTATATGAATGTCCTTCAAGAATTGCATACGGCTATAGAAAGAAAGGACGGGGTAGGGGCAGGACCTGTTGACATTACCCTACGTGACCTACTGGTGACTGGTTTGCGAGATCCATTAGTCAAACAGGCACTGTGGGAACAGATCAGAATGAATCCCCGAATAGATTTTTCAGAGGTGCGGAGTCAGGCACATGCTCGAGAGCAGGAGCAGGGGATGGTGGTCCCCGTGGGGAAAATCCGAGGTGTGGAGGCCTCCGCGAGTGTAGTCGAGGAGCCTCAGTGGGTGGAAGAGATGAAGCAAGAGCTGAAAAGTATTAAGGGCGTGTTGGCCAAAGTAAAGAGAAGAACCAAGACCGGGACTGGATGACCTAGTTTTAACCCCGGCTCTTGGGGACCATGCTCCCCGCGGGGTGGTCAGCCTACACAGGCCCGGTGTTTTGAGTGTGGAGAACCAGGCCACTTTGCCCGAGAGTGTCTGCGGCGTGGGAGATACCCACCCCGGCGGCCATTATACTAAAGGGCTCCGGGCTGGGGGGACGCCGCTCGGAGCCGAAAACCACAACTAGGCGTGGTGGAAGTCCCGAAGATTTGGTAGCAAAATGTCCGGTGGTTTGGGCAGAAGTGGAGGGCCGGGCCGTCCGGTGCCTGGTGGACACGGGGTCACAAGTAACCACTATGCCCACAACGTACTTTCAACAGAACTTCCCGGAAGCAGCAAGGCCTCAGTGGGGGCCCGTGATCAGACTAGTAGCTGCCAACCAACTGCCGATCCCAGTTGCCGGGGTGGTGTGGGTGCAAGTGACGCTGTGCGGTAAATCCCTTGGTCGCAGAGGGGTGGTACTGACTCAAGGAGAAGCTGATAAGCAACACCCCGTCACCCTAGTTATGAATGTTCTACGAGAGTTCGGCAACTTACTGCTCATTGACCCTACACAGAGGATACTGAAGCAGTGGGGTTCTCGCACAGCCCAGGGACAGGTATTCCAGCAGCTGGTGCGGGGAGCACAGGTACATCAGGACCGCCAGGAAGGCGAAGCTCTGGGTAAGGTCATCACGCCAGCGACTCCCCTGCTTGTGTTACCTCCTGGACAGACTGTGGTGGCCCTGTCCATTCGAGCCCCGATACCCTTGGAGGGCGTGGAGGTGCAGGTGGAGCCGTGTCACTCGGAGCGCTTACCTCCTGGCATACTGGTGGCCCGTTCCCTGGATACCGTGCAAAAAGGAGCCGTCTTGGTACGCTGCATTAACCTCGATGACCGAGACACCGTTCTGAAAGCACGGACTGTACTGGCCAAACTAGTAAGGCCTTTAGAAGAAGTACTGCCAGCTCCGGCGGTTCAATTACGAGTACATCCCGAGGATCCTTGGCAAGTAACAATACGAACCTTACAGGCCCACGAAGTCTCGGCACAAGAGAAGGGCCGAAATATTTTGGAGCAGAATCGGGCCGAGCTTTCTGGATTAACTGTGGCCCAACTCTCACAGATAAAAACATTGCTGGGACAGTACCATGAAGTATTTGCTAGTCATGAGGACGATTTTGGGTGTACCACCGCCATCACTCATGAAATCCCCACACCAGGAGCGGCCCCTATCCGGGAACGATATCGACAGATTTCGCCACAACTCTATCAAGAGGTGAAAACTTTGCTGGCCCAAATGCTGCAAAAAGGGGTGATACGGGAAAGTCAAAGCCCCTGGGCGGCCCCAATCGTGTTGGTCCGGAAGAAAGATGGTACACTACGATTCTGTGTGGATTATCGTAAACTGAATGCTTGCACTATTAAGGACTCATACCCGCTGCTCCGCATAGACGAATCCCTGTTTGCCTTGGGGAAGGCAACATATTTTTCGACCCTGGACTTGGCCAGTGGGTACTGGCAGGTGCCCATGTCAGAGGAAGATAGGGCCAAGACGGCGTTCATATTGCCCATGGGACTGTTTGAGTTCAATCGGATGCGTTTGGGCTGGCCAACGCCCCCGGGACCTTTCAGCGATTGATGGAGCAATGTCTGGAAGATCTCAATTTTGAGGCCACATTGATCTACCTGGACGACATCATTGTCTATGCCGCCACCTTCGAGGACCACCTGAAGCGGTTGAGACAGGTACTCAGCCGGTTGCAAAAGAACGGGTTGAAGGTGAAGCCTCAGAAATGCCACCTATTTTGCTCTCAGATTGAGTATCTGTGTCATGTCGTTTCAGCAGAGGGTGTGAGGCCATCCCAGGAGAAGGTTGCTGCTATTTAGGAATGGCCTACCCCCGAGACGGTGAAAGATGTGCGGGCTTTTCAGGGGTTAGCCGGATATTACCGTCGCTTCGTAAAGAATTTTGCATGTCGAGCTCGAGCCCTGCACGACCTACTGAAGGGGGCTCCCGCTGGGGCCAATGGGCGAAAAATCCAGTGGCAACACCCTCAGGAAGAGGCTTTCCGAGACCTCAAGGCTGCACTCTCGGATGCCCCAGTGTTGGCTTATGCAGATTTCTCTCAGCCGTTCATCTTGCACACTGACGGGAGTCTTCACGGGCTGGGGGCTGTGTTGTCACAGGTTCAGGATGGCCGGGAGAGGGTGATCGCATATGGAAGTCGCTGACTCCATGACTCCGAGCGTAACCTTGACAATTACAGCTCTTTTAAGCTCGAGCTCCTCGCAGTGGTGTGGGCTATGACGGAGAGATTCGCAGAGTACCTAGCGGGCTCCGAGGTGGTAGTGCGAACTGACAACAACCCGCTGGCTCATCTGGAAAATGTCAAATTGGGGGCTCTGGAACAACGATGGGTGGCCCGGATGGCAAAGTACAATTATAAGATTATCTACAAAAGAGGGGCCGAGAATGTCCATGCAAACGCCCTATCCAGGATTCGACATACAACTCCAAGGCAGGATCGAGACGAAGAATTGGAACGGGAGGAAATCCCGTTCGCTCTCACTGCTACCGTGCTCACAACTAGCAATAAAAAGATATCTTCATCTGAGACCCCAAGGGGCATACTGGAACAATCCCAGGATAAGTGGATACAGCAGCAACAAGAAGACGAAGAGGTTGGCCTTCTCAGGACATGGATCGCCGCTGGGCAATTACCCACTGACTCTCAACGGCAAAATTTGCCTCAAGACCTGTTGCTTTTGCTGCGACAATGGGAGAGGTTGGTTATCCGAAAGGGATTATTGTATCGTAAAATAACATCACAAACAACCTCGATGACGGTTTGGCAGGTGGTTACGCCAGGAGCCCAACTTCACGTATTGGCTCGGGAGGCTCACGAAAAAGAGGCCCATTTCTGAACAAAAAAACTTTGCAATGGCTGCAACAGAAAGCTTACCACCCACGCTTGCCGGCTGTTGTGGACGAAATTTGCCGGACCTGCCGGTTGTGTGAATTAGCCAAACCACCCGCTCAGCGAGCCGCAACACAGACTATTGTGACCTCAGCGCCCCTTGAGCTCCTGACGGTGGATTATTTGACCATTGGGCCCGCATTTCAGGGATACGAACACTGTCTCATCATGATAGATCATTTCACTAAGTTCGCTGTGGTCACCCCCACTCGGGATCAGACCGCAGAGTCAGCTGCCTCCGCAATTTGTAGAAACTTTATACAAGTATACGGCTGTCCTCAACAAATACATTCTGATCAGGGAGCATGTTTTTTGGGAAAAGTCATGGAAGAACTACATCACCTCTATGGAATTGACAAATCCCGGACCACACCGCATCACCCACAAGGAAATGGGGCTAGTGAACGATTTAATCGGACATTGATTCAGATGTTGCTCACTCTGGAGAGTGACAAGAAGGCCCGATGGCCCGAATATGTTTCCGAATTAGATTGGGTCTGTAACAATAGGGTACATCGAGTGACTGGCTATACCCCCTATTCCCTGTTGTTTGGGTGAGAAGGTAAAGGGATCACGGAGGTGGAGTTAGACCCCGAAGAACCTCAGCCCTGGACTGGGGTGTCGTCTTGGGTCCAAAATCATCGTCATCGGCTGCAAACTCTTAACCGAATTGTACACACCAAGCTCCAAGACTGGGAGCACCCAGGGAAGAATACAACCCCGCCTCCTCACCTCCAAAGCGGGGACTGGGTGCTTGTGCTAGATCAACGCCCCCAAAACAAACTGGAGCCGCGTTGGGAAGAAAGTCCTTATCGGGTCTTACGCCGTATCCATCCAGATGGACCGGTGTACGAAATACGACCTGAGGAGGATGAAACACTGCCCACTCGTGTTGTGGATCGTAATATGTTACGCCCATGTACTTCCTCCGACCCGAAGCAACCGGAGCCTACCCCGTCGACATCCGAACCGTCTTCTGTATGTTGGGACCCGGACGACGACGAAGATTGTCTCCCAGGACCCGGAGGCTCTCCACGCAGTAATGAATCATCTGACACAATTAGCCCGCCCGCACCAACCAGCCCACCGATGTCCACCACCCCAGACGACTCTACCCCAGTTGAACTTAGACGCTCCGAGCGGTCAACAGCCGGCAAACCCCCGAACGATATGAGCAAGATCAATTCATATGGCAACGAACATTGAAACCCCTACAGACCGAGCTCAATAGACTAAGGCCTTCTCCCGAGGACTGGCAAGCTTACAGGGTGGGGGAGTGTGGGGAGGAGGACTCCCAGACAGTGAATGGGCAGGTACCCAGGGGACTGCCATCAGGGTTCCTGAGGGAACGATACTGGGAGGGCAGTGAAAGGAAAGACTTGACTAGTCAGGGAAACAGGGGGCGGGGCAAGTTTAAAGGGAGCAGGGGGTGCGCTGAAGTGGCAGTTGACAGAGAGCCGGACAACAGACAGGGAGCCGTGTGAGACAGAGAGAGCCGAGGGAGCGGACGGTGTGTTGTGGAGAGATGGACAGGGGCCTGTGAAAGGAAAGCTGCGGACTCACCGACACGTGAGACCTGAGAGCCGGTCACCGGCGGCCACTCCCCTGATACGGTCGCATACAGCCGCCCCCACTGTTGCCCGCCCTGTTGTGGCAAGTCCACGACCTCTACTGACCGCTGCGACGACAGACCATTCCTTTACAGCGGTTAGGACACTGCCCCTCTGCCTTCTCCCTCAGCTGCGGCCCTGTCATTACCGGGCCCAGAAGGCGCCGCCTCGCTACAGGCGGCAGGAGAGGCCCCCGTCTGGTTTGCTAAGGGGCCTCAAGCAGAGGTTGGTGAACGGTTATATTTAGAGACTGCGTCATAACTCCACGGTGGGACAAGAGCCGCAAGGAGACGCCTGTTGCGCCCCACCGGCATAGTTTCTTCAGGGCCTGTTGTGCCCCACCGGCATCGTGTCTTCAGGGCCTGTTGTGCCCCACCGGCATCGTTTCTTCAGGGCCCGTTGCACCCCACCGGCACCGTTTCTTCAGGGCCTGTTGCGCCCCACTGGCATCATTTCTTCAGGGCCTGTTGTGCCCCACCGGCATCGATTCTTCAGGGCCTGATACGCCCCACCGGCATCGTTTCTTCAGGGTCTGTTGCGACCCACCGGCATCATCTCTTCAGGGCCTGTTGCGCTCCACCGGCCCAGTTTCTTCAGGGCCTGGTGTGCCCCACTGGCATCGTCTCTTCAGGGCCTGTTGCGCCCCACCGGCACCATTCCTTCAGGGCCTGTTGCGCCCCACCGGCATTGTTTCTTCAGGGCCTGTTGTGCCCCCCCGGTATCGTCTCTTCAGGGCCTGTCGAGCCCAGTTCCGTCCCGGAATATCGAGGCATCAAGGCAGCCACATCAGCGACCCCTACGCGGCCACGCTTGTGATCCTAACAGACCCCCTGGAAGGATAAGTTTAATATAGGAGATAAGGACCCGTAGTTTGGTCATACGTGGCCTATAGCACCGGGGCAAACCGGGTTAATCGTGTCATGGTCACGTGTGTGTCTGGACGGAGTGAGTACCACAAGGCGAACCCATGACACACGTGACCCTGGATACACCACCTCCAGTGGGGCGAATTTAAATAATAAAATGTGCAGCTGGATACGCCGCCTCCAACTGGCGAATTTAGGTATTACACGTTATAAATACACTAGTCTGGAATCCCAGCCTCCAGTAAGGCGAATTTAAATAATAAAGGAAACCTGGGAAACATTAAAAATGGTGGGCCCTGCGATAGGGAATAGGGACGTGGAGACCTCCTGAGCTCCCCTGAGCCAGTGTCCCTGCACTCCTAAAGTTCCCTATGCCGGTTCCGCACCGGGCGCGCAACAGGAACCTAAAAACCCTAGCTCGTCCTGACCTAAACCCTCACTAGGGAATTGGTCGGTGCGGAAACTAATCCCACCACTGCACTAAACACACATGAGGGAAAATGACAATACAGGGGAAACACCACTTAGCTTTGCTCTGTTGCGTACGCTCCTAGCAACAGAGCCCACCACCTGTGCGCATCTTCTCCTCCACCCGGATCCATCACCATAACTGGATCCTTCACCATAGTGCAGCCTTGGAGCAGAGTCCACCACCAATTGCAGAAGTCCAGTAACAGAGTCCCAAAGATGAGTTCAGCTCCTGCCCAAAAAGTCAAGCATGCTTGAGTCCAGCTCTCAGCAACCAAGTCCCGCATGCTGAGTGCAACTCTCTCCATAGTCGTCACTCCACCAAGCCATGCAAGCACTTCCTGCCAACACGATAAACTGTGACTCCCCCACGCCATGCCAGCCCTTCTAGCAGACCACCTAGCTGCCACTCATCCCCTCTGGCTGGGCTGCGCAGGACTCATGTTCAGCTCCTTCCTCACCCAGGCTTGCTTCCCAAATGACGAACACAATATCACCAACAGTGATTGAATCCACCTGGCTCCCTTTTATAGAGCCTAACACCTGATTTGTAATTAAGTGCACATTAAACCAAAGAAACTAAAGTGCACTACCGCTCACCACCACCGGGGCAACTTAGAATGAACGACACCACGTGTAATAATTCTAATTGCCACCGAGGGCAATCACATCACTTTGGCACTAAGCCAAATGAAAAAAAGTTCACTTTGTCCATTTAACTTGTCAGATCCAGCCTGGATCATGACAAATCGCATTACAATAAGGAAGTGTTGTTAGGATTGTTGAGTCCCTGCGTGGACTAGTTTGTTGTTAACACTTTTGGTTTGCTCAATATAACCCCAGCGGCTACAGTTTTATAAAAGTTTATTCCACAAACCACACTCAGTCTCGTGTCTCGTCACTAGTGTTGAGCGATACCATTCGATACCCAAAAATATCATATCGGATGGTGTCGCCCGAAAAAAATATCAGGTATCGCCGATTCCGATACCGGAAGTCCCATTCAAGTCAATGGGACTTCCGGTATCGGAATTTAAAAAAGCCCTTGATTTCCTTCTTGGCTAATTCTACGTAATTGAAAACAAATAAGAGTCATGTAGAATGTATTGTGGGAGGTGGAGGAGACATTAAAGGCATAGTGGTTTATTCAAATCACATGGCATAGCATTAATTCCAATTTTTTTTTCAAGACGATCGGAGTTAAAAAGATATTGACTATGTTAACCTTTTTTATATTTTGTCAGATATGTATGTTTCACAACTTCCATGCTCTTCACCTTCTTTTGTACTTCTCCCACACTTTCTCCTTCATGATCCGCAGCAGTAGCATTTTTTCATCAACTTTTTCTTCACCTTATTCATCTTCTTCACCTTCTTCCCATTAATTTTTTTTTTTCCATTCTTCATATTCTTCTTATTCAGCTATTATTAATTTTCATATGCTATTTCTTCATCTTCTTCCTATTCTTCTTTTTCTTCATTTTCTTATGGTGACAGGCATTCCTGTAGTACTTATCTATAAAAGTTATAAGATTACACCTTACGTTCTGCCTGTCACAAAAGATTTACAACAGGATTTGTCCGCATTCAGTTTGGCCTGCAGTAGCAGGCATTTTCCAGGGGCACCACGAGGAGGAACAGACTCACCCACATTTACTGCTTAGTCTTCTTCTGCTTATAATTTTGATTTCTTCTATGCTGATTTTTAGTCTTATGCTTAATGTTCTTCTGCTTTCTGTTCTTCTGCTTTTGCTTCTTCTGCTTCTTGTTCTTCAGTCTTTTGTTCTGTATCTTGGTGGTTGTCTTCATGTTCTTTGTCCTCTTGGTCTTATTATTTAGGGTCATATTTCTGGTCTTCTTTGGTGTGATCTTCAGGGTCGTCGTCATCGGGGTCGTCGTCATGGAGATCAATAAGGATTACCAAAGACAATTTCAAAAAGCTTGATCTTGGAAATGTAGCAGAAGGTACAAGAAGGCTGAGAAACTGGCGAGAACCAGCTGACAGTACTGGAACCCCTAGTGGCAGCAGAAGGAACAATAGCCAATGGCACTACTGAGGAACAGCTGACGGTGCTGGACCCCGGTTACTATGCAGGAGGTACCTGTGCTAGAAACCACTACCAAGGACCAGCTGACGATGCTGGAACTCGGATACCGAGATGGAGGCACCTAGGCCAAAGGCTCTGGTGAGAACCAGCAGACAGTGCTGGAACCCGGATGGGTAGCAGAAGGAACAAGAGCCAATGGCACTACCGAGGACCAACTGACGGTGATGGACCACGGTTACTAAGCAGAAGGTACCGGTGCTAAAAAGCACTACCAAGGACCAGCTGATGGTGCTGGACTTCGGATACCGAGATGGAGGCACCTAGGACAAAGGCTCTGGCGAGAACCAGCTGACAGTGCTGGCACTCGGATGGGTAGCAGAAGGAACAAGAGCCAATGGCATTACCGAGGACCAACAGACGGTGCTGGACCACGGTTACTAAGCAGAAGGTACCTGTGCTAAAAAGCACTACCAAGGACCAGCTGACGGTGCTGGACCTCGGATACCGAGATGGAGGCACCTAGGCCAAAGGCTCTGGCGAGAACCAGCTGACAGTGCTGGCACCCGGATGGGTAGCAGAAGGAACAAGAGCCAATGGCACTACCGAGGACCAACTGACGGTGCTGGACCACGGTTACTAAGCAGAAGGTATCTGTGCTAAAAAGCACTGCCAAGGACCAGCTGACGGTGCTGGACCTCGGATACCGAGATGGAGGCACCTAGGCCAAAGGCTCTGGCGAGAACCAGCTGACAGTGCTGGCACCCGGATGGGTAGCAGAAGGAACAAGAGCCAATGGCAGTACCGAGGACCGACTGACGGGCCTGGACCACAGTTACTTGGCAGGAGGTACCTGTGCTAAAAAGCACTACCAAGGACCAGCTGACGTGCTGGACCTCGGATACCGAGATGGAGGCACCTAGGCCAAAGGCTCTGGCGAGAACCAGCTGACAGTGCTGGAACCCGGGTGGGTAGCAGAAGGTACCCATCCAAAGCAAAGTAGCCAGGCCGCAAGCCGGCCGCAGTTACCGAAACCCACAGTCCTACAGGGGGTCCATGTCCCATTGGCACTACGGATCCGGCCTTCAGTGCCAGTTCCCGCAGCCCACATAGGAGTCACCTAAACTGCAGGCACCGTAGTCGGCTAACCCGGCCGCAAGACGACAGGACAACGGATTGGTGTCATAGTGACCTTGACACTACCCGGAAACAGCTGGCGTGCTGGAACCAGGCTGGGCAACAGGGAGTACCCATGCCAAAGACACTGCCGAGAACCAGCTGACGGTTCTGGAACCCAGATGAGTAGCAAAAGCTACAAGAGCCAATGGCACTACCGAGGAACAGCTGACGTTGCTGGACCACGGTTACTAGGCAGGAGGTACCTGTGCTAGAAAGCACTACCAAGGACCAGCTGACGGTGCTGGACCTTCGGATACCGAGATGGAGGCACCTAGGCCAAAGGCTCTGGCGAGAACCAGCTGACAGTGCTGGAACCCGGGTGGGTAGCAGAAGGTACCCATCCAAAGCAAAGTAGCCAGGCCGCAAGCCGGCCGCAGTTACCGAAACCCACAGTCCTACAGGGGGTCCATGTCCCATTGGAACTACGGATCCAGCCTTCAGTGCCAGTTCTCGGAGCCCACATAGGAGTCACCTAAACTGCAGGCACCGTAGAGTCGGCTAACCCGGCCGCAAGACGACAGGACAACCGATTGGTGTCATAGTGACCTTGACACTACCCGGAAACAGCTGGCGTGCTGGAACCAGGCTGGGCAACAGGGAGTACCCGTGCCAAAGACACTGCCGAGCACCAACTGGCGTTGTTGGAACCCAGGGACAATCATGGTGAAGGCCGAGGCCTACTTGGTGGTAGTTTTAGATTGTTTGTAGGCTACAACAGACTGTCAACGTGCTCCAATTAGGCATCTGTCTCCACTCTGTTTCCAGGATTTCACGTGACCACCAACACCGCCAGTTTATGCGTACAGTAGCCGTCTGCCCAATCCACACGTGTTCCTGTGTTACTGGGGTTCTGTAATGTCAGCAGATCCCCTGATGTGTGTCTGCCAATGTCTCCTGCTCTATCCACCTTCCCACCGCTTGCAGTGGGAAGGTGGACAGCGCAAGAGACAGTGCCGGACACACATTGGGGGATCAGCTCACGTAACAGAACACCAGGAACACAGGAACAAGTGTGGAATGCGTGGACGGTAACTGTGAGCAGGAACTGGCGGTGTTGGAGGTCAGGGGAAATACTAGAGACAGAGTGGAGACAGAGGCCAAATCAGAGAATGTTTAAATCTGAAGTAGTTACAATTTGGAGGCAGCAGCAGTTTGCCCTCCACACAGCAGGGGATCAGCTGACGTTACTGACCCCCACTTTCACATGAACGAGTGTTTTTTTCTGTGTGAACAGCACTTCCGAGCAACAACTGACGATGTTGGAGCCCAGGGATAGTCATTTTGGAGGCTGAGGCCTACTTGGAGGCAGTTTAAGATAAGACGTTGTTAGAATTTGGAGGCAGCAGGAGAGTTTGCCGTACACACAGCAGGGGATCAGCAGACGTTACCGAACCCCACTTTCACATGAACAAGTGTTTTTTTCTGTGTGGACAGCACTTCGAGCACCAACTGGCATTGTTGGAGCCCAGGGACAATCATGGTGCAGGCCGAGGCCTACTAGGAGCCAGGTGTAAATCGGAGGTATTTTGACTTTGGAGGCAGCAGGAGAGTTTGCCGTACACACAGCAGGGGATCAGCAGACGTTACCAAACCACACTTTCACATGAACAAGTGTGTTTTTCTGTGTGGACAGCACTTCCGAGCACCAACTGGGGTTGTTGGAGCCCATGGACAATTATGGTGTAGGCCGAGGCCTACTTGGTAGCAGTTTTAGATTGTTTGTAGACTACAACAGACTGTCAACGTGCTCCAATTAGGCATCTGTCTCCACTCTGTTTCCAGGATTTCACGTGACCACCAACACCGCCATTTTATGCGTACAGCAGCCGTCTGCCCAATCCACACGTGTTCCTGTGTTACTGGGGTTCTGTAATGTCAGCAGATCCCCTGATGTGTGTCTGCCAATGTATCCTGCTCTGTCCACATTCCCTCCGCTTGCAGTGGGAAGGTGGACAGCGCTGGAGACAGTGCCGGACACACATTGGGGGATCTGCTCACGTAACAGAACACCAGGAACACAGGAACATGTGTGGAATGCGTGGACGGCAACTGTGAGCAGGAACTGGCGGTGTTGGAGGTCAGGGGAAATACTAGAGACAGAGTGGAGACAGAGGCCAAATCAGAGAATGTTTAAATCTGAAGTAGTTACAATTTGGAGGCAGCAGCAGTGTGCCCTCCACACAGCAGGGGATCAGCTGACATTACCGAACCCCACTTTCACATGAACGAGTGTTTTTTTCTGTGTGGACTGCACTTCCGAGCAACAACTGATGATGTTGGAGCCCAGGGATAGTCATTTTGTAGGCTGAGGCTTACTTGGAGGCTGTTTAAGATAAGACGTTGTTTGAATTTGGAGGCAGCAGGACAGTTTGCCGTACACACAGCAGGGGATCAGCTGACGTTACCGAACCCCACTTACACATGAGCAAGTGTTTTGTCTGTGCGTACAGCACTTCTGAGCACCAACTGGCGGTGTCGGAGTCCAGGGAAAATCAGGTAGTAGGCCGAGGCCTACTTGGAGCCAGGTGTAAATCTGAGGTTGTTTGACTGTGGAGGGTGCAGGACACTTTGCCATAAACACAGCAGGGGATCAGCTGACGTTACCGAACCCCACTTACACATGAGCGAGTGTTTTGTCTGTGCGTACAGCACTTCTGAGCACCAACTGGCGGTGTCGGAGCCCAAGGAAAGTCAGGTAGTAGGCCGAGGCCTACTTGGAGCCAGGTGTAAATCTGAGGTTGTTTGACAGTGGAGGGAGCAGGATAGTTTGCCATACACACAGCAGGGGATCAGCTGACATTACCGAATCCCACTTACACATGAGCGAGTGTTTTGTCTGTGCGTACAGCACTTCTGAGCACCAAGTGGCGGTGTCTGAGCCCAGGGAAAATCAGGTAGTAGGCTGAGGCCTACTTGGTGGCAGTTTTCAATTGTTTCTAGACTACTACTAACTGTCAACGTACTCCAATTAGGCCTCTGTCTTCACTCTGTTTCGAGTATTTCCTCTGGCTTCCAACCTCGCTGGTTGCTGCTCTGAAATGCCGTCTGCACAACCCACACTTGTTCCTGTGTTACTGGGGTTCTGTAACAGCAGCTTCTCCCTAGAGGTGAGTCAGGCAATGTCTCCTGCTCTGTCCACTTTTCCACTACAAGTAGTGGGAATGTAGACAAAGCAGGAGACATTGCCGGACTCACCTCTGGAGATGAGCAGATGTTACAGGATCCAGGTAACACAGGAACAAGTGTTGATTGTGCAGACGGCACTTGAGAGCAGAAACAGGCGGTGTTTTAGGCCGGAGGAAATACTCAAAACAGAGTGGAGACAGAGGGCAAATCAGAGAACATATTTAATCAGAGGTAGTCAGAAGTTGTAGGCAGCAGGAGAGTTTGCCGTACACACAGCAGGGGATCAGCTGACGTTACCGAACCCCACTTACACATGAGCGAGTGTTTTGTCTGTGCGTAAAGCACTTCTGAGCACCAACTGGCGGTGTCGGAGCCCAGGGAAAATCAGGTAGTAGGCCGAGGCCTACTTGGAGCCAGGTGTAAATCTGAGGTTGTTTGACTGTGGAGGGAGCAGGACACTTTGCCATACACACAGCAGGGGATCAGCTGACGTTACCGAACCCCACTTACACATGAGCGAGTGTTTTGTCTGTGCGTTAAGCACTTCTGAGCACCAACTGGCGGTGTCGGAGCCCAGGGAAAATCAGGTAGTAGGCCGAGGCCTACTTGGAGCCAGGTGTAAATCTGAGGTTGTTTGACTGTGGAGGGAGCAGGACACTTTGCCATACACACAGCAGGGGATCAGCTGACGTTACCGAACCCCACTTACACATGAGCGAGTGTTTTGTCTGTGCGTAAAGCACTTCTGAGCACCAACTGGCGGTGTCAGAGCCCAGGGAAAATCAGGTAGTAGGCCAAGGCCTACTTGGAGCCAGGTGTAAATCTGAGGTTGTTTGACTGTGGAGGGAGCAGGACACTTTGCCATACACACAGCAGGGGATCAGCTGACGTTACCGAACCCCACTTACACATGAGCGAGTGTTTTGTCTGTGCGTAAAGCACTTCTGAGCATCAACTGGCGGTGTCAGAGCCCAGGGAAAATCAGGTAGCAGGCCGAGGCCTACTTGGAGCCAGGTGTAAATCTGAGGTTGTTTGACTGTGGAGGGAGCAGGACACTTTGCCATACACACAGCAGGGGATCAGCTGACGTTACCGAACCCCACTTACACATGAGCGAGTGTTTTGTCTGTGCGTAAAGCACTTCTGAGCACCAACTGGCGGTGTCGGAGCCCAGGGAAAATCAGGTAGTAGGCCGAGGCCTACTTGGAGCCAGGTGTAAATCTGAGGTTGTTTGACTGTGGAGGGAGCAGGACACTTTGCCATACACACAGCAGGGGATCAGCTGACGTTACCGAACCCCACTTACACATGAGCGAGTGTTTTGTCTGTGCGTAAAGCACTTCTGAGCACCAACTGGCGGTGTCAGAGCCCAGGGAAAATCAGGTAGTAGGCCGAGGCCTACTTGGAGCCAGGTGTAAATCTGAGGTTGTTTGACTGTGGAGGGAGCAGGAGAGTTTGCCATACACACAGCAGGGGATCAGCTGACGTTACCGAACCCCACTTACACATGAGCGAGTGTTTTGTCTGTGCGTAAAGCACTTCTGAGCACCAACTGGCGGTGTCAGAGCCCAGGGAAAATCAGGTAGTAGGCCGAGGCCTACTTGGAGCCAGGTGTAAATCTGAGGTTGTTTGACTGTGGAGGGAGCAGGAGAGTTTGCCATACACGCAGCAGGGGATCAGCTGACGTTACCGAACCCCACTTACACATGAGCGAGTGTTTTGTCTGTGTGTACAGCACTTCTGAGCACCAACTGGCGGTGTCGGAGCCCAGGGAAAATCAGGTAGTAGGCTGAGGCCTACTTGGTGGCAGTTTTCGATTGTTTCTAGACTACTACTAACTGTCAACGTACTCCAATTAGGCCTCTGTCTTCACTCTGTTTCGAGCATTTCCTCTGGCTTCCAACCACGCCAGTTGCTGCTCTGAAATGCCGTCTGCACAACCCACACTTGTTCATGTGTTACTGGGGTTCTGTAACAGCAGCTTCTCCCTAGAGGTGAGTCAGGCAATGTCTCCTGCTCTGTCCACTTTTCCACTACAAGTAGTGGGAATGTAGACATAGCAGGAGACATTGCCGGACTCACCTCTGGAGATGAGCAGATGTTACAGGACCCAGTTAACACAGGAACAAGTGTTGATTGTGCAGACGGCACTTGAGAGCAGAAACAGGCGGTGTTGTAGGCCGGAGGAAATACTCAAAACAGAGTGGAGACAGAGGGCAAATCAGAGAACATATTAAATCAGAGGTAGTCAGAAGTTGTCGGCAGCAGGAGAGTTTGTCGTACACACAGCAGGGGATCAGCTGACGTTACCGAACCCCACTTACACATGAGCGAGTGTTTTGTCTGTGTGGACAGCACTTCTGAGCAACAACGGGCGTTGCTGTAGCCCAGGAAATAAAGTTCAGGTCATAGAAACATGAACACAACAGGAGACCTGGATTCTGTTGCCAGCCAATTATTTATTCTGGAAGAGGACTGGCAAATTCAGGTGAGATCCAGGCCTTGTTCATTTTCAGAAAAGTAAGCCGGTCAACATTATCGGCGGATACACTGGCAGCAGGGCAAGCCAGCACACCCAATGCATACTGGCTAAGCTCTGGCCATGTATCCAGCTTAGAGACCCAATACTTGAACGGGGAAGAGCCGTCTGGGAGTACACTAACAGGGCAAGACAAGTAGTCTGTCACCATCTGACAGAAACGTTGCCTCCTGCTGACTGGAGCCGTCTGTGATGGTGTAGCCGTTTGTGGCGGTCCCACAAAACTTTTCCACATTTGGGCCATACTGGCCTTGCCTTGTCCTGCGGCACTGCCTCTTCTACTTCTTTGTGCAGAGCTTCCTCCACTGCCTCTACCCACATGGCTGCTTTGAAAAGCACTACCAGCAACACTTGTGGGGGGAATGGAGAACGTGATGGCCTGCACAAGTGTTTCTTGCTACTCCCGCATTTTACGCTCCCGGTTCAACTGTGGTATGAGGCTTTGTAAGTTGTCCCGGTAGCGAGGATCTAGGAGGGTGTACACCCAATAATCAGCCGTGTGGAGAATGTTGGCGATGCGGCGGTCATTTAACAAGCACTGCAGCATGAAATCAACCATGTGCTGCAGACTGCCAACTGGACTGGAAACGCTGTCCCCAGCTTGAGGCAGCATCTCAGCCTGCTCAGCATCACCCCACCCTCGCTGTACACACTGACTACAAGAGCCTTGTGTACCTCCCTCCTCTGGAGAGATGTGTTCCTCCTACTCCATTGACTCCTCGTCATCCTCCTCACTAAGTGTCCCCTGCCTGGGCCTTTGTGTGGAAGCATGTTGCGCAGACTTGCCAGAAGCAGATGGCATTTCTGACTCCTCATCCTCGACCTCTTCAAAAACCTCCTCACTTAGTGCTTGTAAGGTGTTTTGAAGCAGACAGATAAGGGGGGACAGTCATGCTGACTAGTGCATCATCTGCACTGGCCATCCGCGTGGAGTCATCGAGGGCACGCAAAACTTGGCAGATGTCCCTCATAGTAGCCCACTCAGTGGTGGTGAAGTGTGTCCGGCGCACAGTGCGACTTGTTTGCGCCTGATGCAGCTGGTACTCCATTACTGCTGCCTGCTGCTCACACAACCGCTCCAACATATGTAACATTGAATTCCACCTGGTGGGGAGGTCACATATGATGCGATGTTCTGGCAGGCGGAATCAGCGTTGCAGAGATGCAATGCGCGATCTTGCCATGCTGGAACGCCGCAAGTGAGCACACTCTAGGCGAACCTTGTGCAGCAGTGCATCAAGATCTGGATAGTCCCTCAGAAAGCTCTGCACGACCAAATTGAGCACGTGTGCCAGACATGGTATGTGAGTGAGGTTGCCTACGCCCAGAGCTGCCACTAGATTTCGGCCATTGTCACTCACTACCAAACCTGGCTGGAGATTCGCTGGCACAAACCACACATCGCTCTCCTGCTTGATGGCATTCCAGAGCTCCTGTGCTGTGTGGCTCCGATTCCCCAAAGAAATTAATTTAAGGTCGGCCTGTTGACGTTTGGCCACACCTGTGCTCATATCTGGCCTAACAGGCTCATGCAGTGCTGATTCCGAGGAACTAGAGTAGGAGGAGGACTCAATATGTACAGACTGCATTCCTGCAATCCTTGGAGTTGGCAGAATACGTACAGAGCCACTCTCCAGATCTGTACCCGGCTCCACAACATTGACCCAATGGGCAGTGAGGGAAAGGTATCGTCCCTGTCCATGGCTACTGGTCAACGCATCGGTGGTCAGGTGGACCTTGCTACTGACGGCGTTTAGTAGCGCATTTTTACTTTTTCCCTCCACATGCTTTTGCAGGGCAGGGACGGCTTGCCTGCTGCAATAAAAGCAGCTGGGCACATTGTATTGTGGAACTGCCAATGACATAAAGTTCCGGAAGGTGTCAGTCTCCACCAGCCTGAATGACAGCATCTCAAGGGCCAGTAGTTTGGCAATGTCGGCATTCAGAGCCAGTGCTCGGGGATGGTTTGCCGAGTATGGCCGCTTTTTCTCCCATGCCTGTGCTACCGATTGCTGGTGAGTGGCCTGGGAGTGTGCTGATGACTGAGAACGTGGTTTAGTGGGTGGAATTTCACTGGGTCTCTGGACAACAGTGGCAGTGGTTCTTCCATGGCGTTCCAGTGAGGAAGCCGAAACAGCTGTGTGTGAGCTGGAGGAAGAGGCCCCAACATGAGCTGAAGAGGTGGTAGGTGCTGCTGAAGTTTGGCCTACATCTTCAGTGTGTCTGTGTAACTCCACCTCGTGCTTGGTACGCACATGTTTCCACATATTTGTGGTATTGAGGTTGCTCACATTTTTCCCTCATTTCACTTTCTGATGACACAGCTTACATTTGACAAAGCAAATGTCATCTGCAACTGTGTCAAAAAAAGACCACGCACTGCAAGTCCTGGGAGCGCCCGTTTTGTGTTTTGGAAGAGGATTGCTCCTCACGGGTGCCAAAGTGGAGGCTACAGGCAACCAAGTCTGCCCCCGCCCTCTCCCTCCTCTTTTGGCCGTTCGGGGAATCTCTTCCTCAGAGCTGCTCCCACCACCTTCCTGTGGCTGACGCCATGATGGGTCAAGGACCTCATCATCTCCACTCCCCTCTTCAAGCACCGGCTGGTCCTGGGTTGTCTCGCCAGCACCGTACGCATCAGAAATTGGCAACTGAGTCTCATCATCATCAGATGAGCACTGAGGTGTGCTGACAATAGGCACTGGGCCACCCGCCTCTTCAGATTCAGAGGGACAAAGCAGTTGCGCATCACTGAATACTCCCTCTTCCTCATGCTCTAGAATGCTGCTTGGCTGGCCACCTCTTTCCAAGCCAACAGATTCTGAGAACAGAAGTAAAGATTGAGATGGCTCCTGTCCAGGGCTCTCAGACTGCCTGGGCAATTTGGCAGGTGGTGAAGAGACAGATGGTTGCTCTTCAGTGCTCTTGCCCTGGGAGGATGCGGAAGTCATTGAAGTGGATGCATTAGCTGCCATCCATCCGACAACGGCTTCAATTTGTTCGTCACGCAGCAGTGGGGTACGGCAAGGTCCTACAAAGCTGCGCATGAAGACTGTTGCCTGGTGAAAGTGGGGGATGCCGGGTCACTGGTGGCCGCAGCAGACACCGAATCCCCATGTCCTCTTCCTGCAGAATCCCCCCATCCTCTCCCTGCTGAAACTCCATAGTCACGACCACGTGCCTTACTCCCTGCCTTCTTCATCTTGGTAGACTGATAAAGATAGGCAGAAAAGTAAAAAAGGGGTGGCTTAGTGTTCTTATTCCTGAACACCTGCTAACCAGTATAAGAAACACTAATTTGGCTAAGAGTGTGTGTACTACACTTTAATATGATCTAATGTGGCCTACACAACTCTAAAGTGGAGTGTTTGGTGAACTTTATTTCCTTTTTTTTTTGGGGGGGGGAAGAAAAGGATGTGACCAAAGTTTGAAAGCAATAGTATCACAAACTTTTTGGAGCGATTACAATGCAGGAAGCTAACCTACAATGCAATTGATGAGGCTCCAAAAAATAGGGTGATACTAGTCTGGCTGGCCCTGAAGGGCACAAGCCAGCAAAAAGGCTCCTCTATCTAATCCTATCTAGTGTTTGCAACCAACCAATGACAATGGATGCGGATGGAAGCACACTAATATAGGAGCAAAAATCTGGACAAATTAGCTGCAAAAAAAGGACTATGTATGAGGCAGTGACGCACGCTGAGCGGACTACAACCAGCGGTGGCTGTAGAACACACTGCAACGTGAGCTGCACTCACACACAGAGAGACCTATCAGACAGCCAAAAACAGTGCAGAGAAATGGGCTATAGCACTGAAAGGCTGCTGAAAGGCTCCGCTGTCCACTCCTTTAGTGTTTGCAACCAACGTATATGGATACGTATGGAAGCACACTATACAGGAGAAAAAAAAGCAGCAATAAAAGAAAAATGTGATGAGGCAGAGACACACGCTGGGCGGCCTACAAGCAGACATGCCTGCAGGACACACTACACAGCGTGGGTCTGCACTCACACAGCCCTTGCAGACAGCTATTAAAACAGCGCTGCTGGGCTACAAAAAAGCTACAGTGGTGGATTATGTAGCCTGGGTAGAGCAATAGATATGTTTGATGATCGCTATTTCTAACTCTCCCTCACAGTCTTCAACAGCAGCCTGTCCCTAACTGAATTCACAGCAGAGTAAACCCGAAATGGCGGCTGCTGCGGTTTTTATAGTGCATCATGACATCATTTCAGCAGCCAATCACAGCCATGCCAGTAGTTAACATGCCTACATGCCTAACAGGATGTGCCCACACTTCTGAGGATCCCCATTGGCTGAATCAAATCGAGCGGGCTCCTAGCATTATGGGAACTTCCGATTCCGGTATTCGATATGAAAAAAGTATCGGAACTAAGTATCGGAATTCCGATACAGCGAATATCGGCCGATACCCGATACTTGCGGTATCGGAATGCTCAACACTACTCGTCACTGCATCCTGTGAACCTGCTGAACCCTACACATGTTGCCCTATTTGACTGTACTGTATGGTAGACTAAGAATACCTGAGAATCTTGATATACAAGTTAATTTAATTTACTCCACGTGCTTTCATTACCTAGATGGCCTTATTATAGCCACCTACATCTACACACACTGAAACAGGGAAAGCTGCCAATGAGCCAATGTGTGCTGCTTATGCAGAAACCTTTGGCGCTTAGTCATTGCTTTGCGCTTCATGGTGGGGCCAATTGTAATGACACCTAAGGTGTCACTGGCACTGCCTGGGGGGTGCTATCAAGGGGCGCGTGAATGAGAGCAGGCAGATGGCACGCAATGCACAAGGACCTGAGACTAGTGTAGTGAGCCCAGGACCTGGCACTAAGTGATCACATGTCCAGGGGGCGGGAGCCACCGCAGGTGAGTGCAGGGAAGGACACTGAGCACTAAGAGCACAGGGTAAACACAGTAAACGTTGTCATGGAGAGTCAAGAGTCAGAAGCCAGATGAACGTGCAGTACCTAAGGACAAGACTTAGAGTAAACAGGGACAAGCCAAGGGGGTCAGATAACCAGGAGAGACAGAGCAGTACAAAAGCAGGATACAGAGGCAGAAGTCAGGGGACAAACCGAATCATACACAGCAAGGAACACAAGCACAGAGGCACACGTTTAAGGACGAGTCACCTGGGTCAGCAACCACTAACCGAGTATAAGGAAGTATCACCAACACTAAATGGAGGTACTGCCAACATTAAATAGCTGCCCCAAAACTAAAGAGGTTGACTGAATTTTACCCTGACCAGGATGGAGGTGGAACCATCCTGTCCAGAGTCATGACACCCATCATTTATATGCACCTTCCCACCTGCTTGTTTTCCCTCTATCTCCACCCTTGCTTCTTTGATTCACAGCTCTGGCTTCATACAACCCAAGAAGGGCGGAAATAGACGGAAAACAAGCAGGTATTAAGGTGTATTTAACTGCGATGAAGAATCGTTTGCCTGTACTTAGTTTGAACAGTCATTCTGTGCTGACAGCTTCCCATTAAGACAGGCATTTTGTGTGTACATCTTATTGTAGGGATTAAGTAAAATGAGCCACATTCTTTAAGAGGTGTGAGAGATCACCAGAAAGGTACACCAATTTAATGTCAGCCTTCTGGCATAAGTCATCATACATTTGTTGGGCACGTTTGCCCTATCCCAACTGAGCTTTAATTTTCAAAAAGTTGGTGGAGCTGGATGCAACTGTTTTAACCCCTTTCTGACATCGGACGCAATATTCCGTCCCTGTGCCCTGGGTTCATTTGACCAAGGATGAAATATTATGTTATCGCTATCGCCCGCGTACACAGGGGGTGTGTGGAAAAACGCCACCAGGTGTGAGCTGATTCTGACAGCTGACACCTAACACTTAGTGCCATGAGGTGTCACAGACCTCTCCCGACACTTTAACCCCTGAAATGCTGCGATCAAACACAATCACAGAATTCCGAAAGCTGGCAGAGGGCAGACAGCCCCTCTGCTTTTGGATCAGAGACCCCGCAGAGTGAGGCGGAGTCCTGATCATTGGCATGGTGACCTGATGTCATCATGATGACATCTAGGTCAACAGACCTAGCAAACTTGTTGATCATGCCCAGTGCATGATGAGCAAGTTTGTCTGTCAGTGCAGAGCTGAAAGTTTCTGCAGCATGGTGATGCTCCTGCAACTCCATGCTATATAAGCGATCAACCTGTAAAAAATTATTGTCTCATATTGGGATAAAGTAAAAAAGTTAGAAAAAAGTAAAAAAATAAATAAATATTTGTAAAAATATTTTTTTAAAAATAAAAAATATTAAAAAATCAAAATATATTGTATCTCTAAATAAATATTTAAATGAAAAAAAACAATAAAAGTGCACATATTTGGTATCACCGCGTCTGCAACGACCCGACCTATAAAATGGTCCGACTAGTTAACCCCTTTAGTGAATACCATAGAAAAAGAAATAAAAAACAAGGCATAAAATAATGCTTTATCATCATGCAAAGTGCAAAAAACGTGATCAAAAATACGGATAAAAATAAACATTGTACCCCTGAAAATGTCATTTTGTCCTACAAAAAACAAGCCATCATACAGCTCTATTAGCGGAAAAATAAAAAAGTTATAAAATAGTTTTTATTGTTTAAAAGCGCCAAAACATAAAAAAATCTAAATGAGGTATCACTGTAGTCGTACTGACCCGAAAAATTAAACTGCCTCATCAATTTTACTATATATGGAACAGCATAACCCCCCACCCGAAAAAAAAGAAACTCCTGAATTGCTGATTTTTTCATTCTGCCTCACAAAAATCAAAATAGAAAGTCATCAAAAAATGTAATCACTCTGACCCGAAGAATAAAGCTGCCTAATTACTTATACCGCATGAGGAACAGCTTAAAAAATAAATAAAACCAATTCTTCACATGCTGTTGATTTTTTCATTCTGCCTCCCAAAGGTAGTAGTAAGGCTCAGTGCACATTTATCCTGCGCTTTTAGTTGGGCTATTACACCGGGATTTCTGTGTAAATCTCTGAAATATGTGATTCAGATGGAACCTCTGGTGGAAGATTCGCTGTAATGAGGCAGATGGAAGCACTGTGGACGCTGTGTGACCTGTGATCCGGCGGTGTCCGTCTTTTTAGTATTGCATAAAAGTGCTGTCGTCCACAGTTTTGTGCACTCCTGAAAAGGAGGACACGGCTAAACAGAGGCAAGACAGAATGCCATGATCCCAGTGCAGGTTTTGACCTGCACGTCAGGGGTTAATGTCTTTAGCTCAGAGCAGGCTTTGACCTGCACACCTTGGGTTAATTATTGTGACGTCTCTTTGGTTCAGGCAGAGCTTTTTATTGCCCTGGGATACTCCAGTCCCTGTCAGTTATACGTTTGCCTTTGGCCGAGTGTTGTGACCCCTGTGTGCCTGTTCGTTGTCTTATAGCTTGCTTATATGGTTCTGATCCGGTTCTGTTCCCCGTTGTGAGTTTGCCTGTTGATTCTGTACTGTATATCTGCTTCTCTGGTTTCTGACTTCTTGGCTACGTCTTGACTATCCATTCTGTCTTGCCCTTTGGTAATTGTCATGCTATCTCGTGCTTTGACCCTGGCCTGATCTGGTTTATTTCCCTGTCTATGCCTATTAGTAACTTTGTTCCGTAGTTACCATTCTGGGAGTTTTCCTGCAGCTCCTAACCCTTGGGAGTTTAGTCAACACCCCTAGCAGTCACATGCTTCAGGTCCTGTGGGTCTGAAGCATGCATCTTCTCTGCAGCTGCCCGCTACACAGGTATCTCTGAGCACAGGTTGTCTTACTCAGGACACGCGCACTGGCTCAGTGAGCAAGTGCAGTGTGGTGTTCCTGACACAGAGTCCAGAGTAACTCTGCTGCACATTATGGTGAATGGATCCCTTGGGGTTTCATCTGAATCACATCACTCGGAGATTTAGATGGAAACCTCAAAGTAAGTTTTCAGCGTAGAGCGCCGGATAAATGTGATCACAAAAGTTATGCAAAATGTTCCCAATAAAAGCGTCAACTCAATCCACAAAAAAGCAAGCCCTGGCTCAGGTCCGTCATCTGTTAGCGGAAATATAGGAGGCTTCCATGTTACTGGTAGCACAAAGGCTCTGAAAAAGCTATAGCTCCTCACCAGCCAAAAGGAATTCAGCAAATTTTCTGCTCCCAAATCCAAATGCCCACCTACCTTCTGAGCCTCACAGTGTACCTAAACCACATAATGTATCCACGTTTGGCATATGTAAATTGATGAGAGCCCGCCTAACTTGGGTGTATGCCTCCAGAAGCACGGGCAGGGCATAACATACTGGTGACTGCAACGTACTAGTTACTGCAGCATACTGGTCACTACAACGGTAGTTTGCAATTTTCACTTGACAACATTCATTGCTGCTTGTGTGGCGCCCCTGAGGCTCAGTTGCCACAGAGGTACTGCACCTTCCTCTCTATCTTTAAAGGTGTAGTGCCCCACCATCATCCAGGTAAGGTGGGAACCCCTTTCCACACTCCAACACTCACACCCCACACAACAGGGTAGTTCTGCACAACCACATTGCGGCTCAGTACTTAGAGAGTAGCAGAGCACCTCTGGTGGTTCCCTGCATGGAACACTGGATGTGCTAGGAGGTGGGTGGAGTTTAGATATATAAAAGAGTGGGAAAGTGTAAGGAGACAGATCAGTCGGGGGTTCAGTCTGACAGAAGGTCAGTAAGGAAGGAAGCCACTCGTGAGGAGTGGGGATCCCTGGAAGAAGGGATGGAGGAAGGAGTGCTGCAGCTGCCTCAGTGATCTGAGCCAGCAGGCAAGGGAAAGGAACAGAAGGAGAAAGACGTAGAACTTCAACCTAAGCTTCCATAAGAGAGAGAAGGATCAGTACGGAATGAAGGAGTAGGAGAACAAAGATGAGACGTGGGTTGGAAGAGGAACCCTGCCTATAGGTTCTCAACGCAAGGCCGGGGCCCGGTCCCCGAGGTTGTATGGACACTTATGGTTCTGCAGTAGACGCAGGCGGAGTAGTTGGCTGTAAATGCACTACTCCCAACTAAGACTTAGGGCACAACAGCAACTGAATAGAGAGCCAGGACTCCGGAGAAAGGGGTCCCCGAGAGAGGCTACAGCTGTCTGCCATACGAGTAGAGTTGTTAGGAACATCTGACAGGAGGAACTCCAGAGTACCACGGTACTGGAGCTCTTCACACCTTAAGGCGCAAAGAGGAGTCGTTCAGGAAAGGTACATGTTGGCGGAGTGTTGGAGAGGAGCTTTCCATCTGGCCTGGAGGTTGGCTGAGTCTCTGACCCGGAGGACACGGCCCGGAGGCAGGCACCCTTGTGTACTGCAGACTGTGAGTAAAGCTTTGGAACTGCAAGCCTCGGTGTCCTCCATTCATTCTCGTGCCAACCCATTCAGCACCGCTACATCTGGGTACCACCTTTTACACTGCCTGTGCCTTTCCACAACCATTACCACTACACTGCCCTGGGACATCAGCCCTGCCTGTGGAGGGCTATACCATCACTGCTGCATCCTACCATCTGTCCCAGAGGATCTGTCTGCAGCGTCGGCTTAACACCTCCCTTGCCGAACACCACAGGTGGCTTCACAAACTATTCCATTCCACTTAAACTACATCACAATTCACCATTACTTGGGCGCCCATGGCCATGGACCGGGTCACTGCTGCTGTGACACATCCCACTGACACCGGCCAGGTACCGAGTACCCAGCAGCCCTGGGAGGGCGACCCAATTTTGGCGTCACAAATAGGATGATGAGACCCGATACCATCAGGTTCTGTGTGCCTGAGATTTGTTGGAATTTATACTATTGAAAATGTGCAGAAGACCTGATTTGATGGACTGTAAAATGGACATTAGAAATGGCCGCTGGCGTGGAGAAGAAGGGCGTGAAGAGATAGGAGGTCCTAGGAAAAGACCACGAAGAGGCTTGGGCCTCCCCTGCCTGAATTGCTATGTGACAGCGACATGGCCCACCCCCCAAGGGGTTCGTATACTGGCTTGGTATGGAGGCGCTTTAAGAAGACACTGCCCCCGGAAGGAGGGGCAGAAGAAGCCAGTGGCGGGAAAGGGGCCGAGGCAGGAAGAAGAACGCCAGAATGCCATTTTGGAGAGTGAGGGAAGGAGGCCTGTGTAGCGCGGGGAAACGGATCTCCCTGGCGCCATGGCTGAAGGCTCCAACCCAATCTCAGAAATGAACCGCCGGCAATTGGAAGAAGAAATAGCCGAGCTGACAACCCGTCTGCAGCTGAGGCAGGAGGCCTTGGAGAAGCTGAGCCGGCAGCGTGCCCGGGAGGGGCCTACACCTGCGGTACCTTCTCCATTGGTACCTGTCACCGCTGCACCGGACTGTCCTCAGGCAGCGCCGATTTACATCTCCACGCTGTCCATACAGCTGGTCGCGGTCTGCCCGGAAGAATTACCGGAGGACCCGGGAGCTGAGACCGTGCTCCCGCCCGGACATGTCGCGGCTGCGCAGGTCCCTACCGAAGCCCCCGCGGACCCGGAGCCGCCATCGGCTTCACCACCACCGGCACCTGGACCAACCAAACCTGCACCGGAGCAGAAATCGCACCGCCAGGTACATCAGATGTTCCCCCACCTGGGAAGGCCCTGGGGGGTACCACGGTTGCAGCGGCTGGCCAGGTCGTGCTAGATCTGGTCTGGGACCGGGATGGATGTCCCCAGGGGGAGACACCAGAACCCCTGGTGGTGGTGCTGCGGTATAAGACCACTTTGGATCAGTCCCGGGAGCAGGAGGAAGAGGAGAACTGGGCCAGTTGTCAGGCCACCATCTGGTAGCTGGCAGCTGAATACCGGGAGAGGGAGCAGAGAAAGATGGCTGTGCTGGGCCCAGATTTAGACTGAAAAGAGAAGGCCCATGCTGGTCATTACGGACCCCGGGATGCACTTAGCTGGGGGCAGGTTTTGAACGTGAAGCAGGAGAAGGGTTTCGGGTTCATTGCAGACCCCAAAAGAATAAGTGACCTCTTCTTTAGTCAGAGAGACATCGAGTCCCATCTGAGCAAGGGACACCCGGCCCGGAATCTGCAACCTGCCGAGTACGTGACATTCACCTGGCATGAAGGACTCAGGGGGTGGTATGCCCTGAATATTCATCATATCCCAGAGGAGCTTCTGGAGAGATACAAGCTGAAGCGCCCTGCTGCACCTCCACCCACAGTTGTCACCCAGACTGTTAGAAAACTGGCTGCCCTTGCATCAGCCCCAGCCCGGCAGCCTAAGCCAAAGGTCACCAACTGGACTTGCATCTGGTAGCGGTACCCAAGCTTCCAGAAACCCAGGAGGGGACCAGCAATAAGAAAATTTACAGTAACTATTGCTACCCAGGAGGGTTTGTTGCACCAGTTGTGCCTTTTTGTTGCTCATCATGGTTTAATTTTGCTTTGTTTTTCCCAAAGTTGCCCTGTTTTGATTGGCAGCGTTCTTTAAAGTGAACTAACGATCATGAACTTGGAGTGATCCAAAACTTTTGTTGTAAATAGTTGCACCTCTCTAGGTGCCCCCTCTTGGTTTTACATAAGGACACTTTGTGAAGATGATGTCAAGATTTTACATACGGACACTTTGCGAAAATGATGTCTACCTCAAGGGACACTGCAAGAGATCCCGGCTGGAAGCGGTGTCCAGCACTTACAAGAATAATTGCTGAAAGTTTTAATGCAAAGTATTTTTGATAATGATGTATCTTATGAGAATGTTAGTAACTAGGATCCATACATGCAACCCAGTTCCACTCCAGGCCAGCAGGGGGAGCTCTGAACCAGAATTCAGGGGAGGAGTGCTCTCTGAGGGCCAAGAAGAAGGAGTGGGCAGTTAGTGGGCTTTTAGATAGAGTGAGAAATGTTTTGATAGAGAATTAAGAATAAAGAATTGAACATGACAGGTGACGGACCAGGTACTTGCGGTCAGGGTCTTGCGCCTAGAAGAGAGAAAAATGATAAAGAAATGTGTACTAGAGAAGGAAAAGCTGAATAATACTGAAGTGATAGTGAGTCACTTAGCATGAAAAATTGCACTTTTTGACTTGAAATTTATAGTTAGTTAAGAATTGTTTGTAACGTTCAAGAATAAATACCTCCTATACTAGGAAGTTTAGTATAAGAATTGCTTATGCAGCATTATAAAATTTTATATGTTCCTGTACTGTCAACTTTGTTGTCTTGCAGCCCGTGGACGTGCTGTGTTTAACGGGGAGGGTATGTGGTGAGGCTCAGTTGCCACAGAGGTACTGCACCTCCCTCTCTCTCTTTAAAGGTGTAGTGCCCCACCATCATCCAGGTAAGGTGGGAACTCATTTCCACACTCCAACACTCACACCCCACACAACAGGGTAGTTCTGCACAACCACACTGCGGCTCAGTGCTTAGAGAGTAGCAGAGCACCTCTGGTGGTTCCCTGCATGGAACACTGGATGTGCTAGGAGGTGGGTGGAGTTTAGATATATAAAAGAGTGGGAAAGTGTAGGGAGACAGATCAGTCGGGGTTCAGTCTGACAGAAGGTCAGTGAGGAAGGAAGCCACTCGGGAGGAGTGGGGATCCCTGGAAGAAGGGATGGAGGTGTCATGATACCAGTGCTGGGTGACCGGCACTGCTGGGGTTATTGTTCTGACCTCAGTGCAGACTCTCACCTGCACACCTGGGACCTATTATGGTGGCCTCTCATTGGTTCTAGGGAGGCTTCTTATAGCTTCAGGAAGCTCCCATCCCCCGTCAGTTATAGTTTCGCCCTTGGCATTGTGTGGTGACCCCTGAGTGTGTTTGTGCTGTGTTCTGGTTGCATGATTCTCTGTGTATGACTTGGTCTGTTCTCTGGATATTGCTTTGGATTCTGCTTGGTACCTTCTACGTCTGTTTGGTTTTGATCTCTGCTTGGCCCTGACTATCCGTTCTGTCTCATTCCTGGTACTTTACTGATATCTTGTGTATGACCTTTGGCTTTGTCTGACCTCCCGTTTGTTTATCCCTCCTGTACCTCGCTTGCCTGTACTGTGCATGACCCCCGCTTTGCCCGACTTTGAGTTTTCTACCTTCTTTGAAAGCAGGACGCTAAGCCCCGCCCCCTTGCAGTCACATGACCGTTCACATGACCGTAGGTCCTGTGTCGGCTTGCTAAACTTCTACATTCAGGTCCTGTGCATCTTTATTTTCTGGCTGTTGTTGTCCCCAGGGGTCCCTACGGTGCGGGTGAGTCCCTGCTTAGCGGAGGCTGTACGCCGGCGCTGTCAGGACCCTGACATTATAACTAACCTTTAAGTTTTTGGGGTTTTTTTATGCAGAGAGTTATGGATCCCATACAGTCTCTGGCTGATCAGATGAAAAGTCTGAGTCAGATGTTTCAGGGTTTATCACTGGAGCAGCAAGCTCTGGCTCGTTCTCAGCAGCAGGTTTCTGAAACAGTGCGGGGAGCTCTAGCTGCTAGGTCTCTGGGGGCTGGGGCGAGTGATGTTGTTTTGGTGTCCCCAGAACCACCTGTTAAACTGCCTGACTTTTTTTCTGGAAACAAAAAGGAGTTCAAGGTCTTCATGGAGGGGTGCAAACTTTTTTTTAGTTTGAGACCACGTTCCTCTGGGGACAAAAGTCAGAGGGTTGGGGTCATTATCTCTTAAGAACTGCAGCATCAGATGGGAAATTCCCACACAGCAATGGCATAAAGTGAGACTAGGGACTTTTTTTTTTTTAAGTGGCAGAGGAATACAGTGCGGAAGGATACCTACCTTCCGTCATTGGATTCCTGCAGCCCGTAGAGAACGGCAGCATCATCTGATGCTGCAGTTCTCTACCCAAGATCGTCGTGGGACACACTCGTGGACTGCTTCGGATCGTGGGTGAGTATTTTTGTGGTTTGTTATATTAATATTTATTCCGGAAAAGACAATGGCTTCGGGGAACAATGTGACAAGTATTGGTAAGTATGTTACTCTATGTTATATGTACTGTATGTCTATGTATGTATTGTATGAATGTATTGTATGTATGTAGTATATATGTGGTATTTATGTAGCATGTAGTATGTATGTAGTATGTATGTAGCATGCATGTAGCATGCAGTATGTATGTAGCATGCATGTAGTATATATGTAGTATGTATGTAGCATGTAGCATGTATGTAGTATGTATGTAGTATGTATGTGGTATGTATGTAGCATGTAGTATGTATGTAGCATGCATGTAGCATGCATGTAGTATGTATGTAGCATGCATGTAGTATGTATGTAGCATGCATGTAGTATGTATGTAGTATGTATGTAGCATGCATGTAGTATGTATGTAGTATGTATGTAGTATGTATGTAGCATGTAGCATGTATGTAGTATGTATGTGGTATGTATGTAGCATGTAGTATGTATGTAGCATGCATGTAGTATATATGTAGTATGTATGTAGCATGTAGTATGTATGTAGCATGCATGTAGTATGTATGTAGTATTTTTTTTTTTTTTTAACATTTAACACATTAGCCGGATGATGGGACTACTACTGTCCCATCATTGGCTAATGTGTCAATCACTGTCATGGTAGCAGGCATCGCCAGATGGGACTTGTAGTCCCATCGGACGATGCTTGCACAGACCCCCGGACATCAGCACAGCCCCCCGGCAGGCCGGCACAGCCCCCCGGCAGGCCGGTACAGACCCCCACAGGGTGCACAGACCACCGGCAGGCCGGCACAGCCCCCCGGCAGGCCGGTACAGACCCCCACAGGGTGCACAGACCACCGGCAGGCCGGCACAGCCCCCCGGCAGGCCGGTACAGACCCCCACAGGGTGCACAGACCACCGGCAGGCCGGCACAGCCCCCCGGCAGGCCGGTACCGACCCCGGGCAGTCCACACAGCCCCCCGGCAGGCCGGCAGAGACCCCCGGAAGGCCCGAAATGACGGCGCATCATGATGCGCACACACCGCGCATCATGATGACGTCAGGCCGTCAATCAACTTTGAACTTCCGATTCCGATGCCGAATTCCGATATTGAAAAAATATCGGAAGTCGGTATCGGAATTCCGATACAGCAAGTATCGGCCGATACCCGATACTTGCGGTATCGGAATGCTCAACACTAGTGATCACTGATCACAAAAATTTGTCATACATTGAGTCAGCTAAAAGATTAACGCCCAGACAGGCCCGTTGGTCACTTTTTTTTCTCGTTTCCAGCTTACTATTACATTCCGTCCAGGGTCAAAGAATGTCAAGGCTGATGCCTTATCTCGAAGTTTTCACCCTGTGTCTGCCCCTGAGCCACCGTCCTCCATCCTGCACCCTGGGGTGGTGTTAGCAGGGATCGTGTCTGAATTGGAACGGGAAATTGAGGGGGCCCAGTCACTGGCTCCTGCAGCCAAGCCAGGGGGCAAGTTGTTTGTCCCAGAGCAACTTCGCCTTAAACTCTTGCAAGAGTTCCACGAATCCAAGTTGTGTGCTCACCCTGTTTATATCAGCCACGCGACTGGCGGTGGCTAGGATCTTCTGGTGGCCTACCCTTGGTTCTGATATAAAGAAATTCATTTCTGGTTGTGGGGTCTGTGCTCGTTCTAAAAGCTCCCATAGCCGGCTGGGGGGGAGCTGATGCCCTTGGAAGTTCCCGAAAGACCGTGGACCCATCTGTCCATGGATTTTATTACCAATCTTCCCTCTTCCAGGGGTAATACGGTGGTATGGGTAGTGGTGGACAGATTTTCAAAGCAGGCTCATTTTGTACCCCTGTCCGCATTACCTTCTGCTGAGACCTTATCCAGATTGTTTGTGCAGCATGTGGTCCGCTTGCATGGGGTACCCCTGAATGTGGTGTCTGATCATGGTGTGCAGTTTGTGACTAAGTTTTGGCGTGCTTTCTGCAAAAAATTAGGGATATCTCTGTCCTTTTCGTCTGCATACCATCCTGAGAGTAATGGTCAGACGGAATGCACTAATCATTCTCTGGAACAGATCCTCAGATGTCTGACTTCTGCTAGACAGAATGACTGGTGTGATATACTGCCGTTGGCTGAATTTGCCTTCAATAGTCGGGTGAGTCAATCCACTGGTATGTCCCCTTTCTTGATCAACTGTGGGTTCAGTCCTCATTTTGGTGAGTTTTCTCATCTGGATACGGGGTGCCCCGGGGCTGAGGACTCTGTGGAGCGGTTAAAAGATATATGGGCAGAAGTCCAGCGGTGTATATCCAGGTCTCAAGGTAGGTATAAGTTTTTCGCGGACAGGAAACGAACACCTGGTCCCATGTTTCAGGTTGGAGAGAAAGTTTGGCTCTCCATGCGAAACATTAAGTTAAATATTCCGTCAGCCAAGTTGGGCCCCAAATTCACTGGCCCGTACAAGATTGTGGAAAAAATCAACCCAGTAGCGTACAGGCTGTGCCTTCCACCCTCTTTCAAGATCCCTAACGTCTTCCATAGATCTCTACTGAAACCGTTTGAAGCAGTCCGGGGAGAATCCGAGGCCGCTGCTCTCTAGTTTCGGTTGAGGGACATGTGGAATATGAGATTGGTCACATCGTAGATTCTAGGTTGGTACGGCGGTCAGTACAGTACCTAGTTCATTGGAAGGGGTATGGGTTGGAGGACAGGTCCTGGGTGCCGGCCCGGTTGATGCATGCAGATCGTCTGGTTCGGGCTTTCCATGCTAGATACCCGAGCAAGCCTGGGGGTCCAGATACCAGTGCTGGGTGACCGGCACTGCTGGGGTTAATGTTCTGACCTCAGTGCAGACTCTCACCTGCACACCTGGGACCTATTATGGTGGCCTCTCATTGGTTCTGGGGAGGCTTCTTATAGCCTCAGGAAGCTCCCATCCCCTGTCAGTTATACTTTCACCCTTGGCATTGTGTGGAGATCCCTGAGTGTGTTTGTGCTGTGTTCTGGTTTGCATGATTCTCTGTGTATGACTCGGTCTGTTCTCTGGATATTGCTTTGGATTCTGCTTGGTACCTTCTACGTCTGTTTGGTTTTGATCTCTTCTTGGCCCTGACTATCCGTTCTGTCTCATCCCTGGTACTTTACTGATATCTTGTGTATGACCTTTAGCTTTGTCTGACCTCCCATCTGTCTATCCCTCCTGTACCTCGCTTGCCTGTACTGTGCATGACCCCCGCCTGACTTTGAGTTTTCTACCTTCTTTGAAAGCAGGACGCTAAGCCCCGCCCCCTTGCAGTCACATGACCGCTCACATGACCGTAGGTCCTGTGCCGGCTTGCTAAACTTCTACATTCAGGTCCTGTGCATCTTTATTTTCTGGCTGTTGTTGTCCCCAGGGGTCCCTACGGTGCGGGTGAGTCCCTGCTTAGCGGAGGCTGTACCCCGGCGCTGTCAGGACGCTGACAGGAGGAAGGAGTGCTGCAGCTGCCTCAGTGATCTGAGCCAGCTGGTACGGGAAAGGAACAGAAGTAGAAAGATGTAGAACTGCAACCTAAGCTTCCATAAGAGAGAGAAGGATCAGTACGGAACAAAGGAGTAGGAGAACAGAGAGGAGATGTGGGTTGGAAGAGGATCACTGCCTATAGGTTCTCAGCGCAAGGCCGGGGCCCGGTCCCCGAGGTTGTATGGACACTTATGGTTCTGCAGCAGACACCGGCGGAGTAGTTGGCTGTAAATGCACTACTCCCAACTAAGATTTGGTACACAACAGCAACTGAATAGAGAGCCAGGACTCCGGAGAAAGGGGTCCCCGAGAGAGGCTACAGCTGTCTGCCATACGAGTAGAGCTGTTAGGAACATCTGACAGGAGGAACTCCAGAGTACCACGGTACTGGAGCTCTTCACACCTTAAGGCGCAATAGAGGAGTCGTTCAGGAAAGGTACATGTTGGCGGAGTGTTGGGGAGGAGCTTTCCATCTGGCCTGGAGGTTGGCTAAGTCTCTGACCCGGAAGGACACGGCCCGGAGGCAGGCACCCTTGTGTACCGCAGACTGTGAGTAAAGCTTTGGAACTGCAAGCCTCGGTGTCCTCCATTCATTCTCGCGCCAACCCATTCAGCACCGCTACATCTGGGTAAAACCTTTTACACTGCCTGCACCTTTCCACAACCATTAGCACTACACTGCCCTGGGACATCAGCCCTGGCTGTGGAGGGCTATACCATCACTGCTGCATCCTACCATCTGTCCCAGAGGATCTGTCTGCAGCGTCGGCTTAACACCTCCCTTGCTGAACACCACAGGTGGCGTCACGAACTATTCTATTCCACTTAAACTATATCACATTTCACCATTACTTGGGCGCCCAGGGCCACAGACCGGGTCACTGCTGCTGTGACACATCCCACTGACACCGGCCCGGTACCGAGTACCCCGCAGCCCTGGGAGGGTGACCCACTTGTTTCTGGAAAATACCCATTGAGTCAAAATTGTCAATACACCAGTAGATAATTTCCCCAAGCGATAGTTTCCCAAATGGAGTCACTTGAGGAGGGTTTCTGCTCTTCTAGCAATTAATGGCTCTGTATGTGGAGGCCACAAACTTTTTAGGAAAATCTGCGCTCCAGCAGGCAAATAGTGCTCTGTTCCTCCCGAGTCTCTCCGTATGGCTAAGTAGTACTGTGCAGCCTCATATGGGGTATTCTTGACAATGAATGGGAAAAGACAACCAAGCCGTCAGGAAAAGAACCGTTTTATAGTATTGAAAAAACCTGAGGCTGCGAAAGGATTCTTTCAATATACGTGATTTTTTTATTTGGTGCTGTAATGCTTTATATTCTTTTTTATGGCTTTTTTCACCATATCGCTCTATTTAGCTTCATTTCCGGTTTAATATGCCCCACTTCCGTCCTCAAGGTAGGACGGCGCATGCGCAATTTCAATATGACCTTCGGTTTTGAAGTCTTATTAATTATACTGTTTTTAGAGATTTAAATATCCCGGTGATACTTATATACTTTTTACGCATATGATTGCGCCATGCATGGTCAATTTTGGCGTTATATTCTTTTTCCTTTCTTTTTTCCAATATGCCTCCCTTCCGGTTTTATACCCCACTTCCGTCCTGGTTGACGGTCTGCGCAAGCGCCACCTTGCGCTACTCATTGTACCCAGCTGTAGTGCATTTTTTCATTAAAATGGAATAAATAGATTCACTTGTCGGTGTCTCATTCACTCCTTCATCTGACTACGGCGCTGTCCTATTCTTCCGCATGCTTCATTTTCAGGTTCGTTATACCTTGGGACTGACTTCTGGTGGTGTTACAGATATGATGCCTTTTTTGAATTGCATTTCTTTTTTACAAAAAACTTCCTTCTTTTCTATTTTCCTTTAGAAACTTGAACTTTCAAAGTATAGCCACACAGGTACAATTGTTCCTTATTATCCTATATACCACATGATCGTGATACCAGAAACTGCCTTAGGTTGTAGTTATTTGTGATATGAAAAAAGAAAAAGTTATTTTTCTTTATGCTACCTGTTTCCAATGATGTACACCATGTCTGTATATAATTTCATTATTTTAATTGTATGTCATAGTATTATTATTATTATTATTATTATTATAATATGTTTACACTTAGTAAATATCAGTCAGCAATTTATTAATTTTTCTTAAACACTTCAGTAATTGTGATTTGATGTCTATATTTTACTTAGATAAGATATCCTTGAAAAAGGCCAGTATGGCCTAAACGTTGGGTCATTGTGTGACTGTTATCTACAAATAAAAAATCACGTATATTGAAAGAATCCTTTCGCGGCCTCAGGTTTTTTCAATACTATCATATGTTGTATTGCCACAATGAGTAGAAATTGTGGGACAAATTTTGGTGTCATTTTTACCCACTTCTTATGTTAAAAAGTAAAATCTTGGGCTAAAATAAAATTTTGGTGGTAAAAATGTAGTTATTTTGTCTTAACTGCCCAATGGTATAAAATTCTGTCACACTCCCATCAATAGGATCACTGAACCCATAGATGAATTCATTGAGAGGTGTAGTTTGTAAAATGAGGTCACTTATGGGGTGGTTCTGCTGTTCTGGCACCTCATGGGCTCTCCCAGTGCGTCATGGCCCCTGTAAACCCTAACAATAAAATCTGATGCTTCTTGCCTTCTGAGCTTTGCACTGTGCCTGAAAAATATTTCCCGATTACATGTAGGGTATTGACGCACTCAGGAAAAAATGGACCTCAGTATGTTGTAAAAAAAATTCCTATTAGTCCTTAGAAAAATTAAAAACTTGGGGTGAAAACAACATTAAATTGGTAAAAACTTATTTTATTCTTTCTTCCCCAGCTTACTGGTATAAAATTCTGTGAGGCACATGTGGTGTCAATATGATCACTGCACCCCTAGATGAATTCATTGGGGAGTGTATTTTGTAAAATACGTTCACATATAGGGGGTTTCTGTTACTCTGGCACCTCAAGGGCTCTGCCAGTGTGACATGGCACCCTCAAACCATTCCTGCAAAATCTGAACTCCAATTTGGTGCCTCTTTCCTACTAAGCTTTACACTGTGCCTCAAAAGCAGTATTCCCCAACATAAGGAGTATCTGCGTAGTCAGGAGAAATTGCTCAACAAATTGTATGGTACAATTTCTCCTGTTACCCTTTTGAAAATGCAATATTTTGTGCTAAAAACATTTATGGGGAAAATTAGATTTTATTTATTTTTACTGATCAACTTTATAAACTTCTGTGAAGCACCTAACGGTTCAATGTGTTCACCACCCATCTAGATCAGTTCTCTGAAGTATCTAGTTTCCAAAATGGTGTCACTTGTGGGGGATTTTCACTGCTTACAGTTGTGGCCAAAAGTATTGACACCCCTGCAATTCTGTCAGATAATACTCAGTTTCTTCCTGAAAATGATTGCAAACACAAATTCTTTGGTAATATTATCTTCATTTAATTTGTCTTAGATGAAAAAACACAAAAAAGAATGAAGCAAAAAGCAAAACATTGATCATTTCACACAAAACTCCAAAAATGGGCTAGACAAAAGTATTGGCACCCTCAGCCTAATACTTGGTTGCACAACCTTTAGCCAAAATAACTGCAACCAACCACTTCCGGTAACCATCAATGAGTTTCTTACAATGCTCTGCTGGAATTTTAGACCATTCTACTTTGGCAAACTGCTCCAGGTCCTTGATATTTGAAGGGTGCCTTCTCCAAACTGCCATTTTTAGATCTCTCCACAGGTGTTCTATGGGATTAAGGTCTGGACTCATTGCTGGCCACCTTAGAAGTCTCCAGTGCTTTCTCTCAAACCATTTTCTAGTGCTTTTTGAAGTGTGCTTTGGGTCATTGTCCTGCTGTCCTGCTGGAAGACCCATGACCTCTGAGGGAGACCCAGCTTTCTCACACTTGGCCCTACAGTATGATGCAAAATTTGTAGGTAGTCTTCGGACTTCATAATGCCATGCACACGGTCAAGCAGTCCAGTGCCAGAGGCAGCAAAGCAACCCCAAAACATCAGGGAACCTCCGCCATGTTTGACTGTAGGGACCGTGTTCTTTTCTTTGAATGCCTCTTTTTTTCTCCTGTAAACTCTATGTTGATGCCTTTGCCCAAAAAGCTCTACTTTTGTCTCATCTGACCAGAGAACATTCTTTCAAAACGTTTTAGGCTTTTTCAGGTAAGTTTTGGCAAACTCCAGCCTGGCTTTTTTATGTCTTGGGGTAAGAAGTGGGGTCTTCCTGGGTCTCCTACTATACAGTCCCTTTTCATTCAGACGCCGACGGATAGTACGAGTTGACACTGTTGTACCCTCGGACTGCAGGGCAGCTTGAACTTGTTTGGATGTTAGTCGAGGTTCTTTATCCAACATCCGCACAATCTTGCGTTGAAATCTCTTGTCAATTTTTCTTTTCCATCCACATCTAGGGAGGTTAGCCACAGTGCCATGGGCTTTAAACTTCTTGATGACACTGCACACGGTAGACACAGGAACATTCTGGTATTTGGAGATGGACTTGTAGCCTTGAGATTGCTCATGCTTCCTCACAATTTGGTTTCTCAAGTCTTCAGACAGTTCTTTGGTCTTCTTTCTTTTCTCCATGCTCAATGTGGTACACACAAGGACCAGGACAGAGGTTGAATCAACTTTAATCCATGTCAACTGGCTGCAAGTGTGATTTAGTTATTGCCAACACCTGTTAGGTGCCACAGGTAAGTTACAGGTGCTGTTAATTACACAAATTAGAGAAGCATCACATGATTTTTTGAACAGTGCCAATACTTTTGTCCATCCTCTTTTTTATGTTTGGTGTGGAATTATATCCAATTTGGCTTTAGGACAATTCTTTTTGTGTTTTTTTTTATTTAAGACAAATTAAATGAAGATAATAATACCAAAGAATTTGTGTTTGCAATCATTTTCAGGAAGAAACTGCGTATTATCTGACAGAATTGCAGGGGTGTCAATACTTTTGGCCTCAGCTGTAGGTACATCAGAGGCTCTCCAAACGTGACGTGGCATCTGCCAATTGTTCAAGCATATTTGCATTCAAAAGTTAAATGGCGCTCACTCCCTTCCAAGCACTGCTGTGTGCCCAAAACAGTGGTTTTCTCCCTCATACAGGGTATCCGTGTACTCAGGAGAAATTGCACAACAAATTTTATGGTGCAATTTCTCCTGTTACTTTTATGAAAATGCAATATTTTGTGCTGAAAACATATTTGTGGGGAAAATTTGATTTTTTTTAATTTTTACGGCTCAACTTCTGTGAAGCACCTGAGGGCTCAATATACTCAGCACACATCTAGATCATTTCCATGAGGGGACTAGTTTCCAAAATGGTGTCACTTGTGGGGTATTTTCACTGTTTAGGCATATCAAGGGCCTTCCAAACGCGACATTGAGTCCGCCAATTGCTCCAGCAAATTTTGCATTCAAAAAGTCAAAAGGCACTCCTTCCCTTCCAATCTCTGCCGTGCACCCAAACAGTGGATTTCTCATTTGGGATATCGGCATGCTCCAGAGAAATTACACAACAAATTTTGTGGTCCATTTTTCCTGTTACTCTTGTAAAAATAGAAAAAATTGGATCTGAAATACATTTTTTGTAAAAAAAAAGTCAAAAGTTATTTTTTTTTTCAAAAAATTCCTGTGAAGCACCAGAAGGGTTAATAAGCTACTTGAATGTGGTTTTGAGCACCTTGAAGGATGTCGTTTTTAGAATGGTGTCACTTTTGGGTATCTTCTTTCATATAGACCCCTCAATGTTATTTAAAATGTGATGTGGCTCCTGAAAAAATGAGTTTGCATATTATGTTGGAAAAATGAAAAATCGCTGGTCAATGTTTAACCCTAACAAAAAAAAGTTTGGTTCCAAAATTGTGCTGATGTAAAGTAGACATGTGGGAAATGTTATTTATTAACTATTTTGTGTGGCATATCTCTGTAATTTCTGGGCATGAAAATTAAAAGTTTGAAAATTGCAAAATTTTCTACATTTTCACCAAATTTCCCTTTTTTCACAAATAAACGCAAGTCATACCGAAGAAATGTTACCACTATCATGAAGTACAATATGTCACGAAAAAAAACAATCTCAGAATCACCGAGATCCGTTGAAGTGTTCCAGAGTTATAACCTCAAATTGAGGCTATGTGCACACGCTAGCGTTTTTAAACGCTCAGGAAAAGGATCCCCTTCCCAGAAATCGTGCGTCTTTTTCCGCACGTTTTTTGCGCGATTTTTTACGCGATTTTGACGCTTTTTTGACGCGCTATTTCTGGGATCATTGGGGATGGCTAAAAACGCTCAGCAATGCGGAAATTAATGAGCATGCTGCGTTTTTAGCCGCTAAGCGATTCCTGAGCGGTTAAAAACGCATGCATTGGCACAGAAAGCCAAAAACACATGCTAATTAATTTGATGCATCTTTTAAGCGTTTCTGCAGCGTCTGAGCTGGCTCAAACGCTGCGGAAACGCTTAAAAAAATGCATCGTGTGCACACAGCCTGACAGTGATCAGAATTGCAAAAATTGACTCGGTCATTAACATGCAAACCACCCTTGGGGGTAAAGGGGTTAAATTTTAAAAAACAAAACAAACTTGCTGAATCAGGCCCTAATGCTGAGTTACCACGTTGAGTATTTGGCTAGTTTTTGATGTTGTTTTTTTTTTCAGCATTTCTATACATATTAGGTAAATTTGCTAATCTGGGTTGTTTTCATTGTGATTTTGTATGCATTTTTATTGTGTTCTTTTTTTACTTGGCACTGACTTTCATCTGCTGTTGATATGTCATATTTTAAATAAAGCTGCTTTGCTTTTATTGCTTCCTGGTACTTGGCTTTGGCAAAACTTTATTTATACAGACATGTGCTGTTGTGTTCCACGAATGGGAACAATCTGAAATGTATATTTCTCTGTGTTTAGTTTTTCCTCCAATCACCAAAATTCCCTGCTGTTGCTAGGTAGAATTAGACTGTGTGAAAATTGTCCCTATATCCCTCCTGTAGTTGAGCTCTGTATTAGGTTGCTCCTCCCTTCTTCTTCAGTTTAGCCTACAGCAGCCATTACTCAAGACGCATGTGTACTCCCCTGTACAAATTACCCCTTTTCACCTACTGTTCATTGTAAACGAATACAAGATTTTGGAAGAAATCAGCATCGTTTCTCCTGGTCTTTCTACAGTTACATTGCCAGTGGAGATAAAACTACTGAGGACGCCTGGTGGTGTAAGTACAAGTTACACAATTATCTAAGAAGCTGATAGTTAGAACACTTGGGATTTGCAGCCAGCAGGAAGAGTCAGAATAGTAAAAAGGGGTGGCTGTGACCAGGAACAGTATACAGCTCTAATCCAGGAAGAGGATTGCTTATAAGGCTATTGTAAAGCCACAACAGCAGCTACATGGACTACAGACATTCTGTGCTCTTCACTTCAGAAAATTGCACAGTGAAAGATTTATCCTGGTCCTAAGAACAGTTCACAGTCTGTAATCCAGAGAAAGGATCCATCTATAAGCTATTGAGAAGCTACAGTTTACATAGACTTGTATCACATTCTGTGTTCTCCAGCTCAGTCTAGTTGCAACTTTGTATTGGTCTCCTTGACAACTAGGAGCAGCATAGCCCCTCACACAGCCTTCACACTGCAGAGACTGTAGCAGCTCATATTACACAGATATCATCTGCCTGTGAGTTACAATGGCTGAAGGAAGATCTGCAATATCGTTACAAGAGTTCTCAGCCAATGACAGACCAAAGCGCTCTGCTAAGCCATCAAGGAAAGATATAGAGAACCTTGAAATCATTAAACATGAACTTTCTTGTAATATATCCATCTTATGGCAAAGACTTCTTCTCCTGACATCACGCCAGCCTTTCTAGAAAACACCGGCAATTGTCTAAACGCTGTGTCTAACATCATGTCCTCACTATATCTGAAACTGAACCTGTCAAAGACTGAACTCCTTGTGTTTCCTCCCGCTACTAATGTACCTATACCCAACATTGCCATTTCCGTGTGTGGTTCTACTATTACTCCCCAGCAACATGCCCGCTGTCTTGGGGTCATACTTGACTCTGAGCTTTCCTTTGTCCCCCACATCCGATCACTGGCTCGCTCTTGTTATCTGCACCTCAAAAACATTTCTAGAATTCGACCTTTTCTTACTTTTGACTCCACAAAAACTCTTACTGTTTCTCTTATTCATTCTTGTCTCGACTACTGTAACTCCCTTCTAATCGGTCTCCCTCTTACCAAACTCTCCCCCCTCCAATCTGTCTTGAATGCAGCTGCCAGGATCATATTCCTCGCCAATCGTTACACCAATGCCTCTACCTTGTGCCAGTCATTACATTGGCTACCCATCCACTCCAGAATCCAGTACAAACTTATTACTCTCACCCACAAAGCTCTTCATTGCTCAGCACCACCCTACATCTCCTCCCTTGTTTCAGTATACCATCCTACCCACGCCCTCCGTTCTGCTGTTGACCTGAGGTTAGCATCCTCAATAATCAGAACCTCCCACTCCCGTCTTCAAGACTATACACGTGCTGCGCCAATTCTTTGGAATGCATTTCCCAGGTCAATACAATTAGTCCCCAATCCCCACAATTTTAAGCGTGCCCTCAAAACGCATTTATTCAGACTGGCCTACCGCCTCAACACATTAACCTAATCTATCCCTATGTGGCACAGCCAGAAGTTTTTTACCATAACCAGGTTCCCCGCATCATGTTCCCACATGCTTTATGCATCCATTAGCCCTCTGCATCCGTACTGTTACACACTTAACATTATGGCTGGTCCATACAATCAGGGCAACTGTTACTACCCACCTTTCGTGTCTCCCCTTTTTTCCTCATAGATTGTAAGCTTGCGAGCAGGGCCCTCATTCCTCTTGGTATCTGTTATGATCTATGTGATTATTGGTATGCTGTAATGTATATTGTCTGTACAAGTCATCTCTGAAATGTAAAGTGCTATAGAATATGTCAGCGCTATAGAAATAAAATTTATTATTATTATATTAT
Organism: Dendrobates tinctorius; assembly: GCF_039654945.1. Taxonomy (NCBI): domain Eukaryota; kingdom Metazoa; phylum Chordata; class Amphibia; order Anura; family Dendrobatidae; genus Dendrobates; species Dendrobates tinctorius. The sequence continues at coordinate 3,665,205 of NW_027361971.1, read as the reverse complement.
TATAATAAAGACTATACATAGTCGCATTAACAGCATCTCCTAGTATGCCTTTCACGAGTAACCACCAGAGGGAGTCCTTGAACAATTGTGCTCTACATATCAGTCTTTCAAAGACACTTGCAAAAAATACATCTCTATTCTACTGAAATTAAATATGCCAGAGTCAATAAAGGAATGCTAGGACTTCCAACAGTTCAATGCCGAATGAGAGCACCGTGTGTGACATTGTGAACAAGACAGAAGCAAAAATCGCACAGATGTCAGAAACTGCATCGCACAGATCCAGGTCTGCTGAGAGCTCAAAGCACTCAGTCAAGTCAAGCACATCAAGGTACTCAACCCTCAGTGAGCAGTTCATAAGAGCGTGCTCTGAATCAGAATCTACAAAAGTTCAAGCCATTTTCGCTCAAAAGAAAGCAGAGATGGAAACGGAATCTGCATGCAAGAAAGCAGAGATGGAAATGGAATCTGCATGCAAGAAAGCAGATATTGCACACAAGCAAGCAGAGATGGAAGCTGAATCTGCATGGGAGAATGCGGAAATGTAAGCATGGCAGAAGGAATACGAACATGCAGCAGCTATGACAAAGCTAAAGGTCTTCGAGCAGGCTCTAGGTGGGGGCCAATGAGGCAGCCTTAATTCGTACGAACTCGACATGGAGGACCCACTTAAGCGCACAAGAAATTACGTGCTGAGCCAAACCAATGAACCCCTGACCATCAACAACATTCCCGTCAGCACCGACCTCTCTCTAGAGCATCAGGACGTTGATTCGCCTGCAACTCCCAGCTTTCAAGGTCAGTCCAATGTACCACAAACATTCAAACCTGAATCTCCATGCAACAATACACGGCCTGACCCTACACCTTAGCAAACGCCATACGCCAACGTCTTCATGCAACCTAACATGCCGACAAGGCACTACGCTCCCAACAACTGTGTGGTTCCAGCCCCGCATACAACAGAGATCATATGCCACAAACCAGTTACTGATCTAAACGCCTATGCCACTCTGTATCTTCCCATGTTCTTGAACCAAGAAGCTACGAATCACGCTAACAGCATCACTAAGCCAGCAAATGTTTCTCCAAAATCAGAAAGAACAAACATGTCCGATTTTGCGAGGTACATGATACGCCGAGAACTCACCAACACCGGTCTCACAAGGTTCGACGACCAGCCTGAGAATTACAGAGATAGGAAATGTACCTTTAAAGCCACAATTAGTGACCTTGGCATCACTGCTGCTGAAGAGCTGGATCTGCTAATCAGGTGGCTCGGACCTCAATCCACAGAGCAGGTCAAGAGGCTCAGATCCGTCTACATCAGCAATCCAGCAGCTGGTCTCATGGCTGCATGGGAAAGACTAGAACGTAGCTTTGGCAGTCCTGAAGCCATAGAGAATGCACTGTTTAAGCGTCTACAGGATTTCCCCAAAATATCCGGCAAGGACAGTTCAAAATTCCTCGAGCTCAGCGACCTTGTAGAGCTCCAGTTAGCCAAGGCATACACGCACCTACCTGGTCTCAGCTACCTGGATACCACTCAGGGCATTAACCCAATAGTTTCTAAGCTGCCATACAATAAACAAGAGAAGTGGACCACTATTGGATCAAAATACAAAAGAGCCAATAAAGCCTCTTTTCTTCCATTTTCCTTCTTATGTGACTTCATCAAGGAGATTGCAGAGTGCAAAACTTACCCCAGCTTCTGCTATGAAGAACCCGGCAGCTCTGCATCATCTCCTAAGTACAAGAGTTCGTGCTTTCACAACAGTAAATGCAGTGGTCCGGTGTCCGCAAAAAAGACCGATGTTCTGCCTACACCGACATCAGCGCCAGACAAAGGCAGCGAAGGTGAGAAGGTTGAAAATCCGAACCGACAGTGTCCAAATCACAAATTGCCACATTCCCTGAAGAAGTGCATTGGCTTCAGGAATAAACCCCTTCAAGAACGAAAGGAGCTCTTGAAAAATTTTGGAGTATGCTTCAGGTGCTGCGCCTCTGACTGTGTCATCGCCATCAAGTGTCTAGAGTGCGACAGCGAAGACCACATACAAGAGCTGCATCCTTCACAGCCTGACTCTGTGTCTACACCTTCTCCCACCACAAGCCATGGCGGGGAGAGTTCAGACCAAGTGACAAGCCAAGTTGCGGTATCTTCCTTATGCACCAAAGTCTGTGGAGAAGGTCTTCGAGACAAGTCCTGCACGAAGATTTGCCTGGCAAGGGTGTATCCCAAGGGCCATCCAGAGAAGGCAGTCAAGGTGTACATTAGTCTGGATGACCAGAGCAACAAATCACTGGCCAGGTCAGAACTCTTCGACTTGTTCTACTTAAAAGGAGACGTCCATCCCTACACCTTGGACACCTGCAGTGGCGTTATAAAAACCTCTGGAAGAAGGGCCGGTGGCCTCATAATAACTTCTCTTGAGAAGGATGCCATAGAGATGCCACTACCCACGCTTTTTGAGTGTAACCAACTTCCATTCATTCAACAGGGAAGAAATCCCAATGCCAGAAGTCGCTCTTCAGCATCCTCATCTCAGAATGATAGCCAAAGAGATGCCATTCCTGGACGACAAGACAGACATCCTATTTCTCCTCAGCAGAGACATTATATGACTGCACAAGATGCGCCAACAATGAACCGTATGCCCAGCGCCTCGAGCTAGGCTGGGTTATCACCGGTAATGTCTGTAGTGACCAGACACAGGATCCAAGCAACATCTCCTCTTACAAAACCCTTATTACATCAGATCACCATGACTTGTCCCTCCTGCCAGATCCACGTCACTACTGGATGAAGAAGTCAAATGACATTAAGTGTCAACAACAACCATCTGACAATTCAAGTCTGCTTCACCCTCGAGACTACAACCTCGAGGGAACAGCATTCGGTCCTACAACAAAGGACAACTCACCACCTACAGAGGAAGACAAGGTGATCATCAGGATCATGAGCATCAAACCCACTGACTACAACTATAACAGTTGGATAGCTCCCTCACCTTCTCTTCCAGCAAAGACCGAGTTGCCAAGGGATCCACAGCAAGTAACTGCTAAATTCCCCACCTTTGACGTCTATCTCCATCACAAAAACACTAAGGTGGCAACAAATTAATGAGCTCACCATAAAGAAGCGAACCAAAAAATAGATAAAAATATTTTTTATTTGCAAGATTATATACATAAAAAGGGCCACATACCCATAATCACATCAGAAAATACCCCAAAAGGAGACTGCAGCAAAACAGATATTCAAAAATTTCTTACAGATTTTTTGAAGGTGTATACTTATCAAATATACCATAGAATCACACATCCATGTAAAAAATATATCAGATTCAATTAGTGCCTTTATAGGCATCTATCAAAAAAATTCTTTTTTTTATTTATTTTATTTACCTTCAAACAATCTGTATAAACTACTTAACAGCATCATCTCTTTTATCCCTGCATTTGTGCTTCATTGAAAAAACATATGACATCAGGCAAAACTGACCATACCATAAACACCATATATCTTGTCTACTAAGACAGCCATGAAAACCTATTTATACCTTAATGCTTAATATTATTATACAAAGTGCAACCAGTGTAGCTAATACGTAATTAACACCCACAGTGGGGATTTCAAAATAGACAAAAAGTACATTATTGTTATCTAATGGAATGCTGGTAAATTGCTACCAGGATCCCCTGCACTCCACTATACAAAGTGCAACTAATGCGGCCAGTACATAATTAACACCCACAATGGGGAAAGTGTGACTAGTGCAGCCAATACATAATTAACACCCACAATGGGGAATTCAAATGGATAAAAGATATATTGTTATTACCTAATGGTATGCTGATGAAGTCCTGCTGTTGTCCCCCAGGACGCCCCCAGAAGAAGCAGTTGGGCAAAATGCGCGTCGGGGCGCAGCCGACAACAGCAGGACTTCATCAGCATACCATTAGGTAATAACAATATATCTTTTATCCATTTGAATTCCCCATTGTGGGTGTTAATTATGTATTGGCTGCACTAGTCGCACTTTCCCCATTATGGGTGTTAATTTTGTACTGGCCGCATTAGTTGCACTTTGCACAGTGGAGTGCAGGGGATATTGGTAGGAATTTACCAGCATTCCATTAGATAACAATAAAGTACTTTTTGTCTATTTTGAAATCCCCACTGTGGGTGTTAATTACGTATTTGCTACACTGGTTGCACTTTGTATAATAACATTAAGCATTAAGGTATAAATAGGTTTTCATTGCTGTCTTAGTAAACAAGATATATGGTGTTTATGGTATGGTGAGTTTTGCCTGATGTCATATGTTTTTTCAATGAAGCACAAATGCAGGGATAACAGAGATGATGCTGTTAAATAGTTTATACAGATTGTTTGAAGGTAAATAAAATAAATAAAAAAAAGATCAATTTTTTGATAGATGCCTGTAAAGGCACTAATTGAATCTGACATATTTTTTACATGGATGTGTGATTCTATGGTATACAGTCATATGTAAAAGTTTGGGCACCCCTATTAATGTTAACCTTTTTTCTTTATAACAATTTTGGTTTTTGCAACAGGTATTTCAGTTTCATATATCTAATAACTGATGGACTCAGTTATATTTCTGGATTCAAATGAGGTTTATTGTACTAACAGAAAATGTGCAATCTGCATTTAAACAAAATTTGACCGGTGCAAAAGTATGGGCACCCTTATCATTTTCTTGATTTGAACACTCCTAACTACTTTTTACTGACTTCCTGAAGCACTAAATTGGTTTTGTAACTTCATTGAGCTTTGAACTTCATAGCCAGGTGTATCAAATCATGAGAAAAGGTATTTAAGGTGGCCACTTGCAAGTAGTTCTCCTATTTGATTCTCCTATGAAGAGTGGCATCATGGGCTCCTCAAAACAACTCTCAAATGATCTGAAAAAAAGATTATTCAACATAGCTTTTCAGGGGAAGGATACAAAAAGTTGTCTCAGAGATTTAACCAGTCAGTTTCCACTGTGAGGAACATAGTAAGGAAATGGAAGAACACAGGTACAGTTCTTGTTAAGCCCAGAAGTGCCAGGCCAAGAAAAATATCAGAAAGGCAGAGAAGAAGAATGGTGAGAACAGTCAAGGACAATCCACAGACCACCTCCAAAGACCTGCAGCATCATCTTGCTGCAGATGGTGTCACTGTGCATCGGTCAACAATACAGCGCACTTTGCACAAGGAGAAGCTGTATGGGAGAGTGATGCGAAAGAAGCTGTTTCTGCAAGCACGCCACAAACAGAGTCGGCTGAGGTATGCAAAAGCACATTTGGACAAGCCAGTTACATCTTGGAAGAAGGTCCTGTGGACTGATGAAACAAAGATTGAGTTGTTTGGTCATACAAAAAGGCGTTATGCATGCGCTGTATTGTTGACCGATGCACAGTGACACCATCTGCAGCAAGATGATGCTGCAGGTCTTTGGAGGTGGTCTGTGGATTGTCCTTGACTGTTCTCACCATTCTTCTTCTCTGCCTTTCTGATATTTTTCTTGGCCTGCCACTTCTGGGCTTAACAAGAACTGTACCTGTGTTCTTCCATTTCCTTACTATGTTCCTCACAGTGGAAACTGACAGGATAAATCTCTGAGACAACTTTTTGTATCCTTCCCCAGAAAAGCTATGTTGAATAATCTTTGTTTTCAGATCATTTGAGAGTTGTTTTGAGGAGCCCATGATGCCACTCTTCATAGGAGAATCAAATAGGAGAACTACTTGCAAGTGGCCACCTTAAATACCTTTTCTCATGATTTGATACACCTGGCTATGAAGTTCAAAGCTCAATGAGGTTACAAAACCAATTTAGTGCTTCAGGAAGTCAGTAAAAAGTAGTTAGCAGTGTTCAAATCAAGAAAATGATAAGGGTGCCCATACTTTTGCACCGGTCAAATTTTGTTTAAATGCAGATTGCACATTTTCTGTTAGTACAATAAACCTCATTTGAATCCAGAAATATAACTGAGTCCATCAGTTATTAGATATATGAAACTGAAATACCTGTTGCAAAAACCAAAATTGTTATAAAGAAAAAAGGTTAACATTAATAGGGGTGCCCAAACTTTTACATATGACTGTACTTGATAAATATACACCTTCAAAAAATCTGTATTTAAGAAATTTTTGAATATCTGTTTTGCTGCAGTCTCCTTTTGGGGTATTTTCTGATGTGATTATGGGTATGTGGCCCTTTTTATGTATATAATCTTGCAAATAAAAAATATTTTTAATCTATTTTTTGGTTCGCTTCTTTATGGTGAGCTCATTAATTTGCTGCCACCATAGTGTTTTTGTTTCATACTGAAGTGCCATTTGTGTATTTGGACATATTGTTGAAATATTCTATCTCCATCACAAGCCTGGCCAAGCCAAAGCCGTGCTAGACTTCAGTGCTCAGAGTGAGAGCCCCTTTCTCAACAGCCCACCTCTTACCGATGGTGCTAGCGTTTGCCCCACACAACGCAGCCTCAGCATACTGCCGGATGTCGAACAAGACATGTTCACTTCCCAAGCATCACCCTGTGATGAACTTCCTATCGAACGAGGAGCCTCACCTGTTCAAAAAAGCATCCACGGTCCTCTTGGGTTCAAAACATCCATCACAGATCAAGGCAGGGCATCACTGAGACCGCTCGCTACTCAGGACATCAACAGGAACACTGTTACCACCTCAGAGACAGCAAAGGTGGGAGACGGGGAAGAAGTCCCTAAAGGCCTTACAGCAACTCCAGGTCTTGCACCGTAGTTCTTTAAAGATTCTTTCAACCGTCATCAAGAGACAAGTCTACATTTCTTAAGATGCATCTATGAAGACTACAGCTGCAGGAACCTCTCCAAGTGCTTCAGTTTGCTGGCTCCATCGAACAGGAGACACATGAACATAACTTTGTCGCTGAACTCTGCCACAGTGGGGAGCATACCTTCGCATGCTACTGCTATGCTAGGACACAGGATTATCAGCATCCAACTGAACTTTAACTTCCCCTTATGGTCTGGAGTTTCTACTGTTGGGTTGGTGGAAGAGTTGGCATGTTGCGGCTTCCCCAATCCGAAGATGGGTTTTCTATTGAACTCATTTTTATTCAAGCTCTACATTTCACTACAAGTATGGACTTGATTTCTCCATTATGTTGTATTGTTTTTCTTCTCTCCTCTCATTGCAGGTTTCACAACGTCGAGGGACAGAGTCGTCTCCTGATTTCGCACAAAAACTTATGAAATCTGACGATTTCAGACTGGGAGTGTTGTGTCCCACGAATAGGAACAACCTGTAATGTATATTTCTCTGTGTTTAGTTTTTCCTCCAATCAGCAAAATTCCCTGTTGTTGCTAGGTAGAATTAGACTGTGTGAAAATTGTCCCTATGTCCCTCCTGTAGTTGAGCTCTGTATTAGGTTGCTCCTCCCTTCTTCTTCAGTTTAGCCTACAGCAGCCATTACTCAAGATGCATGTGTACTCCCCTGTACAGATTACCCCTTTTTACCTACTGTTCATTGTAAACTAATACAAGATTTTGGAAGAAAACAGCATCATTTCTCCTGGTCTTTCTACAGTTAAATTGCCAGTGGCGATAAAACTACTGAGGAGGCCTGGTGGTGTAAGTACAAGTTACACAATTATCTAAGAAGCTGATAGATAGAACGCTTGGGATTCACAGCCAGCAGGAAGTGTCAGAATATGTGCAGATTACATGGATTTTTAGTGCTTTTTTGATCACTAAAGTGCTTTTTCTAGTAGGTGCGCTGCATCTCCTTACTGTAGGACAGAACTTATGGCCACATCCAGGCCTTGGAGATAACTGCAAGTCATTAGGTCACAACATTAACATAAGGACCTTATAACGCAAACTGATCTTTGGCACCTAGATTAGGACAGATGTCTTGGAGATGTGGTGCGTGACAGTGGAAAGAAGAGGACCAGACAGCGAGCAGCACAGTAGCCGAAAAGATGAGCATTAGGTTTCTTTTATTTATTAATCACTTCGCCATTCTATACTCTTTATTCCATTGTTAGGCATGATTTATTTTTGGCCTCCTTACCATGGGCCAGGAGTTCCGACTGCATCCATGCACACAATAGGGTGCAAGGGACAACGTGGGCCTAATACTCGAGGCAGCAAACTGCCACAAATACCTTTCTGAGTGATTCTGTCTGCTGGCCTGGGGAACCTCGAGAAGGACGTCGGGGCCCTTGGATGCACTCAGCATGTAAAGTTACAGAGAAAGCTGGACTCAAACTCTAAGAAGCAGGAGATGATGCAATCCACTGCTAGTGGTGGAGAAGAATTTCTAGTGCTAGAGAAATTAGCATGACGAACACTGTACCCATACCAAAAACCAGGGCTGAAGTTGTGTCCGGTACCTGTGGGAAAAATGACAACCCATTGGGCCTTATCCTATATGTCTGTTTGTAAAGACTGACAGTGTCACGGGGTTACCGCGACAGAACAGAGCCAGAAGACCGCAGCGTCTGACGGCTCCTGCTTTGCCACTGAGAAGAAGCACTTCTCCGGCATATTAAGGGTGTTTGCTTTTTTCAGCAGGACAGGGGTTAATCTGCCATGTGGAAATCCCTGCTACCAGCTGTGCTTGGTTATCCACTCCTCTCTCCTATAAAAGCTAGGTCTGCTGACCAGATCTTTGCTGAAGCTAGGGGCTGTATTGTCGCAGGGTGCGTCTTCTGGTAAATGGCAACCATGCGCATACTTCTCTAAAAAACTTTCGCCAGCTGAGAGAAACTAAGATATTGGTAATAGGGAACTCTTGGCTATCAAATGGGCATTTGAGGAATGGCGTCATTTTTTGGAGGGAACGGTTCACCCTGTGATGGTGATCACTGATCATAAGAATCTGGTTTACTTGGGGTCGGCAAAATGTCTTACGCCGCGTCAGGCAAGGTGGGCATTATTCTTTACCAGATTTAACTTTTTGTTACTTTTAGGCCGGGCAGCAAGAATGATAAAGCAGATGCTTTGTCCCTTTGCTTTCCTGGGGGAGGCAAAAAGTGCAAACCGGTACCCATTGTACAAAAAGGGGTAGTGATGGCATCAATATGCTCCAATCTTGAAAGAGTGAAAAAAATGTTTCAGCTCACCCCTTTGCGTCCTCCGGATAGCAGGAACCACACAGTCGCACAGAGCCACCCTGGCCTGGCGGATACAAGTCCAAACATACAGTAAACTCCAGCGATCTCAGCCAGGAAGGTAGTTATAAAAAATATTCCTTTATTTCTTTTCGTTAAAAGAACATGTTACAGGTAGTGGATACCCCAGTGGATGGTAAAAAATCTGTGTTACAACTAAAAAGAGTCAATCTCTGTCAGAGGGTCCTCAGTGAAAACCACGATACAGTGTTGGTCGGACATCCAGGAAATAAGGTCACCACAAATTTACTTACTAGGTGTTTTTGGTGGCCAGGTGCCCATAAGGATGTTCGGGAGTAGGTGGCCGCCTGCAATGTCTGTGCGTGTTCTAAGACCTTGCATACTCATCCACCTGGGGCTCTCCAACAGTTGGAGATTCCCAACAGACCTTGTACTCACTTGTTGGTTGATTTTATTGCTGATTTACCTGTGTCTGCAGGGAACACTGTAATCCTGTGGTGGTGGATAGGTTCAGTAAGATATCTAATTTTATTGCTTTACCGGCTGTGCCTAACTCCAAGACTCTAGCGCAAATCTTCATCAGGGAAATAATCAGACTGCATGGGGTCCCAACCGATATTGTCTCTGATCAGGGGGTGCAGTTTATCTCCAAATTCAGGAGGGCGTTTTGCAGCCGTCTTGGGATCCATTTGTCACTCTCTTCTGCTTTTTACCCGCAGTCCATCGGGCAGACTGAATGGGTTAATCAAAACTTAGAAACATATCTAAGATGTTTTGTATCTGAGAATCAGGAGGACTAGGTGACCTACTTACCTTTGGCTGAATTTGCAGTTAATAATCACTGTCAGGAATCAACCGTTAAGTCCCCGTTTTTCGGGGCATATGGGTTCCATCCACAGTTTAGTTCTTTCAATGGTGAACATCCCTCTGGTTTACTGGAGGAGAAACAGTTTTCTTCTTCCATATCTACCATATGGCAGGGGGTGACTAATAATTTGCGAAAGATGAGTTCCAAGTATAAGAGTGCGGCTGATCGGAGATGTATGCTGGGTCCGGACCTGTGTGACTTGGTATGGTTGTCCTCAAGGAACATTAAGCTGAAAGTTCCATCTTGGAAATTGGGTCCCAGGTTTATTAGTCCCTATAAAATCTTAGCCATCGTCAATCCAGTGGCATTCCGCATTGCTCTGCCACCGACTTTTAAAATTCATAATGTGTTTCACCGTTCACTTCTCAAGAAGTATGTGACATCGGCAAGACCTTCACCTCTGCCACCTTCTCCTGTCATTGTCGACGGTAGTCTGGAGTTCCAGATAGCTAAGGTCTTAGACTCTCGATTTGTTCGTCGGTCACTGCAATACTTGGGACATTGGAAGGGGTACGGTCCTGAGGAGAGGATGTGGGTTCCAGCTTCTGACGTCCATGCGGACAGACTGGTTCGGGCCTTCCATGTGACACATCCGAATAAACCAGGCCCTGAGGTTCTGGAGGTCCCTCGTAGAAGGGGGTACTATCACGGGGTTACCGTGACAGAACAGAGCCGGAAGACCACAGCGTCTGACAGCTCCTGCTTTGCTGCTGAGAAGAAACACTTCTCCTGCATATTAAGGGTGTTTGTTTTCTTTCAGCAGGACAGGGGTTAATCTGCCACTTGGAAATCCCTGCTACCAGCTGTGCTTGGCTAACCTGTTATGATTGAGTCACCGTAGGAGGCAAAAACAGAAATGCTAGCTAAGTCCAGAAAACCAGAGAAGTTGGCAGCTATCGGATTGCAGACCCCTGAACCTATCAACACAACTAGCAGTAGCCGTGGGGGTTCCTACGATGCCCTAGACCCCTCGATCACAGCCGGAGAATTAAATAGGCCTAAAGAAAGAAAGGGGAAATCTAAACTGCCCCAGAGCAGACCCCAAAGCAATAGGCAGCCCCCAACATATATTGACGGTGAAGCAAGATGAAAATACTAACACAGACAGAAAGATAGACTGAGCAAAGACGGGGCCCAAGCTAACTAGATAGAAAAGGACAGGAAGGCTGCTGTCTGCAATCCGTGAAAAACCCTATGAAAATAAGAGCCAACAGACTGACAGTGAAAAAGGCCCTGAAGACGCTAGGCTTCAAAAAAGCTATGTCAGTACTCAGGAATATACTGAAGACAGAGCTACAGGCAAAAGGAGATTCCGCTCACCCCAGCAGGGAATGGCAGAATACAGAAAAGCAAGGAAAACAAAAGAACAAAAACAAAATTGCTAACAGGCAAAACAGAAAACTTAGCTTTAGAGGAGCAGGAATCAGACTGGTGTCCTAGAAGTCCACAGAGAAATCACCCGCAGGGCAGAAGGGCGTCGGCAGCCTTATATCCAGTCCGTGACTCCACTCAGCCAGTCATCCTCATTAGACTCAGGTGCCTGATAATCAGGCTCATTACCTTCCTTTACCAGAATAGGGAGTTTACCAGACCTCAGTGACGAAGGGGAAAATGAACTCACAACAGTACCTCCCCCTTGAGGAGGGGTCACCGAACCCTCAACCACGCCACCAGGGCGATCAGGGTGAGCCCGATGAAAAGCACGCACCAATCTTTTGGCATGAATATCAGAGGCAGAGACCCAGGAATTATCCTCCTGACCATAACCCTTCCACTTAACCAAATACTGGAGTCTCCGTCTAGCCAGACGGGAATCCAGTATTTTCTCTACCTCATATTCCATGTTACCTTCAACCAATACAGGGTCTGGAGGTGCCACCCCAGGAACAACTGGTTCAACAAACCTCTTCAACAAGGACCTATGGAACACATTATGGATTTTAAATGTGACAGGAAGAGCCAAACGAAAAGAGACCGGATTAATAATCTCCAAAATCTTGTAAGGTCCAATAAATCTAAGCTAAACTTAGGAGAAGCCACCTTCATAGCAATATTTTTTGATGATAACCACACCATATCACCAATCTTAAACTGGGGACCAAGGGTCCTATGTCGATTGGAAAACCGCTGGGCCTTTTCCTGGGAGAGAGATAACTTATCCACCACTTGGTCCCAGATCTGGTGCATTCTCTCCACCACAGTGTCAACACCTGGGCAGGCAGAAGGCTCCACCTGCCCTGAAGACAATCGAGGATGAAACCCAAAGTTACAAAAAAAAGGTGACATCAAAGTGGCAGAACTAGCTCTATTATTTAAAGCAAATTCGGCCAAGGGCAAAAATGAAACCCAATCATCCTGATCAGCGGAAATAAAACATCTCAAATACGACTCCAAGGTCTGGTTTGTTCTCTCTGTCTGCCCATTGGTCTGAGGGTGAAAAGCAGAGGAGAAGGACAACTGAATTCCCAGCTTGGAACAGAAAGTCCTCCAAAATCTAGACACAAACTGAACTCCTCTGTCAGATACAATGTTCTCAGGAATCCCGTGTAAGCGAACCACCTGTTGCAAAAACAGGGGCACCAACTCAGAGGAAGATGGCAACTTAGGGAGTCGTACAAGATGAACCATCTTAGAGAACCTATCACAAATCACCCAAATAACAGTCATTCTTTGAGAGACCGGCATATCAGAGATGAAATCCATTGAAATATGGGTCCATGGCCTCCTGGGGACCGGCAAAGGCATCAACAACCCACTAGAGCGAGAACAAGATTTAGACCGGGAGCAAGTCCCACAGGACTGCACAAAATTCCTGACATCATGAGACAAGGTGGGCCACCAAAAGGAGCGACTCACCAGATCTCTAGTACCAAAAATACCTGGATGACCAGCCAATGCAGAGCAATGAACTTCAGACATCACTCTCTTCTTCCACTGGTCAGGAACATACAACTTTCCACTGGGACAACGCTCAGGTTTGTCCTCCTGGAACTCTTGCAGAGCAAGTCTCAAATCGGGCGAGATGGCAGAAAGAACTACCCCTTCGCCTAAGATGGTAGCAGGCTTGGTCACCACAGGAGAATCAGCAAAGAAACTCCTAGAGAGGACGTCTGCCTTGACATTCTTAGTTCCAGGAAGAAAAGAGACCACAAAATCAAAACGTGTAAAAAACAAGGCCCACCTAGCCTGTCTAGGGTTCAAGCGTTTAGCCGACTCTAGGTAAATCAAATTCTTGTGGTCAGTGAGGACCACAACTTGATGTTTAGCTCCCTCCAACCAATGTCTCCACTCCTCAAATGCCCATTTCATGGCCAACAGTTCCCGATTCCCCACATCATAGTTACGTTCAGATGGAGAGAACTTTCGGGAAAAGAAAGCACAGGGATTCATTTTAGATGTTACAGGATCCTTTTGGGACAAAACAGCTCCTGCACCAATCTCAGAAGCATCCACCTCTACCTGGAACGGGAGTGAGATATCAGGTTGCCGCAAAACCGGGGCGGAGGTAAATCTTCGCTTCAGCTCCTGAAAGGAAGCAACAGCCTCAGGAGACCAATTCAACACATCAGCACCCTTCTTAGTCAGATCAGTCAATGGCTTGGCAATACTAAAAAATTTTGCTATAAATTTCCGATAAAAATTAGCAAAACCCAAAAACTTCTGGAGGGCCTTCAAAGAAGTGGGCTGAACCCAATCATAAATGGCCTGTACCTTGGCCAGGTCCATTTCAATAGTTGACGGAGACAAAATAAATCCCCAAAATGAAATCCTCTGTACTCCAAAAAGGCATTTCGATCCTTTGACATACAGGGAATTCTCCCTCAAGATCCGGAACACAGTCCGAATAAGTTCCACATGAGAATCCCAATCCTTGGAGAAGATCAAAATATCATCCAGATAGATAATCAAAAATTTATCGACAAAGTCTCGGAAAATATCGTTCATGAAGCACTGGAAGACAGAAGGGGCATTAGTGAGCCCAAAAGGCATCACCAGGTACTCAAAATGTCCCTCCGGAGTATTAAACGCCGTCTTCCATTCATCCCCCTGCTTAATGCGGATAAGATTATACGCCCCCCTGAGGTCAAGCTTGGTAAACCAGCAAGCACCTCTAACTCTAGAGAATAGATCCGAAATCAGGGGTAACGGATACTGATATTTAATAGTAATTTTATTGAGGGCACGATAATCAATACAAGGCCTTAAAGAACCATCCTTTTTGGTCACAAAAAAAAAACGGCACCTAAGGGTGAAGAGGATGGTCTAATATGACCTCTCTCCAACGCCTCCTTAATATAGGACCGCATAGCCTCGTGCTCGGGTACAGATAAATTGAAGAGCCGACCCTTGGGAAATTTACACCCCGGGCTTAGTTCAATTGCACAGTCATAACTCCTATGAGGAGGCAAGGACGCAGACTCATTCTCACTAAATACATCATAAAAGTCCGCCAAATAGTCAGGAACATCATGCGACTGAGGAGAGGTGGAAAAAACCGGAGCCTCACTAAAGGCACACCGACAACCCCAACTCACCACAGACACAGATTTCCAATCCAAAACTGGATTATGAATTTGCAACCAGGGAAACCCCAGAACAACGGCATCATGCAGACCATGCAATACCAAAAATCTGCAATTTTCTTGATGGTCTGGGGCGATCCGCATGACCACCTGGTTCCAAAACTGAGGTTTATTTTTAGCCAAAGGAGTAGCATCAATCCCCCTCAAAGGGATAGGCGTCTGCAGAGGTGTCATCGGAAATCCACAACGTTTAGCAAAATCCAAGTCCATTAGGTTTAGCGCTGCTCCCGAATCCACAAAAACCTTGGCGGAAAATGTGGACAGGGAGCAGATCAGAGTAATTGCCAGAAGAAACTTAGGTTGAACACCACCAACAGAAAACGTGTGTGCAAAGCGTTTCTCTCGTTTAGGACAAACAGAAATAATATGCGAGGCATCTCCACAGAAAAAACACAGCTTAATACGCCTTCTGAACTCCTGACGTTGCGCCTTAGACAAAACTCTATCACATTGCATAGGTTCAGACGTCAGTTCAACCGGTGGCAACACCTCTCGTGCAATCCTGCGTTCACGTAAACACCGATCAACCTGAATGGCTAATGACATAGAATCGTTCAGACCAGAGGGAACAGGAAATCCCACCATAGTATCTTTTACGGCTTCTGACAAACCCTTCCGAAAGAGAGCAGCCAAGGCATTATCATTCCAGGTAGTAAGGACCACCCACTTTCGGAACTTTTGACAGTACAACTCTGCAGAATCTCGACCCTGGTTCAACGCCAACAGGGTCTTTTCAGCCTGATCAATAGTATTAGATTCGTCATACAACAACCCCAAAGCTTGAAAGAATGCGTTCACATTAGTCAGAATAGGATCAACTGGTTTCAAAGAAAACGCCCAATCCTGGGGATCGCCACGCAGCAAAGAGATGACAATTTTAACCTGCTGCGCGGAGCTCCCTGACGAGTTAGGCTTCAAGGCAAAAAATGATTTACAATTATTTTTGAAACTCAAAAATTTAAATCGATCACCAAAAAATACATCAGGTGTAGGGATCTTTGGTTCAACAGCATGCGAACGAGCAAGGTAGGCGGAAATTCCCCGCACTTCCGCAGCGAGCTGCTCCACACGATCAGACAATTGCTTTATCTCCATTGAGAGAGAAAAAAAAAATTCCCCCTACGGCCTCAGAGATATAGAGGAAAGAATATACACACTTTTTTTTTGTTTTTTTTTTAAACACAATTCTTTCCTGCTATTGAGTACCCTAGGATCTGCGGTATGGCTGGTGATTCTGTTATGATTGAGTCACCGTAGGAGGCAAAAACAGAAATGCTAGCTAAGTCCAGAAAACCAGAGAAGTTGGCAGCTATCGGATTGCAGACCCCTGAACCTATCAGCACAACTAGCAGTAGCCGTGGGGGGTTCCTACGATGCCCTAGACCCCTCGATCACAGCCGGAGAATTAAATAGGCCTAAAGAAAGAAAGGGGAAATCTAAACTGCCCCAGAGCAGACCCCAAAGCAATAGGCAGCCCCCAACATATATTGACGGTGAAGCAAGATGAAAATACTAACACAGACAGAAAGATAGACTGAGCAAAGACGGGGCCCAAGCTAACTAGATAGAAAAGGACAGGAAGGCTGCTGTCTGCAATCCGTGAAAAACCCTATGAAAATAAGAGCCAACAGACTGACAGTGAAAAAGGCCCTGAAGACGCTAGGCTTCAAAAAAGCTATGTCAGTACTCAGGAATATACTGAAGACAGAGCTACAGGCAAAAGGAGATTCAGCTCACCCCAGCAGGGAATGGCAGAATACAGAAAAGCAAGGAAAACAAAAGAATAAAAACAAAAATGCTAACAGGCAAAACAGAAAACTTAGCTTTAGAGGAGCAGGAATCAGACTGGTGTCCTAGAAGTCCACAGAGAAATCACCCGCAGGGCAGAAGGGCGTCGGCAGCCTTATATCCAGTCCGTGACTCCACTCAGCCAGTCATCCTCATTAGACTCAGGTGCCTGATAATCAGGCTCATTACCTTCCTTTACCAGAATAGGGAGTTCACCAGACCTCAGTGACGAAGGGGAAAATGAACTCACAACACTAACCACTCCTCTTTCCTATAAAAGCAAGGTCTGCTGGCCAGATTTTTGTCTGAGTTAGCATTTGCTACAAAGATCTGGAGAAGGAGAAGCTGGTGGTTGGAGTGCTGGGGGAATTTATTTTGCGACTGGTGCTTGGTTTGTAGACTTGAAAATTCCTCATCCCATCCTGCTTTATTTTCTTCCCCTGTCCTTCACACCCTGGTGTATACCTCTGTGGTTTGTGAGAGTGCTATTTGTGAGTGGAGTTTTCTTTTACCCTTGTCTCGTTCCCCTGTCTGTTGGGTTTGTGTACTTCGGTGCACAGTAGCGCCTCTCTTCCCCAGGTGGGGGGAAGGGGACAGAAGCAGGGCTGAAGATAGGAGACAGGGCTAGGGCGGAGGCCCTGGAGTCCTTGCCATCTGAGGTATTCCTGGGAACAGGGCGAGTTAGGGTGCCCCCTAGTGTCAGGGCCAGGAAAGGTGCCCCTGGTCCCAGTTTACTCGCCAGCCTTCCGTCACAACTGTGCCACCTGTGGTAGCCTCACCGCTGCGCTGTAGGCCAGCTCTGTTTAGGTGCAGCCCTGTTTCCACTCTACTGTCATATAGTGGAGCCTGCACATACCTACATTGTAGCAGAAAGACAAACAGTTGTCAAGTAAAAGTTTGATTGTTTTTTTACAAATCATGTGTCACCTGGATTGATTGTTGCCAAGATTCCAGAAAAGGAAAACCTGGCGTCAGTGCAGGCCTGCGGGCCAGAAGTAAGTGTGATGCACCCCACAAACAGCAGCACACCGGGACAGGGACACCTGTTGTCTATAGAGTGCCGGAGCGAGTGGGAGCAGCAGCTTGCCCACGACTACCTCGCTTGGGCACCTTACAATATCAGCTTCAGAAGTAGTATGAGTGGGCAAAATTTGGCGGCACAACGGAAAATGGGTTAAATTTCCAAGGAAGTGCTACCAGCTAATAGAAGTTGGCTGTGACACAGCAGCTTGTACCTGTTCATATTTACCTCATTCTGTTGGAAAGTGAAGGTCAGATTTAGGCTCTTTTTAATTTGTGCTGGATCCTACCTGCCATTTAATTTTTGTAGGCTTGTGGCCAAAGAAAGTGACAGAAATATGCACTTTTTATAGTGTATGACTGGCATGCATGTAACATTTATCTAATGAGTGATTAGCATTAGAGTTGAGCGACTTTTGGTTTTTTAGGGTCGCGTTTCGTTTCGTGAAACCCGACTTTTCCAAAAGTCGGGTCGAGCAAGATCGTCCGATTATAGGGAAAAGTCGGGGTCGTCCCGAAACACGAAACCCAATGTAAGTCAATGGGGAATAAAAGTCGGCAGTGAGAGGAGGACAGGAAACACACCTACAGTGCCCATTTGAATGCCAAAAGCATCAATTCTTCTTACTTAAGCTTGTCAACCTTAATTAACTTCATAATACAAGTTACGCACTGAAAAATGGGGGTTATTTGGCTAAAGTTGTGGGGGGGAGGGCTGGCTGCAGGTTTTCATGTGCCCTGGGCGAAAGAGCGCCCCTTTAACACATACCACAACTCATCATGCTCCGATACGGCAGAGAAATAGCGGTATAGTACAATGAAAAATACCTCACTTTTTACATCTCATGACGAGGCCCATCTATTTCTCCATACAGAATCATTGGTCCCATATAATGTTTGAAACAGTATATGATGAGCTCCACATAATGCTACAGTATATGTTGGTCCCCATGGATGAAGCTCCACTGTCTTATGGGCCCAAATAATGCTCCAAACATAATGGGCCCCATTTCTAATGCTCTAGTGTATAATGGGCCCTGTAAATGCTGCTCCAGTGTCTGATGTCCACCTTTGGAATGTTCCAGTGTATGGTGGGCCCCATCTATCATTCTCCAGAGTATAGTGCTCCCCAAAAATTGCTGTCCCAACATTGAAAACAATCAAATAAGTCTCCTCGCTAGGGAATCCCTGTACTTGTCTGGATTCCTCGTTGTCCCCATCTTCCATCTCACTGCACAGTATTTCAACTTTGCAAGTGCTGTGATCCTGGGCAAGCAGGGGGGGCCCACTCGTTGGCGACGGCACTGGCACAGGGCCCCTGATAGTACGGTGGTGTGTCTGATGGCGGGTGGGCCGAACCTGCACTTTCATCTGCAGCTTCCTCTTTGTCACCGTGTAAGATGGAACTGTACATGGGAAGGGTAACCTGAGTTTCATCAGGGTCAGATTCAGGTCGTGTAGCGTGCGAGGGGAATGTAGTGGTCTGGGTCAATGTACCAGCAGATTCATCGAGCAGTGGCTGGGCATCAGTGCACTTGTGTCGCCCCCAGGAGTACGGTCGCCACAGTGGCATTACCTTCTTCCTAGGGAGTGTGATGTCATGCTTGGGAGCAACGAAGGATCTCTCTAGCAGGTTAACTGATTGGGCGGCGTTATTCCCACGAGTCATGACCCTCCAAACAGCGTTCATGAAGGCAAAGTGTTTGTTTTACGTAGGCAGTATGGTTGCAAAGCTGAACCTTAAAGGAATGTCCAGAAGGGCACCACCAGGAGTGGAGCCTACGGTTAAATTCAACTCCACCTGGGAAACCTCAACCATGCCAGCTACAGAACAGATGCACACATTGCAAGCTTAATTCCGTTAACGAACGAGACTCCGTCATGCCCCGCGGTCCGAGTCCGGCTTACTAGAGGGACACGTGAGGCTCTGGCACATGAGATTGGCCAATAACTGGTGTGTCATGCCCTTACATGTCCGTGGCTGCATGTGCGCTACACTGAAAAGGCCAGCGTTTGTCGCTTACAGGTGCAGATAACCCGCTGAACAACGTTAGTGATGGGGATCACTGATTACAATAATTACCTGCGAACAATGATTTCCCAGTAAGTGCAGGTCAACCGCAGTTCCGGAATTAGGCCTAACCGTCATTCCTGAAAAAATGAAAAACTTACGTGTGCAAACCACAGGTGCTGTAGCTTGCTTAACAGCTCGCCAGCCGTTCTCACGCCCAGTATGGATTACACGTGATTGCACAAAGGTGAGAAAGGGTACCGTATCCCCAGATAACATGTATGGATAGCGTACACATTCAAAATATATGTCTATACATCAGGAGGCAGGCTCAGACGGTGTTAGGCCCAGTATGGATTGCACGTGATTGCACAAAGGTTAGAAAGGGTACCGTTTCCCCGGATAACATGTATGGATAGCGTACACATTCAAAATATATGTCTATACATCAGGAGGCAGGCTCAGACGGTGTTAGGCCCAGTATGGATTGCACAAAGGTTAGAAAAGGTACCGTTTCCCCGGATAACATGTATGGATAGCGTACACATTCAAAATATATGTCTCAGGAGGCAGGCTTAGACGGTGTTAGGCCCAGTATGGATTGCACGTGATTGCACAAAGGTTAGAAAGGGTACCGTATCCCCAGATAACATGTATGGATAGCGTACACATTCAAAATATATGTGTATACATCAGGAGGCAGGCTCAGACGGTGTTAGGCCCATTATGGATTGCACGTGATTGCACAAAGGTTAGAAAGGGTACCGTTTCCCCGGATAACATGTATGGATAGCGTACACATTCAAAATATATGTCTCAGGAGGCAGGCTCAGACGGTGTTAGGCCCAGTATGGATTGCACGTGATTGCACAAAGGTTAGAAAGGGTACCGTATCCCCGGATAACATGTATGGATAGCGTACACATTCAAAATATATGTCTCAGGAGGCAGGCTCAGACGGTGTTAGGCCCAGTATGGATTGCACGTGATTGCACAAAGGTTAGAAAGGGTACCGTATCCCCAGATAACATGTATGGATAGCGTACACATTCAAAATATATGTGTATACATCAGGAGGCAGGCTCAGACGGTGTTAGGCCCAGTATGGATTGCACGTGATTGCACAAAGGTTAGAAAGGGTACCATTTCCCCGGAAAACATGTATGGATAGCGTACACATTCAAAATATATGTCTCAGGAGGCAGGCTCAGACGGTGTTAGGCCCAGTATGGATTGCACGTGATTGCACAAAGGTTAGAAAGGGTACCGTATCCCCAGATAACATGTATGGATAGCGTACACATTCAAAATATATGTGTATACATCAGGAGGCAGGCTCAGACGGTGTTAGGCCCAGTATGGATTGCACGTGATTGCACAAAGGTTAGAAAGGGTATCGTATCCCCAGATAACATGTATGGATAGCGTACACATTCAAAATATATGTCTCAGGAGGCAGGCTCAGACGGTGTTAGGCCCAGTATGGATTGCACGTGATTGCACAAAGGTTAGAAAGGGTACCATTTCCCCGGATAACATGTATGGATAGCGTACACATTCAAAATATATGTGTATACATCAGGAGGCAGGCTCAGACGGTGTCAGGCACAGTATGGATTTGACGGCCCTGACTACAGAGCGGAGGAGCAGGGAGAGGTAAAGATTGCAAATGCTGGGGCCCTGCCCAAGCAAGGGGGGCCCACTCGTGGGCGTCGGTACTGGCACTGAGCCCCTCATAGTACGGCGGTGTGTCTGACGGCGGGTGTGCACCACCACCGTCAGAGACACTTGATTGCACTATGAAGGACCCTGTACCAGTGCCCGCGCCCAAGAGTTGGCCTACCCACCTGTCCAGGGCAACGGCACTCGCATGGTGTCGTGCGCTAGGTGGTGACCCTGGCCATGGGGGGGGGGGCAGCACAGTTAGGGAGTTTTAGAAAATGGCATATGTTGATGTTGGACATTCAGCAGCTGCAAAAGGTGAAATAGGTCAAGTCCCAGGAAGAGGTGGACCAAAGCAAGCCATTTTTCTGTCACCCTATGTGTCATCAGAGGAAGGTGGGACAAAATCCTTGGAAACCCATGCGTGGTTCATTTTAATGAAGGTTAGATCATCCACATTTTGGGTTGACAGACGGGTCCTTTTTTCTGTCAGGATTGATCCAGCTGCACTGAAGACTCTTTCCGATAGCACACTTGC
Organism: Dendrobates tinctorius; assembly: GCF_039654945.1. Taxonomy (NCBI): domain Eukaryota; kingdom Metazoa; phylum Chordata; class Amphibia; order Anura; family Dendrobatidae; genus Dendrobates; species Dendrobates tinctorius. Next base: position 3,643,587 of record NW_027361971.1, on the reverse strand, counting down.
AGCTGGGCAAGCGAGCTCCTGTAAGGCATATTGTGCCAATTCAGGCCAGGTGTCCAGTTTAGCGGCCCAATAGTCAAAGGGGAATGACCTGTGTGGGAGAACATCGATATGGGAGGAAAAGTAGTTTGTAACCATAGTTGACAACTGCTGTCTCCTGTCACTTTCCATCGATGCAGTATTACCAGTTGTGTGAGCGGTACTTGAAAAATCAGTCCACAACATTGTCATGAAACCCCTGTCTCCAACGCCACTTCTGCTGTGTGCACCACGAACACCTCTGCCAAGCTGCCCCCGGCCCGTACGGCTCGTGTGAGAACCATCACCGCTGCTGTGTGCTGGGAATGCCTCAAGCAACCGATTTGCCAGAGTTGCTTGTTTATTAGCCAATATTAGGTCAAGGTTCTCCTGTGGCATGATGTTTTGTAATTTGCCTTAATAGCGTGGATCCAGGATGCTGGCCAACCAGTAGTCGTCATCGTTCATCATTTTGGCAATGCGTGGGTCCCTTTTTAGGATCTGCAAGGCATAATCTGACATGTGGGCCAATGTTCCCGGTGTCAATGATGCACTGCGAGTGCTGGTTGGAGGAGCACTTTCTGGCAAATCCACATCCCTCCAGTCACACACAAACCCTGTACCAGACCTTGCCACGCCAACATTTTCACTTGCCCCACGAGATGCATCCTCCTCCCCTAAGTAATCATCCCCATCATCCTCCTCCTCCTCCTCTTCTTCCTCCACCTCGTCCAGGAGAGGTCCCTGAGCAGACAATGGCTGAATCTCATCAAGGATTCCCTCCTCCTCTTCCTCCTCATCAACATTGGCTGCAGACGCCTGCTCCTTAAGGTGCGTCAAAGTTTGCATGAGCAGACGCATAAGTGGGATGCTCATGCTTAGGATGGCGTCGTCTGCGCTTACCAGCCGTGTGCATTCCTCAAAACACTGAAGGACTTTACAGAGGTCTTTCAGCTTCGACCACTGCACACCTGTCAACTCCATGTCTGCTCTCAAAGTGCCTGGCCGTGTATCCTCCCACAAATGCATTATGGCCTGCCTCTGCTCGCACAGCCGCTCCACCATGTGCAGGGTGGAGTGCCACCTTGTTGCAATGTCGATAATGAGGCGATGGTTGGGAAGGTGGAGCAATCGCTGCAGCTTCTGCATACGAACGGAGTGTACAGGCGACCGGCGGATGTGCGCGCACAGTCTTCGCACCTTCTGGAGCAGGGCTGTTAACTCCGGATAATTTTTGAGGAAGCACTGCACCACCAGGTTCAAGGTGTGAGCCAAGCAAGGTATATGGCTGAGTTTTGAAAGGGCTATGGCTGCCACAAAATTACGGCCGTTATCACTAACTACCTTGCCTGCCTCAAGATGTACACTGCCCAGCCATGACTCAGTTTGTCGCTTCAAGTACTCGGCCAGCACCTCGGCGGTGTGTCTGTTGCCCAAACACATCATCTGCAACACAGCCTGCTGACGCTTTCCACTAGCTGCTCGATAGGGGGACACATCGTGTGCAACAGTGGCAGCTGCAGATGGAGTGCTCGTACGACTGCGCTCTGTGGACGAGCTTTCGCTTCTGGAGGAGGAGGAGGAGGAGGGTCGAACGCCTACAGCCAACTGTTTCCTATACCGTGGGCTAGGCAGCACTGTCCCACCACCGCTGTCCCCTGTGGACCCTGCATCCACCACATTAACCCAGTGCGCAGTGATGGACACGTAACGGCCCTGGCCATGCCGACTGGACCATGCATCAGTTGTGAGGTGCACCTTTCCGCTCACTGACTGCTTGAGTGCATGGACAATGCGGTCTTTCACATGATGGTGGAGGGCTGGGATGGCTTTGCGAGAGAAGAAGTGGCGACTGGGTAGGTCATAGCGTGGTACTGCATAGGCCATGAGTTTGCGGAAAGCTGTGCTTTCCACCAACCGAAAGGGCATCATCTCAAACGAGATTAGTTTGGCAATGTGGGCGTTCAAACCCAGTGTACGCGGATGAGAGACTGAGTACTTTCTTGACCTACTCATAGTGTCTGGGAGGGTGAGCTGGACTTGAGAGCTGCATATGGTGGAAGTAGCAGTGGACAGGGCGGACTGAGAGAGGGTTGATGATGGAGTTGGTGTTCTTTCTGATGGCCTAGAATCAGTCTTTCTTTGATATAACAGTGGGATTCCCTGACTGCTGTGGCCTTGCAACGACACCTCAACATTTGCTGCTGTGCTAACCGGTGGGCTTACAGTGGGGGGAAACAATGTAGCGTTGCTGACTACCTTCGTTGTGATCAGTTGCACATGTGGCACTTGAGGTTTGGTGTTGTGTCCACGCTTGCAAGTGCATGCTGGTTAAATGTCTAAGCATGCAACTGGTATTCAAATTTTTCAGATTTTTCCCTCGGCTAAAGGTCTTTGCGCACTTCTTACCGATAACCTTGGCCTGATCATGAGGATTTTGTTCAAAAAAGTGCCACACTGCACTCTTCCTACTTTGGCAGACATTTTGCGGCCTAGCACGCTGTGATCTTTTGACCCTCTGGACAAGCTGTCCAGCAACTCTTTTGATGTGCTGCCAGATAACAGCTGTTGCGATGTCGATGTCTGCTGTGGATGCTCCTCATCTGAGCTATTGGAAGCAGCACCCTCTTCCCCCAATGGAAGCCAATCTGGGTCAACAACTGGGTCATCCATCACCTCCTCTTCTATGTCATGTGCACCTTCCTCTGTGTCACCGTGTATGGTGGTATAGTGTGCGGGAAGGGGCACCTGAGTCTCATCAGGGTCAGAATCTGGCTCTGTACACTGCAAGGACAATGTAGTGCTCTGAGTGAATGTACCAGCAGAATCATCCATCAGCGGCTGTGCATCAGTGCACTCCATGTCAGATTCATCTTGGCCTGGGTAATTCACCATTTCATTTGATAATCCAGGCATGGTATGTGAAAACAGCTCCATGGAGTAATCAGTAGTATGGCCTGCGTCATCCTTCAATCTTAGTTGGGGTGAAAGACACAAGGAAAGGTGTGGTTCATGAACATGAGCCTCCAATGATGACTCAGTGCTTTTACTTTTTACAACTGAAGAAGAGGAGGCGATAGAGCTGGAGGCTGAGTCAGCAATGTCAGACAAAACTTTTTCCTGATGCTCTGGCTTTAAAAGTGGTTTGCCAACTCCTAGAAAACTAAGCGTTCGAGGCCTTATGTAGCCAGACGATGACGCAGGCTCAACACCTCCTGCATTCGGTCCTATTTTGCTCTTGCCACTACCATCAGATCCACCACCAACACCATCATTACCAGCTGCCAACCCCCGCCCAATTCCACGGCCTTTTCCACCAGCCTTCCTCATTTTTGGTAGAAATGTAGACAAAATCCAACAAACTATATAGTAATGTAAAACAAGGTACAAGGTGTCTATAGGACAGGGGAGATTTTGAATTTCTGCAGACACTTGTGGACACTGGACACTTTTGGATTGTGTGAGGCCCACTGATATCTGAGCGCTATGTCACAGGCTCGATGGCACAGCTGTGACCAAAGTGACTAGAGGATAAGGGAGATTTTGAATTTCTGCACACACTTGTGGACACTGGACACTTTTGGATTGTGTGAGGCCCACTGATATCTGAGCGCTATGTCACAGGCTCGATGGCACAGCTGTGACCAAAGTGACTAGAGGATAAGGGAGATTTTGAATTTCGGCACACACTTGTGGACACTGGACACTTTTGGATTGTGTGAGGCCCAATGAATATCTGAGCGCTATGTGACAGGCTCGATGGCACAGCTGTGACCAAAGTGACTAGAGGATAAGGGAGATTTTGAATTTCTGCACACACTTGTGGACACTGGACACTTTTGGATTGTGTGAGGCAAAATGAATATCTGAGCGCTATGTGACAGGCTCGATGGCACAGCTGTGACCAAAGTGACGAGAGGATAAGGGAGATTTTGAATTTCTGCACACACTTGTGGACACTGGACACTTTTGGATTGTGTGAGGCCCACTGATATCTGAGCGCTATGTCACAGGCTCGATGGCACAGCTGTGACAAAAGTGACGAGAGGATAAGGGAGATTTTGAATTTCTGCACACACTTGTGGACACTGGACACTTTTGGATTGTGTGAGGCCCAATGAATATCTGAGCGCTATGTGACAGGCTCGATGGCACAGCTGTGACTAAAGTGACTAGAGGATAAGGGAGATTTTGAATTTCTGCACACACTTGTGGACACTGGACACTTTTGGATTGTGTGAGGCCCAATGAATATCTGAGCGCTATGTGACAGGCTCGATGGCACAGCTGTGACCAAAGTGACTAGAGGATAAGGGAGATTTTGAATTTCTGCACACACTTGTGGACACTGGACACTTTTGGATTGTGTGAGGCCCACTGATATCTGAGTGCTATGTCACAGGCTCGATGGCACAGCTGTGACCAAAGTGACTAGAGGATAAGGGAGATTTTGAATTTCTGCACACAATTGTGGACACTGGACACTTTTGAATTGTGTGAGGCCCAATGAATATCTGAGCGCTATGTGACAGGCTCGATGGCACAGCTGTGACCAAAGTGACTAGAGGATAAGGGAGATTTTGAATTTCTGCACACACTTGTGGACACTGGACACTTTTGGATTGTGTGAGGCCCAATGAATATCTGAGCGCTATGTGACAGGCTCGATGGCACAGCTGTGACCAAAGTGACTAGAGGATAAGGGAGATTTTGAATTTCTGCACACACTTGTGGACACTGGACACTTTTGGATTGTGTGAGGCCCAATGAATATCTGAGCGCTATGTGACAGGCTCGATGGCACAGCTGTGACCAAAGTGACTAGAGGATAAGGGAGATTTTGAATTTCTGCACACACTTGTGGACACTTTTGGATTGTGTGAGGCCCAATGAATATCTGAGCGCTATGTGACAGGCTCGATGGCACAGCTGTGACCAAAGTGACTAGAGGATAAGGGAGATTTTGAATTTCTGCACACACTTGTGGACACTGGACACTTTTGGATTGTGTGAGGCCCAATGAATATCTGAGCGCTATGTGACAGGCTCGATGGCACAGCTGTGACCAAAGTGACTAGAGGATAAGGGAGATTTTGAATTTCTGCACACAATTGTGGACACTGGACACTTTTGGATTGTGTGAGGCCCAATGAATATCTGAGCGCTATGTGACAGGCTCGATGGCACAGCTGTGACCAAAGTGACTAGAGGATAAGGGAGATTTTGAATTTCTGCACACACTTGTGGACACTGGACACTTTTGGATTGTGTGAGGCCCAATGAATATCTGAGCGCTATGTGACAGGCTCGATGGCACAGCTGTGACCAAAGTGACTAGAGGATAAGGGAGATTTTGAATTTCTGCACACACTTGTGGACACTGGACACTTTTGGATTGTGTGAGGCCCAATGAATATCTGAGCGCTATGTGACAGGCTCGATGGCACAGCTGTGACCAAAGTGACTAGAGGATAAGGGAGATTTTGAATTTCTGCACACACTTGTGGACACTGGACACTTTTGGATTGTGTGAGGGCCACTGATATCTGAGCGCTATGTCACAGGCTCGATGGCACAGCTGTGACAAAAGTGACGAGAGGATAAGGGAGATTTTGAATTTCTGCAGACACTTGTGGACACTGGACACTTTTGGATTGTGTGAGGCCCACTGATATCTGAGCGCTATGTCACAGGCTCGATGGCACAGCTGTGACAAAAGTGACTAGAGGATAAGGGAGATTGGATTGCTTTTAAAAAAGCAGTTTGCAGAGCAGTGGGTAAACAGCAATGCCATCCTGTCAGGAAGCCTTAAAAGGCAGCCCAACAACCAACACCACTGATACACCACAATAAAGCCTCCCCTTGCACTGCACACACAGTGACTGGTGTGTTGTGCAGGCCAAATTGCTAGCCGCAGAAGCAGTTTTTTTTTCTTCTCAGCAGGACAAAAAAAAAATTGGGATTGCTTTTAAAAAAGCAGTTTGCGGAGCAGTGGGTAAACAGCAATGCAGGAATGTCAGGAAGCCTTAGAAGGCAGCCCAACAACCAACACCACTGATACACCACTATATAACCTCCCCTTGCACTGCACACACAGTGACTGGTGTGTTGTGCAGGCCAAATCGCTAGCAGCAGAAGCAGTTTTTTTGTCTTCTTCCCTGCCTAACGCTCTCCCTACAGAATCAGCAGCAACCTCTCCCTATACTGAGATCGGCAGAAGTAAGATGGCGGTCGGCGTGCACGCCCTTTTATACCCCCTGTGACGCCCACCAAAGCAAGCCAATCACTTGCATGCCCTTCTGAAAGATGGTGGTGACCCCTGCCTATGTCATCACGTTGCCCACACTGTCCATGGATCCTGATTGGCTGAAAAAGAGCGCAAAACAAACTTTTGAAACGCGACTTTGGCGCGTAAGTCGCCGACCTCGTGGCCGACCTCATCCTAGGGTCGAGTTTTGTTTCATGAAACCCGACTTTGCCAAAAGTCGGCGACTTTTGAAATTTTTCGACCCGTTTCGCTCAACTCTAATTAGCATTACTGTTGCATGTATCTAGTTTGTGATTGAGGTTCATGTAACTTGTGTCTAGTGTGTGAATCACATTTTTGTTTCTATTGTGTTTCTGGCATGTATGTAGTATGTCTCTAGTGTGTGACTTTAATGGATGTCAAATTTGTCTAGTGTAAGACTGTTATGTGTATGACTTGGATTTATGTGACATATGTCTAGTGTGTTACCGTTGTTTGTGTCATGTGTGTGCCATGTGTCATGTATGTGCCATGTGCCAGGGTGTAACTGGTGTTTATGTGGCATGTGTCTAGTGTGTGTCTTGCATGTATGTGACATTCGTCTAGTGTATAACTGGCATCTAAATGGAATCCAACAGTAGGATCAACCCTCCTAAGTGGTCTATTTGGGCATGTAGGTCATAGGAAGCTGTATATAATGATGCCTTGACATCTGCAATCAGATATTTTATTCCAGAGAAATGCACATTTTCCTTAATAAGTAAATGAGCTGTTAAGATCGATGAGCCAGATATAGATCTCCCTGAAAATCTTCCCACAGAGCTTATTTGAAATGAAAGAGGGCATTACCAGTGTGAGACGTGTAATGACTGACTGTCCGCTCTCCTAATCTACAGGTCTCACACTGGTAACTCCACCTTTCATTTAAAATAAATCTGGAGGTAGATTGTCATGCAGATATATGTCCCAACATAGATATTAACTGTTAATTTAGACATTTAGAAAAACATGGTTTTCTCAGAAATAAAGCATCGCATCGCAGATATCAATGTATCATTTTATTTGACTTTGCATGACTTATATGCCCATTTAGATGGCTTAGGAATGTTGAGCCTACTGACAGATTCCCTTTAATTGACATGTGTCTCGTTTGTGACTGGCTATTACAATGCTTTGAAAGACTCTTTATTCCCCGTAAACATTTTCACATTTTTTCACCCACAATCCTAGATGTTTTTATTTGAATTTTATGTATTATCCTAACACAAAATAGCAAGTATTTTTTGGAGTGTAAAGAAAATGATACATGGATTTATAAATATTTTAAAAATATAAGTCTGAAATTTGTGACATGCATTTGTATTGAGTTCCACTTAGTCAATGCTTTGTAGGATCACCTTTTGCTGCAATTACTGCTGCAAGTCTTTTGGGGTATGTGTCTTTCACCTTTGCACATTTAGAGATTTAAAGTTTTGCCCATTCTTCTTTGCCAACTAGCTCTAGCTCAGTGAGATTGAATGATGAACGTTTGTGAACAGCAAATTTCAAGTCTTTTTACAGATATTAAATGGAATTTAGGTATGGACTTCGACTGAATCATTCAAACAAGCAAATATGCTTTGATCTAAACCATTTAATTGTAGCTCTGGCAGTATGCTCATGGTCGTTGCCCTGCTGCAAGGTGAACATACAACCAAGTCTCAAGTTTTTTGCAGCCTCTAACAGGTTTTTCCTCCAGGATTGCCCTGTATTTAGCTCCATTCATCTTGCAATCAAGTCTGACCAATGTCCCTGTACCTGCTGAAGAAAAACATACCCACAGCATGATGCTGTCTCCACCATGTTTGACAGTGGGGAAGGTGTTTTCAGGATGATTTGCAGTGTTAGTTTTCCACCACACAGAGTTTTGCATTTAGCCTTAATACTTCTACTCTGGTGTCATCTGACTAGAGCAGCTTTTTCCACATGCTAGCTGTCCCCTATATAGCTTTTTGAAAACTTCAAATGGGACTACTTATGACTTGCTTTCAAAAGTGGTTTTATTCTTGCCACTCCTCCATAGAGATCATATTTGGTGAGTATACAAATAGTTTTCATGTGGACAGATTCTCCCACCTGAGCTGTGGATCTCTGTAGTTTCTTCAAAGTGACTATGGGCCTCTTGACTGCTTCTCTAATTATTGCTCTCCTTGCTTGGGATGTCAGTTTAGGTAGACAGCCATGTCTCGGTAAGTTTGCAGTTGTGCTGTACTCCTTCGATTTTGGATGATGAATAGTACTCAGGTCTCCAGAGCTTGAGTTATTTTTTTTTTTTTACATTACCTAACTTTACCTTACTCTTATCCATAACCTTATCCTTGACCTGTCTGGTGTGTTCCTTGGTTTCCTTGATGCTGTTTCTCAAACAAACCTCTGAGGCCTTCAGAGAACAGCAGTAGTTATACTGACAACTTTCACACAGGTGGACTCAGTTTACCAATTAAGTGACTTCTGGTGGCAAATGGTCACTCAGGATTTTATTTAGGGGCATCAGACTGCATGGGGACTAAATACAAATGCATGTCACAAATTTCAGATTTATATTTTTTAAAATAATTAGAAAACAGTTTATCATTTTCTTGACACATCACTAATACTTGCTACTTTGTGTTAGTATATAATATAAAATCCCAAATAAATACATTTAAGTTTGTGGATGTAGTGTGAAAAAATGTGGAAAAGTTCATGTGGTATTTATACAGTTTGATGGCACAGTAAGTAGCATGTGTCTAGTGTCTGGCATTTTGTAAGGCATGTGTCTTTCTGTATCCTTGCCATAGAAGAGAAAGGTGCCCATACACATTTCCCCATTTCAGTAGTGCTGACAATACAGTTTGTGCAAGAGTCAAGTTAATCAAGGGAAAGATAAGGGTTGATTTCCCTACATGCAGTTGATTCAAGCAATCTCCATCACACAAACTATGTAAAGTCCTAAACATAGAGTACCATTTTTATGAATAATTATTTAGGACACACAATGTATAGAGGCACATTGCCTTTATTACATGTCTTTGTTTACAAAGTTTGTAATTACTTTTAGGCAATGCTCTAAATACATGAATTTTACGTTATATTTCAGACCTACTGATGGATAATGTTCATCTGTACTACAAACATATTTTTTTTATTTTCATTGTTCTCACCCTCTAGCCAGATCACCAGTTATTAGCTTGTGGATTTATATGAATGAAGTTTTAGAATTACTTCAGCATATGCACTTTGACAGCGGATTGTCCTATATAAATCAATATTATCTGTTGACTGATCAACTGTTTTTACAAAAGCGTACAGAAAAAAACAAAACCCTAGTGTAGATGGCCAAATAAACAAAATGACATATAAAGATCTTGTGTTCATGTGTCCAAAACCACTATTTACTATTTAGCTTCTTTTTTTTAATGCAAATCCAAAAATGATTGTGCACTTTGTGAAACTCCTGCCCGTTTTGTTTGTTATTTGTTACACAAATAAACTCTAATTGAACTTAGAAACATGTGAATAAATCTTGAATAACAAATACAATTTATGTCTAAATACCTGGAGATGAATTGAACGAAGACTGGCAGGAAGGTGTACAGGTACATAATCCAGTTTGTTATTTGAAAGATGTAGAAACTGCAGATGGGTAAGGTCCTGAAGAAAAAAATATTTTGATGAATAATGTTTAATATCAATACTATCAATGTACCCTGATTTCCAAGAGCTGTCAATTTGCCCAACTGCTATTGAAATCTCCCAGAAGTGAGTGCCGTAAAGTGTTCCCTCTGCCCTAAAGTTCAACCTGGGCATCAGCATACACCATGGCAGCGCCATGCTTTTGGTATAAATTTTATATGAAATATACAGCTTGGTCTGATTTGAGTGCTGATGCTGTGTGCGGCATGAGAGGCCGCGTGACACCCTGCATGCTTAGTACCAAGTAGCAAGCCTTTTTCCAAGGAAGAGTAAATAAAAATTAATCAAACAAGTCTTGTCTGGCTACAAAAAGCATTTACAAGGTGTGATACTTTTAAAAAAAGGCTTGCTACTTGGTACTAAGCATGCAGGGTGTCACGCCGCCTGTCACGCCGCTGTCACCTGGGGCCCGGACCCAGCACCCGACGTCACCACTTCCGGTGCTGCGGCCGCTCCGGGGGTCCCGTTGGGTGCTCAGGCACACCTCTCGCACCTAGTCCCATGTCTGCACAATGTTGCTAGTGCGCATGCATGCTCTTCTTGGCTGACTGCAGCCATGTCATCTCTATGGTCCTGGAGGACCTGACCTGGAAGTCCCAGCGCTCATGCCCTATATCAGGTTACCTCTTCCTTTGGGAGGTGTCTGATTATTGTTGTGCTTCCTGGCTTGGTCTGTTTGGTCTTTGCTTGGCTGCGTGCTGTATTCGGGTCCTCTGCCTTGTGCTCTGTCGTGCTTCCTGGCACATGCTCTGTTCCTGCACTCAGCCTTGCTGTGCTCCCTAGCACATGCTCCGTTCCTGTACTCTGCCTTGCTGTGCTTCCTAGCACAGGCTCTATAACTGCACTCTGCTCTGCGTGCTCCCTAGCACACCCTCGGCTTCTGTACTGTGCCCTGTCTTGCTTCACTGCTCGTGCTCTGCTCTAGTCCTATGTTCCTGTCGTGCTTCTCAGCACACCCTCTATCTTGCCTTGCACTCAGGTGTGCTTCCCAGCACACACTCTGCCTAACCCTGTTCTCCGTACACTCGCCCTGTATTGTCCTATACCCTGCTTGTCCCTGTGTCCATTGTTGTGAGTTCATTCTCTGGTTCACCAGTTGTAAGTTCTCCTTCCAGACTCCCTCTGGTGGTAACAGGAGGTAGTGAAGCTGATTTGATCGGTGGAGATCTGCCACCTGAGAATGAGGATGACGATTGGTCCTCAGGAGTCCCAGATTGGATTTAAGACAGTCGACGCCCTATTCAGTTGCTGGTGATTCCTTCTGGCTTGTCAGCTCTTGGTTTTCAGCTCTGTTCCAGTCATCAAAAGCTAAGTTTTTTCTTCTAATGTTCACACTTGATTTTGTTGGTCTATTCAGTTTTTTGTGTTATCAGCCAGCCTCGGCTGTGGGCTGTGCTGAATTTCCACTCTTATTTATCAGTATTTTGCCAATTTGCTTTTTGTCCCTTACTAGTTTGATCTCTTTTTGCTCAGAATATTTCAGAGTGCTGATATAGTGGGAGAAGTCTAGTGACTTCAGGGTTAATTTTGCTATCAGAAGTGTTGGACATTATTTTTGTAGGGTTTTTTGCAGGTTGCAGACAGTGTCTTTTCCTTTCCTTTCCTTTCTAGTTAGTTTGGGCCCCATCATTTTCCTGCCTGTTTTTGTGCCTTCATCTTGTTTCACCGTCAATACATGTGTGGGGGCTATCTATCCCTTTGGGGTCTGCTCTGAGGCAGTTAGTTTTCCCCTTTTCATGCTTCAGGCTTATTTAGTCCTCCGGCTGTGACGAAGCGTCTAGGAACATCGTAGGTACGCTCCACGGCTGCTGCTAGTTGTGTGGTAGAATCAGGGATCTGCATCTGCAATCTGCATAGTTACCAACCTCTCTGTTTTTTTGTGACTTAGCTTGTTTTGCTTTTTTCTCCTCGGTGACCCATTCATAACAGTCCATGCTTTGCACACTCTTGTACTCTGCACATTCCCTGTTGCTAGACACATCATTCGTGTCTCCTGTGAGCCAGCAACCTGGCTCCAGCAGTCGTGGTACCTGTCCCCCTTGGGCCTGCCTCTGACACTCCCTGTATAGGGGGTGGTCCTCACTAGGTCAGCTCATCCTGGGTGGGTTGGTGCCATGACCCAGAGGGTCCACTCCAGGAGTCGTCACACAGGGTGTCCAAACTTTTGCAATGGCCCATTTTCCTTTTTGTAATTTTTAAAATGTAAAAGATGAAAATATATTTATTTTGCCTAAAATACAAGACACCAGCGAACCCGGCTGAGGCATGGCAGGCAACACAACTGTCACTGACCAACGAGCACGGCTGAGGCACAAGCAGGCGGGCATGGCTAGGGCGGGCATGGCTGAGGCACAAACAGGAGGCTAGGAAGGCCAGGCGCATGCAAAGAGCACACAAAGCAACAAGGCAAGGCAAGACGAGAAACAAGACAGATTAGGCAGAGTATGGAACCAGGAACGGAAGCATAGGCAGAAACACAGAATCAGGTCAGAGCAAGAACAGAGCTAGCAGCGGAGCGTAGGTCAATGCCCAGAGCCAGGCCAAGGCAGAGCCTTGGGACTAGCTTAGAAACGTGCAAGAGAGCACAATAGGACAGAGTCTAGCAGCGGAGCGTAGGCCGAAGCCCAGAGCCGGGCCAAGGCAGAGCCTTGGGACTAGACATGGAAAAAATCACAAAAGGTAAGAGAGGAGGAATAGTGCGTGTGCCAGGGAGCACTACAGAGCACCATAGGAGACAGCGAGGTAGAGCAAGCAAAGACAGAGACCATAGGGAGGAACAAGGCAGAGCAAGGCAAGGTACGGAACCAGGAACGGAAGCTAGACTGAAGCACAGAACGGAATCAGAGCAAGGAAGGACTACAAGGCAAAGCAGAGCAGAGACAAAACATGGCACGAAGGACAAACACTAGACAAGGCATGGGACAAGAGATGGAATACAAGCACGGAGCGTGTGCAGAGACGCACAACAGGGCAGAGTGAAGGGGCACAGAATAGAGGGAGCGACCCAACAGACCAAGCAGCCATGCAGGGAAGCAACACAATACTCAGGCCCTGACCATAGGGATGGGAGGTCTGATATAGCACCATAGCACCAGTACTTCTGGGTCAGGACCAGGGAGGGACTATGGGTTCAGATCTTCCAGGATCATAGAGAGCAATGCTAGAACAGCCTGGGTAGAGCCATAGAGAATGTCACATGATCAGGGGTTCCAGGAATACAGCGGATTGCAGAACCAGAGCAGGGCTGGAACATAGGAAAGGTCACATGATCAGGGGTTCCAGGAGTACAGCGGATTGCAGAGTCAGACAGAGACGGATGGTTACCCAGCAACAGCATGCAGGCATGAGGTAAGGCGCGCGTGCACACTGCTCCATAACAGACATGGCGGACATGACAGACATGGCGGACATGACAGGTACAAGGGGAAGCACAGTTTGTTCAAGTAGCAATGGACGTTATGATAGGAGTAAGACACCTTAAAGGACTCAGAATGAATTCCAGAACTTTGAAGCTGATTGTATTGGACATTCAGTCTAACAAGACTTGAAGGCAACTCGGGCAAACGCCTCAATTGGTTCTCAGATAGGATGAGCTCCTGGAGGGACGGTAGCAGGTTAAAAGCATCATCATCAATCTTGGATAGATAATTACTTGAGAGATCCACGTACTTTAGTTTGTCTGTAAAGAAGAAAGTTAAGGTCATGGACAACATTTTACATAAGTATTTGTGTATATTTTTCTGTTATGTAAATGAGTGTCAAAGAGATTTTGTAGTTCAAAAGCTACTATCTCACTTTCAAGTATTTCTGCCAATTCTCTGTGGGGGATCCCATTGGTTGGACCCCCACTGATTGAGACGCTATCCTATAAACAGGAGATAACCTATAAACTAGGAACAAACCGCTTCCCGTTTGATGACAAGGGATTCAGTGGCATTATTGTCATAAGCAGCCTTGGAAAGAGGACTAATTATTATTATTATTATTATTATTATTATTATTATGTTTTGCTTATATTCAGTAACACTTTACAGACATTGTCATCACAGTCCCCATTGTGCTCCGAATCAGTATGTCTTTGGAGTGTGGGAGGAAGCTGGAGAACCGGGAGGAAACCCACAAAAACACGGGGAGAACATACAAACTCCTTATGATTTTAGAATAAGTGTCACAGATTTCTTGCCATATTTTGCCACAATCATCTGTGCACAGACCAATGCTCATGTTACAGAAATAACTCCATGCATTTTTGTTATGAATTTGAAGTTGCACCAAGTCTACCATAAGTCTACTCAAAATCTGCCATTTGTGAACATCTTGTCTGCGTATATGCAGCACTAATATCTAAAACCATTTGTTTTTAAAGGAATCGGTTTTGAAGCAATGTGTCCTAGAGGATTTTTCGATAAACTAATGTTTTCCTTCCATTATTGTAGCATTGAACCCTCCTGCCTATTGCAGCCCTGTTGGCAGTAGGTCATGCTTCCACAGCAGTGGTACATGATTTTGCTAGGCTACGGTGTCTACGTGAATGTGGTTTGGAGAAATGTGAAAGTAATATTTATTGCATCTGATAATGAGGCGCAATAATGAGGAATCAAGCAGTTTTTGATGCTTACAGAAGTAATAGCAAATCTGTTGTAACTGTTAAATAGAGTCTGTCATCTCCAAAGTGAGCGCTGCCTGAACTCAGCCCATGTGTGCGCATGCGCACTGACAATGCCTGAGCCTGTTCGTGTGGACATTCTCTTCCCTGGCTCCTTTCTGTGACTGCCATTTGCTATACTGATGCACCTAGAAATATGGTGAGTGGCCTCAGAGAGATGACTAGGAGAATGCACTCACCCACACTATGTTCACAAGGCCAGGCTCAAGCAGTGTCAGTGTGCATGCGCAAACATGCAAGCTGAGTTCAGGCAGCGCTGGCCTGGACATAATTCACATTAAGGTATTGGAGGGCATAATGATGCACTGAGTCATTGGCCAATCCATGGGTGCAGCGAAGCCCCCTAATTTGTATTTGAATTAAAAGTCATTTTCTCAGGCACTGTGCCACTTACATGTACAGGTTTGTATGTTATTTATGGGCATGACGTTCTCCATATCACTGTACAGTTAAGGCCCCATCACACACAGCGATTTCGCTAGCGAGATTGCTGATTTTGTGATGCCACAGCGATCTCGCCAGCGAGATCGCTGTGTGTGACGGTGATCAGCGACCGGCCCCCTGCCGCGGCTCTTAGATATCTGATCTTTACCTTGGAAACCAGCATGTACGCCGGTTTCCAAGGTAAACAGCGGGTATCCAAGAGCCGCGGCTCCTGGATACCCGATGTTTACATTAGAAACCAGCTTGCTCGCTGGTCCTGATCGCTGGAGAGGGGCTGTCTATGTGACAGCTCACCAGCGATCAGCCTTACGATGTCCCAGTGATCCCATCCATGTCGGATCGTTGGTGGGATCGCTGGGACATCGTTAAGTGTAACGGGGCCTTTAGATTAATATACATTTTGAGAGTAGACAGACATCTTTTAAGTAAACTAGATTAGGGGATGATGACAAAATCCAAGATAAGGCATTGAAAGTAGTCACTGGAAGGTGGACGTGTATAAACCTTTAACTCAAGTCTGTAAATCATATACTCACATTTAGTGTCAATTAAATTTATATAAATATCTTCAAGTAAACTACCTATTAAAGAGGACCTTTCACCAGGTTATCAGTGGACAGTTTTTGCTCCTATTTTATTCCTGCTTACCCCTTGAATATTTTTTTTTTTAAATTTGCCATACAGCTTCTGAGATATGGGCCTTTTTATTATACGCTACTTTTTTATTGTCTTTATCAAGGGAACATTGCTCAGAGGGTATTGTCCCAGAGAATCCTGTGAATAAAGCCCCTTTAGTAAAGACCATAAAAAATAGTACTAAATAAAAAGGTCTATATCTCTGGGAGTTTATTGGGAATTTGAAGAAACAAACAAAAAACTGGAATACTCAGATGAGCAGCAGAGCAAAATCTTGTTGACTTGATGACAGGTATTCTTAATGTGCAATCTTGTCATTACCTTTACTTTTGTTTCTTGAAAACTTGTTTGTTGTACTTAATACAAACCAGTAAAACATAAGAATATGTATATAAAGTACCATACGTTCCAGAACTTGAAAAAGTGTTTAATTACATACCAAGTCCTGCAAAGTTTTTGGCTTGAATGTGACTAATTTTGTTAAATCGGGCATACAAGTAAGTAGTCTCCTTTGGTAAATCAGGAAGAGAAGTCAGATCCACATCGTCACAATACACAGATGTACCGAGACATACACACATGAGGCAAGTTGGAAGACCTATAGTAAAACAGAAGGTTGTGATAAATATCGCATTAAATTCTAATATGAAATTCAAAGATTGAATCAAATATTTTAATTAGGCTGGTTTCACATTATCGCTTTTTTGCACAGCGCATTGTGTGCGTCCATGCCCATGCGTCATGCGCACCTATGTTTAACATGGGGGGGCGCATGGTCTAGAGTTTGCATGCGTTCATATGTGTTTTCGTGGGCATGCGGTTTTTTAAGGTGTGCGCCCATGCGCGCCAGACGCAATCTGTTGCATTTTTGGGTCCATCCAATGGCGCCAAAAAAACGCATGCGCACACTTGCGCACAGAATGCGACAAAATAACGCATTTACAGTCTATGGGAACACTGGCGTGCTCATCAACATGCGCACGCCTGCGTTTAAAAACGCAAGCGTATTAAGAGTTAACAAGGCTTGAAACTGGTTAAAACGCTTGCGTCAAAAAAACTCAAAAGCATGATGCGTTTTTTTGCATGCATTTCTATTGCACACGAAGCGCTACGCTAAAAAACACTAATGTGAAAGTAGCCTTAATTATTATTTTTTACAAAATGTTACAGTTTTTCATTCCACGAATTACAAAATAAAATCTGAGAAATTCCTAGTCACTTATCAGTCTAGTTCCTGTTGTACAGAACCCAAATTCTTGGCCACAGATTCTGTTTTTCAAACCAAACCATGCATACTGCTTTCACTTAAATGGAATGTCCAGGAATTGACCAGCAACTCAGTCCTGAGTTTCTCTGAAAGAAAGTGTGTGTCAATACGCATCCACTATGACATTCCTTTGTTAGACCAAATATTTCATGTTTGATGCATACCAAACTCAGCTTGCAGAAAACAATACAATAGGCATAATCCATTTCACAACCCCATAAGAGGTCATGGCAGATTTTATATATATATCTATAATAATAAATGCCCTAACCAGCTTCCGGTTGTAACAACTTCCGTCCAGTTGTAACCGGTGACGTCACCACACACGCACGCACGTTAACCCTCAACACACCACACCGCCTCAACACACACTCCTCTCACCTTTCACCTCCACTCATGTCCACTCACTCTTTCACTCCACATACGTTCCTTTCTCTCACTCCGTTTCTCATACTCACACCGTCATCGTCGCTGCCCCGACATCTTCCTCCGCCGCCGCGATCCGGGATCCAGACGTTCTCCAGGCCGCCGACATCGGGATCCAAAAAGATGGCGTCGGCGAAATCTCGCGAGATTACGCCGACGCCATTTTGGATCCCGATGTCGCCCATGCCAGCGACATGTTGTTGCGGCGACGCCATCTTGAATATCGCGGGACTTCACGAAATCCAAGATGGCATCCCGCAAGAACATGTCGGCGGCCTGGAGAACGTCTGGATCCTGGATCACGGCGGCGGAGGAAGATGTCGGGACAGCGATGATGACGGTGTGAGTATGAGAAACGGAGTGAGAGAAAGGAACGTATGTGGAGTGAAAGAGTGAGTGGACATGAGTGGAGGTGAAAGGTGAGAGGAGTGTGTGTTGAGGCGGTGTGGTGTGTTGAGGGTTAACATGGCAAGAGGTGTGAGGTTGTGTGCACACGCTGCGGGTTTTGGCCGCTGCAGACCCGCAGCAGTTTTTGCTGCGGTGTACAGTACCATGATTCCCTATGGGAATCAAAAACCGCAGTGCAGACGGTGCGGAATTTTCCGCGCGGATTATCTGCGGTTTTCAATCCGCAGAAAGAATTGACATGTCAATTCTTTCTGCGGATTCTCCTGCGGTTTGCCATCTCCTCTATTGAGGAGATGAAAAACCGCAGGGCAAAACCGCAGAGCAATCCGCAGGTAAAACCGCAGGTCTTTTGACCTGCGGTTTCACCTGCGGATTTTACAAAATCCGCGCGGATGAATCCGCACCTAATCCGCAGCGTGTGCACACAGCCTTAACGATGTCGGTGAAATCTCGCGAGATTTCGCCGACGCCATCTTGCATTCGTGAAATTGCGTCATTTACCTCACGACGACTTGCTGTGCGGACGCTTGGCATTGCCTGTACCACCATAACTACTGCTGCCTTGGTCCTATGCCTGTTTACTGCCGGTGTCTAATTACAGGGCTAATTTGCCTATACTGCCATAACTATTGCTACCTTGCTACTCTGCCGGTGTCTAATTACAGGGCTAATTTGCCTCTACCACCATAACTACTGCTGCCTTGCTCCTCTGCCGGTGTCTAGTTACAGGGCTAATTTGCCTATACCGCCATAACTACTGCTGCCTTGCTCCTCTGCCGGTGTCTAATTACAGGGCCAATTTGCCTATACCGCCATAACTACTGCTGCCTTGCTCCTCTGCCGGTGTCTAATTACATGGCTAATTTGCCTATACCGCCATAACTACTGCTGCCTTGCTCCTCTGCCGGTGTCTAATTACAGGGCTAATTTGCCTCTACCGCCATAACTACTGCTGCATTGCTCCTCTGCCGGTGTCTAATTACAGGGCCAATTTGCCTATACCGCCATAACTACTGCTGCCTTGCTCCTCTGCCGGTGTCTAATTACAGGGCTAATTTGCCTCTACCGCCATAACTACTGCTGCATTGCTCCTCTGCCGGTGTCTAATTACAGGGCCAATTTGCCTATACCGCCATAACTACTGCTGCCTTGCTCCTCTGCCGGTGTCTAATTACAGGGCTAATTTGCCTCTACCGCCATAACTACTGCTGCATTGCTCCTCTGCCGGTGTCTAATTACAGGATCAATTTGCCTCTACCGCCATAACTACTGCTGCCTTGCTCCTCTGCCGGTGTCTAATTACAGGGCTAATTTGCCTCTACCGCCATAACTACTGCTGCCTTGCTCCTCTGCCGGTGTCTAATTACAGGATCAATTTGCCTCTACCGCCATAACTACTGCTGCCTTGCTCCTCTGCTGGTGTCTAATTACAGGGCCAATTTGCCAATACCGCCATAACTACTGCTGCCTTGCTCCTCTGCTGGTGTCTAATTACAGGATCAATTTGCCTCTACCGCCATAACTACTGCTGCCTTGCTCCTCTGCCGGTGTCTAATTACAGGGCCAATTTGCCTCTACCGCCATAAGTACTGCTGCCTTGCTCCTCTGACTGTTCACTGCCTGTGTCTAATTACAGGGCCAATTTGCCTCTACCGCCATAACTACTGCTGCCTTGCTCCTCTGCCGGTGTCTAATTACAGGGCCAATTTGCCTCTACCGCCATAACTACTGCTGCCTTGCTCCTCTGCCGGTGTCTAATTACAGGGCCAATTTGCCTCTACCGCCATAACTACTGCTGCCTTGCTCCTCTGCCGGTGTCTAACTACAGGGCCAATTTGCCACTACCACTTCATAACTACTGCTGGGCAATTACAGGGTCAATTAGTTTCTGTTTACTCTACAATACTCCAGGACGCCTTCTTCACTGCCAGATAACTGCCAAATAGACTCCTTTACCTGTGCCAACATGAGTCATAACAAAAAGTATGCCAATGCCAGTGAAAGGAAAGCAGCTTTAGCACTACGACAAAAACAACGCCGTGCTAATGAGACTCCTGAGGAAAAACACCATCGCCTTGAGAAGATTAAGGCTTATAAACGCCGTCGCCTCACACACGAATCCCCTAACTCTAAATCCATAAGATTGGCTGAAGAAGCCTCTGCACGCCGTCACCGCCGACAACAGACGGCCTCTTCCTCATCATTATTATTAGACTCACAACAGGATGCTTCCACATCAGCATGTGGAACAATTTACTGCTACACTTCATCCCATATGCCGTTCACTGACATAACTAATAAGCAATCTGTTTCTGCCCTATCAATACCACCATTCAATACCGATGCACAGTATGCCAATGCCAGTGAAAGGAAAGCAGCTTTAGCACTACGACAAAAACAACGCCGTGCTAATGAGACTCCTGAGGAAAAACAGCATCGACTTGACAAGATTAAGGCTTATAAACGCCGTCGTCTCACACACGAATCCCCTAACTCTAAATCTATTACATTGGCTGAAGAAGCCTCTACACGCCATCACCGCCAACAACAGACGGCTTCTTCCTCATCATCTATAATAATAAATGCCCTAAGCAGCTTCCGGTTGTAACAACTTCCGTCCAGTTGTAACCGGTGACGTCACCACACACACACATATGTTAACCCTCAACACACCACACCGCCTCAACACACACTCCTCTCACCTTTCACCTCCACTCACGTCCACTCACTCTTTCACTCCACATACGTTCCTTTCTCTCACTCCGTTTCTCATACTCACACCGTCATCGTCGCTGCCCCGACATCTTCCTCCGCCGCCGCGATCCTGGATCCAGACGTTCTCCAGGCCGCCGACATGTTCTTGCGGCGACGCCATCTTGGATTTCGTGAAATCCCGCGAGATTCAAGATGGCGTCGCCGCAAGAACATGTCGCTGGCGTGGACGACTCGGGATCCAAAAAGATGGCGTCGGCGAAATCTCGCGAGATTACGCCGACGCCATTTTGGATCCCGATGTCGTCCACGCCGGCGACATGTTCTTGCGGCGACGCCATTTTGGATCGGCGAAATCCCGCGATAGTCAAGATGGCGTCGCCGCAAGAACATGTCGCCGGCGAGGACGACGTCGGGATCCAAAATGGCGTCGGCGAAAACTCGCGAGATTTCGCCGACGCCATTTTGGATCCCGACGTCGTCCACTCCGGCGACATGTTCTTCCGGCGATGCTATCTTGACTATCGCGGGATTTCACGATACTCAAGATGGCGTCGCCGCAAGAACATGTCGCCGGCGTGGACAACGTCTGGATCCAGGATGGCGCCGGCGGAAGAAGATGTCGGGGATCGTGGAGCAGCGGCGATGACGACGTGAGTATGAGAGACGGAGTGAGAGAAGGGGTCGTATGTGGAGTGAAAGAGTGAGTGGAGATGGTGAAAGGTGAGAGGAGTGTGTGTTGAGGAGTGTGTGTGTTGAGGGTTAACATGGCAAGAGGTGTGATGCTATCGCATCCTCCCGATGCGATAGCATCGGGCCATAATCTAGTATATATATATATATATATATATTTTGTAGGGATTCGCTCTGTTAGGTAATGGCAGAGCTGCAGTAATGAGTCAACACACAGGCTTAAAGTCCAATTTCAGTGGTTTAATGTCACGTTGCCGATTAACAGAAAGTAAGGAAAAACATAAATATACTCCAGCTTGGAGAACCACTGGTCCCAGACTCACCCCTTGCACGGGACGGGCTTAACTAAGCGGCTGCCAGATCCATGGCATCCGCCAGATGCAATTCCCAGGGTTGTTGAGAGTCTTGCTGTTATAGTCCTGCAGCACTGGGATCCTGTATACAAGTTCAAGCTAAGTCCAGCCAAGTTCCTGTAACTTCTAGACACACACTCACCATGTGCCAATCACCAACCTCCATTACATAGCCCATAACCCCTCCCACAAGTGAGGTAGACATCACATGGGCTGATCACGTGACCATGACATCATCGCAGGTCCGGTCTTTAGGGAAAAACCTGGCCAAACAATAAGCTGTTGGGAGAAATGTATCTCCCATCCAGTAAAACACCCTTTACTGTACCACATACCTCCCTCCTATGTTCAACCCTAAGGGGGTGGACACATGACATACAGTGAACTCTGGACAGGGCATCTGCATTCCCCTGTAGTCTGCCTGCCCGATGTTCTACTGAAAATTTAATATTTTGCAGAGACAGGAACCACCTGGTGACTCAGGCATTCCTCTCCTTAGCTTGACTCATCCACGTAAGAGGGGAATGATCTGTCACCAACTGAAATGTTCTCCCAAGCAAATAGTAGTGCAATGACTCCAGTGCCCACTTGCTGGCCAGGCACTCTCTCTCCACAATACTGTACCTGGTTTCAGCTGGGGTAAGCTTCCGGCTTAGGAAAATAACGGGATGCTCTTCCCTGTTAACCTCCTGAGACAGCACGGCCCGAGACCTATCTCAGAGGCATCTGTCTGCACAACGAACTGCTTTTTGAAATTTGGAGTGATCAGGACTGGTGTACCACACAGAGCCCCTTTTAATTTTGTAAAGGCCTCCTCTAACTGATCATTCCAGTGGACCATCACAGATTTCCTCCCTTTTAAGCAGTCTGTTAAAGGTGCGGACAGGGTTGCAAAGTTGGGAATGAACCGCCTGTTATATCCCACCAAACCTAAAAAAGCTTTTACCTGTTTTGTTGTGAGAGGATGGGGCCAGTTCTGGATTGTCTCCACTTTGTTTACTTGAAGCTTGAGAACTCCTCTCCCAATAACTTAACCCAAGTACTGAGATTCCTCAACCCTATGGAACACTTCTTTGGATTGGCAATTAGCCCTGCTTGTCGCAGAGAGTCTATCACTGCCTGTACTTTTGCTAAGTGGCTTTCCCAGTCGGAGCTGTACACAATGATATCGTCTAGATAGGCTGAGGCATAGCGGTGATGGGGATGGAGAACAATATCCATTAACGGCTGGAACGTTGCTGGTGTGCCATTCAACCCAAAAGGGTAACACCTTATACTGGAACAGCCCCTCGGGTGCTACAAAAGCCATTTTTTCCTTCGCCGCCTCTGTTAGGGGTACCTGCCAATAACCTTTTGTGAGGTCCAGAGTGGTAAAATACCGTGCCTGCCCAAATTGCTCTATCAACTCCTCAACCCGGGGCATGGGGTAGGCGTCAAACTTTGAAATGTCATTAAGTTTTCTAAAATCATTACAGAATCTTAGAGACTAGAGTTAAGCGAAACAGGTCGGTAAAATTGATAAGTCGCTGACTTACCTACACCTTATACAGCTGTACGCTCCTCATACAGTACCATATACCTGCTGGTAATTTTGCTACATTTTCACAAACATGAGGAAGTATGGAGGAAGATGCCGTGAACGTGGGCGGGGGGAGCTGGTACTGATGGTGGTGGTGGTGCATCTGCTGGTTATGCAAAAAGCACAATAGCAGCTAAGGCAGGAGGTGTTGAGCCTGCGTCATCGTCTGCCACAAGAAGGCCTGTAAGGTTCCCTTTTCTGGGAGTAGGAAAACCGCTTTTAAAGCCAGAGCATCAGGAACAGGTTTTGGCTTACATTGTCGAAATAGCCACCAGCTCTATTGCCTCCTCTTCTGAACGTTCAAAACCTGCAAGCACTGAGTCGTCAGTGCAGGCTTCTGGTCAGGAAAAACACCTTTCCTTGTGTCCTTCAACCCCACCAAAAGTGAAGGATGCGGCAGCCCACACTTCAGATTATTCCATGGAGCTCTTTTCACATACCATGCCTGGGTTATCCAGTCAAATCCTGAATTTCCCAGTCCAAGATGAATCTGACATGGAGTGCACTGATGCACAGCCACTGCTAGATGATTCTGCTGGTACATTGACCCACATCACTACATTGCCCTCGCAGTCCACTGAGCCAGAATCTGACCCTGATGAAACTCAGGTGACCCTTCCCGCATACTATATCACCTTACACGGTGACAGAGGAAGGTGCAGATGAAATTGAAGAGGAGGTGATGGATGATCCACTTGTTGACCCAGATTGGCATCCATTGGGGGAAGATGGTGCCGCTGGCAATAGCTCAGATGAGGAGAAGGATCCGCAGCAGGAATCGACATCGCTGCAGCTGTTATCTGGCAAGCCCATAGCTGTCCAAAAACGTGGAACAAAAACCAAAAGAGGTGCAGGACAGCTTGGCCACATGGTCAAATTAGCACAGCGTGCAAGCCCTGAGAATTTATACCATAGTAGGAAGAGTGCAGTGTGGCACTTTTTTGACCAAAATCCTATTAATAAGGCAAAGATTATGTCATGATCCCAGTGCAGGTTTTGACCTGCACATCAGGGGTTAATGTCTTGAGCTCAGTGCAGGCTTTGACCTGCACACCTGGGGTTAATTATTGTGGCCTCTCTTTGGTTCAGGCAGAGCTTTTTATTGCCCTGAGATACTCCAATCCCTGTCAGTTATACTTTTGCCTTTGGCCGAGTGGTGTGACCCCTGTGTGCCTGTTCGTTGTCTTATAGCTTGCTTATATGGTTCTGATCCGGTTCTGTCCCCCATTGTGAGTTTGCCTGTTGATTCTGTACTGTATATCTGCTTCTATGATTTCTGACTTCTTGGCTACGTCTTGACTATCCGTTCTGTCTTGCCCTTTGGTAATTGTGCTATCTCGTGCTTTGACCCCGGCCTGATCTGGTTTATTTCCCTGTCTATGCCTATTAGTAACTTTGTTCCGTAGTTACCATTCTAGGAGTTTTCCTGCAGCTCCTAACTCTCGGGAGTTTAGGCCACGCCCCCAGCAGTCAAATGCTTCAGGTCCTGTGGGTCTGAAGCATGCATCTTCTCTGCTGCTGCCCGCTCCACAAGTATCTCTGAGCACAGGTTGTCTTACTCAGGACACGCGCACTGGCTCAGTGAGCAAGTGCAGTGCGGTGTTCCTGACATTATAACTGACCGTGAACTTTTTTTTTCTCTCCTCACTTCTGCAGCATGGACCCAATGCATGCCTTGAGCAGGTGAAATGCTTGACTCAGTCGCTGCAGAAGTGAAGTTTGGAACACCAAGCTCTGGCCCAGTCTCAACGGCAGGTTGCGGACTCGTTTCAGGGGGTGCTTTCCGCAGGCTTTCAGCAGGTGGGGAATAGAGATGTCATTTTAGTCCCACCCGAATCCCCAGTTAAGTTACCAAATACGTTTGCTGGTGACAAAAATGAATTTAGAGCGTTTAAAGAGGGCTGTAAGCTCTTTTTCTCCTTGAGACCCCGCTCCTCTGGGGATGAGAAACAGAGGGTGGGGGTAGTTATGTCCCTCCTTAGGGGGTCCCCTCAAGCCTGGGCATTTTCTCTTTCCTCTTCTGCCCCAGAGAGAATGACTGTGGATGCATTTTTTGAGGCCTTGGGGCTTATTTACAATGAGCCAGATAGAGTGCGTTTGGCTGAGGACAAGGTGATGAGTGTCTGTCAGGGGAAGCACTCAGCCGAGTGGTTCTGTTCTGAATTTAGGCGTTGGGCAGCTGAGGTTTCTTGGAGTGATGCCGCCCTTTGGGGGGCTGTTCCGTAGAGGCATGTGTGAACGTCTGAAGGATGCCCTGGCACTCCATTCTCCACCTGACTCCCTGGAGGATGCCATGTCCCAAGCAGTTCGCATGGATCGCAGACTGCGGGCAAGAGGTGTTATGCAACTTGAAACATCATTATTCTCCAGTGGAGTTGAGACTCGGACTCCTCCGGTGGCTATGGAGCTGAGCGCTGTCACCTGTGATGAGAAGGAAAGAAGACGCCGCCGGGAGAAGCAGTTGTGCTTCTATTGTGGGGAATCTGGACATTGGAAGAAGGACTGCCCCTCCTGTCCGTCATCATCCAAGGTGTCGGGAAACGACTAGGTCTGGGTAGTAGTGGAGGAGACTACCAAGACCTTCAGGTACCTTTTTCCTCACTTGCAAAAATTGTGCTTCGGGTGGAACTGGAACTTGGTGATGGTCCTGTTCAGACTACCGTCTTTGTTGACTGTGGCTCTGCTGTTAACTGCTGTTAACCTGATTGATGCCTGGATTATGACTCTTAATAAGATAGGGACAGTCAGGCTTCAGGATCCTGTTAAACTTGTGGCAATTAACTCGTCCTCTCTTACCCGGGACGGTATCTGTTTCAGGTCTGAACTTTTTTCTCTGAAAGTGGGTTCCACTCATGTGGAAAAATTAACTTGTCTTGTGTTAGACAACTTGCCTGCAGGACTGGTACTGGGGATGCCTTGGCTTCAATGCCATAATCCTACCATTGATTGGGTGACGGGGGAGATCACTCAGTGGGGATGTAAAGATAAGTGTTGTAACCTGGGGCCTTTTGTTAACTCTGTTAAAACCATATCTGTGTCGTCTGTCAGTCTGGAAGGTATTCTGGAGTACCTGAAGGATTTCGAAGACGTAGTTTCCGAAAGTGAGGCTGAGGCGCTGCCACCACATAGACCCTACGATTGTGCCATTGATTTAGTACCCGGAGCCAAGTTACCTAAGGCTCGATTGTTCAATTTGTCCGGGCCTGAGCGCCAAGCCATGAAGGAGTACATAGCTGAAAGTCTCCGCAAAGGGCATATCAGGCCTTCTGTGTCACCCGTGGCAGCAGGATTCTTCTTTGTGAAGAAGAAAGATGGTGGTTTGCGGCCGTGCCTCGACTTTTGGGAACTTAACAAGATAACGGTTAGGAACACTTATCCACTTCCCCTCATCCCAGGGGGAACCAGTTATCTGGGGCCCAATTGTTTTCCAAATTAGATCTCCGGGGGGCCTACAACCTGATAAGGGTTCGGGAAGGGGACGAGTGGAAAACTGCGATCCTCACATCTGAGGGACTCTTTGAAAACCTGGTTATGCCCTTTGGGTTAACTAATGCCCCCGTTATTTTCCAGAACTTTACCAATGTTGTGTTTTCTGACCTGATTGGCCGTTTTGTTGTCATTTATTTGGATGACATTTTGGTGTATTCCCCAGACAGTCAGTCTCACTTACAACATCTACAGACAGTTCTCCAGAGACTCAAGGAGAACCACCTGTTTGCTAAATTAGAAAAATGTTCATTTTTTGTACAGGAACTGTCTTTTTTGGGGCTGATTGTATCTTGTGAGGGGTTTCATATGGACCCTAAGAAGGTGCTGGCGATCGCAGACTGGGTTCAGCCTCATGATCTCAAGGGGCTCCAGCGCTTCTTGGGATTTGCAAACTATTACCGGAGATTCATTAAAGGTTTCTCTCAAGTGGTTAAACCACTCACAGATCTGATGTAAAAAATTGGTCGGAACTCGCTAAGGAGTCCTTTTCAGCTCTCAAGAAATGTTTCATGTCCGCCCCGGTGTTGGTCCAGCCAGACCCATCCAAACCATTTATTGTGGAGGTGGATGCTTCTGAAGAAGGGGTGGGGGCAGTGTTGTCCCAAGGTCTGGCCACCCTTACTAATCTCAAACCCTCTGCCTTCTTCTCCAAGAAGTTCTCATCCGCCGAGAGAAATTATGATGTAGGCAATAGAGAACTTCTTGAGGTCAAGCTGGCATTTGAAGAATGGAGGCACTTTTTGGAAGGGGCGGCTCACCCTATCACTGTTATCACGGATCACAAAAATTTGGCATACCTTGAATCTGCTAAGAGGCTTACTCCTAGACAAGCCCGTTGGTCACTTTTTTTTCACTCTTTCAATTCTTCATTACTTTTTGACCAGGGTCCAAAAATGTTAAAGCGGATGCCCTGTCCAGACGTTTTGACCCGGTGTCTCTCCACGAGCCGCCGTCCTCCATTCTTCCCTCAGGGGTGGTAGTGGCGGGGGTCTCATCAGAGTTGGAACAAGAAATTTTGAGGGCTCAGTTCCTAGCTCCGACGACCAGGCCAGGGGATAAATTGTTTGTTCCGGATTTATTGCGGCCTAGACTTCTGCAGGAGTTTCATGAGTCTAGGCTGAGTGCTCATCCCGGTATCACGGCCACTAGAGAGGCAGTAGCCAGGATTTTTTGGTGGCCTTCACTGGGGTCTGATGTCAAGAAATTCATTGCTGCTTGTGGAGTTTGTGCCCATTCCAAAAGCTCGCATAACCGGCCGGCTGGGGAACTCATACCTTTACCGGTTCCTGATAGGCCATGGACTCACCTCTCCATGGATTTTATTACCGATCTTCCACCTTCCAGGGTCAATACCGTGATCTGGGTGGTGGTGGATAGGTTTTCAAAACAGGCCCATTTCATTCCCTTGGCAGCACTACCCTCAGCAGAAACATTGTCAAGGTTGTTCATGCAGCATGTGGTCCGATTGCATGGGGTACCCCTGAATGTGGTGTCTGACAGAGGTGTACAGTTTGTGGCCAAATTCTGGAGGGCATTCTGTATGAAATTGGGCATCTCACTCTCCTTCTCGTCGGCATATCACCCGGAGAGTAATGGTCAGACGGAACGTACCAATCAATCCCTGGAACAAATTCTCAGGTGTCTGACCTCCGCCAGACAGGAGGATTGGCGTGATGCGTTAGCGTTGGCGGAATTCGCTATTAACAACAGGGTGAGTCAGTCCACCAACATGTCCCCATTCCTAATCAATTATGGGCTTAATCCTCATTTTGGGGAGTTTTCACGGGTGGATTCCGGTTGTCCAGGGGCAGAGGGGTCCGTCCAACGGTTAAAAAACCTCTGGGCAGAAGTCCAGCGTAATATCTCTCGGGCCCAGGGGAGGTACAAATATTTTGCTGACAAAAAGAGGGCCCCGGGACACATGTTTCAGGTGGGGGAGAAGGTTTAGCTTTCCACATGTAACATCAACTTGAAGGTACGTCAGCTAAATTGGGACCAAAGTTTATTGGTCCGTACGAGATTGTGGAGATAGTCAACCCAGTGGCATATAGGTTGCGTCTCCCCGCCTCCTTAAAGATATCCAATGTGTTCCATAAATCTCTGTCAAGGAGGACTCCGAGTCTGTTGTTCCTCCAGTGTTGGTGGAGGGTCACTTGGAGTATGAGGTTAGACATATTGTGGACTCTCGGCGGGTGCGCCGCTCTTTGCAGTACCTGGTCCACTGGAAGGGATATGGACCGGAGGAGCGCTCGTGGGTCCCTGCTCACTCTGTACATGCAGATCCCCTGGTTCAGGCTTTCCATGCCAAGTACCCAGGGAAGCCTGGGGGTCCAGAGGCCCCCCGTTGAAAGGGGGTACTGTCATGATCCCTGTGCAGGTTTTGACCTGCACATCAGGGATTAATGTCTTGAGCTCAGTGCAGGCTTTGACCTGCACACCTGGGGTTAATTATTGTGGCCTCTCTTTGGTTCAGGCAGAGCTTTTTATTGCCCTGAGATACTCCAATCCCAGTCAGTTATACTTTTGCCTTTGGCCGAGTGTTGTGACCCCAGTGTGCCTGTTCGTTGTCTTATAGCTTGCTTATATGATTCTGATCCGGTTCTGTCCCCCGTTTGGAGTTTGCCTGTTGATTCTGTACTGTATTTACTATATAAACAGGGAGGAAATGGTTGAGGAGGTAAAAGTGGCTGGGACCCTAGGAGGTAGCGACCATGCTTTTTTAGAATTTTGGATAACTAGAGGCCGAAGACCTGTGAAGACTCAGACGTCAAGGTTAGATTTCAGAAAGGCAGATTTTAAGGGATTCCGAAAGAGAATTGGAGGGATCCAATGGCTAGATATCCTTAAAGACAAAAATGTCCAGGAAGGATGGGAAATCTTGAAAAATGAAATTCTCAAAGCACAGTTGTTAACAATTCCGAAAAGAGGGAAGAATAGGAAGCATTTAAGGAAACCAGGATGGATGAACTCAGAACTTAAGCACATGCTAAAAAGGAAGAAAAAAATGTTTATAAAATGGAAAGAGGGAGGCGTATCTAAAGAAGAATATAATGCTGTCTGCAGAACCTGCAGGGCACAAATCAGATTATCTAAAGCTGAAAATGAATTGAGGCTTGCAAGAGATGTCAAAAGCAATAATAAAGGATTTTGGGGATATGTCAAAAGTAAAAGAAAAGTCAAAGATGCTATAGGATTTTTACAGGATGAAAATGATGAAATGGTAAGACAGGATGCTGAGAAGGCTGAACTTTTAAATTCCTATTTTGCATCTGTTTTCTGTCAGAAAGGAAATGTAACATCAACTGTTCTTCACTGTCCTATTAAGGGAATAGAAGAATCCAGGATATCTATAAACAGAAAGATAGTGAGGAAACACTTAGCTAGCCTAAATGAATTCAAGTCTCCAGGTCCAGATGAATTACACCCCAGAGTACTGAAGGAGATAGCAGAAGAAATTTTTGAACCCCTCTCCATAATCTTTGAAAATTCTTGGAGAACATGAGAAGTGCCAGAAGACTGGAGAAGAGCAAATGTTGTTCCTATCTTCAAAAAGGGGAAGAAGGTGGACCCAGGCAACTATAGGCCGGTGAGTCTGACTTCTATACCAGGAAAGATCTTTGAACAAATTATTAAACAACATGTATGTCAGTACCTGGATAAGAATGAAGTGATTAAACAGAGTCAGCATGGGTTTGTAACTAATAAGTCATGTCAGACTAACTTAATTTCCTTCTATGACGGAATCACTGATTGGGTGGATCAAGGAAATGCTGTAGATATAGTATATCTTGACTTCAGCAAAGCATTTGACAAAGTCTCTCATACAATCCTTATTGAAAAAATGACTAAGTATGGAATGGACAAGGCAACTGTTAGGTGGATTCATAACTGGCTTAGTGATCGGACCCAAAGAGTGGTCGTAAATGGCTGCACATCCAGTTGGAAGAATGTCTCAAGTGGGGTACCACAGGGCTCTGTCCTGGGTCCTGTATTGTTCAACATCTTTATCAACGATTTAGATGAAGGAATTGAGGGTAAACTGATTAAATTTGCTGATGACACAAAGCTAGGAGGGATAGCTAATACTAGAGGAGAGAGAGAGAGGATTCAAAATGATATAAATAAACTGGAGAAGTGGGCAGCAACTAACAGAATGGTTTTTAACAGGGAGAAATGCAAAGTACTACATCTGGGCAATAAAAATGAAAAAAGCATATACAGAATGGGAGGAATAGGGCTAAGTGACAGCACATGTGAAAAAGACTTGGGTATACTAATAGATCACAGACTGAATATGAGTCAACAGTGTGATGCAGCAGCAAAAAAGGCAAATGCAATTCTAGGATGTATTAACAGAAGCATACAGTCTAGATCACGTGAAGTCATTATTTCCCTCTACTCCTCTTTGGTCAGACCTCATCTGGAATATTGTGTCCAGTTTTGGGCACCACATTTTAAAAAAGACATCAACAAACTGGAGCAAGTTCAGAAAAGAGCGACCAGAATGGTGACCGGTCTGCAAACCCTGTCTTATGAGGAAAGGTTGCAGGATTTGGGAATGTTTAGTTTGCAAAAGAGAAGACTGAGAGGAGACTTAATAGCTGTCTACAAATATCTAAAGGGCTGTCACATTGTAGAAGGATCAACTTTATTCTCATTTGCACAAGGAAAGACTAGAAGCAATGGGATGAAACTGAATGGGAGGAGACACAGATTAGATATTAGAAAAAACTTTTTGACAGTTAGAGTGATCAATGAGTGGAACAGGCTGCCACGAGAAGTGGTGAGTTCTCCTTCAATGGAAGTCTTCAAACAGAGGCTGGACAGACATCTGACTGGGATGATTTAGCGAATCCTGCTTTGAGCAGGGGGTTGGACCAGATGGCCCAGGAGGTCCCTTCCAACTTTACGATTCTATGATTCTATGATTCTCTGGTATCTGACTTCTTGGCTACGTCTTGACTATCCGTTCTGTCTTGCCCTTTGGTAATTGCCGTGCTATCTCGTGCTTTGACCCCGTCCTGATCTGGTTTACTTCCCTGTCTATGCCTATTAGTAACTTTGTTCCGTAGTTACCATTCTAGGAGTTTTCCTGCAGCTCCTAACTCTCGGGAGTTTAGGTCACGCCCCCAGCAGTCACATGCTTCAGGTCCTGTGCGTCTGAAGCACGCATCTTCTCTGCTGCTACCCGCTCCACAGGTATCTCTGAGCACAGGTTGTCTTACTCAGGACACACGCACAGGCTCAGTGAGCAAGTGCAGTGCGGTGTTCCTGACAGATTATCTGTAAGAAGTGCGGAAGGACTTTCAGCTGAGGTAAAAATTTCCAAAATTTAAACACCAGTTGCATGCTTAGATATTTAACCACCATGCACTTGCAAGCGTGGACGAACTACAAAACCTCAGGTACCACATGTGCACCTGCTCCGACTGAAGGTAGCCAGCAATGCTCCATCGCTTCCCCCACTGTAAGACCACCGCCACCGGTAACCACACCACCAGCAATAAATGTTGAGGTGTCGTCGCAAGGCCAAAGCAGTAAGGGAATTACAATGGTTTTGCAACGAAACACTGAATCTAGGCCATCACCAACAACACCATCAAAAACCCCCTCTCAGTCCGTCCGGTCCACCGCTAGTTCCCCCATATGCAGCTCTCAAGTCCAGCTCCCCCTAGCAGACACTTTGAGTAGGACAAGATAGTACTCATCCTCCCTCACAGGTCATTCCACTTTGACTATTGGGCCTGTAAACTGGACACCTGGCCTGAATTGGCACAATATGCCTTACAGGAGCTCGCTTGACCAGCTGCTAGGTTGCTATCTGAAAAAGTCTTCAGTGCTGTTGGATCAATCCTGACAGAAAAAAGGACCCATCTGTCCACCCAAAATGTTGATGATCTAACCTTCATTAAAATGACCAAGCATGGGTTTCAAAGGATTTTGTCTCACCTTCCCCTGATGACACATAGGTTGCCAGAAATTTGGCTCGCTTTTGTCCTCCTCCTCCTCGGACTTAATAATAATAATAATCTTTATTTATATAGCGCCAACATATTCCGCAGCGCTTTACTTGTCAAATTCCTCCATTTGCAGCTGCTAAATGTACAGCCTACACATCAACATGTTATTTTTTAAACCTCCCTAACTGGGCTGCACCCCCCCCAAGGGCTGGGGTCACCACCTGGCGCACCCGGGCAAGTGCCGTTGCTCTGAACAGGTGCGTGGGCCCACTCTTGGCCGACCGCATTAGCACAGGGCCCCTCATGGTACAATACAGTGTCTCTGACAGTGGGGGGGCCCACTCGCCGTCAGACACACCGGCGTACTAAGAGGGGCCCTGTGCCAGTACCGTCACCCACGAGTGGCCCCCCTGCTTGCTCATGGCCACAGCACTTGCAAGTTGCAATACTTACCTCTCCCTGCTCCACCGATGTGTAGTCTGGGCAGTTAAATCCTTCACAGGGACAGCCACTACAAATTTGGTGAACTGATCGATGATGGTTAAGATGTAGCTATGGCCTGTCCTGCTGGCCTCTACGTTCAGATTATCAATGGCTACCATTTGTAATGGACATCACCTCACAATCGGATGCAGTGGTGCTTTATGATCAGCTTTCACAGTTTTCCCAGTCACAGACATATGACATTCCTGCCACTATTTTTTAATGTCTCCTCTCATGCCAATCCAATAGAATCGCCTATGGCCTGTGGCTTCGGTCTTTTGCACTCCAAAGTGACCAGACAGATCATGATAGGCAGTGAGGACCATGTCTACATCTCTCCCTGTGATCACAATTTGATGGAGACGAGTAACGGTGATGGGATCCAAGCAACTGCGATGCAGCAATCCTTTCTTCACAAATAACTGTTTTCGCTGTCTCCACAGACAAAGTAATTGAGGGTCAGCATCGCCTCTGCGAAATCTACCAGGATGTTTTCCCGTGATTAGTAATTCCCAAATTTCTGCAAACACTCGACTTTCCATCTGTACTTGTATCCTTCTAGCTTCCAGTAGTGGAGAGTCTGGACTGGCTTACTGAGACTGAAATATATAAGAAGATTTAAAAGTACCCCAACACTGTATACTGGTGTATGCTTCGGATACATTTCCCTTTTTCTACTTTTTATATTCTGGTGTAATCCATACTGAGCCTGTGAGGGTCTGTGTCTGACTCCGGAAATATAGACAGAAATTTACAATTACCCCTAGACTGGATACACCTGGTATCTTCTGATACAGTGTCTTTGTTCTAAATTTTTTATTACAGTATAATCCATACTGAGTGGGCGTGTGTGGTTTCCTCCTTCTATATATACAGAGATAAAAATTTTACCCTATACTATATACAGCTTGTATCTTATTATACAGTACCTTTGTTCGACATTTAGTATTATGGTCAAATCCATACTGACTGAGCGTCTGAGGGTGACTACGGAATATCTATACGGAGATTTAAATTGTACCCTATAATATATACTTGCTATCTTGTTATCCAGTACCTTTTTTTCAACATTTTGTATTATGGTCAAATCCAGACTGAGTGAGCATCTGAGGACTCCGGAAATATATACCAAGATTTCAAATGTGCCCAACACTTAATACAGCTCTTCACTTACAGTATCCTTTTTTGCTATTGTGATTCTGGTGTAATCCATAATGAGCCTGTGAACGTCTGTCTATTACTCCGGAAATATATTTGGAGATTTAAGATTACACCAACACTGTATACAGCTGCACGCTTGTGATACATTACCCATTTACTGCTTTTTATATTGTTGTCTAATCCATACTGGGCCTGAGAGCATTTGTGTCTGCCTCCTGAAATATATATGGAGATTCAGAATGTTTAAACTATACTATATATACCTTGTATCTGGTGACACTGTACTCCTTTTCAACTTTTTATATTATTGTGTAATCCATACTGAGCCTGTGAGCGTCTGTGTATGACTCATGAAATATATACAGAGATTTACAATTATCCCTAGACTGTATAGAGCTGTATGCTTCTGATATAGTACCATATATCTGCAGGTATTTTGGGTACATTTTTGCAAAAACTAGTAAGTATGGTGGAAGAGGCCTCGGACGTGGGCGTGGAGGGCCAGCTGGTACTGATGGTGGTGGTGGTGCATCTGCTGGTAGTGCCAAAAGCACAATAGCAGCTAAGGCAGGAGGTATTGAGCCTGCGTCATGGTCTGGCTCCGGAAGGCCTGTAAGGCTCCCTTTTCTGGGAGTAGGTAAACTGCTTTTAAAGCCGGAGTATCAGGAACTGGTTTTGCCTTACATTGCTGAAACAGCCTCCAGCTCTATCGCCTCCTCTTCTGAAGTTTCAAAAAAATGCAAGCACTGAGTCATCAGTGCAGGCTTCTGGTCTGGAGCAACCCCTTTCCTTGGATCCTTCACCCACACCTAAAGAGAAGGATGCGGCAGCCCACACTTCAGATTACTCCATGGAGCTCTTTTCACATGCCATGCCTGGGTTCATTCTAAATGGGGCACATTATATATGGAGCATTATTTGGGCCCATCATACACTGCAGCATCATCCATGAGGCCCATCATATATATGGGGCCCATTATACACTGGAGCATTAGAAATGGGGCTCATTATATATGAGCCTGGTTGGGCCCATAACACAATGGAGCATCATCCATGGGGCCCATCATATACTGGAGCATTCTAAATGGGGCAGATCAGAGCATCTATGGGGCCCATTATACACTGGAGGATTAGAAATGGGGTCCATTATATATGGAGCATTATTTGGGCCCATAACACAAATGGAACATCATCCATGGGGCCCATCATATACTGGAGCATTCTAAATGGGGCAGATTATATATGGAGCATTATTTGGGCCCATCATACACTGGAGCATCATCCATGAGGCCATCATATACTGGAGCATTCAAAATGGGGGACATCAGACATTGGAGCAGCATTTACGGGGCCCATTATACACTGGAGCATTTGAAATGGGGCTCATTATATATGGAGCATTGTTTGGGCCCATAACACACTGGAGCATCATCCATGGAGACTATCATATACTGTAGCATTATGTGTAGCTCATCATATACTGTATGGAACATTATATGGGGCCAATTATTCTGTATGGAGAAATATATGGGGCTCATTATTTTGTATGGCGCACCATGTGGTGGCCATAATACTGTATGGAGTTATATACTGTCCCTTTTTTGAGCTATTGTAGAATTTAAAATACATATCAGTCATGTCATGTAAGAAGTGAAGTATTTTTCATTGTACTATACCTATATTTCTGTGCCGTATCGGAACATCATGAATTGAGGTATGTGATAAAGGGGCGCACTGACACTCTTCGGCACGGGGCACACGAAAACCTGGAGCCAGCCCTACCCCCCCACAACTTTTGTCAAATAACCCCCAGTTTTCAATGCGTAACTATTATTATAAAGTAAATTAAGGTTGACAAGCTTAAGTAATAAGAATTGATGTTGACCAGATCCGACAGGAAATTATCTCCAAATCCCCTCATACCATGCACTGTCCTCCCTCCCCCACTGCATCTAACTCACTCTCTGATTTTGAACCAGTCACAGAAGAAGAAGTAAGCAGGCTCCTTGCATCTTCTCGCCCAACTACTTGCACCAGTGACCCATTTCCGTCACATCTCCTCCAGTCCCTTACCCCTGCTGTCACCCCTCACCTAACTAAAATATTTAACCTCTCTCTCTCTTCTGGTATTTTTCCCTCCTCATTTAAGCATGCAATCATACATCCACTACTTAAAAAACCATCCCTCGACCAAAACTGTGCCGCTAACTATAGACCTGTCTCTAATCTTCCCTTCATCTCTAAACTCCTGGAACGCCTGGTCCACTCCCATCTTATCCGCTATCTCTCAGAAAACTCTGTTCTCGACCCTCTCCAATCCGGTTTCCGCTCTTTACACTCCACTGAAACTGCCCTCACTAAAGTCTCTAATGATCTGCTAACAGCTAAATCAAATGGTCATTACTCCATGCTAATTCTCTTGGATCTCTCTGCAGCATTCGACACTGTGGATCATCAGCTCCTCCTCACTATGCTCCATTCCATTGGCCTCAAGGACACCGTTCTCTCCTGGTTCTCCTCCTATCTCTCCGACCGCTCCTTTACTGTTTCTTTTGCTGGTTCCTCCTCCTCTCGCCTTCCCCTTACTGTTGGGGTTCCTCAAGGATCGGTTCTAGGCCCCCTCCTCTTCTCCTTGTACACTGCCCCTATTGGTCAAACAATCAGTAGATTTGGTTTCCAGTACCATCTCTATGCTGATGACACCCAATTATACGCGTCTTCTCCTGACATCACGCCAGCCTTTCTAGAAAACACTGGCGATTGTCTAAACGCTGTGTCTAATATCATGTCCTCACTATATCTGAAACTGAACCTGTCAAAGACTGGTGTTTCCTCCCGCTACTAATGTACCTATACCTGACATTGCTATTTCTGTGTGTGGTTCCACTATTACTCCCCAGCAACATGCCCGCTGTCTTGGAGTCATACTTGATTCCGAGCTTTCCTTTGCCCCCCACATTCGATCACTGGCTCGCTCTTGTCATCTGCACCTCAAAAACATTTCTAGAATTCGACCTTTTCTTACTTTTGACTCTGCAAAAACTCTTACTGTTTCTCTTATTCATTCTCGTCTCGACTATTGTAACTCTCTTCTAATCGGTCTCCCTCTTACCAAACTCTCCCCTCTCCAATCTGTCTTGAATGCTGCAGCCAGGATCATATTCCTCACCAATCGTTACACCGATGCCTCTACCTTGTGCCAGTCATTACACTGGCTACCCATCCACTCCAGAATTCAGTATAAACTTATTACCCTCACCCACAAAGCCCTCCATGGCTCAGCACCACCCTACATCTCCTCCCTTGTTTCAGTATACCACCCTACCCGCGCCCTCCGTTCTGCTGATGACCTGAGGTTGGTATCCTCAATAGTCAGAACCTCCCACTCCCGTCTCCAAGACTTTACACATGCCGCGCCAATTCTTTGGAATGCACTTCCCAGGTCAATACGATTAGTCCCCAATCCCCACAATTTTAAGCGTGTCCTGAAAACGTATTTATTCAGACTGGCCTATCGCCTCAACACATTAACCTAACCTATCCCTGTGTGGCAGAGTCAAAAGTTTTACCATAACCAGGTTCCCAGCATCATGTTCCCACATGCTTTATGCATCCATTAGCCCTCTGTGTCTGTACTGTTACACACTTAACATTATGGCTGGTCCATACAATCAGAGCAACTGTTACCACCCACCTTTCGTGTCTACCTCTTTCCTCATAGACTGTAAGCTTGCGAGCAGGGCCCTCACTCCTCTTGTTATTTGTTATAATCTACTGTATGTGATTATTGTTATGCTGTAATGTCTATTGTCTGTACAAATCCCCTCTGAAATGTAAAGTGCTGCGGAATATGTCGGCGCTATAAAAATAAAATTTATTATTATTATTATTATTATTATTATTATTATTATGTTGTTGGCATTGAAATGGGCACTGTTGGTGTGTTTACTGTCCTCCACTCCCTGCCGACTTTGCTTCCCCATTGACTTGCATTGGGTTTCATGTTTCAGTCGGACCCCCGACTTTTCACTATAGTCGGCCGATTTCGATCGACTCGACTTTTGAGAAAGTCGGGTTTCATGAAACCCGACTCGACCCTAAAAAAGATAAAGTCACTCATCTCTATTAGAGACCCATCAGGCTTGGGTATTAGGACTATCGGGCTGGCCCACTCACTTTGGGACTCTTCTATGACCCCTAACTGTAGCATAGTTTTTACCTCTTCTGAGGTGGCTTGTCGCCGGGGATCAGGTACCCGATAGGGCTTTAGTCGGACTTTTGCCTGTGGCTCCGTGACAATGTCATGTTGGATTAAGGAGGTGCATCCAGGGAGCACCGAAAAAACATCTCTATTTTGGCTAATGAACTCCCAGACCTCCTGAACCTGTCTAGGAGACAAAGTATCTGCAATTTTGACCGCGGGCTGGGCTTCTCCTGCCTCGCCCCGAGGTAACGGAGCCTTCTCCATCTGAAATGCAGGTAGCGGACTATCCCCACCAAGGTACTCTCTATGTTTCCACGGTTTAAGCAAATTAACATGGTAAACCTGTTCTGGCTTTCTCCATCCTGGCTGGTAGTGTTGAGCGACTTTTGGTTTTTTAGGGTCGAGTTTAGTTTCATGAAACCCGACTTTTCCAAAAGTCGGGTGGAGCAAAATCGGCCGACTAAAGGGAAAAGTC
Source organism: Dendrobates tinctorius (assembly GCF_039654945.1). NCBI lineage: Eukaryota > Metazoa > Chordata > Amphibia > Anura > Dendrobatidae > Dendrobates > Dendrobates tinctorius. Next base: position 3,604,655 of record NW_027361971.1, on the reverse strand, counting down.
GGGGTTGTCCCGAAACACGAAACCCAATGTAAGTCAATGGAGAATTAAAGTCGGCAGTGAGAGGAGGACAGGAAACACACCAACAGTGCCCATTTGAATGCCAAAAGCATAAATTCTTGTTACTGAAGCTTGTCAACCTTAATTAACTTCATAATACTAGTTACGCACTGAAAAATGGGGGTTATTTGGCTACAGTTGTGGGGGGGAGGGCTGGTTCCAGGTTTTCGTGGGCCCAGGGCCAAAGAGCGCCCCTTTAACACATACCACAACTCATGATGCTCCGATACGGCAGAGAAATAGCAGTATAGTTGTTACGGAGTGTGTTTCGGATGGCAAAAAACAAGGAGAGCAACACGGAGTGGACCCTCTGGGTCACGGCCCCAGAGCCCCTGCGGACGAGCTGGACCAGGTGGAGCCACCCCCTATACAGGGAGTGTTAGGGGCAGGCCCACAAGGGATGGAACCGTGACAGCCGGAGCCAAAGGGATGACTGGGTGAGCACCAGAGGAACTAGGGTGGAGAGTCAGCGGAGCAGCGGCATGGGAGGTCAGTGGTAGGAGCCAGAAGGACGCAGAGACTTGGAGGGTTCGAAGCAGGTAGTGGCTGGAGGCTGCAAGAGAGAGAGCGGGTAAGAGAGGGCACGGACAAGGAGTACACAGGGGCGCAAGCACACCGGGAAGGAGGCAGGGAAAAGGAACAACCAGAGGGCCGAACCCAGAGAGAGAACAGCAAAAGAAACCTAACTGAGCGGGGCTAGGAGGTGAAGAGTAGCAGGGCCTGAGAGCGTAACAAAGCGCTGGCCAAAAGGACAGCAGCCCGGGAACGATACACAGGCGTCTTACCTGGGGAGACGCCTGCCAGAAATAGGCGATGGGCGCCGCCATGTTGGGGGCGGAGCCACCGCGTCACATGACGCCGTCAGAGCCCCGGCCAGAGGAGCGTGGGAGCGACGTCGGGGATGCCGGAGGTCAGCAGCGGGGACGCGCCGGGGAGCGGGTGCGCGCCGGAAGGTGCGCACAGGACCCTGCAGGTGAGTATCAGCGGCGGCCGTGACAGTACCCCTCCCTCTACTCCCTCCTCCTAAGGTTGTCGAGAAATCGTTTCATGATCCGAGGAGCATTAATGTTTTCTCGAGGTTCCCAGGACCTCTCCTCAGGGCCGAAACCCCTCCAATCGACCAAAAACAACGTTTGACCTCTAACAGTCTTAGCGGCGAGTATATCTTTAACCTCAAAGGTATTATCAGAAGTGCTGGGTTGGAAATTTTGCGAAGCGGTTGAGTGGTAGTGATTAAATACCGCAGGCTTGAGGAGGGATACATGAAAAACATTGGGAATTCTTAGCGAGGCAGGCAATTTTAACTTGTAGGCCACGTCATTGACGCGCCTTAGAATCTCAAAAGGACCGATGAAACGTGGACCCAACTTATAGGACGGAACCTTTAGTCTGATATGCCGTGAGGAAAGCCAGACCTTCTCCCCAGGGGAGTACGGAGAAGCATCTAAACGTCTCTTATCGGCGTAATTCTTCATTTTGCGACTGGCTCTCTCAAGGGCCTCCCTGGTGTCCCTCCAAATCTGGGAGAAATCTATCGACACAGCATCCGCCGCCGGTACACCCGAGGTGGGGGAAATGGGAAGGGGAATGCCGGGATGTAGACCAAAAACCACAAAAAAGGGGGACTTGGTAGAGGCTTCACTGGGGTGATTATTGTACGCGAATTCAGCCCAAGGAAGAAGAGAAACCCAGTCATCCTGGTGCGCGTTAGAAAAATGCCGAAGGTACAAAGTCAGGACTTGATTGACCCGTTCCACTTGTCCGTTAGACTGGGGATGATAGGCCGATGAAAAATCCAGAGTTATCTTCATCAACCCGCAGAGAGCTCGCCAGAATCGAGAGGTGAATTGGACTCCTCTGTCCGAGACAATGTGCTGGGGAAAGCCATGGAGACGGAAGACGTGGAGCAAGAAAATCTTCGCCAACTCGGGGGCAGAAGGCAGACCAGACAGGGGAACAAAGTGAGCCATTTTTGAAAACCGATCCACGACCACTAAGATAACCAAACACCTCGAGGACTCTGGCAGATCAGTGATGAAGTCCATAGCTATGTGGGTCCAAGGAGTCGTGGGTATGGGTAATGGGTGTAGGAGCCCATAAGGTCGGGATCGTGATGAAGTCCAGGACGTCTTGGCGAAGCGATGGCCACCAATAATGTCGAGAGACGAGATAGAGAGTCTTCCTTATTCCAGCGTGTCCAGAAAATTTAGATGAGTGCCCCCAGTGTAAGACCCTAGCCTTGTCCCTGCTCGGAACGAAGGTCTTACCGGGTGGTGGAGAAAATACGTTTAGGGGAGCCACAGTGATAATCTTAGCTGGATTGATGATGTGTGCTGGGTCATCTTCACTGTCCACAGGCGAAAAGGACGGAGACAGGGCATCAGCCTTAACGTTCTAATTCCCTGGCCGGAAGTGGAGCTGGAAATCAAAGCGCCCAAAGAACAAGGACCATCTAGCTTGACGCGGGTTGAGCCTTTGGGCAGTCTGAACATAAGCCAAATTCTTATGATCCGTGAATATGGTAAACGGATGGACAGCTCCTTCAAGAAGATGGCGCCACTCTTCAAGGGCGAGTTTAATGGCCAGTAGTTCTTTGTCTCCGATAGCGTAATTACGTTCTGGGGAGGAGAAAACCTTGGAGAAGAACCCACATGTGACCACGCGTCCAGAGGAGGTCTTTTGTAGAAGAACCGCTCCTGCACCCACAGACGAGGCATCAACCTCCAGAAAAAATGGCCTACTGGCATCTGGACGGTGGAGTACTGGGGCTTTAGCGAATTCCTGCTTTAAATCTTTAAAAGCGACTTCAGCCTCCCGCGGCCAGGAATGGGGATTAAACCCTTTGCGAGTGAGAGCAGAGATAGGCTTGACTAGGGAGGAAAAATGCGGAATGAATTGCCTGTAAAAATTGGCGAAGCCCAAAAAACGCTGGATTGCCTTCACTCCTTGGGGACGCGGCCACTTGAGAATGGCAGAGACCTTTTCAGGATCCATCTCCAAGCCAGTGCTCGAAACGATGTAGCCAAGGAACGGTAGAGAGGACTGCTCAAAGAGGCACTTCTCCAACTTAGCGAACAGGTAATTCTCCCTGAGACGATGTAGAACCTGACGGACATCTCGGCGGTGGGTAGACAAGTCGGGAGAGAAAATCAAGATGTCGTCTAGATAGACCACTACACAGACATAGAGGAGATCTCGAAAGACGTCGTTGACGAGTTCTTGGAAAACTGCAGGAGCGTTGCAGAGTCCAAATGGCATCACTAAGTACTCGTAATGCCCGTCCCTTGTGTTGAATGCGGTCTTCCATTCATCCCCGGACCGTATACGAACTAGATTGTAGGCTCCTCGCAGATCCAGCTTGGTGAAGACTCGTGCTCCTCTCAGGCGATCGAAGAGTTCAGGAATTAATGGAAGCGGGTACTTGTTTTTTACCGTGATGCGGTTAAGGCCCCGATAATCAAAACACGGACGAAGAGTCCCGTCTTTCTTCTTCACAAAAAAGAAGCCTGCACCAGCAGGCGAGGACGATTTTCGAATGAAGCCTTTGGCTAGGTTCTCTTGGATGTACTCCGACATAGCCTGCATCTCGGCTAAAGAGAGAGGAAAAATTCTGCCGCGGGGAGGAGTGGCACCAGGAATGAGCTCAGTAGGGCAGTCATACGGTCGCTGAGGTGGAAGAACTTCAGCCTCCTTCTTGTCGAAGACATCCGCGTAGACCCGATATGCGGGCGGCAAACTAGAGGGACCAGGGAGGAGACGGGGAACACCTACGGGATGCACCGGCTGCAGACACCGAGACCAACAAGAGTCCCCCCAGCACAAAACATTGCCGTAACGCCAATCCAAAGTGGGTTCATGGAGTCGCAACCAGGGAAGACCGAGGAGAATAGGATGAGAGATACCGGCTAAAACAAAAAACGAGATTTTCTCCTTGTGCAAGGCGCCAATCTGAAGCTCGACCTCGTGCGTAACTAACTTGACGGTCTCTTGCAAGGGATTACCGTCTACGGATGCAAGGACTTGGGGATTCTCGAGGGCCTTCACAGGGACCGAAAATTTGGAAACTACATCGAGTCTAATAAAATTCCCAGCGGCGCCAGAGTCCACGTAGGCTGCCAAGGAGACCCGCTTGCCACCTGTCATGGTCCAGTCCGGAGTTTATCTTCTGCTGTCTTCACTCCGGACTGGTCATGCGGGGTTAATCTCCTCAGCCTCGTTCTGGAGCTAGCTGGGCTATTTCAATCCCTCACAGCCTGCTGACCAGTGTTAGTGATTGCTCAAGCTTGCAGTTTAGAGCCGCTGACCCTTGTACCCTGGTGATCCTCCTGCCTTGGACTGATATTCACGTGTATGACCCGGACTGATTTCTGACCCTGTCTCTTGGTATTTGTTTCTGCTGTTACGTTCCCTCTCTGGCATCTGACTGCCTGGCTTGTACCCCGACCACGTATTTCGTCTCACGTTTTGGACCCTGTGCTCATGTTCTGGCTTTCTGACTCTCGGCTTTGGTATTTTGACTACGTGTATTGCTGCTCCATCTGGTACGTCTGCTCCTGTTAGTTTCTGACTCGGTTCGTCTGACTATTCTCTCTCGTTACCTGTGGCACCTGTGCTGTTGCTCAGGGTTGCTGCTCTTAGTGTATAACCTCTCTTCCCTCACCAGCTCCCCCTGGTGGAGGTTTCACTACACCACCCACATGCAATAGGACAGATAGAGAAAGGGGTTGTGAGGAATCATGCACACCTAGGGAGGCCTCTCTTACCTAACCTAGGCGGAGAAGTTTTCCAGACGATCCGGGCAGGCACGGAGCAAATGAGACCCGCTACCGCAATAGAAACATAAGCCGTGAGAACTTCTCTCCTTGCGTCGTTGTTCGGAGAGTTTCAAGCGATCTATTTGCATAGGCTCGGGTCCAGACGCGGAGGGAAAAGCTCTAGACCGAGGACTGGGTGGTCTGCGAGGAGACGGCAGCGGGCGCGCGAGTCTTCTTTCACGAGCTCGTTCCTGGAACCGCAGATCGATTCGGGTTGCCAACGAGATTAGATCCTCAAGAACCGTGGGAGTGTCGCGGCCTGCCAACTCGTCCTTTATCCGACCCGAAAGCCCCCTCCAAAAAGCTCCTACCAAAGCCTCATTGTTCCAACCCAAATCGGACGACAGAGTCCGGAATTGGATGGCATACTGCCCCACGGTTAGGGACCCCTGACATAAACTGAACAGAGATTCGGTGGTGGAGGCGAGACGACCTGGCTCGTCGAATACACGACGAAAAGTGTCCAAAAAATTTGACAAATGAGTAACCAGGGGGTCATCACGCTCCCAGAGGGGGTTTACCCATGCCAAAGCGTCCCCCTCGAGGTGGGAGATTATGAAGGCCACTCTAGAGCGATCCGTGGGGTATGCTTGAGGCTGCAAATCGAAATGGAGGTGACACTGGTTCAGGAAACCTCGGCATAGCTTTGCGTCACCGTTATAACGGGGTGGTTTGGCCAACCGTGGAAGGGGGTGAGGACCATTAACTGGAGGAGCAGCCGCGGCTGCCTGGAGCGCAAGTAAGCGGCCATCAACTGAAGCCATGTAGCTGAGGATGTGACTTTGTGCGTCCCGCTGCTGCGCTAACTCTTGCTGTAAGCCAGCCAGCTGGGCCGCATTACCAGGATTGGAGGTTTGGAGAGCGGAGAGACGCGCGTCCATCGATTTCATAAAGGAAATTATGCGCGTTTGGTTCTCGCGTAAAAAAAGTAACTCCTGAGTAGCCGTGACTCCAGCGGGGTCCATGGCCTGTGTATCTGTTACGGAGTGTGTTTCGGATGGCAAAAAACAAGGAGAGCAACACGGAGTGGACCCTCTGGGTCACGGCCCCAGAGTCCCTGGGGACGAGCTGGACCGGGTGGAGCCACCCCCTATACAGGGAGTGTTAGGGGCAGGCCCACAAGGGATGGAAGCATGACAGCCGGAGCCAAAGGGACAACTGGGTGAGCACCAGAGGAACTAGGGTGGAGAGTCAGCGGAGCAGCGGCACGGGAGGTCAGTGGTAGGAGCCAGAAGGACGCAGAGACTTGGAGGGTTCGAAGCAGGTAGTGGCTGGAGGCTGCAAGAGAGAGAGCGGGTAAGAGAGGGCACGGACAAGGAGCACACAGGGGCGCAAGCACAGCGGGAAGGAGGCAGGGAAATGGAACAGCCAGAGGGCCGAACCCAGAGAGAGAACAGCAAAAGAAACCTAACTGAGCGGGGCTAGGAGGTGAAGAGTTGCAGGGCCTGAGAGCGTAACAAAGCGCTGGCCAAAAGGACAGCAGCCCGGGAACGATACACAGGCATCTTACCTGGGGAGACGCCTGCCAGAAATAGGCGATGGGCGCCGCCATGTTGGGGACGGAGCCACCGCGTCACATGACGCCGTCAGAGCCCCGGCCAGAGGAGCGTGGGAACGACGTCGGGGAGGCCGGAGGTCAGCAGCGGGGACGCGCCGGGGAGCGGGTGCGCGCCGGGAGATGCGCACAGGACCCTGCAGGTGAGTATCAGCGGCGGAAGTGACAATAGTGCAATGAAAAATACTTCACTTCTTACATCTCATGACTGATATCCATTTTAAATTCTCCAATACCTCCAAAAACGGACAGTATATAACTCCATACAGTATTATGGCCAGCGCTTAGTGCGCTATACAGAGTAATGAGGCCCATATATTTCTCTATACGGAATCATTATTCCCATATAATGTTTCAAACCGTATATGATGAGCTCCACATAATGCTACAGTATATGTTGGTCCCAATGGATGAAGCTCCACTGTCTTATGGGCCCAAATAATGCTCCATATATAATGGGCCCCATTTCTACTGCTCTAGCGTATAATGGGCCCTGTAAATGCTGCTCCAGTGTCTGATGTCCACCTTTGGAATGCTCCAGTGTATGGTGGGCCCCATATATCATTCACCAGAGTATAGTGCTCCTCAAAAATTGCTGTCCCAACATTGAAAACAATTACATAAGTCTCCTTGCTAGGGAATCCCTGCACTACTCTGAACTCCTTGTCGTCCCCATCTTCCATCTCACTGCACTTGGCTGTTTAGGCCCTCCCACCGGCAGAGACACTTTTGCGTACTATGCGGTGCCCTGTGCCAGTGCCATCGCCCATGAGTATGCCCCCCCACCTGCTCAAGAAACCTGCACTTTCATCTGCACCTTCCTCTTTGTCACCGTGTAAGGTGGTATAGTATGCGGGAAGGGGAACCTGAGTTTCCTCTGGGTCAGATTCTGACTGTGTAGAGTGCGAGGGGAATGTAGTGGTCTGGGTCAATGTACCAGCAGAATCATCCAGCAGTGGCTGGGCCTCAGTGCACTTGTGGCGTCCCCAAGAGTACGGTCGCCACTGTGGCATTGCCTTCCTCCTAGGGAGTGTGTTGTCAAGCTTGGGAGCAACGAAGGATCTCTCTAGCAGTGAAACCAACACACAACACATTTCCCACTCCAGGCCAGCAGGGAGACCTCTGAACCTGACTGCTGAGGAGCTGCTCTCTGTGGTCAGGAGGAGGTAAGTTTGGGCACTCTGTGCAGGGAAGGGGAAGTGTGTGGACGTGAGAAGGGGAGCTGGAGGATGAGCAGAGTTAAGGCTCACTCCTAGCTGGAGCGCATGGTCCGGATTCCGGTCTCCGAGTTTGTAGGGACACTGACGTTCCTGCAGCAGAAACCGGGGGAAGTAGCAGCTATAAATGCTCTGTACCCAACTAAGGCTCGGAGGCCCCAGCATTGACGTGTGCGAGGCAGAAGGAAAAGGCTACAGAGGAACATCTGTTAGACAGGAGGCGTTTCAGTGAACCACGGTCCTGTGAGTGCTTCCCCCACAAGCGCTAGAAAGGAGACGTTCAGGAAGGTACATGTTGGCGGAGTGTTGAAGAGAGATTTCCATTCTGGTTCCGGAGGTTGGCAGAGGTCCTGACCCGGAGGACACAGCACGGAGGCAGGCATCTGTGTAACCTGCAGACTGTGAGTAAAGCTTTGGAACTGCACGCTCTGGTGTCCTACAGTTATTCCAGCACCGCTACATCTGGGTACCAGCACCTACACCGCCTGTGCCTTTCCCCCATCACTACATCTACACTTCCCTGGGACTCCAGCTCCACCTGTGGGGAGCTTCACCATCTTTGCTGCACAACACCATCAGTCCCAGAGGATCTGCATGCAGCGTCGGCCTAACATCTATGTTGCCGAACACCACAGGTGGCGTCAAACTATCTATATAAACTCTTTACCATTATACCACACCATTTACATGGGCGCCCAGGGCCACCATCCGGGTCACCGCTGCTGTGACACATCCCACTGACACCGACCCGGTACCGAGTACCCGGGAGGGCGACCCATATGCCGACTGCTGATCGGGCGGCGTTATTCCCACCAACCTCCAAACAGCGTCCATGAAGGCAAAGTTTTTGGTTTCCGGGGGCAGTATGATTGCAAAGCTGAACCTTAAAGGAATGTCCAAAAGGGCACCACCAGGAGTGGAGCCTGTGGCTTAATTGGACTGCACCTGGGAAACCACTACCATACAAGCTACAGAAAAGATGGACAGATTGCAAGCTTTGTCGATTCTGTGTGTGGTGTGGTATGTCCGTTTGTAGTTGTGCTAGCGATTTCTCAGCTTTATTCCGTTAACGACCGAGACTCCGGCATGGCCCCGCGGTACGCGTCAAGCTTACTAGAGGGATACGCGAGGCTGTGGCACGTGAGATCGAGCAATAACAGGTCTAGCATTCCAGTACATGTCCGGGGCTGCATGCACGCTACACTGAAAGGACCAGCTTTTGTTGCTTACAGGTGCAGATAACCTGCTGAACTCCATTAGTGATGGGGATCTGGGATTCAGATTATTCCCCGCGAACGATGATTTCCCAGTAAGTTCAGGTCAACCGCAATTCCGGAGTTAGGCCTAACCGTCATTCCTGAAAAAATTACGTGTCCAAATCACAGGTGCTGTAGCTTGCTTAACAGCTCGGCAGCCGTTCTCAGGCCCAGTATGGATTCAACAACATTGTAGAAAGTTGATAAAGGGTACAGTTTCACCGGATAACACGTATATATGTAGCCTAGTTTACACATTAAAAATATATGTCTATAGATCAGGAGGCAGACTCAGATGTTCTCAGGCCCAGTATGGATTTAACCAGATTGTACAAAGTTGAGAAAGGGTACTTTATCACTGGATAGCAGGTATACGGTATATAGCATAGTTTTAACATGTAAAATCTCCATGTTCTCAGTATGGATTACACAGCAATCTAAAAAGTGGAAAAAAGGAAATGCATTTGAGGCGTACACAACTACTGTATATACTTTTGGTGTTATTTTTAAATCTTCATATATATTTCTGTCTCAGTAATACAGTCCAGCCTCTCCGCAATAGGAAATGAGATGCATACAATTAGTGACATAAAGGCTATTGATTGCAGAAATCTAGGAATTATTATTCACGGGAAAAACTTCCGTCACAATTCTCATAGGCGATGCTGACCCTCAATTAATTTGTGTGTTGAGACAGTGAAAAGATTTTTTTGTGAATAAAGTCTTGCTGTATCGCACTTCTGTTGATTCCATCACTGTTACTCATCTCAATCCAATTTTTATCACAGGGAGCTATGTAAACATGGTGCTCACTGGCTATCATGATCTGTCACGTAACTTTGGAGTGCAAAACACAGAAGCCACAGGCCGTAGGCGATTCTATTTGATTGGCATGAGAGGGCACATTTTGAAATGTGCGCCGGAATGTCACACGTTTGTGAGTAGGAAAACTGTGAAAGCTGATGATAAACCACCACTGCATGTAATTGTGAGTCAACGTCCATAAGAAATGGAAGCCACTGATCATCTGGAGCTAGAGCCCGGCCAGCAGGACAGGGCATAGTTACATCTTAACCATCATCTTTCAGTTCAATCAATTTGTAGTGGCAGTCCCAGTGAAGGATTTGACAGCCCAGACTACACAGCGGAGGAGCAGGGAGAGGTAAACATTGCAAATGCTGGGGCCCTGCCCAAGCAAGGGGGGCACACTCGAGGGTGTCGGTACTGGCACTGGGCCCCTCATAGTACGGCAGTGTGTCTGACGGCGGGTGTGCACCACCACTGTCAGAGACACTTGATTGCACTATGAGGGACCCTATGCCAGTGCCCGCGCCCAAGAGTCGGCCTACCCACCTGTCCAGGGCAACGGCACTCGCACGGTTTTGTGCGCTAGGTGGTGACCCCGGCCATGGGGGGGGGCCCACTTAGGGAGGTTTACAAAGTGGCATATGTAGATGTGGGTCATTCAGCTGCTGCAAAAGGCGAAATAGGTCAAGTTCACGGTATAGGAGGAGAACCCAAAGCAAGCCATTTTTCTGGCAACCTATGTGTCATCAAGGGAAGGTGGGACAAAATCCTTGGAAACCCATGCATGGTTCATTTTAATGAAGGTTAGATCATCCACATTTTGGGTTGGCAGACGGGTCCTTTTTTCTGTCAGGATTGATCCAGCTGCACTGAAGACTCTTTCCGATAGCACACTTGCAGCTGGGCAAGCGAGCTCCTGTAAGGCATATTGTGCCAATTCAGGCCAGGTGTCCAGTTTAGCGGCCCAATAGTCAAAGGGGAATGACCTGTGCGGGAGAACATCGATATGGGAGGAAAAGTAGTAGTTAACCATAGTTGACAACTGCTGTCTCCTGTCACTTTCCATCGATGCAGTATTACCAGTTGTGTGAGCGGTACTTGAAAAATCAGTCCACAACATTGTCATGAAACCCCTGTCTCCAACGCCACTTCTGCTGTGTGCACCACGAACACCTCTGCCAAGCTGCCCCCGGCCCGTACGGCTCGTGTGAGAACCATCACCGCTGCTGTGTGCTGGGAATGCCTCAACCAACCGGTTAACCAGAGTTGCTTGTTTAGTAGCCAATATTAGGTCAAGGTTCTCCTGTGGCATGATGTTTTGTAATTTGCTTTTATAGCGTGGATCCAGGATGCTGGCCAACCAGTAGTCTTCATCGTTCATCATTTTGGCAATGCGTGGGTCCCTTTTTAGGATCTGCAAGGCATAATCTGACATGTGGGCCAATGTTCCCGGTGTCAATGATGCCCTGCGAGTGCTGGGTGGAGGAGCACTTTCTGGCAAATCCACATCCCTCCAGTCACGCACAAACCCTGTACCAGACCTTGCCACGCCAACATTTTCACTTGCCCCACGAGATGCATCCTCCTCCCATAAGTAATCATCCCCATCATCATCCTCCTCCTCCCCTTCTTCCTCCACCTCGACCAGGAGAGGTCCCTGAGCAGACATCAAGGATTCCCTCCACCTCTTCCTCCTCGTCAACATTGGCTGCAGACACCTGCTCCTTAAGGTGCGTCAAAGTTTGCATGAGCAGACGCATAAGTGGGATGCTCATGCTTAGGATGGCGTCATCTGCGCTTACCAGCCATGTGCATTCCTCAAAACACTGAAGGACTTTACAGAGGTCTTTCAGCTTCGACCACTGCACACCTGTCAACTCCATGCCTGCTCTCAAAGTGCCTGGCCGTGTATCCTCCCACAAATGCATTATGGCCTGCCTCTGCTCGCACAGCCGCTCAACCATGTGCAGGGTGGAGTTCCACCTTGTTGCAATGTCGATAATGAGGCGGTGGTTGGGAATGTGGAGCAATCGCTGCAGCTTCTGCATACGAATGGAGTGTACAGGCGACCTGCGGATGTGCGCGCAGTCTTCGCACCTTCTGGAGCAGGGCTGTTAACTCCGGATAATTATTGAGGAAGCACTGCACCACCAGGTTCAAGGTGTGAGCCAAGCAAGGTATGTGGCTGAGTTTTGAAAGGGCTATGGCTGCCACAAAATTACGCCTGTTATCACTAACTACCTTGCCTGCCTCAAGATGTACACAGCCCAGCCATGACTCAGTTTGTCGCTGAAAGTACTCGGCCAGCACCTCGGCGGTGTGTCTGTCGCCCAAACACATCATCTGCAACACAGCCTGCTGACGCTTTCCACTAGTTGCTCGATAGGGGGACACCTCGTGTGCAACAGTGGCAGCTGCAGATGGAGTGCTTGTACGACTGCGCTCTGTGAACGAGCTTTCGCTTCTGGAGGAGGAGGAGGGTCGAACGCCTACAGCCAACTGTTTCCTATACCGTGGGCTAGGCAGCACTGTCCCACCACCGCTGTCGCCTGTGGACCCTGCATCCACCACATTAACCCAGTGCGCAGTGATGGACACGTAATGGCCCTGGCCATGCCGACTGGACCATGCATCAGTTGTGAGGTGCACCTTTCCACTCACTGACTGCTTGAGTGCATGGACAATGCGGTCTTTCACATGATGGTGGAGGGCTGGGATGGCTTTGCGAGAGAAGAAGTGGCGACTGGGTAGATCATAGCGTGGTACTGCATAGGCCATGAGTTCGCGGAAAGCTGCGCTTTCCACCAACCGATAGGGCATCATCTCTAACAAGATTAGTTTGGCAATGTGGGCGTTCAAACCCAGTGTACGCGGATGAGAGACTGAGTACTTTCTTGACCTACTCATAGTGTCTGGGAGGGTGAGCTGGACTTGAGAGCTGCATATGGTGGAAGTAGCGGTGGACAGGGCGGACTGAGAGAGGGTTGATGATGGTGATGGAGTTGGTGTTCTTTCTGATGGCCTAGATTCAGTCTTTCGTTGATATAACAGTGGGATTCTCTGACTGCTGTGGCCTTGCAACGACAGCTCAACATTTGCTGCTGTGCTAACCGGTGGGCTTACAGTGGGGGAAACAATGTAGCGTTGCTGACTACCTTCGTTGTGATCAGTTGCACATGTGGTACTTGAGGTTTGGTGTTGTGTCCACGCTTGCAAGTGCATGCTGGTTAAATGTCTAAGCATGCAACTGGTATTCAAATTTTTCAGATTTTTCCCTCGGCTAAAGGTCTTTGCGCACTTCTTACAGATAACCTTGGCCTGATCATGAGGATTTTGTTCAAAAAAGTGCCACACTGCACTCTTCCTACTTTGGCAGACATTTTGCGGCCTAGCACGCCGTGATATTTTGACCCTCTGGACAAGCTGTCCAGCAACTCTTTTGATTTTTGGAACCGGTCTTTGGAGTGCTCCGGGCCTGCCAGATAACAGCTGTTGCGATGTCGATGTCTGCTGTGGATGCTCCTCCTCCTCATCTGAGCTATTGGAAGCAGCACCCTCTTCCCCCAATGGATGCCAATCTGGGTCAACAACTGGGTCATCCATCACCTCCTCTTCAATGTCATGTGCACCTTCCTCTGTGTCACCGTGTATGGTGGTATAGTGTGCGGGAAGGGGCACCTGAGTCTCATCAGGGTCAGAATCTGGCTCTGTACACTGCGAGGACAATGTAGTGCTCTGAGTGAATGTACCAGCAGAATCATCTATCAGTGGATGTGCATCAGTGCACTCCCTGTCAGATTCATCTTGGCCTGGGTAATTCACCATTTCACTTGATAATCCAGGCATGGTATGTGAAAACAGCTCCATGGAGTAATCAGTAGTATGGCCTGCGTCATCCTTCAATCTTGGTTGGGGTGATTGACACAAGGAAAGGTGTGGTTCATGAACATGAGCCTCCAATGATGACTCAGTGCTTTTATTTTTTACAACTTCAGAAGAGGAGGCGATAGAGCTGGAGGCTGAGTCAGCAATTTAAGACAAAACTTTTTCCTGTAGCTCTGGCATTAAAAGCGGATTGCCAACTCCAAGAGAACTAAGGCTTCGAGGCCTTGTGGAGCCAGACGATGACGCAGGCTCAACACCTCCTGCATTCGGTCCTATTTTGCTTTTGCCACTACCATCAGATCCACCACCAACACCATCATTACCAGCTGCCAACCCCCGCCCAATTCCATGGCCTCTTCCACCAGCCTTCCTCATTTTTGGTAGAAATGTAGACAAAATCCAACAAACTATATAGTAATGTAAAACAAGGTACAAGGTGTCTATAGGACAGGGGAGATTTTGAATTTCTGCACACACTTGTGAACACTGGACACTTTTGGATTGTGTGAGGCCCACTGAATATCACAGTGCTATGTCACAGGCTCGATGTCGCAGGTGTGAAAAATGTCACTAGAGGATAATGGAGATTTTGAATTTCTGCACACACTTGTGGACACTGGACACTTTTGGATTGTGTGAGGCCCACTGAATATCACAGCACTATGTCACAGGCTCGATGTCGCAGGTGTGAAAAATGTCACTAGAGGATAACGGAGATTTTGAATTTCTGCACACACTTGTGGACACTGGACACTTTTGGATTGTGTGAGGCCCACTGAATATCACAGCGCTATGTGACAGGCTCGATGTCGCAGGTGTGAAAAATGTCACTAGAGGATAACGGAGATTTTGAATTTCTGCACACACTTGTGGACACTGGACACTTTTGGATTGTGTGAGGCCCACTCAATATCACAGCGCTATGTGACAGGCTCGATGTCGCAGGTGTGAAAAATGTCACTAGAGGATAACGGAGATTTTGAATTTCTGCACACACTTGTGGACACTGGACACTTTTGGATTGTGTGAGGCCCACTGAATATCACAGCGCTATGTGACAGGCTCGATGTCGCAGGTGTGAAAAATGTCACTAGAGGATAACGGAGATTTTGAATTTCTGCACACACTTGTGGACACTGGACACTTTTGGATTGTGTGAGGCCCACTGAATATCACAGCGCTATGTGACAGGCTCGATGTCGCAGGTGTGAAAAATGTCACTAGAGGATAACAGAGATTTTGAATTTCTGCACAAACACTTGCGGACACTGGACACTTTTGGATTGTGTGAGGCCCACTGAATATCACAGCGCTATGTGACAGGCTCGATGTCGCAGGTGTGAAAAATGTCACTAGAGGATAACGGAGATTTTGAATTTCTGCACACACTTGTGGACACTGGACACTTTTGGATTGTGTGAGGCCCACTGAATATCACAGCGCTATGTCACAGGCTCGATGTCGCAGGTGTGAAAAATGTCACTAGAGGATAACGGAGATTTTGAATTTCTGCACACACTTGTGGACACTGGACACTTTTGGATTGTGTGAGGCCCACTGAATATCACAGCGCTATGTCACAGGTTCGATGTCGCAGGTGTGAAAAATGTCACTAGAGGATAACGGAGATTTTGAATTTCTGCACACTTGTGGACACTGGACACTTTTGGATTGTGTGAGGCCCACTCAATATCACAGCGCTATGTGACAGGCTCGATGTCGCAGGTGTGAAAAATGTCACTAGAGGATAACGGAGATTTTGAATTTCTGCACACACTTGTGGACACTGGACACTTTTGGATTGTGTGAGGCCCACTGAATATCACAGCGCTATGTCACAGGCTCGATGTCGCAGGTGTGAAAAATGTCACTAGAGGATAACGGAGATTTTGAATTTCTGCACACACTTGTGGACACTGGACACTTTTGGATTGTGTGAGGCCCACTGAATATCACAGCGCTATGTCACAGGCTCGATGTCGCAGGTGTGAAAAATGTCACTAGAGGATAACGGAGATTTTGAATTTCTGCACACACTTGTGGACACTGGACACTTTTGGATTGTGTGAGGCCCACTCAATATCACAGCGCTATGTGACAGGCTCGATGTCGCAGGTGTGAAAAATGTCACTAGAGGATAACGGAGATTTTGAATTTCTGCACACACTTGTGG
Source organism: Dendrobates tinctorius (assembly GCF_039654945.1). Lineage (NCBI taxonomy): Eukaryota > Metazoa > Chordata > Amphibia > Anura > Dendrobatidae > Dendrobates > Dendrobates tinctorius. The sequence goes on along the minus strand of NW_027361971.1, from coordinate 3,588,891 downwards.
ACACTGGACACTTTTGGATTGTGTGAGGCCCACTGAATATCACAGCGCTATGTCACAGGCAGAAATTGGCTAGTGTATGACAAACTACAAGGTGTATATAGAATTGGGCAGAATAGGAATCTCCCTAGAGCGTAGGTCTGTAAGAACGGAACAAGTCCTCGACTTATCCTTACAGAGCGACACACAGATAGCTTCACTGTGGCCGTGATAACAGCCGTTACACGGTACTGAGAGAGGAGCGTGCACGTACACGGCTGTCCGATGTACGTAAAATTGTCAAGCTCCGTGTTTTTTAAGTATACGGACTGACACACGCTGTCTCTCTATAGTTTTGAATGTGATCAAACAGCAAATATATTTAACTGTTTGAAAGCTAGAAGGTGCAGGTCTGTAAGAACGGAACATGTCCTCGACTTATTCTTACAGAGTGACACACAGATAGCTTCACTGTGGCTGTGATAACAGCCGCTACACGGTACTGTGTGACGAGTGTGCACCGCTGTTTGGTGTGAAAAAATGCACGCTCAGTACCTCACCAGGACAAAAAAAAAAAAAAATTGGGATTGCTTTTAAAAAAGCAGTTTGCAGAGCAGTGGGTAAACAGCAATGCAGCCGGCAGGAAGCCTTAGAAGGCAGCCTAACAACCAACACCGCTGATCCAGCAAAATATAGCCTCCACTTGCACTGCACACACAATGACTGGTGTGTTGTACAGGCAAAATCGCTAGCAGTAGAAGCAGTTTTTGGTGTCTTCTTCCCTGCCTAACGCTCTCCCTACAGAATCAGCATCAGCAGCAGCTCTCCCTATTCTGAGATCAGCATGAGTAACATGGCGGTTGGCGTGCATGCCCTTTTATTCCCCCTGTGACGCCCACCAAAGCAAGCCAATCACTTGCATGCCCATCTGAAAGATGGTGGTGACCCCTGCCTATGTCATCACGTTGCCCACAGTGTCCGTGGATCCTGATTGGCTGAAAAAGAGCGCAAAACAAACTTTTGAAACGCGACTTTGGCGCTTAAGTCGCTGACCTCGTGGCCGACCTCATCCTAGGGTCGGGTTTCGTTTCATGAAACCCGACTTTGCCAAAAGTCGGCGACTTTTGAAATTTTTCGACCCGTTTCGCTCAACTCTAATCACTAACACTGGTCAGCAGACTGTGAGAGACTGAAATAGCCCAGCTAGCTCCAGAACGAGGCTGAGGAGATTAACCCCCACATGACCAGTCCAGAGTGAAGACAGCAGAAGATAAACTCCGGACTGGACCATGACAGCCAGTTTCTTCATTTCACTGCAACCTTGATGCTGTGATGGCCGAGGATGACCATCTTTAAGTAGGGAGGCATGTAAGGGGGTGGTGTCATTATGGACAGTAAGAGCCACGCTGTCACTTTAAGAGACAGCATTCCCTTGGTTGGTGTTTTGGAATGTTCTGCTTTCTCCCCTGCAAAGACTGTATGTGTTGTTCTGCCAGCTCTGGAGAGGGGAGAGACTGTTTCCTGTGTGAGTGGTCTGCGCTGCGGATGCTGCAGGAAGCTGGCGTGCCTGGATCTGTGAAAAGAAGATGCACAGCCAGATACTGACTGAACTTATGAGATTGTGTAAACTCTTCTGGGTATAACCAAAGGTGGCTGTCCTGTGTTATTGTGAGAAGCCACAAAGAAATACAAGAAAGGAATCTGTCGTTTTCCAGGAGCATCTCCAGTACCCTCAAGCAACTAGAAGACCACGTTTCACAGAGCTTCCAGAAAGACGTGTGAGACTCCAATGTTACTTTGAGTTTTAACCCCTGGTGCACATGTTAGGGCCTAGGATAGGCTGCAATAGACAGAGCACAGCAGCCGTGTGGCCGGTGTAGCAGAGGCCAGTTAGGCTATAGTTAGAGTAGCATCACACTGCGTTTATTGTGTTGCTTTGCTTGTTGAAAGTACAGTATATTGATCTATGAAAGTTGGAGCACCATGCTGTTTGACGGCCCAGCTAAGGAATATCACTCTTGTAAATTGTCTTTTGTCATTGCATATTTCTTTTTACACCTTCCTATCACTGCATTCCTTGCCTGTCAATAAATTAACCCTTTGCTGCTTGCACCTCATCTTGTGTACCATAGTCTCCCTGCATTGTGGTGGTCCCCCGGCCATAGCTTCAGTTCCGTCTATTGAGAACGCGCACTTCTGCGCTGTGTCTTATGTCTGCATTGTGGTGTTTGACGCGCATGTGCACGCTTCGCCTTCTTGTATGCAGCCACGCCGTCTCTGTGGTCCGGGAGGCCCTGACCCGGAAGTCCCAGACCTCTTGCCCTATATCAGGACGCCTTCCTCTATAGGCAGGGCCTGATTATCGTGTGTGTTTCTGCTTCCTTGCTGGGCCGGCAGGCTTCAGCTCGGTCGCTCTCTATCCTCAGGTCCCTGGCTCCTTGCCTTGTACTTCGTTCTCTGTTTAGTACTCTGTGTTCTGTCTATACCATGCTCTGTGCTCTGGCACACTCTCCGCTCTAACATGTACCTGGTTCGGTGCCTCAGCATATCTTCTGCTCCCTGCCTTGTCCTCTGTCCCCTGTCTTGTACTCAGTGCTTTGCCATCAACCTGGGTCTGTGCTCTTGCACACACTCCGCTCGTCCTTGTACCCGGCTCTGTGCCTCAGCATATGTTCTGCTCCCTGCCTTATCCTTTGTCCCCTGTCTTGTACTCAGTGCTTTGCCTTCTACTTGTCTCTGTTTTCTTGCACACACTCCACTCTTCCTTGTACCTGGCTCTGTGCCTCAGCATATGTTCCGCTCCCTACCTTGTCCTCTGTCCTTGTCTTATACTCAGTGCTTTGCCTTCTACCTGGCTCTGTGCTCTTGCACACACTCCACTCTTCCTTGTACCCGGCTCTATGCCTCAGCATATGTTCCGCTCCCTGCCTTGTCCTCTGTCCCCTGTCTTGTACTCAGTGCTTTGCCTTATTCTTGGCTCTGCTCTTGCACACACTCCGCTCTTCCTTGTACCCGACTATGTGCCTCATCATATGTTCTGCTCCCTGCCTTGTCCCCTGTCCTCTGTCTTGTACTCAGTGCTTTGCCTTCTACCTGGCTCTATGCCTTCTTTCTCTCCGCCTTGTGCTCTGTGCTTGTACTTTGCGTCGTGCATTGTACCGTACTCTGCCTTGTGCTTTATTTCCCTCAAGCCTTGTGCTTTTTTCTCTCCACCTTGGGCTCTGTGCCTGCACCCTGCTTTGTGCATTGTACCGTACTCTGCCTTGTGCATTCTTTCACTCAAGCCTTGTGCCTTCTTTCTCTTCGCCTTGTGCTCTGTGCCTGTACCCTGCTTCGTGCGTTGTACCGTACTCTGCCTTGTGCTTTCTTTCACTCAAGCCTTGTGTCTTCTTTCTCTCCAACTTGTGCTCTGTGCCTGTACCATGCTTCGTGCGTTGTACCGTACTCGGCCTTGTGCTTTCTTTCACTCGAGCCTTGTGCTTTCAAGTTTTAGCCTCTTCCTTGTACCTGGCTCTGTCAGCGCACGTTCCGCTTTCTGTCCTGTACCTTGACCGTGCTCCTTGAACACACGTCCTGCTACTGCCTTGTACCTTGTCCGTGCTCTGTTTGCACACATTCAGTTTCTACCTTGTACCTTGCCTCGTACCTTGTCCTAGGTCTTAGCTTTCATCCTGCTTAGTGTTCTGTTGTGCCTCTCAGCACACCCTTTGTCCTGCCTTGCACCTCGTGTCATACGTGCTCCCATGTACCATCCAGTGTCTACTGTACTTCTGTATCCCCGCGACCACGCTTTGCACACATCCCTGTACCTTGCCTTGCACATAGCATGTTCTCTGCATGCACCTTTGCCTTGTACCTGGCGTAGTCTCTGCACGCACTCTTGCCTTGTACCTTTGCTTGTTTTCTGCATGCACCTGCCTCAGCCTTGTTGGCTCAGCTTCCTTGCACACTTTCTGTTTTCTGCACCATGTTCTGTCGTGCATCTTTGTATACTCTCTGTCTGGTTGTGTACCTATGTGTATTCTTGTGTCCATGCCTTGCACATTCTTGTACTCTGTACACATTGCCAGACACACCCACTTGCGTCTCTGCGAGCCGGCCACCTGGTTGTAGCAGTTGTGTGTTATGATTGAGTCACCGTAGGAGGCAAAAACAGAAATGCTAGCTAAGTCCAGAAAACCAGAGAAGTTGGCAACTATCAGATTGCAGACCCCTGAACCTATCAACACAACTAGCAGTAGCCGTGGGGGGGTTCCTACGATGACCTAGACCCCTCGATCACAGCCGGAGAGATACATAGGCCTAAAGAAGGAAAGGCGAAATCTAACTGCCCCAGAGCAGACCCCAAAGCAATAGGCAGCCCCCCACATATAATGACGGTGAAGCAAGATGAAAACACTTACACAGACAGAAAGACAGGCTGAGCAAAGACGGGGCCAAAAACTACCTGGATAGGAAGGCTGCTGTCTGCAATCTGCCAAAACCCTATCAGAGACAAAAGCCAACAAGCTGATATAAAAATGGCCCTGAAGCAACTAAGCTTCAAAAACTAAATCAGCACTCAGGTACTTTCAGAAGACAGAGCTCACGGAACACTGCACACTCCAGCAGGGAGTGGCAGAATCCAAAAAGCAAGAAAAACAAAAACAAATCTTAAATGCAAAAAGGCAAAACAGAAAACTTAGCTTTAGGAGAGCAGGAATCAGACTGGTGTTCAAGAGTCCACAGAGAAATCACCCGCAGGGCAGAAAGGGCGTAGGCTGCCTTAAATCCAGTCAGTGACTCCACTCAGCCAATCGTCTTCATTAGTCCCAGGTGCCTGATAATCAGGCTCACTACCTTCCTTCACTAGAATAGGGAGTTCACCAGGCCTCAGTGACGGAGGGGAAAATGAACTCACAACAGTCGTGGCACTGAGTTCTCCAGGGCCTGCCCCTGACACTCCCTGTATAAGGGGTGGTCCTCAATACGTCAGCTCACCCTGGGAGGGCTGGTGTCTCGACCCAGAGGGTCCACTCCAAGAGTTCATTCACGTCACGTCTCGTCACGCCATGAGATGTCACATCCTAACATAAACGTGCATAACAAAATGTGTAATTGCAATAATTTTCTGGGAGAAATACTTCATTTTCTGAAACAATTTCAAGAGTGCCAGGGTGACAACACTTTCAGCCATGAGTGTACTAATATATATATTACGGCATATCAAGAACTAGTCTGAACAAGTGCATACTAGGCAGTTAGGTCAGGGACCCATTCAATAAGATCACCTTGACATTAGTGAATGGGCTCACATTTTTTGGCCAAATTTTGTGCTAAGCATCTCATGTGTTTTCCTAAATTTCAAAATCTATTACGCTATTCACACTTCATGTATTTCACATTGACATGCCTTAATGCAATTGAGTGCAACCATTTCCTCATTTTGATATGATAGCGGTTTATTGGTAAGCACTTGTTCAGACTAATTCTTGATGTGCCATCAGTTTTCTGTTATTTGCATGCTAGCTTTCTGACTGAGCACTCAACCCTTCAGCATGCTGTGGTTTTAACTACATCCAATCACATTTGGTTCCGACCTTCCTACAAATACAGGATTTACCAAGTTATTAGCCAGTGGTAAGTGTTCACACTAGGCAGTTAGGTTAGGGACCCATTCGATCATGAGATTACCTTGAAGTTAGTGAATGGGCTCACATTTTTTGGCCAAATTTTGTGCTAAGCAACTCATGTGTTTTTCCTAAATTTCAAAAGCCATTAAGCTATTCACACTTCATGTATTTCACATTGACATACCTTAATGCAATTGAGTGCAACCATTTCCTCATTTTCATATATATGTCTATCTATGGATAGAGAGATAGATATATCTATACATATTTATCTATAGATATATAATACCAAGGTCGATGTTTATTAATGAACAATATGTTTAATTTTGAAAAAAAGGGAAAAAATGGCGTAGGCTACAACACAATTTTCTGCACAAGAGGGGGAAAGCCAACGACTGGGGGAAGATATTCATAGACTAGGAAGGGACCATAGTTATTGGTCCCCCCGGCTACAAACATTTGCCCCCAGCCGCCCCAGAAATGGGGCATCTTTAATATGCGCCAATTCCAGCACTTAGCCTCTCACTTCCAACTGCCGTGTAGCCGTGGCATATGGGGTAATAAGTGGTTAATGTCACCTTTGTATTGTAAGATGACATCAAGCCCAGTTAGTAATGGAGAGGTGTCAATAAGAAGCCTATCCATTACTAATCCTATAGTTATTAAGGGTTAAAAAAAGCCACAGCCAGAAAAAAGTCTTTTAATGAAATAAAACACTACACAGTTTTGCCATATTTATTAGACGCCTAATCCATGTGACGCCCTCGAGCTCCTAAAAAAAGGAAAAATAAAAATAAACAACCAATTACTCCCTATTCTGATGTAGTCCATTTAATAACAAGTGACCCACGATGATCTCCCCTGTAGAAGAGTGACATCGGGTGATGTGACAGCTCTACAGGGCCTCCCACGATGAACTGACAGGAGACAATAGCTCCTGCAGTGCATCACTGAAGAGGTTACCTGAGTTCAGGCTCTCACTTTATGGCAATGCTGCATTAGGGTTAGGTTTAGGGGACCTCTCTCCCGGCGGCAGAGGGATACAATGTGGAGGATTACCTCTGACTGTCAGTTCATCGTGGGAGTGCCTTTAGAGCACTGACATCACCCGATGTCAGTGTTCTACACGGGAAATCGTCGTGGGATACTCGTTATTAACTGGACTGTGGCGGAAAGGTAATGTATAGGTTGGTTTATTATTTTTATTACAGGAGATCGAGGGCTTCAGGGACTAGGTGATTGGTGAGTATGTACTCTATGCTATATGTTGTATGTACTGTCTGTAATGTATGTTATATGTATGTATGCTCTGTATGGTTTTTTTTTACTACTGAACACATGCATTGTCTGATGGGACTACTTTCCCATCATCGGTAATGGTATCACTGTGAGCATTCATAGCCAGATGGGAGCAGTATTCCCATCATACAATGGCTGCTTACACAGACACGCACACACACAAGGACACACGCACACACACAGAGACACACACACACTAGACGCAGACCCCCGCACAGACACTCACACAATCTCCGCCCACTCTCCGCCCACACACTTCCCTCCTCCCGATCTGCAGTGTTTCTTGCACCCACATCCGCAGCAAATCTGAAGATCTTTTTTATATCTGCGGTTTTGCTGTGGATTTGCCTGACTTAATGGAAGTCAATGGGTGCAGAAACTCTGCAGATCTGCAAGAAGAATTGACATGCTGTGGAAAAAAAATGCTGCAAATCTGCGTGGATTTTTCCACAGCATGTGCACAACAAATCTCCATTTCCCATAGATTAACATTGGCTGTGCACTACACTGCAGATTTGATGTGAATCCGTGCGCCAAAAACGCTGAGGATCTACATCTAAATCTGCAACATGTGCACACAGCCTTAGGGTATGTGCACACGCTGCGGATTCAGCTGCAGATCCGCAGCGGATTTGGCCCTGCGGGTCCGCAGCAGATTCTGCTGCGTTGTACAGTACCTTTACTTCCTATGGAAATAAAAAAAACGCAGTGCACATGCTGCGGATTTTCCCACGCGGCTTTGCTGCGGGTTGCAATCCGCAGCATGTCAATTCTTTGTGCGGATTTCGCTGCAGTTTCAAACCTATCCATTATGAGGTGTGAAACCACAGGGCAAAACCGCAGGCTAATCCGCAGATAAACCGCAGGACTTTTGTCCTGCGGATGTACCTGTGGATTTTTCAACAAAATCTGCACAACCTAAAAACTACGTGTGCACTTACCCTTATAGTTTACTTAGTCAATAGAGAGCACAACATACAGCTCTGGCAAAAATTAAGAGACCATCACATCAAAACCCTGTCATGGGCAGCCCATTCTCCAGACCTCAACCCCATTGAAAACCTCTGGAATGTAATCAAGAGGATGATGGATAGTCACAAGCCATCAAACAAAGAAAAACTGCTTACATTTTTGTGCTAGAAGCAGTGTGAAAGACTGGTGGCAAGCATAACAAGACACATGAAAGCTGTTTTTAAAAATCATGGTTATTGCACAAAATATTGATTTCTGAACTCTTCCTGAGTTAAAACATTAGTATTGTTGTTTCTAAATCATTATGAACTTGTTTTCTTTGCATTATTTGAGGTCTGAAAGCACTGGGTTTTTTGTTTTAATTTTGACCATTTTTCTTTGTAAGAAAAAAATACAAAGTTTATTGCTTGGAAATTCGGAGACATGTTGTCAGAAGTTTATAGAATAAAAGAACAATTTACATTTTACTAAAAAATATACCTATAAAGAGAAAGATCAGACAAACTGAACATTTGAATGTGGTCTCTTAATTTTTGCCACTAGAGCTGTATAAGTGGTTGGACAGAGGGAAGGAACTTTGTTATAATGACCGGATGCCTGACAATGGTATCCTGGTCTGCCAGCTGCAGACATTTATCAGGGTCTCTGAAAGGCCAAATTAAAGGCTACCTGTCATCAGAATTCTTACAGAGAGAAAAATAACACTGCACTACAAAATTAATGCAGTGCATTATATAAGTAGTCAAAAATGTATGTTCAAGTTCCCTTGAGGGTCTTAAAGAGGTATTCCCATGTCCAAGATCCTATCTCAGTAGCTTAGGAATCCATGTTTGCAACCACTCATATTGTGACAGTTAGATAGTTGTTAGTGGTCGTAACCATGGATATCTAAGTTATGCCTATGGGGTAAGCATCATAGCTAATAAGAAGAACTATACTACATTTCTAATTGAAAGTAATTGCTAATATTGTTATTACATTTTTGGATAGGATCTTGGAGATGGGAATACCCCTCTAAAAATCTTGTACAGTAAAATAATTTCTTTTACATTTTGAAAAAGTGAAAAACACAAAAATATATATATATTTTTTCACCAAAAATTCTCTATTAAAAGAAAAAAAACTTAATTGGTATTTCTGTACAATACAACTATCCCAATTTTTTATACTGCAAATGACATAAAAACATTGAAAAATAATGGTAAAATTGCTTTCCGCTTTTTAAGAAACAGAATAAAAAAATTATCAAAAAAAGTTATGTTCACCAAAATTATACCAATGGGAAATATGTTGCCCTGCAAAAATTGAGCCCCATATAGCATCATCAACAAAACAACTAAAAAACACTCTTTCAAGGTGGTAAATGAATGATGAATAGTGTTGAGCTTTCCGATACCGCAAGTATCGGGTATCGGCCGATATTAGCTGTATCGGAATTCCGATACTGACTTCCGATACTTTTTTCGTATCGGATACCGGAATCGGAAGTTCCCATAAAGCTGTCCGCCTGCTCGATTTGATTCAGCCAATGGGAATCTTCTGAAGTGTGGGCACATCCTGTTAGGCATGTTAACTATTGGCATGGCTGTGATTGGCTGCTGAAATGACGTCATCATGATGTGCGGTCTGTGCGCATCATGATGCGTGGCCTGTGCTAACTGCGGGGGGTCTGTGCCGACTGCTGGTGGTCTGTACGGGCCTCTCGGGGCTCTGTGCCGACTGCCTGTGCCGGCTGCCGGTGGTCTGTGCGGGCCTGCCAGGGGTCTGTGCGGGCTGCCGGGGGTCTGTACGGGCCTGCCGGGGGGCTTGTGCCGGCTGCCGGTGGTCTGTGCGGGCCTCCCGGGGGTCTTGTGTGTGTGCAGGCATCGTCCGATGGGACTACAAGTCCCATCGGGCGATGCCTGCTACACTGACAGTGATTGACACATTAGCCAATGATGGGACAGTAGTAGTCCCATCATCCGGCTAATGTGTTGAATGTCAAAGAAAAAAAAACCAAACATACATACATACTGTAGTACTACATACATACATACGTACTACATACATACATACTACATACATACGACATACATATATACTACATACATGCTACATACATACTACATACATATATACTACATACATATATACTACATACATACTATATACATACTACATAGATACATCATACATATATACTACATACATACTACATACATACAACATACATACATACTACATACATGCTACATACATACTAAATATATACATACTACATACTACATATATACATACTACATACATACTACATACATACTACATACATGCTACATGCATGCTACATATATACTACATACATGCTACATACATACTACATACATATATACTACATATATACTACATACATGCTACATGCATGCTACATATATACTACATACATGCTACATACATGCTACATACATGCTACATACATGCTACATACATATATACATACTACATTCATACAACATACATATATACTACATACATACTACATACATGCTACATATATACTACATTCATACATACATACTACATATATACTACATTCAAGCAACATACATACTACATACATGCTACATATATACTACATTCATGCAACATACATACATACTACATACAGTGGGGAAAAAAAGTATTTAGTCAGTCAGCAATAGTGCAAGTTCCACCACTTAAAAAGATGAGAGGCGTCTGTAATTTACATCATAGGTAGACCTCAACTATGGGAGACAAACTGAGAAAAAAAAATCCAGAAAATCACATTGTCTGTTTTTTTTCATTTTATTTGCATATTATGGTGGAAAATAAGTATTTGGTCAGAAACAAGCAAACAAGATTTCTGGCTCTCACAGACCTGTAACTTCTTCTTTAAGAGTCTCCTCTTTCCTCCACTCATTACCTGTGGTAATGGCACCTGTTTAAACTTGTTATCAGTATAAAAAGACACCTGTGCACACCCTCAAACAGTCTGACTCCAAACTCCACTATGGTGAAGACCAAAGAGCTGTCAAAGGACACCAGAAACAAAATTGTAGCCCTGCACCAGGCTGGGAAGACTGAATCTGCAATAGCCAACCAGCTTGGAGTGAAGAAATCAACTGTGGGAGCAATAATTAGAAAATGGAAGACATACAAGACCACTGATAATCTCCCTCCATCTGGTGCTCCACGCAAAATCCCACCCCGTGGGGTCAGAATGATCACAAGAACGGTGAGCAAAAATACCAGAACCACGCGGGGGGACCTAGTGAATGAACTGCAGAGAGCTGGGACCAATGTAACAAGGCCTACCATAAGTAACACACTACGCCACCATGGACTCAGATCCTGCAGTGCCAGACGTGTCCCACTGCTTAAGCCTGTACATGTCCGGGCCCGTCTGAAGTTTGCTAGAGAGCATTTGGATGATCCAGAGGAGTTTTGGGAGAATGTCCTATGGTCTGATGAAACCAAACTGGAACTGTTTGGTAGAAACACAACTTGTCGTGTTTGGAGGAAAAAGAATACTGAGTTGCATCCATCAAACACCATACCTACTGTAAAGCATGGTGGTGGAAACATCATGCTTTGGGGCTGTTTCTCTGCAAAGGGGCCAGGTCGACTGATCCGGGTACATGAAAGAATGAACGGGGCCATGTATTGTGAGATTTTGAGTGCAAACCTCCTTCCATCAGCAAGGGCATTGAAGATGAAACGTGGCTGGGTCTTTCAACATGACAATGATCCAAAGCACACCGCCAGGGCAATGAAGGAGTGGCTTCGTAAGAAGCATTTCAAGGTCCTGGAGTGGCCTAGCCAGTCTCCAGATCTCAACCCTATAGAAAACCTTTGGAGGGAGTTGAAAGTCCGTGTTGCCAAGCGAAGAGCCAAAAACATCACTGCTCTAGAGGAGATCTGCATGGAGGAATGGGCCAACATACCAACAACAGTGTGTGGCAACCTTGTGAAGACTTACAGAAAACGTTTGACCTCTGTCATTGCCAACAAAGGATATATCACAAAGTATTGAGATGAAATTTTGTTTCTGACCAAATACTTATTTTCCACCATAATATGCAAATAAAATGAAAAAAAAACAGACAATGTGATTTTCTGGATTTTTTTTTCTCAGTTTGTCTCCCATAGTTGAGGTCTACCTATGATGTAAATTACAGACGCCTCTCATCTTTTTAAGTGGTGGAACTTGCATTATTGCTGACTGACTAAATACTTTTTTTCCCCACTGTACATGCTACATATATACTACATTCATGCAACATACATATATACTACATACATGCTACAGACATACAACATACATACAACATGCTACAGACATACAACATACATACTACATACTGCATACATACAAGATACATAGACATACAGTACATATAACACAGAGTACATACTCACCAATACTTGTCACATTGTTCCCCGAAGCCAGTGTGATCTAAGGAAAAATATGAAAATAACAAACCACCAAATACTCCCTGATCCGCAGAAATCCACGAGTGAGTGTCCCACGCCGATCTTCCGTGGAGAGCAGCAGCATCAGCTGATGCGACCGCTCTCTACGGGGCTCAGGAATCCAGTGTCGGGAGGTAAGTATCCTTCCGCACTGTATTCCTCCGCCACTGTAAAAAAATAGTCCCTGGTCTCACTTTATGGCAAATGCTGCGTGGGAACTTTTTCACACAGCAATGTAGTGTTGTATGTCTGTAGCATGTTGTATGTATGTATGTATGTATGTACAGTATGTAGTATATATGTATGTTGTATGAATGTAGTATGTATGTACTATGTATGTATGTATGTTGTATGTAGTATATATGTTGTATGAATGTAGTATATATGAAGCATGTATGTAGTATGTATGTATGTTGTATGAATGTAGTATATATGTAGCATGTATGTAGTATATATGTAGCATGTATGTTGTATGAATGTTGTATATATGTAGTATGTATGTAGCATGTATGTAGTATGTATATATGTAGTATGTATATATGTAGTATGTATGTTGTATGTATGTAGTATATGTATGTTGTATGAATGTAGTATATACAGTATGTAGTATGTATGTATGTATTTAGTATGTATGTAGTATGCATGTAGTATGTATATATGTAGTATGTATGTAGTATGTATGTATGTAGTATGTATATATGTATATTTAGTCCTGCCAATAAAGCTTCTTTGAATCTAAAGCTTCTTTGAATCATGTAGTATGTATGTAGTATGTATGTATGTAGTATGTATGTAGTATGTATGTAGCATGTATATATGCAGTATGTATGTATGCAGTATGTATGTAGTATGTATGTATGTATGTATGTAGTATGTAGTATGGTTTTTTTTTTTTACATTCAACACATTAGCCGGATGATGGGACTACTACTGTCCCATCATTGGCTAATGTGCCAATCACTGTCAGTGTAGCAGGCATCGCCCGATGCCTGCACAACACAAGACCCCCGGCAGGCACGTACAGACCACCGGCAGCTGGCACAGGCCCCCGGCAGGCCGGCACAGGCCCCCCGAGAGGCCCATACAGACCACCGACAGCCGGCACAGGCCCCCGGCAGGCCGGCACAGGCCCCCGAGAGGTCCATACAGACCACCGACAGCCGTACAGGCCCCCGACAGGCCGGCATAGGCCCCGGAGAGGCCCGTACAGACCACCGAGAGGCCCATACAGACCCCGCCCGCACACACAGACACGCACAGTGTCCGCCCACGCACCGCCCACACTCTTCCCCCCTCCCAAACAGGCTGTACAAGACAAGAGAGGGGTTTTTTCAATTCCGATATTTCTGTCCCATTGACTTGAATGGGACTTCCGGGATCGGAATCGGCGATACCCGATACTTTTTTTTAGATCGGCCGATCCATTCCGATATGATATTTTTCAGTATCTTTTCAGTGTCTTTGTACCAAAAACTGCTCTGTAAAATGAAAGGAGATCTCTGCTGGATCTTAAAAGCATCAAAGACAATGTTAGTGTAAGACAGTGCTGATGCATAAGGTTCTCTATTTCTGGCCCACCCTATATTATTTATAGGTCTAGGTCAATGGCCTGTACTAAGAAAATGCAGAATTCTATTATACTTGTTACTATCTTTAATGAGACTTTCTTCCTTAAAAGTTAGTAGAGAGAAGCCTTGCTTTTGCAGTCACAGGGGTAGCTGTAACCACTCCCCCCGGCACTGACAGACAGCCGGCTCTAATGCTGAGGGACTTTCAGTCAGTGTCGGGTATGCGGTTACAGCTTCCGCTCTCCATACATTGAGCGGTGATTGAAACTTTGCTGGCTCAACCACAGTGACTCAAAGATGAACGCTGCCGGGGTGAATAAAGTTAATTTCCTCCTGGCAGTGGGGCTCTTAGTGCCAATGAGCACGGTGTCAGAATACTGTTAACCTGCAGAATGACCCCCATATCTGTAGGTTAATAGCATTATTTTACATGACTGTTCCCGTTATTGTATTTTAGAAGTAACCAATTTTTGCTTATAAAGTATATGGTGGCATAATCTCTCATTCTTACCTTTGGTATATTCATTTGTTGCTCTAATCCCAGATCTTCAATGGTTATTTTCCTACTTGTGTACCTCAGATCTGTTCCCTTTGCAGAGAGGAAAACTTAAATAGGACCTGACACCAGGTAGTTTTTGCACTTACTTTATTCCTGATGCTCCCTTGAGTATTCCACCTTTTTCTATTTTTTAAATCTGCCACATCTATATGTATAATCGCCAGTTGGGACTTCCGGCCGCTGTCCCCGAATCCCATAAGGTACTGCGGCAGTGTCACTTGCTCAGGCGCACTTGCGGCTACAAACTGCACCTGCGCAAGTGACATTCACGTCACCCCTATTCCCGCACATGCGCAGTAACATCCACAACTGCGCGCTCTACCCGCGCATGCTCGGTAGCGACGCAGCATTAATTTCACCGCACTCCGGATGCGATAGCCTATTCTATTGGTTTCAGAAATGTGAGTCATTTTATTAGTGCTAACTTTTCTGATTTTTACCAAGGGGGCAGTGCTTATAGTGTATAAAAGTCCATATCTCTGGAACCATATGGCGGACTCTGATAAAAAAAAAAAATAGGTATATACGGGTTAGCAGTGGGAATAAAATAAGAGCAAACACTGGCCACTTTTCTCCTGGTGACAGATCCTATTTGAAACTTTCTTTTTACATAGAGCTATGGAGCTGTTCCACTAACTATGATTGGTGAAAGCAGATCTAATCTCATAGTTCTTCTCCCTGTTAGAGAAGGAATGCTGTAATGGTATAGTAGTGCCCCGGGCAGGCACGTCAAGTGAAGACCATTCTAAAGATTTCAGGGAAAAGGTTAGGTGATTAAGTGGTTATTTTCCAAAGTATTTATTTTATTAATTTATTTTAACTTATTTATATAGCGCCATTAATTCCACAGCACTTTGCAGACATTAAAGTACTGTGCTTGTTTTCCATTTACTAATTTTGAATGTATTGTTTCTTATTGCTTTGTGTTGTTTGATGCTATTTATTTAGCTGTCAGCTACCAGGAGAAAGTGTAGGTATCATCATGACACTTGGCTGATCAACCTAAATGCATTACTGAAGCTATGTTACCCTGTCTATACATAGCCACCCCAACAGGTTTCGCTTCAACAAGCTTCCTCAGGAGGCTTGGGCTATAATGTGTAAGCACTGTGATATGTGAGGCAGCAACCGGTGTCACAGGTAGGGGTTGCTGTTTGTTCTCCCCGGGGTGTGGCCATGAGGGGGCATTGCAGTAGCAGGCATAGCTATGGTTGCAATGGTGAAGCAGTGACCGATGTAACAGGTAGGGGTCACTGTGTGTTCTCCCAGGATGTACATGGAGGTGTATGAAGGCCATAGGAGTGCATGGCAGTCATGGGTGTAGGTGTGACTGCAATGCAGACTAAAGATAAAATAAGTGCTAGACTTGGGCATGGTAGTGTCCAAGGCAGATGTAGGGAAAATCTGCTCTGGGATGTTGTGTTGTGAAACAGACTGGAGAATGGTAGTTGTGCAGTCCATTTTATTCCAGACCCGGGTTTTCCATGTGGCTGAAGGCCACAGGTTCCGTCATTAAACGTCCTGCAGGAAAGGGTTTGGGTGTGTCAGGGCCACTTTCAGTTTTGGTGTAGGTGAGAGTGCAGAGTAGAGGCTTGGCAGAGCTTTTGTCTGTGTGAAGAGACACAGGACAGAGCGGAGCAAATAGGCCTAGCACCCACAGCATACACAGTGGTGCTGAAGTCCACGGTGACTAGTCTCGGAGGTAAACTGTCTTATGCCCGGAGGTGAACCGTGGGAAGACTGTCCTGTGCCTGAAGGAGGACTAGAGTGTTTAATGGCTGCAAACAGGTGGATATGGTACCCGGCTGTAATCCGGAGGATATCATGGACTGTGTACGGCTGTGAGTAAAGATACATTGATACAGCGGTACAGTCCCCCACGGAAACAGGTCAAAGGGAAGTCCAGCGTGTTTAGTGACTGTAAATGAAAGGATGCTATGCAGTGTGGTGCAATGTACACTAATACTATGCACTGAGATTATATTGTGTGAATTTGGACATTTAATGCTGTGAAGAAACACATTAAAGGAGTTTTGTGTTTGAACTTTGTGGGTCACTGCCTCCTCACTGCATAAGTGTGCTAGCGCGGCACTACAGATAGTAGAGTACTGCACAACAATGCTCAGGGGCAGACAGGAATACATGATAAGGCATGTTTGCCATCAACAGGCTATGTGAGTTTTATAACTGTCTGGTGCCAGAAAATCCTACTATTGGCCCACAAAACTGTAAGGCCTAGGCTATCAAGAAAGTCTGAAGGTAGGCCAGGAAAGGTATGATGTGGAATCTTTGAAATCCTGTACATCAGATCACTTGCAGTATTGTGGGGATTCATAAGCAGGAGGTGCATTTGAAGTGTTACCTAAAGAATCTGAAAGTAATCCAAAATTATGGTTAAGTGGAGCTCAACACTGCTCCCAATGTTTCAACCCTTTATTAGCATTTTATTGATGTCTTTATTAAGAGCACTAAGATTTTTGTGTTTTCCATGGTCATGCACTGTGCCATATGGCCATCGCAAAGCCTTTTATATGTGCATGCCTTTTTTTCCAAAATTTCTACAGTCTTATATCAATGCTTGGGAATTTTAATGTGTTGATGTTGATTTCAGGGCAGATGGAGACTGTCTTATTGAATCTTTGTCACTTGTTTGTTTTTGGGTTTGGGGAACCTCCTCCTCAGAAAAAAAAGGATGCAGTTGCTATAGTTCAAGATGTAAGCTGTAGAGGCCCACGTAAAGTAAGTTATTAACAGAATTGTAGGCTTTTAGGAGATCTTACTGTACTGACCTTGTTCTGTTAAAGATCCAAAAATGTCGGGTTCAGCAGACTTTGTTGCAATGGGTGCAAGTGTGGTAATTTGGGGCTTTTGGGTTGTTGATAACTTTGTCTTCTTATGCATAGGAGCCAGAGTAGCTACTTCAATCTGTGAGTGGTCAGAATAAAGGAAACAAAGTATGATACAGTTTGAAATAAAATAGAATGGATTACACAATAATAATAGATATTTACATAATTTATAATCTATTGTCTGTTGGTATATTACCCAGCCTTTCACAGCTTTTGATGCAAAAAAAAGGATAGAAAATGATAAGAAATTAAAATAAAGAAAAAAATTAAACAAAAATTGAGCAGTTCCTTGTTCCAATTTTGACCCAAGAATGGCCTTATCTAGGCAGCTGCGGGCTGCTATTTTTAGCCGGGGGGTTCAATATCCATGGCCCCTTACCAGCCTGAGAATACTACCCCCAGCTGTCTGCTTTAGCAAGGCTAGTTGTCCAAAATGGGCGAACCCCACATCATTTTTTTAAATCATTTATTTAAATAATTAAAAAATACAGTGTTGGGACCCCTCTCTTCTTGCTAACAAACCTTGTTGAAGTTGACAGCTTGAGGGTTGAAACCCCCAGCTGTGAGTTTTGCCTGGCTGGTTATCAAAAATACAGGGGAATGACAATATTTTATGTGTTTTTCATTATATTTTAGTAATTTTGTAGGATAAAAATGATTCTTTTATTCTCCCTCTAGAATACAGAGATATAAAAATATACTACTGTGTACAAGGTATCAGTACAATCTGCCTGTGCAATCACAGCTTGCAATACAAAGCAAGTACACAAAATCTTCCCTAATACATCACCAGAGTCTGTGGTTTAGCTATTTCAGCTCCTGTGTAATATTGAAGGTTGTGTGTTCAATTACAGGGTAGATTCTAAAAATAAAAAATTCTTTTTTGAATTGCTTTTTATTGTTTTTAACAGTTTTAGAAGAGCAAACAAAGCTTGACTTTTTCTTCACCTCAGTATACAGGGAAGATAGAAATACATTGAAATACAAAATGTATTTCTATGTACATGTATAATCTGATTCTGGGTTCACAATACAGATCAAGATTACAAAATTCTCTGTTTACCATTATGAACATAGATAGGGCTGCTGTCTACAAATATTGAAATGCAAATTCAAGTCCCAAACAGACCTGATCATGGGAGAATAAGCAGTGAATATTATAATTTAATTTATGCAGACAGAAGTGGCCATGCCACTGAGGAGGAGGAGCTACAGAGTGATGAAGACGTTGGAGAGAGGTGAGTATCAGGGGGACAAAGTTCTGACATGGCAGGATCTGGGACTGTTGAGAGCTATGAGAGATGGTGTTAATGATTGTTCTGCGTGCATAGAATTCTGGTTGCCTGTTTAAACAGGTCTTTAAACATCAGCAGATCAGCTTGTATTTTTCCAATTAGTGGTCATTTAATGGCTGCACTAAGCTCATCTAAATGAGCCCTTAACGTTAGCACTGGCTATGCAGTATGATTTGTATTTGTGTAATATCTAAAGTGATAATGGCAAGTAGACCCATTCTGAGAATTTGCCTTAGTAGGCATATTCCCAGTGTGCTGCTTCCTTAAAGGGAATCTGTCACCGCCATCAGTGGCTTATCTACAGCATTCTGGAATGTTGTAGATAAGCCCCCGATGTAACCTGAAAGATAAGAAAAACAAGTTAGATTATACTTACCAGAGGGCGGGGTTGTGTGTGGTGGGTGCCGCGGTCCGGTGCCTCCCATCTTCATACGATGCCGTTCTCCTTCTTACTTCTGCTGCGGCTCCTGCGCAGGCGTACTTTATGTGCCCTGTTGAGGGCAGAGTAAAGTACTGCAGTGCCCAGACGCCGGGAAAGCTCAGAGAGGTCTGGCGCCTGCGCACTGCAGTACTTTTCTCTACCCTCAACAGGGCAGATATAGTATGCCTGTGATGGAGCCGTGGCAGAAGTAAGAAGGAGGACAGCATCGTAGGAAGATGGGAGGCTCCGGACCAGACGGCGACACCCATCAGACTGGACCAGATGCTGGGGTGAATATAATCTAACTTGTTTTTCTTATCTTTCAGGTTACATTGGGGGCTTATCTACAGCATTACAGAATGCCTTAGATAAGCCCCTGATGGCGGTGCCGGCAGCTGATAGGGCTAAAATGAGGTGACAGATTTCCTTTAATGAATTGTTGACACAATGGGCTGCTTGGCTTGTTCCTGTATTTTCTAACCATGATATTTGCAGGAGTTGTCACAGTCCAGTATCAGAGAGTTTCCGTTACTATTTCCTTCTGATGGAGATAAAACATAATTGATATGTCTAGCAGGTGGCAACATTTCAGATAGATGTTGCCTCCTAATGAACTTGTGAGAAGTCTGGGGCTTTCAGCAGTATGTAAGGGGTAGCAGTGATACCCTTGAAGAATCTGTCAGGGTCCTGACAGCGCCGGCGTACAGCCTCCGCTAAGCAAGGAATCACCCGCACCGTAGCGACTCCTGGGGACAAGAACAGCCAGAAAATAAAGATGCACGGGACCTTAATGTAAAGTTTAGAAAGCAGGCACAGGACCTACGGTCATGTGAACGGTCATGTGACTGCAAGGGGGGCGGGGCTTAGCATCCTGCTTTCAAAGAAGGTAGAAAACTCAAAGTCGGGCAAAGCGGGGGTCATGCACAATACAGGCAAGCGAGGTACAGGAGGGATAAACAGACGGGAGGTCAGAAAAAGCCAAAGGTCATACACAAGATCTCAGTAAAGTTCCAGGGATGAGACAGAACGGATAGTCAGAGCCAAGCAGAGATCAAAATCAAACAGACGTAGAAGGTACCAGGCAGAATCCAAAGCAGAATCCAGAGAACAGACAGAGTCATACACAGAGAATCATGCAACCAGAACACAGCACTAACACACTCAGGGGTCACCACACAATGCCAAGGGCGAAAGTATAACTGACGGGGGATGGGAGCTTCCTGAGGCTATAAGAAGCCTACCCAGAACCAATGAGAGGCCACCATAATAGGTTGCAGGTGTGCAGGTGAGAGTCTGCACTGAGGTCAGAACATTAACCCTAGCAGTGCCGGTCACCCAGCACTGGTATCATGACAGTACCCCCCTCTCAACGGGGGGCCTCTGGACCCCCAGGCTTGCCCGGGTATCTAGCATGGAAAGCCCGAACCAGACGATCCGCATGCATCAACCAGGCCGGCACCCAGGACCTGTCCTCCGGCCCATACCCCTTCCAATGAACTAGCTACTGTACTGACCGCCGTACCAACCTAGAATCTACGTTGTGACCAATCTCATATTCCACATGTCCCTCAACCGAAACTAGAGAGCAGCGGCCTCGGATTCTCCCCGGACTGCTTCAAACGGTTTCAGTATAGATCTATGGAAGACGTTAGGGATCTTGAAAGAGGGTGGAAGGCACAGCCTGTACTCTACTGGGTTGATTTTTTCCATAATCTTGTACGGGCCAATGAATTTGGGGCCCAACTTGGCTGACGGAATCTTTAACTTAATGTTTCGCGTGGAGAGCCAAACTTTCTCTCCAACCTGAAACATGGGACCAGGTGTTCGTTTCCTGTCCGCAAAAAACTTATACCTGCCTTGAGACCTAGATATACGCCGCTGGACTTCTGCCCATGTATTTTCTAACCGCTGAACAGAATCCTCAGCCCCGGGGCACCCCGAATCCAGACGAGAAAACTCACCAAAATGAGGACTGAACCCATAGTTGATCAAGAAAGGGGACAGACCAGTGGATTGACTCCCCCGACTATTGAAGGCAAACTCAGCCAACGGCAGTATATCACACCAGTCATTCTGTCTAGCAGAAGTCAGACATCTGAGGATCTGTTCCAGAGACTGATTAGTGCGTTCCGTCTGACCATTACTCTCAGGATGGTATGCAGAAGAAAAGGACAGAGATATCCCTAATTTTTTGCAGAAAGCACGCCAAAACTTAACCACAAACTGCACACCACGATCAGACACCACATTCAGGGGTACCCCATGCAAGCGGACCACATGCTGCACAAACAATCTGGATAAGGTCTCAGCAGAAGGTAATGCGGACAGGGGTACAAAATGAGCCTACTTTGAAAATCTGTCCACCACTACCCATACCACCGTATTACCCCTGGAAGAGGGAAGATTGGTAATAAAATCCATGGACAGATGGGTCCACGGTCTTTCGGGAACTTCCAGGGGCATCAGCTACCCCGCCGGCCGGCTATGGGAGCTTTTAGAATGAGCGCAGACCCCACAACCAGAAATTAATTTCTTTATATCAGAACCAAGAGTAGGCCACCAGAAGATCCTAGCCACCACCAGTCACGTGGCTGATATACCAGGGTGAGCACACAACTTGGATTCGTGGAACTCTTGCAAGAGTTTAAAGCGAAGTTGCTCTGGGACAAACAACTTGCCCCCTGGCTTGGCCGCAGGAGCCAGCGACTGGGCCCCCTCAATTTCCCGTTCCAATTCAGACGAGATCCCTGCTAACACCACCCCACGGTGCAGGATGGAGGACGGTGGCTCAGGGGCAGGCACAGGGTGAAAACTATGAGATAAGGTGTCAGCCTTGACATTCTTTGACCCTAGACGGAAAGTAATAGTAAACTGGAAACGAGAAAAAAAAAGTGACCAACAGGCCTATCTGGGCGTTAATCTTTTAGCAGACTCAATGTATGACAAATTTTTGTGATCAGTGAACACAGTAACCGGGTGACTGGCCCCCTCCAAAAAGTGCCTCAATTCCTCAAATGCCAACTTGACCGCAAGAAGCTCTCTATTGCCTACATCATAATTTCTTTCAGCAGCAGAGAACTTCCTGGAAAAGAAAGCACATGGCCTGAGGTTGGTAAGAGTGGCAGACCCTTGAGATAACACTGCCCCCACCCCCACCTCAGAGGCATCTACCTCTACCACAAATGGTTTGGAAGGATCGGGCTGTACCAAGACAGGAGCAGACATAAAACATTTTTTCAGCGTCGCAAAGGCCTCTTTTGCAAGCGAGGACCAATTTCTCACATCCGCACCTTTGCATATTAGATCCGTGAGAGGTTTGACCACTTGTGAAAACCCCCGGATAAATTTGCGGTAATAATTGGCAAACCCCAAGAAGCACTGAAGACCCTTAAGATCTCGGGGTTGCACCCAA
This sequence comes from Dendrobates tinctorius, assembly GCF_039654945.1. NCBI lineage: Eukaryota > Metazoa > Chordata > Amphibia > Anura > Dendrobatidae > Dendrobates > Dendrobates tinctorius. The sequence goes on along the minus strand of NW_027361971.1, from coordinate 3,566,458 downwards.
TCCGCAATGGCCTGCACCTTCTTGGGGTCCATGCGAAAACCCTCACCGGATACAATTAATCCCAAAAATGACAATTCTTGCACACAGAATACACATTTCTCCAATTTGGCATACAGATGATCTTCTCTAAGTCTTTGGAGAACAGTTCGTACATGTTCCAAATGAGAATGCTTGTCGGAGGAGTATATCAAAATATCATCTAAGTAGATAACGACAAAATGACCAATGAGATCTGAGAATACCTCGTTGATGAAATTCTGAAATATGGCGGGGGGCGTTGGTAAGACCAAATGGCATGACTAAATTTTCAAACAGTCCCTCGGTCGTGAGGAACGCGGTTTTCCATTCATCCCTGTTATGAATGAGTCACCGTAGGAGGCAAAAACAGAAATACTAGCTAAGTCCAGAAAACCAGAGAAGTTGGCAGCTATCGGATTGCAGACCCCTGAACCTATCAACAACAACTAGCAGTAGCCGTGGGGGTTCCTACGATGCCCTAGACCCCTCGATCACAGCCGGAGAACTGCCTAGCCTAAAGACAGAAAGGGAAATCTAAACTGCCCCAGAGCAGACCCCAAAGCAATAGGCAGCCCCCAACATATAATGATGGTGAAGCAAGAAGAAAAAACACTAACACAGATAGAAAGATAGACTGAGCAAATGATGGGGCCCAAGCTAACTAGACAGGACAGGAAAGCTGCTGTCTGCAATCCGCGAAAAAACCCTATGAAAATAAGAGCCAACAGACTGACAGGGAAAAAGGCCCTGAAGACGCTAGGCTTCAAAAAGACTATGTCAGTACTCAGGTATTTTCTGAAGACAGAGCAACCGACAAAAAAAGGAATTCAGCTCACCCCAGCAGGGAATGGCAGAATCCAGAAAAGCAAGGCAAACTAAAACCAAAACACAAATGCAAAAAGGGAAAGCAGAAAACTTAGCTTTTGAGGAGCAGGAATCAGACTGGTCTCCTAGAATTCCACAGAGAATTCACCAGCGAGGAGGAAGGGTGTCGGCTGCCTTATATCCAGTCAGAGATCCCCGTCGCCCAGTCATCCTCTACCAGCTCAGGTGCTTGGTAATCACAGCCTCACTACCTTCCTTCACCAGAAAAGGGAGTTCATCAGACCTCAATGGTGAAGGGGAAAATGAACTCATAACACATCCCCCTCTCGGACCCTTATCAAATTATATGCCCCCCGAAGATCCAGTTTAGAAAACCACTTTGCCCCTGATAGTTGGTTACACAAATCGGGAATCAACGAAAGCGGGTGAGTATTCCGTACCGTAATCTGATTAAGCTCCCGAAAATCGAGACAGGGACGTAACCCGCCATCTTTTTTCTTCACAAAAAAGAAACCTGCCGCCACAGGTGAGACTGAAGGACGTATGTGTCCTTTGCGCAGACTTTCAGCAATGTACTCCTTCATAGCCAAGCGCTCAGGACCAGACAAATTAAACAGATGGGCTTTAGGTAATTTAGCCCCCGGGACCAGCTCAATAGCGCAGTCAAAGGGTCTATGTGGCGGTAACGTCTCGGCCTCGCTTTCGGAGAATACATCTTCGAAGTCCTTCAGGCATTCCGGAATACCTTCCAGCTCGACAGATGATACAGACACTGATTTAACAGGTTCAATCAGCAGTGCGGATTTATCACATAACTTAAAATCATTAAACCCCCATTGAACAATCTCCCCCGTTTTCCAGTTAATAACTGGGTTATGACATTGTAACCAGGGCTTGCCCACCAGCCCTGCAGGTAGATTGTCCAGAATAAAACAACTTAGGTTAGCCACATGAGTAGCGCCCACTCTGAGTGAAAACAAGTCAGACAAAGAGAATTCCCTCCTTAGTGAGGGGAGAGGAGTCAATGGCCATCACCTTGATCTGAACCTTGAGCCTAACTGTCCCTATCTTACAGTGTGTGACCAATTGGGAGTCAATGAGGTTAATCGATGATCCGCAGTCCATGAAGGCTGTAGAGGAAAAAGAACTACCGTCCACAAACAGTTCCACATGCAGTAAGACTTTAGAAAACGAGGAAAAGGGTACCCGAGGGTCTGAGTAGTCTCCCCGTTGACTACCCAGACCTAGTCGTTTCCCGCCCACCGGGTTGAAGACGGGCAATCAGGGCACTCCCTTTTCCAATGTCCCGTTTTACCGCAGTAAAAGCATAACTGCTTGTCCTTCCAGGCGTTTCCTCTCCGTATCCTTCAGGGAGAGGGCGCCTACATCCATGACCTCAGGGGCAGTCTCTTTTCCACAGGGGAACAATGGAGTTTCCACCTGCATCACCCCTCTGGCCCACTGCCTGTGGTCCATCCGGACGGCCTGGGTCATGGCGTCCTCGAGAGAGTTAGGTGGGGGATGTAACGCCAAGGCATCCTGCAGCCGCTCGGACAAGCCTCTGCGAAAGAGTCCTCGGAGTGCGGCGTCGTTCCAAGAGACCTCTGCGGCCCAGCGGCGGAATTCAGTACAAAACCACTCAGCTGCGTGCTTCCCCTAACAGACGCTCATCACCATGTCCTCTGCCAATCGCACTTGGTCAGGCTCATCATAAATGTGCCCGAGGGCCTCAAAGAATGCATTCACAGACACTCTCTCAGGGGCAGTGGGAGGAAGGGAGAAAGCCCAAGCTTGTGGGTACCCTCTTAACAGAGACATAATGACCCCAACCTTCTGACTTTCGTCCCCAGAGGAACGTGGTCTCAAACTAAAAAAAGTTTGCACCCCTCCATGAAGACCCTGATCTCCTTTTTGTTTCCAGAAAAAAAGTCAGGCAGTTTAACAGGTGGTTCTGGGGACACCAAAACAACATCACTCGCCCCAGCCCCCAGAGACCAGCAGCTAGAGCTCCCCGCAATGTCTCAGAAACCTGCTGCTGAGAACGAGCCAGAGCTTGCTGCTCCAGAGATAAACCCTGAAACATCTGGTCAGCCAGAGACTGTATGGGATCCATAACTCTCTGCATAAAAAACCCCAAAAAACTTAATGGTCAGTTATAACGTCGGGGTCCTGACAGCGCCGGCGTACAGCCTCCGCTAAGCAGGGACTCACCCGCACCGTAGGGACTCCTGGGGACAAGAACAGCCGGAAAATAAAGATGCACAGGACCTGAATGTAGAAGTTTAGAAAGCAGGCACAGGACCTACGGTCAAGTGAACGGTCATGTGACTGCAAGGGGGTGGGGCTTAGCATCCTGCTTTCAAAGAAGGTAGAAAACTCAAAGATGGGCAAAGCGGGGGTCATGCACAATACAGGCAAGCGAGGTACAGGAGGGATAAACAGACGGGAGGTCAGGCAATGCCAAAGGTCATACACAAGATCTCAGTAAAGTACCAGGGATGAGACAGAACGGATAGTCAGAGCCAAGCAGAGATCAAAACCAAGCAGACGTAGAAGGTACCAGGCAGAATCCAAAGCAGAATCCATAGAACAGACCGAGTCATACACAGAGAATCATGCAACCAGAACACAGCACTAACACATTCAGGGGTCACCACACAATGCCAAGGGCAAAAGTATAACTGACAGGGGATGGGAGCTTCCTGAGGCTATAAGAAGCCTCCCCAGAACCAATGAGAGGCCACCATAATAGGTCCCAGGTGTGCAGGTGAGAGTCTGCACTGAGGTCAGAACATTAACCCCAGCAGTGCCGATCACCCAGCACTGGTATGACAGAATCCTTGCGGGATGATGAGAACATAGTGAGCAAGAACTGTCATCTACTGGGCGGGCCCAGGCAGGTGGAATAAACTTTTACCGGAAGGGTTTCATGAAGGGGCAGCTTCATGTACTGACACCGGTTAGGTGACTAACGGGGCCGAGCCCTGTGATATAAAAACCTTGCATGCCAAACCTCAGAGTTTTGGTGGCAAGAGCAAGAGAGAGGATGGCACAGACCAGGACTGGCGCAGAGGCCATCGTGATAAGTCTTAGCGGGAAGCTGACTCCACCGGACTGATGGATACTTCCTGCTAAAGGTCAGGCCACATCTGAAGAGACTCGGAAGATGTACTTTGGCAGTCAAAAGCCAAATCCCAGTCCCCTCCACTCCAGACTTGGCAGAAGCCTGCCAGCAGTCAAGCCCCGAGGACCTGCGAGGAGGCAATGCCAAAAGAGGCATGGCTGCGACCGCAGTAAGGTGTCGTGAGGGAACACGGCCATCCATTCCAGCCTGGACATACTGTACTTGGGTTGGCCGGGGCTCGAGTAACAGATAGGGAGGGGGCCACTTGGGGAGTGGGAGGCTCAGTGCCAGTTAATAGAATACGTCAGAGACAGACTTGCAGCCTAGTGGGAAAAGCCGGTGACCCTGCTAGGGTCATAATTTGATAAAGAGAGCCAGAGCACCTACATGATAACCACTGTGAACGGGTATATCACCTTCGTGCAGAGAACTTCAGTATTGTGTGAGGGAGGGCCAGGGCAATAGTCATGGCTGAGATCATTAGGTCTTGCGTGCCCTGGTCTCCCGTCACATACAAATAACGTCCCATTGTTAGGGTACTTGCCTCTTTACTCTCTGCACCGTCAGGGGCATCTCGCCATTGCTTTAGATCTCCTCTGGTCGCTTGTGTACGAACAGAGACACAGTCCAGTTGCAACTTGAAATATAAAACTTTACTTTTGTCTGTACACAACACATCCTTTTCAGACACAGCATTTGTATAGGATTTCAAACAGCTCACATCCACCACTTTCCCCGCACTCTTTCTTTGGTCCCTCAGTACGTGCCAGGGTCGTACTGCCTCTTGCGGTAACGCAGCATCTTCCCTTTTCAGACTCACTGCGCTTTGGGGTTCCCTTGTCCGTTTTGCCCCGGATCTTAGGGCATCAGTACATGCGATGATCTGCCACATGATGAGCGACCTACGTCCCTGTACTGTCCTGGACCTCTTCTCTCACTTCTGCTCCACCACTGATGTACCCTGTGCTGGTTCAGCTGTACTTCTGCCCACTGGCCCTGGATGGCTGGGTGCCTCACTTTTAATGTTGCAGGGCTAAACTGAGGTACTCTACTCTCCCTATGTTATAGATATTGTACATAGCAGAATACGTATATACATATATACAGTTATACATAATACAATACAGCTTACATTTAGGAAGGGAGTGGAGTATCACACGATCCCGGTAAACCCCTTACAATTGCATAATGAAGAACTTTCGTTAGTAATTGACTCATAGCAGTTTCTGGTTTTCTGTTTGATTTATCTTGCTACTATCCCTTACTGTCCAGAATTTCTGTAAATTATTTTTGCATTTCAACAAAGTTATATCGATCACCAACTGTTCCCACCTCGCATTTTCTGTGTCTTGCATTCGGTCTCCTGTATTACAAGTATGCCAGCTGCAGAAAAGGCCATCATTATCCTTGAGTATAGAATCTGTTATGTGTTAAAACAGATTAGTGTCACAGCACACTGGGTGATGTCTCCTCAACACTATATCACCCCCCCTTCCCACTTCCATGATAGCACATCCCCTTTACTAATGCTGCTGTGTATAAACCATGTCCCTTCTGCTCCCTCCCTCTCCTGTTATCACAAGTGGCAGTTGGTATTGAAAGAAGAGATAGAGGGTGGACATGACAATTTTAGTGTCTGCAGAGCCTGTGAAAACAAGAAGCAGTAAGCTAAGTTCAGAGACCACTTGTCTTGTGTCCTCCTCTATTTATCATTAAACAAGTGCATCATACTGGGTATGGGGGGCTGTGGGGGCATCATATTGTGTGCAGCATCTATGGGCATGTCATACTTTATGGAGAAACTGTGGGGGTATCGTATTGTGGGTAAGCCCTCATACTGTGTGTATGGGACTGTGGTGTCCATCACACTGTATGTGGGAGCATGAAAATGTGTATACTTAAAATAAATACTTAAGGATGAACAACAGGAGCAGTATGATTTACTGCTGTTGATAAAAACTTTACAGAAATCTGTAAATTATATGGTTTTGATTATTTGCTACAGGTAAAAGCACGTTACAATAAGTCACATTGTAACATATATTAGCAGTAGCAGCCCAGAGACTTAATTCTGTTCAATATTAAGCCCTTCATTCTTCAGCCTCTTTTCACCTTCCTGACCATGCCAATTTTTTCAATTCTCACCAATGTCACTTTGTGAAGCTATAACCCAGGAACGATTCAACATATCCCAGTGATTCTGAGATTGCTAGATTGTTCTTTTGTGATGCATTATTCTTCATACTACTGGTAAATTTTTATCTATATGGTTTGCATTTATCTATGAAAATATTGAAAATTTGACAAAAAATGTGAAAATTTTGCAATTTTCAAAATTTGAATTTTTATGCCCTTAAACCAGATAGTTTATTCATATTTACCCATTTATATGGGTATATGACATTAATTCCAGCGCTTTACAGACATTATTGACACTGTCATCATTGGGGCTTACAATCTAGATTCCCTCTCATTATGTGTTTGGATTGTGGGAGGAAACCGGAGAACCCAGAGGAAACCCAAACAAACATGCTGTCCTTAGTGGGATTGGAACCCAGGACCCTAGCGCTGCAAGGCTGCAGTGCGAACCAACATTTGCTACATGTCTACTTCATATCAGCATAATTTTTGAAACATCATTTTTTTGTTAGGAAGCTAATGGGGTTAAACGTTTTTCAGCAATTTTTCCAACAAAATGGACAAAAACAATTTTATTCATGGACCACATCCCTTTTGAAGTGACCTTGAGGGGCCTATGTGCCAACAAATACCCAAACGTGACCCAAAAAAATACCTCTAAAGTACTCAGATAAGTCATAAGACAGCTTTATTCTGTGGGTCAGTAAGATTACAGCTATACAATATTTATATAATTTTATGTTTTGTCGCTTTTACACTATAAAAACTATTTGATAGAAAACAGAATTGTTTTTGCATTGCTAAAGGCCTCTTTCACACATCAGGTTTTCGCCGTCAGGCGTGATCCGGCGCTTTTGACAGAAACCGGATCCGGCGAAATGCAATGCCGGATCCGGTTTCCCCCCCATTGACTTGCATTTGTGCCGGATCGCGCCGGATGGCCATGCGTTTCATCCGGTTTTCGCCGGATCCGGCAATGTGTCGCGATCCGGCGTCTGGAAAAAACGGCTACTGTAACGTTTTTTGTCTCCGGCGAAAAAGCCGGACCCACCGGATCCGGCGCGTCCGGCTTTTTCACACAATGAAAGCCTATGAGCGCCGCAATGCGCCTGATCCGGCGAAAGCCGGATCCGGTGGCCGGATCCGGTTTTTTTGGTCTGAGCATGCTCAGTAGCTCTGCCCACAAGACATATATAAAAGCAAGACAGTGGGACCCACAGCCACACCCAACATGCCACCCAAGAAAGCAACCAAGCGCAGCAGGAGAAGGCAGGAAACCACTGCAGCACCATCAGCACCACCACCACCCCAAATGGAGCAGCAAATGGAACATGCTGAGGAGGGGAGTCCAGCAGCAGATGAGAGACGGTAATTATCAAATCCCCCATTCCTCCAAACTAGGGCCATGGAATATCAAGATATTCATTGGACCTTTGTTTCTCTTTATTCAACAGCCGCCCAAGAGATGCAGCAGCAGCAGAAATGGCATCACTGGCAGCAGCAACAGCAGCAGCAATACCCACAGCCATGGAGTCTGGCCATCAACAGGACAGCACATCTTCTTCTGGGAGCCCTCCCTCGCATCGTCAGCGTTTGACGGTAAGTTTTTATTTCCAAAATCCATCATCTCTGTAATATATGTCTATTCATTGCCTTTTATTTCAAAACAGGAATCACAAGATGAAGAGGAGCTCCCAGAAGAAGAAGGAAGGGGTGGACAGACACCTGGAGTGGGCTCACAATTGGTAAGTTTTTGGCATCAAACGCAGAAACACAACATCACACTACACACAACACATAGAAAACAATGTTCTGCAGACCACACACAGCAAACAAATGCCTACATCCAAAGACATAACATTTTTTGTTTTCTTCTCTAGTCTTCCCAATCTGGTGCTCGGCCAAGAGGTCCTCGCAGTGCCTCCCAGGGTCGTCGGCGACAGCAACGCGGCGGTCACCAGCGTGTAAGTATAAATATTTTTGCTTTGTTTTTTTGCACTTTTTATTTCATTTCTTTTGTGGAGGCTAATTGTTATTTTTGTCTTTTTCTTTAACAGCCTTCACAGCGTGCTCCCGACTCTGACGGTGAGGATGGAGGACTCGATGTGGACCACCTCATCGATCTCGTCAGAGAAAGGGAGCCGCTCTGGAATATGGCTGACCGCCGCCACGCTGACCTTATCGTTACCCGACGACTCTGGGAGGAAATCTGTTCGCTCCTTGTGGGCCGCTGGGAGGACCTCGATGTTCGGGCCCAGATTAAAGAGCGTAAGTATATACAGTACCGGTTGCTTGATGTAAACCAGTGTTTCCCGAACTCCAGTCCTCGTGGTCCCCACGGATCATGTGTTCAGGATTTCTATTTACTATGGAAATCCTGAAAACATGACCCCTGGGGACCATGAGGACTGGAGTTTGTGAAACACTGATGTTGTATACTAACCACTCCTTTCTCGTTTCAGGGAACAGAATTGTGAATCGGTGGCGGTCTGTGAGGGATCGTTTCAAGAAGGAGTTCAATAAAGAGATGCGGGCCCCGAGTGGATCTGGAGGACGCAGGAGCAAGTACAAGTACGCACAAGCCCTGTCGTTCCTCCGGGAAACAATGGTCACTAGAAGGTAAATATTACACACCACATGTGAAAAAAAATGTTAGATGTAACTTTTTTTTTTTCAGCCAGGGCCATACCATGTCAGTATTTTAATTGTTTTTTTTTCTCTTTATTCCACAGCACGGTGAGCAGCACTCGGGAGCCTGCACGATTGGACCCTTCTGAGGCGATCCCTGAGGAGACCGGCACCGAGGGACACTTCGACCGCCCCGGTACATCTGCACCTTCCCAGCCTTCCCACACATTCGACCCATCTGTCCCATCCACCAGCACAGGAGCATCGTGACCGCCTACATTACATGAAGCTGCTGGTGAGGAGATCGCTTTCCCTTTACCCCACCCTTCTGCCCCTGCCACCTCTAGTACACCTGCGGGTACTGGGCGACAGCGGCAGAGGGGTCAGGAAAAGAGTTATGCGCAAGAGTTCTTGCATCTGAATGCATCTTTCCAGAACTGTCTAAAAGTCTTGTCAGAGCAAATCTCCGCAGGCTTTCAGCAGATCAACTCCAGCATTCTGGAGGTGAAGACACTTCTGCAAACCATGCATTCAGAAGCAAGATCTTCGCCAAACCACACCTTTTTCAGGTCTGTTGTGGAGCGCATGGCAACACTATCTCCTACCCAGCAGATGCATGTAATGCATTCATGCCACGGTGCTCTACAGCAGGTTACCTCCCAACCTCCACCTCCCACCACTGTAGTTCCTCCACCTGCACCCCCTCCAGCCACTTTCCATCCTCCCCCTCCTATTACATCTGCACCCCCTCCAGCCACTTTCCATCCTCCCCCTCCTATTACATCTGCACCCCCTCCAGCCACTTTCCATCCTCCCCCTCCTATTACATACCAGCAACCTCACCAGTACCATCAACCTCCCCAGTACCAGACATCTCCCCACTTCCAGCAACCTGCCCCGTACCAAACTCCTTCCCCATACAACTTTCCATCAACATCATCTGCTCCTACAGTCCCTGCCCAACCCTCCACTCCACCGCCCACTACCTCTTCTGCCTCCCACATGTCCACCCATTCTGTAGCTTTTTCCACACCTTCACCTCTAACTGTTCCTTCCCCACCACGATCCCAGTCCTCTCTCCACACACCCAGTGTCGAAGTGTCCCGCAGCCCCTCCAGCAGTATTTCCACCCCACACTACACAGATTTGTAATGTGTGTTTTTTAATAAAAATGCCCATTGGGTTTAAAACCTTTATTAAAAAAGTTTTTTGCACTTTAAAAACATTTTACAAAAAAAAAAAAATTTTAAATAAAAGTTAAATTATCGTTTCACAATGGTTGTCTGTCATTTCTTTCTGCGGCGAACTATGTTTAAAAAAAAGGTTAAATACAGGGTATTTCAAATGTAAAAAGGTATTCAAAACCAGGTATATAACTGTGGGTATATTTTAGCTTTTTGCCACAGTTGTGTTCCTGGTTGTGTTTGAAGCATAGTATTTCACCTAAAAAGTTGTGTTTATTGTTGGTGATTTCCTAACAATGTACACAACTTTTGTTAAAAGGTGAAATACTTTGCATAAAACACAACCAGGTACACACCTGTGGCCTAAAGCTAAAAATAGTAAGACCATGACAAGATAGCCAACTTTGGTTGGCAAAGGTATATACTGTTGGTCCAGAAGGTACACAAGTTTGGTTAGGGCACAAATCTTTCACACTCTGTCATCCTGCCAGTGTACTCTGCCTTGAGGTGACAAAGTATAGTGCAAAATTGTCCCTCATTACTGAAACCGTCACAGAACTTCTAGTGGTAATATTTCCAATGACAACATCCATCTTCGCCAGTAACTTGCTCTTCTCTCCAACCTGCACTTTCTTCTCTACAACCTGTCAAAGAAGGGCTGTAGGAACATGCTATATATAGTTTTCCAGTAGCCAATCCCGTTCGGAAGGCCACAAGGGTCAATTTTAAAAACCGGATCCGGCGTAATCCGTCGAAAAATGGATAGAAAAACGGATGAACCGGATGAGACGGATCCGGTTTTGTCTGTCAAGAACAAGACGGATCCGGCAGAAAACCTGATCCGGCACATCAGGTTTTACAAAACATTTGCCGGATCCGGCATTCCGGCATGACGCCGGATCGCGCCTGACGCCGAAAACCTGATGTGTGAAAGTAGCCTTACTGTGAGAGCTATATGTCACATCGCCATCGGATTCGGGGGCTGGTGTTCCTGTCTCGGCCACTGGGAGGCGCCGGACTGTCACGTCGCCGTCAGACTCAGGGGCTGATGTTCCTGCCTCGGCCGCTGGGAGGCACCGGACGCCTTCGACTGGTGGTGCCGGCGATAGAAGGGCTATGTCCTCATGTGGTCCCGCTCCTTTGACGCATGCCTCTGTCATTGGGCATCACCGTGTCTCTCCTGTGGGTGATGGTGGTGACAGAGAAGGGGCCCCTGTGCAGGCGTCTGGTGGGCACAGGCTTGGCTCTTCTGTCAGAGGTGAAGGGGTTGGTGCATCGCTATCTGGCCTGGTTCTGGAGGCGGTCCAGATTAGGTCATCAGGCTGTGAGCCTTTGAGGGATAGCCATATCCTTCAAATACTTTGGAGCCTGTCCTGCAGGCCGCCAGATATAGTCTTGGTTTCCCCAGTGTGCTAGTGTTTATATTGCTATTTTGACTCTGACCTTAGCTTGGATTTCAGACCCTTCTACAGCCTGCCATTTTGTACCTCTGTTGCTCTCCCGGTTTTTGACTCTGACCATGGCCTGGATTTTTGACCCTTCTTCAGCCTGCCGATTTTGTACCTCTGCTTCCCGCCCGGTTTTGACTTGGACTCCTGACTACACTTTCGGTCCCGTTTACTAATCCCTTCCTGGTGACCGTCCTGCTCCAGTCCGCTGCTCTCATAGGCAGCTACCCCTTGGGCTCTGCTGTAATTCCAGATCCCTCTATAGGGGTAAAAGGTCTCGGTGTTGTAGGGAAGGTGACCTGATGGACGGACGGACTTGTCAGAATAGAGAAAGGAAGGTTTGCACAGTTTAGACAGGTGTCAGTTATTACAGTGGGGAAGCAGCTAGAAAAGTGTAGTGGACGTGCAGTGCCTTGGGTTGACCATTAGAGGGCAGGGAGGAGTGTGAGCATAGGACTTGACATCAGCTTAGGGCTTAAGAAACCGTTGGTCATGGGGGGTGGAGTTATAGGGAACCGGGAAAGCTATAAATTTGACAGGAGGGTTCCAGAAAGTTCCAGTCCCCAGGGGGAGCTCAAGTGACAAGGAGACTGTGACAGTTGCCGCAGTGTGAGGAAAACCCAACCAGGGGGACTGAGGAGAAAGGAAGTCAGGGGGGTGGTCCTGACGCAAAGTACCGCAGTACAGACGAGGCCCCGGGGAAACACATACCGAGTTGAAGACAATACCTGACCAGAAAAATTACTGTTGGTGTACGGGCCTAAGGCGTCCACAGTGACTGAGCTGACAGGAACGTCATTAAGCAGAAAGGGACGGTACGTGTATTTACATCCCTGGTGATAAGTACGATGTGTGTGTAACGGGGCCTGGACACGGAGGGCCGTGAAGGGAATTGGTGGTGTATTGTGAGGGCCGTCAGTCGGACTGCGGGAAATAAACTTGGACCTGTTGCACACGAAATCTTGCTTCCAGCTTGTGTCTGTACGTCTCTGTGCGGTATCCAGGGGGACCACCCCCCAGCCCGGCCCACGAACCCTACACTTGGCGTAGGCGGCAGGATCAATGCCGCTAATATAATATCTTCTGCGGCAGGCCTGCCTCTGAGGAGTGGGAACGGACTTGGACTGCACTGTGTGGATTACAAATAACTGTGGATTACAAATTACCAACCAGTGGATTACAAATTGGGAGTGCTGTGGCGTACCTGCGTTGCCAGCAGAGGATCCAGGACGGTACCAGGTTTGGAGCAAGATGGCGGTGCTGCTTCAGCGCAGAGGAGAGGTCCAGGTGCTTGCCATCGTTCTGAATGGACTGGGACCCCCTCCTACGTACCCCTGGGGACAGCGATATGTACAAGGAGGCCGACGCTCCCACATACTGGACCCTGACAGGTGGGTGGAAAGGCCTGCCGTCGCCCCACCCAGCAGAGGGAGTGGCACCGAGGAAAAGATTGGCTGCAGTTGTCGAGGCATCGGCCACCTGGAGTGGCGATGGCAGCGGGAGGTCGAGCTTCTCCAGAAGATCTATACCTCGGAGTCACAAGCAGCCAGTCTGATCTCGGGTGGAGGAGCGGAGCCATGGCGGATCCCACAGGAGCGGCCGCCAAAGATACCAGCAGAGAGCCTCTCCACGGAACCTCAGCCTGGAGGCCAGCCCCACCGGATGGTGGAGTGAAGAGCAAAGACTGCAGGAGCAGCCGCGGAAAGATGTGACGGAGACTGCGGCGCCGGGGAAGGTGAGAGTTCTCCCAGCCCTACCAGTGGCTCCGCAAGCGGCCCCCACCACTCAGCCGCAGCACGCGGCCTCCTGTGATTCTGAAAGTCTGGCCAAGGAAGACCCCACTGTCTATGCGGAGCTGAGGGGCCCCCCCCACTCCCTGCCCCGAGCCACCCTGCCCGGTGACGCCATGCGGAGCCTGTTTCCAGAAGACGCTGTTGCTTTCCCCCTGCAAGGGATGACATCCTCCCTGAAACCAGCTGTTACTCCAGTTATGCCGGCTCCGGTTGAAGCTCCGGATGCAGCCCACCCTGCGGCTGCGGTTATGCCGGCATTGGAACTGGCTGCGGCCTATTTGTCAGGCCCTGTGGCCAACAACCGGAAGACCTGTCTGCCCCTATCTGCCACCCGGCCCCAGCGGCTGCTGGGCCGCAGACATCACCAGCCGCCTCAGCCCTGTTTTTGTCCCCGGCTAAGTCCCGCCCACCGGACTCCCAGGCTCACAACGGACCCTCCGTTTGGGCCGCAGAAGTGGTGAAAAAGAAGAAAGCCAGGGAGCAGGAAGTATGGAACCTGCTTCATGCAAAGGGGGAGGCTGGCATGGCGGCGACACGATCTATGGGACGGCTCGTGTATACGAATATACCCAGGGGGTATGGGTTCATACGCGATCTGGCTACCGGCCAGAAGGTTTATCTTAATGTGGCCTCTATTCGTCACGGCCGGGCTCTACACGAGGGGGACTTGGTGTTGCACTACAAAGAGTACTGTCCCCACGGCTACTACGCGGTAGCTGTGATTGCTGAGTCCGAAGGTCACAAGCCCCCGTAGAAAGAACTCACAGGACACTCCTTACATCCCGGGAGCTCCACGGCTGTGGACCACGCTGCCGGCCACTAGGAGGTGGCTTGAACTTTCGAATTTTCGTTGCACCATTGTGCAAATCACAAGGACAGTTTGCGTCCAAGTTAATGAAAAAAAAAGTTTAATATAAAAATTGAAGTTTTTGTGTGTTAAGCCTGACAAAAGCGGGGATGTAACGAGAGAGGAAGTGTCCATGTTAAAGTAAGGGGGAGGAGAAAATCTGTTATGTTTATGTTTATTATATGTTGGTTTTAACAAGCAATATAAAAAATGTAAGAAAATGGGGTACTTGTGATATTATAGAGTTGTTCTGATGTATGATATGCACAAGAAAATGCGACAGGTCCGGGTAAGGGAAGGTCTGTGTGACCAAAGGGAAGTGTGAGATCCAAAGGGGTCTACGTGTTGAGAAGGTCTGGGAGACCGAGATGCCGACTATGATGTGTAACCAAAAGAAAGGCAAAGAGATGGAAGACGTGAGAAAGACAGTCGTCCTAGGTCAGGTCCCTGATACCACGGACACCCCTGAAGGAAGAAGGCGGACGCCGACAATGATCTGGTAGGTGTAAGGCCTCGATCATGGCGTACTGGATAGTGGAAGGTGACAGAAGGGGAGAGTAGGGGAAGGTACACGCCGGAAAGGGAATCCAGGTGTACCTAGCCCAATTTGAAAGACATTGTCATGTGGCGTGCGCACTGGCGAGTAGCAGTAGGCTGCTCGTAACATGGTGCTCCCGGTTTGATTCGGCCCCCGCGGGTAGTGGGTCTGGCCCAACAGCTGGTCTGACAACAGAAGGTAGGGTAAGCTTCAGAACGATGAAGGCAGGGATTACGATTGTCGAGGAAGACAATAGAAAAAGGAAGGGGAGTGTAGGGAAGGTGACCTGACAGACGGACTTGTCAGAATAGAGAAAGGAAGGTTTGCACAGTTTAGACAGGTGTCAGTTATTACAGTGGGGAAACAGCTAGGAAAGTGTAGTGGACGTGCAGTACCTTGGTTTGACCATTAGAGGGCAGGGAAGAGTGTGAGCATAGGACTTGACATCAGCTTAGGGCTTAAGAAACCGTTGGTCATGGGGGGGCGGAGTTATAGGGAACCGGGAAAGCTATAAATTTGACAGGAGGGTTCCAGAAAGTTCCAGTCCCCAGGGGGAGCTCAAGTGACGAGGAGACTGACAGTTGCCACACTGTGAGGAAAACCCAACCAGGGGGACTGAGGAGAAAGGAAGTCAGGGGGGTGGTCCTGACACGAAGTACCGCAGTACAGACGAGGCCCCGGGGAAACACATACCGAGTTGAAGATGATACCTGACCAGAAAAATTAGTGTTGGTGTACGGGCCTAAGGCGACCACAGTGACCGAGCTGACAGGAGCATCGTTAAGCAGAAAGGGATGGTACGTGTATTTACACCCCTGGTGATAAATACGGTGTGTGTGTAACGGGGCCTGGACACGGAGGGCCGTGAAGGGAATTGGCGGTGTATTGTGAGGGCCGTCAGTCGGACGGCGGGAAATAAACTTGGACCTGTTGCACCCGAAATCTTGCCTCCAGCTTGTGTCTGTACGTCTCTGTGCGGTATCCAGAGGGACCACACCCCAGCCCGGCCCATGAATCCTACACTGTTTCTCAGGGTGCTGTCTTACTTGCAGCTCAGACTCGCACCAGACGGACGTCACATTATATCTGGCCCAAAATCGTTTTTATATATCCAGTATATATATATATATATATATATATATATATATATATATATATATATAAATAAAAGCATTACCTTACCTTTTCCCTGAATTTATTTTTCTCTCCTGCCTCGCTTTCTCTGAGTTGATTCTGTAGCTAAAGCACCTGTGTCCAGCTTCATTGCTCAGCCCTGTGGAGGATCACTCCCATCATCTTGCACTAACATGCTGCACAAGCCACAGTCTGGAGACCTCTGGGAAAATGCTGGAAGTCAGAAGTTTTCACTCCCGGGACATCAGCACCTGGGTAGCTCTGGTAATGCCTGCCCAGGTGCCCAGGTATTGCCTGCTGATGCGGCTAAAGTCTTTTTACCTATTTCTTTGTCCTACCTTAAGAAATCTGTGTGTTTGGAGGCTTATGTAGATAGTGGTTCTGAAGGGAACTTCATAGATTTCCTGGTAGCAAGGAATCTTGGCTTACCACTGCTAAGGCTTAATGCCCCCATTAAAACCACTGCGATTAATGACACATCTGTTGTCCAGGGTGGAGTGGAGTTTGTCACTGAGGAAGTATTAATGTCAGTGGGATCATTACATGCTGAACATGTGTCATTTTTTGTTATCAATAATTTATCATCCACAGTTATTCTGGGTATACCATGGTTACGCAAACATAATCCAGTCATTGACTGGCACTTGGGTGATATTGTGTGCTGGAGCCCAGAGTGTCAGGACAACTGTATATCGCTATCAGTGAACCAAGTTAAAGTCAAACCTCCCTTTGTACCTTATGCTTTCAGGGATTATGAGGATGTCTTTTCTATATTAGAATCAGAGAAATTACCCCCTCACAGAGAGTATGATTGCCCTATAGACTTGATATAGGATTCTCGTCTCTCACAGGGGAGTATATTTAATCTCTCTGGTCCAGAGCATCAGGCCATGAAAAACTACATAGCAGACAGTTTACATAAAGGGTTTATTAGACCATCCACCTCACCAAATGGGGCCGGGTTCTCTTTTGTGGAAAAGAAAGATGGTGGTCTCAGACCTTGCATTGATTACCGTGCGTTAAATGCAATCACTGTGAAAAACCAGTATCCGCTTCCACTCATACCTGATCTTTTTAATCAGCTGTTGGGAGCCTGTTGGTTTACTAAGCTTGACCTCCGAGGAGCATATAATCTTGTTCATATAAAAAAGGGAGATGAGTGGAAAACCTCGGCCACTTTGAGTACCTCGTAATGCCGTTCGGGCTCAGTAATGCACCTGCAGTGTTTCAGAATTTTGTGAACGATATCTTCAGAGACATCTGTGGGGTATATGTAGTTGTTCATTTGGATGACATCCTGATTTATTCTGCTGACCTTATGACGCACGTCCAACATGTCTGTTCTGTCCTCCAGAGACTTAGAGAGCATTCTCTATTCGCCAAACTAGAGAAATATGTTTTCATGGCTGAGGAGGTACAGTTTCTGGGATACATTGTGTCAGCTTAAGGGTTTCGCATGGATCCTGCTAAGATCCAACCCAATAAGGAATGGGTACAACCCAAGTCCCTAAATGTGCTACAGCAATTTTTTGGTTTCACCAATTACTATCGTAAATTCATTAAAAGTTTTTCTGAGATAGCCAAACCACTCACTGATTTGACTCGAAAAGGAGCGGATGTGGTTAACTGGAAGCCTGAAGCACTTCATGCATTTTCTGTATTAAAGGAATGTTTCTCCTCTACCCCCGATATTGGTTCAGCCTGATCTGGACCGCCCCTTTGTTGTAGAGCTAGATGCCTCTGAAGTTGGAGTAGGAGCAGTGCTATCGCAAGCACTGCATCCCTCACTCAACTTTGTCCATGTGCCTTCTTTTCTTGAAAATTCTCTTCCACCAAGAGGAATTATGATATAGGTAATCAGGAATTATTGGCAATCAAATGGGCCTTTGAGGAATGGCGCCACTTCCTCGAAGGTGCCAAACAGAAGATCACCGTAATTACTGACCACAAGAACCTGACCTACTTGGAGTCAGCAAAAAGACTGAATCCTAGACAGGCAAGGGGGGCCTTGTTCTTCTCTATATTTGATTTTGTGATCACCTTCCAACCAGCTACTAAGAATGTAAGGGTTGATGCCCTTTCTCAAAGTTTTTGCCCCTCACAGCTCGAGGACTGTGAACCGACTCCAATATTAGCCAACGGGATTGTTATTTCGGCTGTGTCTTTGGATCTTCAGGAAGAAATCCATAGATCCTCATAACAAGCCCCCTGAGACTACTCCTCCCCAAAAATTATTGTCCCGGCCACATTCCACCTTCAAGTTCTGAAGGAATCGATTGATTCTGTCCTTGTAGAGCATCCAGGTTTCAATAACACCATCAGACTTGTAACCAGGAATTTTTGGTGGCCAACTATAGTAAAGGACTGTAAGGACTATGTACTGGCTTGTGAAACCTGTGCTTGCGCTAAGTCTCCCCATAAATGTCCTGCCGGGTGGCTCCAGTCCTTGCCTACCCCTGAGGGTCCTTGGACTCACATCTCCATAGACTTTATTACTGACTTACCGCTCTCAGAAGGGAAGACGTGAATCTGGGTGGTGGTAGATAGATTCAGTAAGCAGTGTCGTTTTGTTCCTCTGTCGGGATTACCTAATTCCACGACCATGAGCAAACTGTTAATTACTCATGTTGTACGACTGCATGGTGCTCCTGTGAATATTGTGTCCGACAGGGGTACCCAGTTCGTTTAGAAATTTTGGAGGCCATTCTGTAAACGGATTGGAATTGAATTGTCCTTCTCCTCTGCCTATCACCCTGAAACCAATGGTCAAACCGAGCGCACCAACCAAGCTCTTGAACAGTATCTCCGTTGTTATGTCTCTGAGCATCAGTCCGATTAGGTGGAACACCTGCCGTTAGCAGAGTTTGCCATGAATAATCAGTACCAGGAGTCCATCAAGACTACCCCTTTTTACTGTATTCATGGGCTGCACCTGCGCTTTGGTTAATTCTTTTCTAAGAGGTCAGAGCTCCCTGGGGTAGAAAGATCCATACATCAGTTAAAAACTATCTGGTCAGGAGTCAACATAAACTTAAAAGGGTCTCAGGCTAGACAAGCTTCTTCTGCTAATAGACGGCGCTCCAAAGGCCCGCGCCTGGGAGTTGGAGACAAACTCTGGCTTTCTACCAGGAATATTAAGCTTAAAGTGCCGTCTGCCAAACTGGGTCCCAGGTTTATTGGTCCATATGAAATTATTGAGGTGATTAACTCAGTAGCCTTTCGTCTGAAACTCCCTCAATCATTTAATCTGCCTAATGTATTCCATAAGTCCCTTCTCAAATTGTACTGCTCTCCGATTCATCCTGTCCAGTCCCCTCCTCCTCCTGTTTTGGTCGGGGGTGCCTTGGAATATGAAGTCCAAAGAATCCTTGACTCCCACTTAGAGAGAGGATCCGTGCAGTATCTGGTGCACTGGAAGGGCTACGGTCCAGAGGAAAGGTCCTGGGTGCCTGCCAGTAATGTTCATGCCAAGGCTTTGATCAGGAAGTTTCATCTCCTTCATCCCAACAAACCGGGTTTTGATTTTGAACCTCTGCTGCCCGCCCGGGTTTGACTTGGACTCCTGACTACGCTTTCGGTCCCGTTTATTAATCCCTTCCTGGTGACCGTCCTGCTCCTGTCCGCTGCTCTCATAGGCAGCTACCCCTTGGGCTCCACTGTAATTCCAGATCCCTGTATAGGGGTAAAGGGTCTTGGGGTTTCTCGGGGTGCTGTCTTACTTGCAGCTCAGACTCACACCAGACGGACGTCACACTATAGCTGTTATTATCCTCTAATGGAGCTTAATGGCGGCTTCTTTATTGTGGGGCAAGATTGCATTTTCAGCAATACTATTTTTACTTCCGTTTGACTTTTTGATCGCATTTTATCCCACCATTTGTTCTTATGTTATTTTGAAAAAGCATAGTTTGGGTCATTACAGATGCGGCGATACTAAATATGTGTACTTTTTTTGTTTATTTTTACATAAATATACCTTTTTATTTGTATAATATTTTCATTTTTCAATTTAATTTGTGATATTTTTAAAATATTTTTACAACTTTTTTTTATATCTTTTTAACAGTTTTTTTACTTAGTGACTCTATGGGTCTTTAACTTTTACTAGTCTGATCACTGATATAATGCATTGCAGTGAAGCAGCATTGCAATGCATTACCCCTATCAATATTATACTGATAGAAACCTCTTAGACCAATTCTCTTGGCATGGTCCAATAGGCTTGCAGTAGCTGGCTGACCTGGAAGTCTTTATGACAACCTTGGGTTGCCATGAGAATAATAGGCCCCTCATGATGAGGTCAGGGGGATCGCAAGGGAGAGGGAGCCCCATTCAACTCTTAGACTCCCAAATGCTGTGATCAATATTGATCACTGCATTTAGGGGGTTAAACAGACAGGGGCAGTGTGGGTACCAGTCCTGGCAGTGAGACCTGTGGCCTGAATATAACATAAGCCAAGATTCCATAGGCAATCACGAGGGCACAGCTTCTGTGCCACGCACGATTGCCATAAAGTGCCCATACATCAAAGGTGGGGAACCCCCCCTACCCGACTGACATATGGGAGCATCAAAGGTCATAAAGTGGCTAAAGGAGTTGCCCGAAGTGAAAGTAATTTTCATACTAAATCCTGATTGTCATGACTCAGGTTGTCAGGTGACCTGGGACCAGGGGCTCCTTCCCTGTCCCTAACACTAGGGGGCACCTTTTTCCCTGGGGAACTTCTGAAGGTGAAGATGCCGAGGCCACATCCATGCTTTATCTCCTGAATTCGCCCTCTGTCTGTACCCTTCCCCTACCCAGGGAAGAGGGGAGTAGCTGAGCACTGTAGTACACCAACCAGACAAACAAGGTAGCACGAATAGGGGAAACGGAAAATACCAGGCATACAAATATTCACTCACACGTAACAGAGGAATGCACCGAGGAGTGGAGGATGAGGTAAAACCAAAGTAGGAGTAGGAAAGGGAATTATCACACTTACTAAACCAAGCAACAGTCACGGATAAATCCACCAAACGCCTTCTCTAATAACCACTAACAACTTTCCTCCAAGCCATGCAGCATAAGCTAACTCTGACAAGTTGTGCCAGTCTGGACCCAGATTATATAGGGGATAGGAGTGACTAACCATGCTCAGCTGAGAGCCCTAGCTCCCAGAGTTCCCAACATGGCCAATTAACTCCTGTACAGCCAAAAGAAATTTATACCATTTGAAAAGAAGGTGATGGGCGGATACTTGAATGTTTGGGTTGGCCGAATAGTTAAAACAGTTCACTGATGCACAGCGCAAAGGAACTAGCCCCGCCATTGAAACGAGCAGTACTGATGATGAGGGGCCAGGGGCTATGGCAGTGACCGCAGCCTCAGCACCCTGATGACACTTCTTTGAGTATCCCAGCATGCACTTGGATTCTCAAACGTTCATCACAAAGGAAGTGAAAAAAAGTGGAAATGTGGGTGGGGTCTATATGCTAGGGCTGCTTGTAAGTGCCTGTCTGGCCCCGATGGCATGCCAGGTGAAATCAAGGTCTCAGCCCCATGAGACAAAATATTATGTTATCAGATACAGTAATGAAAATCTGTATATTTTCCTTTAGTCTTTCTACAGGTGTTCTTTATTACAGTAATCTCTCACTGCTTTTCCTATACAGTCGCTCCCCCTCTCCTGTGGATGCTTCATCTTTCTGTGCACTGCACCTTCTATTATTCTTCTCTCTGATTCTGACACCCGCCCCCTCTGTTTTCTTCTTTCTTGTCTCAGAATGTCTGTTTCATCTCACCATCTTGTAATCTCCCAAAGTGTCTTTTCACTATTTCTTGTAGGAGAAAACCACAGAAACACTTCTACATTCTAAACATTTTATAGAACTTTTTATTATAATAAAATGATTGCTACTATTAACATAGTAACATAGTTATTGAGGTTGAAGGGAGACTTTGAGTTCATCTAGTTCAACCCATATCCTATCCTAACTTGCCCTAACATGTTGATCCAGAGGAAGGCAAAAAAAACCCATGTGGCAACAGTAAGCTTCACATTGGGGAAAAAAATTCCTTCCCGACTCCACATAGGGCAATCAGACTAGCTCCCTGGATCAACGCAATATTAAGGAGACTAGTGTATATACCCTGTAATATTATTCTTTTCAAGAAAGGCATCCAGTCCCTTCTTAAATTTTAGTAGTGAATCACTCATTACAACATCATATGGCAGAGAGTTCCATAGTCTCATTGCTCTTACAGTAAAGAATCCGCGTCTGTGAGTATGCTTAAACCTTCTTTCCTCCAGACGTAGAGGATGCCCCCTTGTCCCCGTCACAGGTCTAAGAGTAAAAAGATCATTAGAAAGGTCTTTGTAATGTCCCCACATATATTTATACATTGTAATAAGATCACCCCTAAGCCTTCGATTCTCCAAACTAAATAACCCCAAGTGTAATAACCTGTCTTGGTATTGCAGACCCCCTAGTTCCCTAATAACCTTGGTCGCTCTTCTCTGCACCCGCTCCAGTTCAGCTATGTCTTTCTTATACACCGGAGACCAGAACTGTACACAGTATTCTAAGTGTGGTCGCACTAGTGACTTATATAGAGGTAAAATTATGTTCTCCTCATGAGCATCTATGCCTCTTTTAATGCATCCCATTATTTTATTTGCCTTTGCAGCAGCTGCTTGACTCTGGCCACTAAATGTGAGTTTGTCGTCCACCCATACACCCAGGTCTTTTTCAGTGACTGTTTTGCCCAGTGTTTTACAATTAAGCATATAATTATACAACTTGTTCGTTCTACCCAAGTGCATGACCTTACATTTATCCCCATTAAAGCTCATTTGCCATTTATCAGCCCAAGCTTCTAGTTTACATAAATCCTCCTGTAATATAAAATTGTCCTCCTCTGTATTGATTACCCTGCAGAGTTTAGTGTCATCTGCAAATATTGAAATTCTACTCTCTATGCCCCCTACAAGGTCATTAATAAATATGTTAAAAAGAAGCGGGCCCAAAACTGACCCCTGTGGTACCCCACTGCTAACCGTGACCCAGTCCGAGTGTGCTCCATTAATAACCACCCTTTGTTTCCTATCCCTGAGCCAGCTCTTAACCCACCTACACATATTTTCCCCTATCCCCATTGTTCTCATTTTATGTATCAACCTTTTGTGTGGCACCGTATCAAAAGCTTTTGAAAAGTCCATGTACACCACGTCCACTGCATTCCCTTGGTCCAGTCCGGAACTTACCTCTTCATAAAAGCTTATCAGATTAGTCTGACAGGAACGGTCTCTTGTAAACCCATGTTGATATTGGGTCATAAGGTTATTCTTCTCCATATACTCCAGTATAGTATCTCTTAGAAAACCCTCCAGGATTTTACCCACAGTTGAGGTTAAACTTACTGGCCTATAATTTCCAAGTTCAGTTTTTGTCCCCTTTTTGAATATTGGCACCACATTTGCTATACGCCAGTCCTGTGGTACAGACCCTGTTATTATGGAATCTTGCTAGAATTAACATTTGTGTTCTTATATACTAAATCTCTCATTTCAGTTTGGACCTTGCTTGACATCATCGTCGACACACATATACACTCGTTTTTATATTATACAATCTAATATATAAAGCTCAAGTGTGTGTGTGTATGTATGTACAGTATGTGTGTGTGTGTGTATGTCCGGGATTGGCATCCGCACAGTCGCAGCTACAGCCACAACATTTTGCACAGTCACACGTCTGGACCCGAGAGTGTCCTAAGCTATGTTGTGAGGCGAAATTTTAACCCTGCGCATTCCAATTCACCAAACAATTTTGCCCCTATCTACATAATGGGGAAAAAGTGTGTGTGTGAATCAAGCCCCACCCCTCATTATGATGTCATAATGGTTGCCATGGCGACGCTGATGTCATCATAGGTTGCAAGCCCCGCCGCTCATTATGATGTCAAAATGGTTGACTATAGGATGGAGGATGTGTGATGGGTATATGGGCACTGGACTATGGGATGGAGGATATGTATGACGGGTATATGGGCACAGGACTATGGGATGGAGGATGTGTGATGGGTATATGGGCACTGGACTATGGGATGGAGGATATGTATGATGGGTATATGGGCACGGGACTATGGGATGGAGGATATGTATGATGGGTATATGGGCATGGGACTATGAGATGAAGGATGTGTGATGGGTATATGGGCATGGGACTATGGGATGGAGAATATGTATGATGGGTATATGGGCACTGGCCTATGGGATGGAGGATGTGTGATGGGTATATGGGCACTCGACTATGGGATGGCGAATATGTATGATGGGTATATGAGCATGGGACTATGGGATGGAGAATATGTATGATGGGTATATGGGCATGGGACTATGGGATGGAGAATATGTATGATGGGTATATGGGCATGGGACTATGGGATGGAGAATATGTATGATGGGTATATGGGCATGGGACTATGGGATGGAGGATGTGTGATGGGTATATGGGCACTCGACTATGGGATGGAGGATATGTATGATGGGTATATGGGCACGGGCCTATGGGATCATGGATATGTATGATGGGTATATGGGCACGGGACTATCGGATGGAGGATAATTATAATTTGCTATAACTAACCACAGTTCGTTACTATGCCCCGGCAGCGCCGGGCTCTTCAGCTAGTTCTTATATAGATGAGCAGCCAACCCTTCACAATAGGAAAAATAAATGTTATCTTCTAATATTATGCCTTAATTATGGTAAACTAGGAACTGATACATATTCTTTTTTCCACATCTTATTTTCTGACAGTTGATCTTGTATTTTTTTTCACTACATATAATATTCAGTATGTAAAATATGTCATAAGCCATCATTATGAGTAGCTAATAAGAGCACCACATAAAGCCCCCCACAGCCCCACCCCAGAGCAAGAGAATCTCATTAACTGAAAACTGAAAATAAAGATTAAACAACAAGCACAAGCTGGATTTCATCAACCAAGGTAACATTTTAATCAGTATAGCGGCACCAACCTGACACAGGTAGGTTACTGCGCACAATCCTGCTGACAGGCTTCCTTTAATAACAAAGACCCCAAACTGCATTTTGTGCTTACTTTTTCTAATATTTAACCCCTTACCGACCACTGATATACCTTTTAACTGGGTACTTAAACTACAGGGCCACTTTTTAATGGTGCTGAGGTTTAAGGTTACAATACCCCCCAGTGTCGGAATTTCTCTGTGGTCTCGGCTGCCAGGGGTAGCCAAACACCAGAGAACATGATTCAGGTTGGTTTTTACTGACCCCGGTGTTGTGATTGCCATTATTAATGGTATAATGGTGACCGCAAAAACAAAGTCATATTCTCCATTTAATTTCTCGCTCCTCTGATGTGATCGCACATCAGGAGAGAGAAATAGGGTCCCCGATCTCCCCCGGTAGCTCCTGGTGTCCCTGGACCCTTCTGCTTCCCCCCATGGCTGCCAGAGTCTTCTTCTGGGAAGAAAATGGCGGGCGCATGTGAAGTACGCCCCCCCAATATCTGCTAGCCGACACCCGGCAACAATAGGAGAGCTTTCCTATTGGTTCATTTTGGTCACTGTGATAGACCCTTTCACAGTGATAAAAAAAAATAGTAAATCACCCCCTTAGCTAGGAAAAAATAGTAAAATAAAAAAATGTATTTATTTCCATCTTCCCATTAGGGTTAGGGTTGCGTCTAATGTTAGGGTTAGAGTTGGGGATAAAGTTAGGGTTGGGACTAAAGTTAGAGTTAGGGTTATGGTTGGGGCTAGGGTTAGAGCTAGGGTTAGGGTTGGGATTAGGGTTAGAGTTGGGATTATGGGTAGGGATGTGATAAGTTTGTGGCTATGGTTAGGGTTGGGATTAGGGTTGTGGATAGGGTTATGGTTTGGAATAGGAGGAGGGGTGTGTTGGGGCTTGGGTTGAAGTTAGAATTGCAGGGTTCCCACTGTTTAGGCACATCAGGGGCTGTCCAAATGCAACATGGCGTCCGATCTCAATTCCAGTCAATTCTGTGTTAAAAAAGTCTCCTTCCTTTCCGAGTTCTGCCATGCGTCCAAACAGTGGTTTGCCCCCACTGGGATATTGGTGTACTCAGGAGAAATTTCAACTTTTGGGGTCTAATTTCTCCTCTTACCCTTGGGAAAATAAAACTTTGAGGGCGAAAAGATCATTTTTGTGGAAAAAAATGATTTTTTATTTTCACGGCTCTACGTTATAAACTTCTCTGAAGCACTTGGGGTTCAAAGTGCTCATCACACATCTAAATAAGTTCCTTAGGGGGTCTAGTTTCCAAAATGTTGTCACTTGGGGAGGTTTCACTGTATAGGCACATCAGGGGCTCTCCAAATGCGACATGGCGTCCCATCTCAATTCCAGCCAGTTCTGCATTGAAAAAGTCAAATGGCGCTCCTTCCCTTCCAAGCTCTGCCGTGCGCCCAAACAGTTTTTTACACCATCATTTGGGGTATCAGCGCATTCAAGAGAAATTGCACAACAAATTTTGTGGTTCATTTTCTCTTTTTACACTTGTGAAAATTAAGAAAAATGGTTCTGACGTAAAATGTTTTTGAAAAATAGTTAAAATGTTCATTTTTTCCTTCCACATTACTTCAGTTCCTGTAAAGCACATAAAGGGTTAATAAACTCCTTGAATGTGGTTTTGAGCACCTTGAGGGGTGCAGTTTTTAGAATGGTGTCATTTTTGGGTATTTTCTGTCATTTACACCCCTAAAAGTGACTTCAAATGTGATGTGGTCCCTAAAAAAAGGTTTTGTAAACTTTGTTGTAAAAATGAGAAATCGCTGGTCAAATTTAAACCCTTATAACTTCCTAACAAAAAAAAATTGTTTCCAAAATTGTACTGATTTAAAGCAGACATGTGGGAAATGATATTTATTAAGTACAGTATTTTGTGTGACATCTCTCTCTGATTTAAGGGCATAAGAATTAAAAGTTTGAAAATTGCAAAATTAAAAAAAAATTTTCGCCATATTTGCATTTTTTGATAAATAAACGCAAGTCATATTGAAGAAATGTTACCACTAATATGAAGTACAATATGTCACAAAAAACAGGTTCAGAATCAGCAGGATCCGTTAGGCTTAGGCTGTTTGCCCACGATGCAGATTTGCAGCGGATCCGCAGTGGATTTTACCGCGCAGAAACGTTGCATTGTGATGTACAGTAGCCTTAAAATCAATGAAAAAAAAAACGCTGTGCAGACGCTGCGGATTTTTCCACGCGGTTTTCCTGCGGTACAAAATCCGCAGCATGTTACTTCTTTTGTGCGGTTTTCCATCTCCCCTGTCACCAAATCTGCAGGAGGAAAACCACACAAAAACCGCAAAAAAAAAAACGCAGGAAAAATGGAAGAAATCCGCAGGAAAAATGCAGGTCATTTGACCTGCGGATTTCTTCCATTCTGCGCGGAAAAATCCGCAGGGCTAAAAAGTCCGTCTGCACTCAGCGTCTGCACAGCGTTTTTTTTTTCATTGATTTTAAGGCTACTGTACATCACAATGCGGATATGCAGCGTTTCTGCGCAGAAAAATCCGCTGCGGATCCGCTATATATCCGCATCGTGTGCACACAGCCTAAAGTGTTCCAGAGTTATAACCTCATAAAGTCACAGTGGTCAGAATTGTAAAAATTGGCTTGGTCATTAAGTAGAAAATTGGCTCTGTCACTATGGGGTTAAATTTGATTGGTGATCTTAAACATTTATGTGTAGCAAACATGCAAAAGAACAGGAAATCTGGAATAGGGCACTTCACACAACTGTATAACAATGTATTTCTATGGTCCTTGTATACTGAGGTGAAGAAAGATTTTTTTTTTGCGCTATAAATGTAGTAAAAATAACAATAAGCCATTACAAAAATGCAGTTTGTTTTCTCTGAGTCTCTACAGGTCTCAAACTCACAACCTTAAAGGGAATCTGTCACCCTTTTTTTGGCTTGCAGCTGCCGGCATAGACATCGGTGCAAATAAAATATAGGAACAAAAAGCGCAATAGGGTCTTATCCGGGTTATTGTTAGAAGAATAAATAAAAATTCACTCATCCTTTCCAGGAGAGGTTCAGGCATATAAGATCCGTAGTCAGCTTGCTGCACGTCCAAAGGTCAACTCCGTGACCGCCAGAATTTCAGATTTTTATGGAATAAATTCATGGACTTCAGTGCGCTGCTTGACAAATTCACGAATCCAGGTTATGAGAAAGATTAACTGTTTATTAATTAGGGAAATAAACAGTTAATCTTTCTCATAACCTGGATTCGTGAATTTGTCAAGCAGCGCACTGAAGTCCATGAATTTATGACATAGACATCGGGGCTTATCTACAGCATTCTGTAATGCTGTAGATAAGCCTCCGATGTAACCTGAAAGATAAGAAAAACGAGTTAGATTATGCTCACCGGGATGGGTGGTCCAGTCCGGTGGGTGTTGCGGTCCGGTCCGACGCCTCCCTTCTTCATGTGATGACGTCCTCTTCTCCCGTCCTGTAGTGGCTGCGGCTCCATTGTAAAAGGGGAATAAAGTCTATTGATGATTCGTGACGCCATTAAGCCGATGCTGCATGCAGATCCTCTGGGACTGATGGTGTAGTGCAGCTGTGATGTTGTAGCCCTCCACAGGCAGGGCTGTAGTCCCAGGGCAGTGTAGATGAAGAGATAGGGAAGAGGCGCAGGCTGTGTGGTGTTTGGCGGAACCTCAGCAGTATCACTGTTGATCAACACATACACAAGTCTTCATCTCAAGGCCATGCACCTTGAGATACATTACGATCATTCAGCATCCTACTCCTATCAGGACACTGGAAATGCTTATACGCCTGTCCTGGACCATCCACACAGTGCCCCCTAGCGGACACAGTGGTCACTATACCACATACCTCCCCCCTCTGTTCAAACTTGTGGGGTTCAACACACAACATTACCCCGGGATCTCGAGAGCAGGCACTCATTAAACCTTGCCCCACAGGTCGAGAGAACCATCTCCGTCTGTCATCCGGCCTCATTTCTACGTTAGGCCTCCCCGCCCCCAGCAGTCAGAATATCAGCCCTGATCTTTGGCCCTCCAGTCACAGTCTGTCTGCGTCATCAGACACTGTTTAGTCACCACACTCCTTTCTCTCACCGACCGGCTCTCCCGGTTGGTGCGGTCATAAGTCTTAATTGAGCCTACTGTCTGGCCTGAATCTAACCCATTCAGCGTCCCACAGGAACTATGGTCTCTCAGCCTCATATGGCCCGTCGAACTGCCACTTGCTGACATTCTTCGGCCACCTGCCATGTCACTACTTGGAGAAACTCTTCGGGTCCTTACATTTTGGGTTGAAGGCGGCCGCCACCTGGTGTTCCGTACCTCTTTATTGATCCGCCGACGGTCCAGCCTCAACTGCTCAATCTCTTGCAGGTACCCAACTCGATACTCCAATAGCATCCGAAAGTTTCTCAGGCTTTCCACGGAGCCAACCACCAGAATTGGGATCCTACCCTCTTCACTGGATAGCTGGTCTTCATCATCAGGAGGGATCCTCACCCTCACCACACCGGAGAGATTTACAAGGTCTTGCATTACCTTCCTGAATCTTCCAATGATTCTCCCAATCAGACCTTTGGGTACTGGAACTATATCTTTCCGCAAACCCACCCGATCCATAGCCTCCCTTGCTAACTCTAGGTATCGAGCAGCTTTCATATTACTCCATCTGACCAGCTGTTTGATGTGGAGACATTGCAAATGCATCTCTTTTAGGACAGCTACCCAGTTTGCTGTATCTTCCCTGGCTGATATTATCACCAATTGCCAAGTCTCAGGTGCCCAGTGCACCTTGCATGCCTTGACCGCCTCTTTGAAAGCCTCATGCACTCCTTCCTCAGCACAGGATTCTTGCATGACTTTGGGTACCTCGATCACAGATTTGAAAGTCGTGGTCTTGCTCTCTTCCTGGACAGAAGGCTCTGGCTTTACCACGGACACTTCCCTTACTACAGTTGTCCCGATCGGGTGACTGTCTTCTTCAGTTCTTAGCTCACAAACTTAATGAGATTTTATCTCTTCACGACCCTTTGCCAAGATGGATACTGGCAGTTCCGTCTTGTTATCACTCAGGCCCGGCCGCTGTACATCTTCGTCCAAGCTCTTCTCCCACAGAAGACCTTTTACTACTCCTCTGAGTTCTTCCATCTCTTCCCTAAGGGTCTTGTTCACCTTTTGCCACATTGACAGGTGACCTTTGAGCTCAGAGACTTCTTTCTCTAGCTCTTCTATTCTGTGGTCCCTTTCTCTCTCAGAGCCACAGTCACCCCCAGAGTCTGAGTCACCCCGATCTGTCGAGTAATCCTTCCAGTTACCTACTATCCGTGTGAATACTTCAGCCGTCTTATCAATCAGGTCAACGTCAGTCCTGTCACGAGATGTCAGGCCCGTCCATTGGGCAGACGTACCCCTTCTTTCGGTCACATCTGCCTCTGACCTGTCCATGTCAGGAGCCGTCACCGTCTTAATATCTGTTAGGCCAACATTAGAAATGTCTCCAACCTCCTGCCATATATGATCAAACACGATAAAGTCCCGGCCCCTCCCCAAGGCATACACTAAGTCAGGTGGTATCCCGTCACCTTGGCACTCACCACTTATGGACCCCTCAAACAATACACTGTCTACCGCATAGTTCACCATTACCCCATGTTTACAGCGAACCAGGACCATTTTCTCGGCCAGACAGAAAGTGAGAGGAGTTCCTGTCAGAGTCACCTGACTCTGAGTCCAGCCGACCCGAGACTCCTTCTCGGTGCAGCATTACAGTACACACATGTGGCCCGTCGTTATCTGGAAAGAATATCCCACATTCTGAAAAAGTCATAAACAAACATTTCTGTTCCTCTTTTGACACTCCAGCCCCTCTCTGGACCACCCCGATTTGGGTCACCGCCCCCATCTGGGACTTCACCCTCTTTTGGGTTACCACCCCGATTTGGGTCGCCGCCCCCTTTCGGGACTTCCCCATGTCCGTTCTACAGGTCTCCTTAGACCACAGTTCACACACAACAGTTTATGTCTTTAACGATACCACACAAGTTCTTGTTGGCACGACCACAGCTCCTGCTGTCACCGATTACCGACACCTCCGGCTGCCGTTCACACACAGCTGCTGGTGTCACCTTCATAACCCCGCCAAGTTACAGCAAGCTGCTTGTCACCTTCTTGACCCCCACTGAGCCACCGCAGGCAGACTTGAAGGGGAAAAGAAAAAAAAAAAAAAAAAACACACATGCAACACAAAACTCATGTGTCCTGTCTGTGTGCTATTCAGGATGCCTGTCTCTTCCTGAGACCGTCCAACACACAGGGCGCACCGGGTGCTATTCAGGGAGCCGACCCTCCTCCCAGGGTTTCCCAACACACCGGCCTCACCAGGTCCAGGGGCTCGGTGGGTGCTATTCAGGACATCTGTCTCCGCCTGAGACTGTCCAGCACTTACGCCTCACCAGGTCCAAGGTCATACAACGTGCTCCAGGGATCCGATTCTTCTCCCAGAACCTCCCAACACTGACCCTCCAGGACCTTGCTCACTGAACCCTCCAGGTACACAGTCTCTCTCACTGACCAAAGTCAGTACAACACAGACACCTGTCTGTTACCTGTGTCGGCCACACAGGTTCTCGGGTACCTCTTATCCACAGAGGCACCCTATAGCAATCACCAGTCTCTTTCTCTGACCCCGGTCAGCACATCACACGGTTTTCACGTCCGACACCTGTTGGCAGAGCAGGTTCTTGGACCCTTTACTGCAGAGGTGTCCTATAAGTCTTTTCCACTGAACCGAATTTTGCAGTCCTCGTCTGTTGCTCCTAGCAACAAGACTACAACATTGCCCATAGCATTCTCCACCAATTGTAAGGTAGCGCTGTCATTAAAGGTTGAGGACACTCACTTGGCAGCCAAATAATCAGATCCGGCATGGATTTTCCATGAAACCATAACAGTCCATGCAGTTTATTCAGGCATCATAAACCCACAGCATCAACATAAAGTTCATATCCATAGCATAACATTCATGACAGACCTTCCCTCTGTTATCCTTGTGGTCACACAGGTTACGCAATGTCCAATACTCAGGCTCTTCAGCCTCAAAGTCATCTCACCCTGTCAGGGTTACCTCATGGTTGCTTCAGACTCCAGACATTCATTCCCTCCACTGGGAACTCTCAGATACTGGCAGCCATTACACACAGCCTCTTCACATGCTGTCAGGCAGGAAGCCGCATCTCCCAGCGGGACCTTCCACAACGGACCAACCAGGTCCAAGCATTCACTCATGTGACCTACCCTGGCCACATTATATGGTCCGTAGCCACGCCCATCGGGTCACATGGCTATGACCTCATCACAGGTCCTTCACACTCACATAGTCTTTTACTACTACCAGCGTTTTCAGACACACCCCTGGGTGGATTTGTAGGTAGCTGGTTCTGCCCGTGTCTCCAGCTACCTGAAGACTTCCCTAAGACATTGACACGGAACCTCAGCAGTATCACTGCTGATCAACACGTACACAAGTCTTCATCTCAAGACCACCGACCTTGAGATACATTATGATCATTCAGCATCCTACTCCTATCAGGACACTGGAAATGCTTATACGCCTGCCCTGGATCTTCCACACAGCGCCCCCTAGCGGACACAGTCATCACTACACCACAATATACTGTATATATATATATAGACCCTGCTCCGACAAGTAAGCATGGATGCATTAAGTTATTGCATTACCTTAAAGGATGTGGAGCCAATGTGGGTGTCCTGAACAGTGTTCCCTCACCCCGCTGTGCATTTTGCTGTCAGCTCTTCCATCAGGAGCAGCCACTCTATGCTGTTACAGTGTCAAAATGGTGTTAAAATAAGATGTCCGCTATTTATATAGAGAGGGACATGTGATTTCAGCGGCCAATGACACAAGCTGTTGTGTCAGGACATTGTGGGTGTTTCTTGCGCCCTAATTCGCTAGCCGCAAAGTGCACAAATAAAGTGGAAAAAAAATGACCGCTGTGCTGTGCTTACAAGAACGTCATGCCTCTGAGCTCTGCAAACCCCCTCCCCTCAAACATGTGCCAAACGCTCATGTTACACCACCATTATTGTTGCTAAAGTGCTGAAAACATTTTTGTGACAATGCAAATATTTTCCCGCACTTTTACCGATTTTTATTGATTTTATAAGAGAGAGAGAGAGATCATTTGCGAATCTGTAGTGGATGCGCAGGGCCAAATCTGCTGCAGATCCGCACACGAATCCGCAATGTATGCACATACCCTTGCGACATTCCCTTAACCACCAGGTCCTCATTAAAAGTTCAGTTCCAAGCTGTAAATGCTGGGCCACACCCTGGTACCTCATGCATGGTCCCTGGATGATTTCTTGTGTGCCATTATAAGGCTATGTGCACACGTAGTTTGGAGAGCTGCGGATTTGTCCCCGCGGCTTTGTAAAAAATTTGCAGTACATCTGCAGGTCAAAAGTCCTGCGGTTTACCTGCGGATTAGCCAGCGGTTTAGCCATGCGGTTTCACACCTCACAATGGATAAGGTGTGAAAGCGCAGCAGATTCAGCACAAAGAATTGACATGCTGCGGATTGTAACCCGCAGCAAATCCGCGCGGAAAAATCCGCAGCATGTGCACAGCGTTTTTGGTTTGACCATTGAAAACAATGGTACTGTACAATGCAGCAGAAACTTTTGCGGACCCGCAGGGCCAGAAACGCTGCGGATCCACAGCAGAATCCGTAGCATATGCACATAGCCTAACACGTTCTTCTGTGGGTCAATTGATCAGTTAAATACCTGTGTTAGGTTACGCTCACACTATCAGTATTTAGTCAGTATTTCACATCAGTATTTGTAAGCCAAAACCCGGAGTGGGTCAAACATGCAGAACTGGTGCACTTGTTTCTACTATGCATTGTCCTCTGATTGTTCCTCACCTTGTTTTGGCTTACAAATGCTGAGAAAAAATACTGAACAAATACTGATAGTGTGGCCGTAGCCTTATTATTCTTACATTTTTCTATCAATAGTAGTCTGTAAAACTGATGTTTGTGCCATCTGAGTATGGCTGGAATAATAAAAAAATAAATACATTTGGAGATGTTGCATGAGATGTGAGGTCTCCCTGCTAACAAGGCTTACACCATTCTCTTAACCACCAGGTCTTCATTAACCCCTTCACGACCCATGACACCTACGTAGTCATCATGAAAAGTCGTGCCCAAGCGACCCATGACGCCTACATAGGCGTCATGCTATAAATCGCCCCCCTGCGGGTCGGGTGACCGGGGTCACTGAAAGGTCACCTGACTCGCACAAAGAGGACACTCTATAGTTAATCCCAAGGGGTGTGGCTTAGCCCCCACGTGCCTACGATCACTCTGATTGGCTGTTAAAAGTGAAACAGCCAATCAGAGCAATTTGTAATATTTCACCAATGAAATTTGGTGAAATATTACAATCCAATAGCATCGGACATGGCTGGACACCGACACCCGACCCCCCCCACACCGACTGGCGGGGGCCATCGGCCCCCGACACCGACAGGCGTCGGCCACCATCATCATCTGCACCCCCACCCCTTCGTATCGCTCCCCCCACCTTCCAATTCCCCCCTCCAGTACCTCCGATGTCCTGCTGTGGCTCCCGGTGTCCCGCCATCTGGATCATGGGCGCCACCATCTTGGAAAATGGCGGGCATATGCGCAGTGCACCTGCCATTGTCCAAGATGGCGACGCCCATGAATTTGCCGGCTGCCCATTCATTTTTCATTTTGATCACAGTGATAAACTCTCACAGTGATCAAAATGAAAAAAAAAAGTTAATACACCCCCCGTTTATCACCCCCATAGACAGGCACAAACAATAAAAGAAAAAACTATTTTTTTTCCATTTAGGGTTAGAATTAGGGTTAGGGTTGGAGTTAGGGTTAGAATTAGGGTTAGAAATAGGGTTAGAAATAGGGTTAGGGTTGGAATTAGGGTTAGGGTTAGAAATAAGGTTAGGGTTGGAATTAGGGTTAGAATTAGGGCTAGGGTTGGAATTAGGGTTAGGGATGGAATTAGGGTTAGGGATGGAATTAGGGTTAGGATTAGGGTTAGGCTTGTGGTTAGGGTTAGAGTTGGGATTAGGTTTAGGAGTGTGTTGGGGGTTAGGGTTAGAGTTAGAATTGAGAGGTTTCGACTGTTTAGGCACATCACAGGGTCTCTGAACGCGACATGGTGCCACCATTGATTCCAGCCAATTATGCGTTCAAAAAGTCAAACAGCGCTCCCTCCATTCCGAGCCCTGACGTGTGCCCAAACAGTGGTTTACCCCCACTTATAGGGTATCAAAGTACTCAGGAAAAATTGCACAACAACCTTGGGGGTCTAATTTCTCCTGTTACCCTTGGGAAAATAAAATATTGGTGTTATGAATGGGTCACCGAGGAGGAAAAAATAAACAAACTTAACTTGAGAAGACTGGAAGAGAGCTGAAGTCCAGGACCTGAGAAGCAGACTGAATCACCAGCACTAGGATAGGGCATCGGCTGACTTATATCCAGTCTGATACTCCAGAGATCCAATCGTTATCTTCCTCATCAGGTGGCAGATCACTACCACTTAAACCAACCTCACTACCTCCTGTCACCACCAGAGGGAGAATGGGAGGGGAACTCTCAACTGGTTGAGCCGAAAATTAGTTCATAACAGTAGCCCCCCCTTGAGGAGGGGTCACCGAACCCTCATCCATGCCACCAGGCCGATCAGGATGGGCCCGGTGAAAAGCATGAACCAATTTATTGGCATGAATATCAGAGGCAGAGACCCAAGAATTATCCTCCTGGCCATAACCCTTCCATTTGACCAAATACTGGAGCCTCCATCTAACCAAACGAGAATCCAATATTTTCTCTACCTCATTTTCCACATTGCCTTTAACCAATGCAGGATCAGGAGGTGCCGCCACAGGAACTACTGGCTCAACAAACCTCTTCAACAGTGACTTGTGAAATACGTTATGGATTTTGAACGTAACTGGAAGAGCCAATCGAAAAGAAACAGGATTAAGAATCTCCAAAATCTTATAACGTCCAATAAATCTTGGCTTAAATTTTGGAGATGCAACCTTCATAGGAATATTCTTAGACGACAACCAAACCATATCACCCACTTTAAACCGAGGACCAATGGTCCTACGCCGGTTGGAAGAACGCTGGACCTTTTCCTGAGAGAGTGACA
Organism: Dendrobates tinctorius; assembly: GCF_039654945.1. Lineage (NCBI taxonomy): Eukaryota > Metazoa > Chordata > Amphibia > Anura > Dendrobatidae > Dendrobates > Dendrobates tinctorius. The sequence goes on along the minus strand of NW_027361971.1, from coordinate 3,530,481 downwards.
GCTTATCCACCACTTGGTCCCATATCTGCTGCCTTCTCACAACCACAGTTTCCACACCTGGGCAGGACGAAGATTCCACTTGCCCTGAAGAGAATCGAGGATGAAACCCAAAATTACAGAAAAAGGGTGACATCAGAGTGGCAGAACTAGCTCTATTGTTCAGCGCAAATTCGGCCAAGGGCAAAAATGAGACCCAATCATCTTGATTAGCAGATATAAAACATCTTAAATAAGACTCCAGGGTCTGGTTTGTTCTCTCAGTCTGCCCATTGGTCTGGGGATGAAACGCGGAGGAGAAGGATAACTGAAATCCCAGATTGGAACAAAAGGCTTTCCAGAATCTGGAAACAAACTGGACCCCTCTATCGGACACAATGTTCTCAGGAATCCTGTGTAACCGAACCACCTGTTGTAAAAACAAGGGCACCAACTCAGCGGAAGATGGCAACTTTGAGAGTGGTACAAGATGGACCATCTTCGAAAATCTATCTATGGGTCCATGGCCTCTTGGGCACCGGCAGGGGCATCAGCAACCCACTAGAAGGAGAACAGGTGTTTAGACCGAGAACAAGTCCCACAGGACTGTACAAAATTCCTGACATCACGAGATAAGGCAGGCCACCAAAACGACCGACTTACCAAATTTCTGGTACCAAAAATTCCCGGATGACCAGCCAATGCGGAGCAATGGACTTCAGACATCACTCTCTTTCTAAATTGGTCAGGAACATACATTCTTCCCATAGGGCAATGCTCAGGTTTATCCTCCTGAAATTCCTCCAGGGCGTGTCTCAAATCGGGCGAAATGGCAGAAAGAAATACCCCCTCACCTAGGATAGTAGTAGGCTCGGTCACATTAAGAGAATCAGCAAAGAAACTTCTAGAAAGGGCGTCTGCCTTAACATTCTTAGTGCCCGGAAGAAAAGAGACCACAAAATTGCAACGCGTGAAAAACAAGCCCCATCTAACCTGTCTAGGATTCAAGCGTTTGGCCGACTCCAGATAAATCAGATTCTTGTGATCAGTGAGGACCACAAATTGATGTCTAGCTCCCTCCAACCAATGTCTCCACTCCTCAAATGCCCATTTCATGGCCAACAATTCCCGATTCCCCACGTCATAGTTGCGTTCAGATGGGGTGAACTTTCGAGAAAAGAAGGCACAGGGATTCATCTTAGAAGTCACAGGGTCTTTTTGGGACAAAACAGCTCCTGCACCAATCTCAGAAGCGTCCACCTCCACTTGAAATGGAAGTGAGACATCAGGTTGCCGTAAAACTGGAGCTGAAGTAAATTTCCGCTTGAAAACAGCCTCAGGAGACTAATTCAACACATCAGCTCCCTTCTTGGTCAGATCAGTCAGTGGTTTGACAATACTAGAAAAATTACCTATAAATTTACGATAGAAATTAGAAAAACCCAAAAACTTCTGGAGAGCCTTCAAAGAAGTAGGCTGAGCCCAATCATAAATGGCCTGTACCTTGGCCGGGTCCATTTCAATAGTCGATGGAGACAAGATAAATCCCAAAAATGAAATCCTCTGTACACCAAAGAGGCACTTCGATCCCTTAACAAACAGGGAATTCTCCCTCAAAATCCGGAACACAGTCCGGACATGTTCCAAATGGGAATCCCAATCACTAGAAAAGACCAAAATATCATCCAGATAGATGATCAAAAATTTATCCACAAAGTCTCGGAAAATATCATTCATAAAGGACTAGAAGACAGAAGGAGCATTAAAGAGCCCAAAAGGCATCACCAGGTACTCAAAATGTCCCTCCAGAGTATTAAACGCCGTCTTCCATTCATCCCCGTGCTTGATGCGAATAAGATTATACGCCCCCCTGAGGTCAAGCTTAGTAAACCAGCAGGCACTCTTAACACTGGAGAATAAATCAAACATCACAGATAACGGGTACTTATATTTAACCGTCATCTTGTTAAGGGAACGATAATCAATACATGGTCTTAATGAAGCGTCTTTCTTGGCTACAAAAAAAAAAAACCAGCGCCTAAAGGTGACAAGGATGGTCTAATATGACCCTTCTCCAATGACTCCTTAATATAGGATCGCATAGCATCATGTTCAGGTACAGATAAGTTGAAAAGCCGACCCTTGGGAAATTTACACCCAGGCATCAACTCAATGGCACAGTCATAACTCCTATGAGGAGGCAAAGACGCAGACTTACTCTCACTAAAAACATCAGAGAAATCAGCCAGATAATCAGGAATATCATGAGACTGAGGAGAGGTGGAGAAAACAGGAGCGTCCCTAAGAAAACACTGACAACCCCAACTCACCACAGACACAGATTTCCAATCCAAAACTGGGTTATGAGTTTGCAACCAGGGGAACCCCAGAATAGTATCATGCAAATTATGCAGCACCAAAAATGTACACTTTTCTTGGTGGTCTGGGGCAACTCGCATTATCACCTGGGTCCAAAACTGAGGTTTATTCTCTGCCAAAGGAGTGGCATCAATACCCCTCAAAGGAATAGGCGTCTGCAGAGGCGTCATGGAAAAACCACAATGTTTAGCAAAGTCCAAATCCATCAGATTCAGAGCTGCTCCTGATTCCACAAAAGCCTTAGTGGAAAATGTGGACAAGGAGCAGATCAGAGTAATTGCCAAAAGGAACTTAGGTTGTACACTGCCCACAGCAAATGTGTGTGCAAACGTTTCTCTCATTTAGGGCAGACAAAAATAGTATGAGAGGCGTCTCCACAGAAAAAACACAGCTTATTACGCCTTCTAAACTCCCGACGTTGCGCCCCAGACAAAACCCCATCACATTGCATAGGTTCAGACATTTGTTCAAAAGGTGGCAGCGCCTCCCGTGTAGTTTTACGTTCACGTAAACGCTGATCAACTTGAATGGCTAATGACATAGAGCCATCCAGACCAGAGGGAACAGGAAATCCCACCATCATATCTTTTACGGTCTCTGACAAACCTTTCCGATACGAATCCTTATGGATATAATGTTATTCTCGGGCTTACTGTGCGCTGCTTGACCAGGATAAAGTTACCACAACATGAGAAATTTAACCGTTTAATTTCCAACGCGTTCTTCCCCTGAGGAAGAAGTGGTTCACACTTTGAAACGCGTTGGGAATTAAACGGTTACATTTCTCATGTTGTGGTAACTTTATCCTGGTCAAGCAGCGCACAGTAAGCCCGAGAATAACATTATATCCATAAGGATTCGTATTGGCGGTCACACAGTGGACCTTCGGGCGTGCAGCAGGCTGACGGCGAGTTTATATGCTTATACTTTTCCTGGAAAGGGTGAGTATACTTTTGCTATATCTATTCAATTGTCCACCAGATAAGACCCTATTGCGCTTTTCTGTTTCCTAGTTTTATTATATTAAACCTTTCCGATAGAGAGCTGGCAATGCACTATCATTCCATGTAGTAGGGACTGCCCACTTTCAGAATTTTTGACAGTACAACTCTGCAGGATCCTGACCCTGGTTTAATGCCAACAGGGTTCTCTCAGCTTGATCAACGGCATTAGGTTCATCGTACAACAACCCCAAGGCCTGAAAAAATGCATCCACATTAGCCAGAATAGGATTTTCAGGGGTCAGAGAAAAAGCCCAATCCTGGGGATCGCCGCACAGCAAGGAGATGACGATTTTAACCTGCTGCGCAGAGCTCCCCGATGAGTTAGGCTTCAAAGCAAGAAATAATTTACAATTATTCTTAAAATTCAGAAATTTAGACCGATCCCCAGAAAACACATCAGGAGTAGGAATCTTGGGTTCAGCAGCATGTGAGTGAATAAGGTAGGTGGAAATTCCCTGTACTTCAGCAGCAAGCTGCTCCACACGATCAGACAGTTGCTTAATCTCCATGAGGAAAAAAAAATCCTCCTACGGCCCCAGAGAAAAAGAGGAAAAAATACATTAAAAAAAAATAAATTCTGACACTTTTTTTTTCTCTTTTCTTTAACAATTCCTTCCTGCTTTTGAGTACACTAGAATCTGCGGTATGGCTGGTGATTCTGTTATGAATGGGTCACCGCGGAGAAAAAAAATAAACAAACTTAACTTGAGAAGACTGGAAGAGAGCTGAAGTCCAGGACCTGAGAAGCAGACTGAATCACCAGCACTAGGATAGGGCGTCGGCTGTCTTATATCCAGTCTGATACTCCAGAGATCCAATCGTTATCTTCCTCATCAGGTGGCAGATCACTACCACTTAAACCAACCTCACTACCTCCTGTCACCACCAGAGGGAGAACGGGAGGGGAACGCTCAACTGGTGGAGCCGAAAATGAGTTCATAACATATTGGGGGCTAAAAAAAATTATTTTTGTGAAAAAAAATGATCTTTTATTTTCACGTATCTGCGTTATAAACTTCTGTGAAGCACTTGGGGGTTCAAAGTGCTCACCACACATCTAGATAAGTTCCTTGGGGGGTCTAGTTTCCAAAATGGGGTCACATGTGGGGGGTTTCCACTGTTTAGGCACATCAGAGGCTCTGCAAATCTAACATGACGCCCGCAGACCATTCCATCAAGTCGGTATTTCAAAATGTCACTACTTCGCTTCCGAGCCCCGACGTGTGCCCAAACAGTGGTTCCCCCCACATATGGGGTACCAGCGTACTCAGGACAAACTGGACAACAACTTTTGGGGTCCAATTTCTCCTGTTACCATTGTGAAAATAAAAAATAGCGGGCTAAAAATTCATTTTTTGAGGAAAAATTTTTTTTTTTATTTTCATGGCTCTGCGTGCTTCTGTAAAGCACCTGGGGGTTCGAAGTGCTCACTATGCATCTAGATAAGTTCCTTAGGTGGTCTAGTTTCCAAAATGGGGTCATTTGTGGGGGTGCTCCAAAGGATAGGCAGACAGGGCCTCTCCAAACACGACATGGTGTCCGCTAACGAATGGAGCTAATTTTCCATTCAAAAAGTCAAAAAATGCTCCTACCCTTCTCAGCCCTGCCGTGCGCCAAAACAGTGGTCCCCCCCACATATGGGGTACCAGCGAACTCAGGACAAACTGAAAAAACACTTTAGGGGTCCAATTTATCCTGTTACCCTTGTGAAAATAAAAAATAGCGGGCTAAAATATCATTTTTGAGGAAAAAAAATATTTTTATTTTCATGGCTCTGCGTTTTAAACTTCTGTGAAGTACTTGGGGGTTCAAAGTGCTCACTACACATCCAGATAAGCTCCTTGGGGTGTCTAGTTTCCAAAATGGGGTCACTTGTGGGGGAGTACCAAAGTTTAGGTACACAGGGGCTCTCCAAACACAACATGGTGTCCGCTAACGATTGGAGCTAATTTTCCATTCAAAAAGTCAAATGGTACTCCTTCCCTTCCGGGCCCTGCCGTGCACCCAAACAGTGGTTTATAACCACATATGAGGTATCGGTGTACTCAGGAGAAATTGACCAAAAAATTTTAGGATCCATTTTATCCTGTTGCCCATGTTAAAATGAAAAAAACTGAGGCTAAAAGAAATTGAGAGAAAAAAAAATCCTTTTTTTTTTTACAGATCAATTTGTGAAGCACCTGGGGGTTCAAAGTGCTCACTATGCATCTAGATAAGTTTGTTGGAAGGTCTAGTTTCCAAAATGGAGTCACTTGTGGGGGAGCTCCAATGTTTAGGCACACAGGGACGCTCCAAACTCGACATGGCAACCGCTAAATATTCCAGCATATTTTCCATTAAAAAAGTCAAATGGTGCTCCTTCCCTTCCGGATCCTGCCGTGCGCCCAAACAGTGGTTTATAACCACATATGAGGTATCAGTGTACTCTGGAGAAATTGACCAAAAAATTTTAGGATCCGATTTATCCTGTTGCCCATGTGAAAATGAAAAAATTGATGCTAAAAGAAAATTTTTGTTGGAAAAATTAAAATGTCAATTTTTTCCTACCACGTTGCTTTAGCTGCTGTGAAGCACCTGAAGGGTTAATAATCTTCTTGAATGTAGTTTTGAGTAGCTTGAGGGGTGAAGTTTTTAGAATGGTGTCACTTTTGGGTATTTTCTGCCATATAGACCCTTTAAAGTGACTTCAAATGTGAGGTGGTCCCTTAAAAAAAATGGTTTTGTAAATTTTGTTGAAAAATGAGAAATCGCTGGTCAACTTTTAACCCTTATAACTTCCTAACAAAAAAATTTTGTTTCCAAAATTGTGCTGATGTAAAGTAGACATGTGGGAAATGTTATTTATTAGCTATTTTGTGTCACATAACTCTCTGGTTTAACGGAATAAAAATTCAAAATGTGAAAATAGCAAAATTTTCAAAATTTTCGCCAAATTTCTGTGTTTTTTTCACAAATAAATGCAAAAATTCTCGACCTAAATTTACCACTAACCTGAAGCCCAATAAATCACAAAAAAGCAATCTCAGAATCGCTAGGATCCGTTGAAGCGTTCCTGAGTTATTACCTCATAAAGGGACACTGGTCAGAATTGCCAAAAATGTCCAGGTCATTAAGGTCAAAATAGGCTGGGTCATGAAGGGGTTAAAACTTCAATTCCAAGCTGTAAATGCTGGGCCAGAGCCTGATACCTCAAGCATGGCCCAAGGCTGACTGCTGCTGTGTCATTTACAGCTTTTTGTCACCCCTTAGGTGTGGTCTATGCATTTTGCCTACCATCGAATCTAATGGGGTTTGTGTTATGAATGAGTCACCGTAGGAGGCAAAAACAGAAATACTAGCTAAGTCCAGAAAACCAGAGAAGTTGGCAGCTATCGGATTGCAGACCCCTGAACCTAACAACAACAACTAGCAGTAGCCGTGGGGAGTTCCTACGGTACCCTAGACCCCTCGATCACAGCCAGAGAACTACATAGCCTAAAGACAGAAAGGGAAATCTAAACTGCCCCAGAGCAGACCCCAAAGCAATAGGCAGCCCCCAACATATAATAACGGTGAAGCAAGATGAAAAAACTCTCACACAGATAGAAAGATAGGCTGAGCAAATGATGGGGCCCAAGCTAACTAAATAGGACAGAATAGAAAAGCTGCTGTCTGCAATCCACCAAAACCCTCTCAAAAACAAGAGCCATCAGACTGATAGGGAAAAAAGCCCTGAAGACGCTAGGCTTCAAAAAGACTATATCAGTACTCAGGTAGTATCTGAAGACAGAGCAAAAAGGAATTCAGCTCACCCAGTAGGGAAAGGCAGAAATCCAGAAAAACAAGGCAAAACAAAACCAAAACACAAATGCAAAAAGTAGAGCAGAAAACTTAGCTTTTGAGGAGCAGGAATCAGACTGGTCTCCAAGAATCCCTCAGAGTAATCACCCGCAAGGCAGAAGGGCGTCGGCTGCCTTATATCCAGTCAGCAATCCCAGTCATCATCATTCTGCTCAGGTGCTTTGTAATCAGCCTCACTACCTTCCTTCACCAGAAGAGGGAGTTCATCAGACCTCAATGGTGAAGGGGAAAATGAACCCACAACAGTACCTTCCCCTTGAGGAGGGGTCACCGAACCCTCATCCACGCCACCAGGGCGATCAGGGTGAGCCCGATGAAAGGCACGCACCAATCTTTTGGCGTGAATATCAGAGGCAGAGACCCAGGAATTATCCTCCTGACCATAACCCTTCCACTTAACCAAATACTGGAGTCTCCGTCTAGCCAGACGGGAATCCAGGATCTTCTCTACCTCATATTCCATGTTACCTTCAACTAATACAGGGTCCGGAGGTGCCACCCCAGGAACAACTGGTTCAACAAACCTCTTCAACAAGGACTTATGAAACACATTATGAATTTTAAATGTGACAGGAAGAGCCAAACGAAAAGAGACCGGATTAATAATCTCCAAAATCTTGTAAGGTCCAATAAATCTAGGCTTAAACTTAGGAGAAGCCACATTCATAGCGATATTTTTGGATGATAACCAAACCATATCACCAACCTTAAACTGGGGACCAATGGTCCTATGTCGGTTGGAAAACCGCTGGGCCTTTTCCTGCGAGAGAGAACTTATCTACCACTTGGTCCCAGATCTGGTGCATTCTCTCCACCACAGTGTCAACACCTGGGCAGGAAGAAGGCTCCACCTGCCCTGAAGAAAATCGAGGATGAAACCCAAAGTTACAAAAAAAAGGTGACATCAAAGTGGCAGAACTAGCTCTATTATTTAAAGCAAATTCGGCCAAGGGCAAAAATGAAACCCAATCATCCTGATCAGCGGAAATAAAACATCTCAAATATGACTCCAAGGTCTGGTTTGTTCTCTCCGTCTGCCCATTGGTCTGAGGGTGAAAAGCAGAGGAGAAGGACAACTGAATTCCCAGCTTGGAACATAAAGTCCTCCAAAATCTAGACACAAACTGAACTCCTCTGTCTGATACAATGTTCTCAGGAATCCCGTGCAAGCGAACCACCTGTTGCAAAAACAGGGGCACCCATTCAGAGGAAGATGGCAACTTAGGGAGTGGTACAAGATGAACCATTTTAGAGAACCTATCACAAATCACCCAAATAACAGTCATTCTCTGAGAGACAGGCATATCAGAGATGAAATCCATTGAAATATGGGTCCAAGGCCTCCTGGGGACCGGCAAAGGCATCAACAACCCACTAGAGCGAGAACAAGGTTTAGTCCGGGAGCAAGTCCCACAGGACTGCACAAAATTCCTGACATCACGAGACAAGGCGGGCCACCAAAAAGACCGACTCACCAGATCTCTAGTACCAAAAATACCTGGATGACCAGCCAATGCAGAGCAATGAACTTCAGACATCACTCTTCTTCCACTGGTCAGGAACATACAACTTCCCACTGGGACAACGCTCAGGTTTGTCCTTCTGGAACTCTTCCAGAGCACGTCTCAAATCGGGCGAGATGGCAGAAAGAACTACCCCTTCGCCTAAGATGGTAGCAGGCTTGGTCACCACAGGAGAATCAGCAAAGAAGCTCCTAGAAAGAGCGTCAGCCTTGACATTCTTAGTGCCAGGAAGAAAAGAGACCACAAAATCAAAACGTGTAAAAAACAAGGCCCATCTAGCCTGTCTAGGGTTCAAGCGTTTGGCCGACTCCAGGTAAATCAAATTCTTGTGGTCAGTGAGGACCACAACTTGATGTTTAGCTCCCTCCAACCAATGTCTCCACTCCTCAAATGCCCATTTCATGGCCAACAGTTCCCGATTCCCCACATCATAGTTACGTTCAGATGGAGAGAACTTTCGGGAAAAGAAAGCACAGGGATTCATTTTAAATGTTACAGGATCCTTTTGGGACAAAACAGCTCCTGCACCAATCTCAGAAGCGTCCACCTCTACCTGGAACGGGAGTGAGACATCAGGTTGCCGCAAAACCGGGGCAGAAGTGAATCTTCGCTTCAGCTCCTGAAAGGAAGAAACAGCCTCCGGAGACCAATTCAACACATCAGCACCCTTTTTAGTCAGATCAGTCAATGGCTTGGCAATAGTAGAAAATTTTGCTATAAATTTCCGATAAAAATTAGCAAAAACCCAAAAACTTCTGGAGGGCCTTCAAAGAAGTGGGCTGAACCCAATCATAAATGGCCTGTACCTTGGCCGGGTCCATTTCAATAGTTGACAGAGACAAAATAAATCCCAAAAATGAAATCCTCTGTACCCCAAAAAGGCATTTCGATCCTTTGACATACAGGGTATTCTCCCTCAAGATCCGGAACACAGTCCGAACATGTTCCACATGAGAATCCCAATCCTTGGAGAAGATCAAAATATCATCCAGATAGATAATCAAAAATTTATCCACAAAGTCTCGGAAAATGTCGTTCATGAAGCACTGGAAGACAGAAGGGGCATTAGTGAGCCCAAAAGGCATCACCAGGTACTCAAAATGTCCCTCCGGAGTATTAAATGCCATCTTCCATTCATCCCCATGCTTAATGCGGATAAGATTATACGCCCCCCTGAGGTCAAGCTTGGTAAACCAGCAAGCACCTTTAACTCTGGAGAATAGATCCGAAATCAGGGGTAACGGATACTGATATTTAATAGTAATTTTGTTGAGGGAACGATAATCAATACAAGGCCTTAATGAACCATCCTTTTTGGCCACGAAAAAAAAAACGGCACCTAAGGGTGAAGAGGATGGTCTAATATGACCCTTCTCCAACGCCTCCTTAATATAGGATCACATAGCCTCGTGCTCGGGTACAGATAAATTGAAGAGCCGACCCTTGGGAAATTTACACCCCGGGCTCAGTTCAATTGCACAGTCATAACTCCTATGAGGAGGCAAAGACGCTGACTTATTGTCACTAAATACATCATAAAAGTCCGCCAAATAGGCAGGAACATCATGCGACTGAGGAGAGGTGGAAAAAACCGGAGCCTCACTAAGGCTAAGTGCACACGTACCGGAACTCTTGCGGAAATTCCCGCGAGAGTTCCGGAATTCCATTCCGTGGGAAAATCGCATTTTAAATTCCCGCGATTTTCCCGCGGAAAAACTAGCATTTTGCAAGCGTATTTAGCTTGCAAAATGCTAGCGTTTTCCAAGCGATCTGTAACATCGCTTGGAGAACTGATTGACAGGTTGGTCACACTCGTCAAACATAGTGTTAGACGAGTGTGATCAACAGGCCGCCTATGCGGCATCAGTAGTAAAAGATAGAATGTAAAAAAAAAAAAATAAAAAATGGTGTTATTCTTACCTTCCGACGCGCCGCGCAGGCGTTCCCAGTAATCCTTTGCGAAAATGCCCGCGATGACGTCCGTTTTCGCGGGATCGCGATGTCTCGCGGTCATTCGCGATGACGTCGCGCGAATGACCGCGAGACTTCGCGATCCCGCGAGAACGGATGCCATCGCGGGCATTTTCGCAAAGGATTACTGGGAACGGGAGCGTGGAGAGAGGCGGGAATGCTGCGCGGGACGCCGGAAGGTAAGAACAACAATATTTTTTATTTTAAAATTCTATTTTTTACAGGGATATGGTACCCAAAGCCCGGAGGACAGTCTACTCTCCTCCGGACCGTGGGTACCATCCGCAATTGTTCTGCTTACTTTCCGCATGTTGTGCACAGCCACATGCGGAAAGTAAGCGGAACAATGCATTCCTATGGTGTGGGACCGCCGCGATTCCGCAAATTAATGAGCATGCTGCGTTTTTTACCGCGAAGCGATTCCGCCACGGTAAAAACCGCAGCATTAGCACAGCATTGCGGAATCCCATAGGAATGCATGGGATGCTTATTTTTCGCGTTTTCGTGGCAAAATCGCGCGGTTAAAACCGCCGCGGAAACGCGAAAAAACGCCATGTGTGAACTCAGCCTTAGGGTACACCGACAACCCCAACTCACCACAGACACAGATTTCCAATCCAAAACTGGATTATGAATTTGCAACTAGGGAAACCCCAGAACAATGGTATCATGCAAATTATGCAACACCAAAAATCTGCAATTTTCTTGATGGTCTGGGGCGACCCGCATTACCACCTGGGTCACAAAACTGAGGTTTATTTTTCGCCAAAGGAGTAGCATCAATCCCCCTCAAAGGGATAGGCGTCCGCAGAGGTGTCATCGGAAATCCACAACGTTTAGCAAAATCCAAGTCCATTAGATTCAGGGCTGCTCCCGAATCCACAAAAGCCTTGGCGGAAAATGTGGACAGGGAGCAGATCAGAGTAATTGGCAGAAGAAACTTAGGTTGAACACCACCCACAGAAAACTTGTGTGCAAAACGTTTCTCTCATTTAGGACAGACAGAAATAATATGCGAAGCATCTCCACAAAAAAAACACAGCTTATTACGCCTTCTGAACTCCTGACGTTGCTCCCTGGACAAAACTCTATCACATTGCATAGGTTCAGACACTTGTTCAACAGGTGGCAACACCTCTTGTGCAGTCCTGCGTTCACGTAAACGCCGATCAACCTGAATGGCTAATGACATAGAATCGTCAAGACCAGAGGGAACAGGAAATCCCACCATAGTATCTTTTAAGGCTTCTGACAAACCCTTCCGAAAGAGAGCTGCCAAGGCATTATCATTCCAGGTAGTAAGGACCGCCCACTTTCGGAATTTGACAGTACAATTCTGCAGAATTTCGACCCTGGCTCAATGCCAACAGGGTCTTTTCAGCCTGATCAATAGCATTAGGTTCGTCATACAACAACCCCAAGGCTTGAAAAAATGTGTTCACATTAGTCAGAATAGGATCATCTGGTTTCAAAGAAAACGCCCAATCCTGGGGATCGCCACGCAGCAAAGAGATGACAATTCTAACCTGCTATTGAGTACCCTAGGATCTGAGGTATGGCAGGTGATTCTGTTATGAATGAGTCACCGTAGGAGGCAAAAACAGAAATACTAGCTAAGTCCAGAAAACCAGAGAAGTTGGCAGCTATCGGATTGCAGACCCCTGAACCTAACAACAACAACTTGCAGTAGCCATGGGGGGTTCCTACGGTGCCCTAGACCCCTCGACCACAGCCAGAGAACTACATAGCCTAAAGACAGAAAGGGAAATCTAAACTGCCCCAGAGCAGACCCCAAAGCAATAGGCAGCCCCAAACATATAATAACGGTGAAGCAAGATGAAAAAACACTCACACAGATAGAAAGATAGGCTGAGCAAATGATGGGGCCCAAGCTAACTAAATAGGACAGAAGAGAAAAGATGCTGTCTGCAATCCGCCAAAACCCTCTCAAAAACAAGAGCCAACAGACTGATAGGGAAAAAAGCACTGAAGACGCTAAGCTTCAAAAAGACTATATCAGTACTCAGGTATTATCTGAAGACAGAGCAAAAAGGAATTCAGCTCACCCAGCAGGGAAAGGCAGAAATCCAGAAAAAAAAGGCAAAACAAAACCAAAACACAAATGCAAAAAGTAGAGCAGAAAACTTAGCTTTTGAGGAGCAGGAATCAGACTAGTCTCCAAGAATCCCTCAGAGTAATCACCCGCAAGGCAGAAGGGCGTCGGCTGCCTTATATCCAGTCAGCAATCCCAGTCACCCAGTCATCATCATTCTGCTCAGGTGCTTTGCAATCAGCCTCACTACCTTCCTTCACCAGAAGAGGGAGTTCATCAGACCTCAATGGTGAAGGGGAAAATGAACTCACAACAGGTTTGGGTACGCTCGTCGAACCGTTCAGCAAACTATTTGGTGAATGTAGGTCCTTTCGGCGAATCTGAACCACGCTCATCTCTATTAAATACCACCAAAATGTACCACAAAGCACATATTACTGTATGGATGAGTAACTGAATCTAGAAAAATTTTTTGTAGTGTTATATACCACAGAAATGTACCAGAAAGCACATAATACTCTATGGATGAGTAATTTAAAGAAGAAAATTTTTTCAATGCTTTTTGAAGTGTTGTATAGCACCAAAATATAACAGAGCATGTAATACTCAATGAGCGATTACTTGAATACAGAAAAAAATTACAACGCTTTTTTTGTAGAGTTATATACCACCAAAACGTAGCACAGAGTGTGTAATGGTGTATGGGTAAGTAGTTGTATCCAGAATTTTTTTTTCAATGCTTTTCTGGAGTGTTCTATACCACAGAAAGGTACCACAAAGCAAATAATACTCTATGGATGAAAATATAGTCAATCTATTTTACTCCCCCCCCCCCAAAAAAAAAAATGCAGCAGATATATTTAGCAACAGACTGTAACCCCCTAAGCCCTTCTAGAGTCTGTATTCTGCCATGTTCCTTGTTGCTGCAGCTGTCCCTCCCTAGGCTAAATGCAGAATGTATCTGATACAAACAACAGATCACGGATACAGTAGTATGATGATGCAGAATCACCACCAGTATCAATGCTAGAGGACTCAGATGATTCATTCAACTGTGCACACACAGCCCTGGAAAAGCGCTCTCTCACTCCAATAAGAACTGCAATGATGTCAGTGTGCCTGCCCTTTTATAAACCCTGATGATGTCATATGGACAGCCAATCACACTAATGCCACTACCAAGATGGCTCCGGCATTACAGTGACTCGCAGGTAATACCCGCATGCTTAGTGGCTGCGTAACAGGGAAAACATATAGGGCGGGGATTCGAGTTTCAAATTTGAGCACCGGCTAATGCTCGCTAAGTACTGAGCACCCAGGTACTCTAGTGATAGCTGACTACCACGGAGTACGTTCGCTCATCCCTAGTTAGAATGTTTTCAAAAATAGACATGTTAGTAGTGTATTTTTATTAATATACAAAATGCAATCAGAATGAGCAAAAACAGAAATTTAAATCACTATTGGCTGTATGTTTGGGATTGTTGAAGTTCTTCAGCATAAATTTGCAGACAATCACCTGCTTCCCTGATGGCATTGCATGATGTATAAGTTTCTGACTGTATTTCTCAGATTTGAAGACACAAAAAAGTAGGTCACAGACGCAGTGGTCTACCAATGAAACCTAGCGCAACAGATGAGACACTTCATGCTTATTTTCCTTAAAAATTGGAAGCTATCCAGCAGTGCCATCGGCTCTTAACTGGTAGCAACCAGTGGAACCCATCTATACTGTACTGTTCATTTAATGTTTGGAGTAGTCTGGCCTGATGTGGTTATCATAGATGAATTGCATCCAAAAGTTATACCTTGAAATGGAAACAAGAGCAAGTGATTCAGGTATGCATGAAAGCATAGAAAGTGGAGTAAAGAAAAATTAGAAATATTTACCTGTAGTTTGGACTTTGGTCAGGATTAATGGTGTCCTGTGTGCTGAGAAATAAAAGCAGATACTTGTCTGTCATACAATACCAGCAGGGATAAGTCTGATTGGCTCCAAATTTATTCTACATCAGGATAATGTCCCCATACATACAGCCAATTGAATCAACTATTTTAAGTGCAAAGCAGAGGAAGGAGTCCTGGAAGAGATTATATGACTCCAACAGAGCCCTAACCTCAAGATTGAGTCTGTGTGTGAAGAGACTAAAGGATTTACACAAGCATACATTCACAGAAGATCTGTGGTTAGCTCTGCAAGATGTTTGGAATGACCTCCATGCCAAATTCCTTCAAAAACTATGTTTAAAGGGTTTTCCCTCAAACCAAGGTTGATTTTAATCAATGGATCTTGTAATAATTATAACTTCTACAATTGGATGTGTTTAAATAAAATGTTCCTGTGCCGAGATAATCTTACACCGTACACAGCAGCGGCATATTTATAATGGCTGTGTCTGACTGTAGAGGGACATGGTAAAACATTCTCTGCCTTTTTTTTAAACAATGCTTTACTTCAAATAAAGAATCATTAGTGATTAACGGCTGTAATGTCAGTATAATCCTCCCCACCCCCTCTCCACCTGCCCAGGTGATGTAGCATGACCAGACCATGTCCCTGCACAGTCAGACACAGCCATTACACAGTGCACAGCAGGAGCACATTTATAAGATTATCTCAGCACAGGAACATTTAATTTTAACACATCCAATTGTGGAAATTATTATTCCAAGATCACTCTATTGAAAAACACTTTTGTTCATGAGAAGTGTACAGAGAAGGATTGATGCTGTTTTGAAGGCAAAGGGTGATCACACCAAATGCCGTATATACTCGAGTATAAGCCAAGATTTTCAGCATTTTTTGGGGGCTGAAAGTCCCCCTCTCTGCTTATATGCCAGGGGGTTGACGAGGGAGGGGGAGCGGGGGTGTCAGGTAATACCCCCTCCTGGCATGTCTCTGCAGCCCCCCTGCTTTTCCCACGGTCTCCGGCGCCTGTATTCAGCGGTCACGTGGTACCGCTCATTAAAATCATGAATATGCGCATAGTCATTACTTTAATTAGTGATATCACGTGACCACTGAAGGAAGGAAAAGCTGCCGGAGACTGCGCCAGGAGGGGCTGCAGAGACCGCACCAGGAGGGGGTAAGTATATGCGATATTCCACCACTGCGCGCCGCTCTGTCCTCTGCTTCCTCTGTCTGTGATGCTCAGGTCAGAGCGCGCGATGACATAGTTAGTGCGCGCCGCACCCTCTGCCTGAACAGTCACTGACAGAGGGACCCGGAAGACAGAGTGGCACACAGTGGTGGAATGGGGACAGGGCCCTGAGACAGTGGTGACACCGGCACCTGTCTCCCTTAGTGCACCGGTGTCCCCGCCTGCTCAGGACCCCGGCAAATGGCCCCCAGCGATGAGAGGTGAGTATGTTATTTTTTTATTTGGAGCAGCAGCAGCATATGGGGCACAATCTATGGAGCACCTTATGGGGCAGCATATGGGGTCATAACCTATATGGGGCATAATCTATGGAGCATCTTATGGGGCAGCACATGGGGGCATAATCTATGGAGCAGCATATGGGGCATAATCTATGGAGCAGCATATGGGGCATATTATTCTATGGAGCATCTTATGGGGCCATCATGAACTGTATGGAGCATTATTTGGGGCTCCTGATTCAATATGGATATTCAAAAACATTTAACCTACTGACGTCTCAATTAATTTTACTTTTATTGTTATCTATTTTTATTTTTGAAATTTACTAATAGCTGCTGCATTTTCCACCCTAGGTTTATACTCGAGTCAATAAGTTTTCCCAGTTTTTTGTGTCAAAATTAGGGGGTCGGCTTATACTCGGATCGACTTATACATGAGTATATACTGTATTGATCTAATTTAAACTTCTCTTGTTAATTTGTTTTGCATTTTATTAATAAAAAATAAACTATCAATACTTTTACTTTTGAAAGTATTATTCCTGCACAGTGCTTTTCCCATACTTGCCGCCAAAATCTTTCGCACAGTACTGTATCTTTTTAGGCTGTGCTTTTTTTATTCATAGAATAAGTGTTGGTACACTTTTGCCTAATATCATATACATCAATAGCCATCTTGCCTCAGCTAATACTGTGAGTTGAGAAAAGTAGTTTAGTGATTTGCGTTCCAGCAGCAATATGGACCTACGTAAGTAGGATAAGTTGGAAAATATCACGCTGGGGGAACTTCATAAGCCAATCTTAAACCAAATTACACTGAAGTGAAATGTTCAAAATGAATTAAGAAGTGCATGATTTGGAATACATTTGGCCTGTTTCATTGTTTCATGCCCATCAGGCTGCCGAGATCGAGTCATGTGGTCAGGGTGGCCAACTAGTGATTTTATTTTATTACAGTCATTAAAATTTGTACAAGCTTCTCGTGCTTCAAAAAATAAAATATATCACAGACATTTTTTTAGGACAGGCTGAAAATTGCCCTACTTTTATGGACTATCCAGGAATTTGTGGATGGTTGGAAGAGCTGCATTCAGTTCTAAGAATGTGTGAAACATGCCTTAGGTGGTATTTTAAGACAGAATATGCAGAAATTGAAATCTTAGCTTTCTCCTTTTATAGCTGCATTTCTGTTGACATCAATGTTCTTAGCCTTTTGCTCTTATCTTGAGTATAAACACCATTTGTTCTGATTTTACACAGTCATCTCATCTTTCTGCTTCATTTACCTGTAATACAGTAATTTTTGACTATATCTTTAGTTGCTTTCTTTCCATGTACAGTTGAAACCAGAAGTTTACATATACTGTATAAAAAGACAGATATGCATGATTTTCTCAATATCTGACATGAAATCAGAATAAACCTTTCCTGTTTTAGGTCAATTAGGATTACTATAATTATTGCCGTATATACTCGCGTATAAGGTGAGATTTTCAGCCCATTTTTTGGGCTGAAAGTCCCTCGATCGGCTTATACGCGAGTCATATATGCCAGGGGGTCAGCGGGGGAGGGGGAGGGAGGGTGTCAGATCATATTTACCCCCCTGGCGCGGTCTCTGCAGCCCTCCCCTCGCTTCTCTCATGGTCTCAAGCTCCTTCCTCCATGCACATATTCATGACTTTAATGAGCGGTACCATGTGACCGCTGAAGGAAGGAATTGCTGCCGGAGAACGTGGGAGAAGTGGGACAGCAGAAACCGCACCAGGAGGGGGTGAGTATAAGCGATATTCACCTGTCCCTGGTCCACCGCCGTGTGCCACTCTGTCCTCTGTATCCTCTGTCTGTAACATTCAGGTCAGAGGGCACAATGACGTAGTCTGTGTGCGCCCTCTGCCTGAACGGTCACTGACAGTGGACATGGAAGACAGAGAGGCCCGCAGCGATGGACCAGGGACACGTGAATATCACAGGTGCAGGGGCCCTGAGCCAGCGGCGACATCGGCACATGGACTCCATAGCGCTCCGGTGTCCCCGCCTGCCCAGGAAACCGGCACCTGGCCCCAGCAACAAGAGGTGAGTATGAAATTTTTTTTTATTTGCAGTAGCAGTGGCAGCATATGGGGCCTATTCTATGGAGTATCTTATGGGGCAGCATATGTGGCCTATTCTATCTAGCATCTTATGGGGCATCATATGGGGCATCTTATGGGGCATAATCTATGGAGCAGCATATGGGACATAATCTATGGAGCATCTTATGGAGCATATTATGGGGGCATAATCTATGGAGCATCTTATTGGGCATAATCTATAGAGCATTTTATGGAGCAGCATATGGGGCATAATCTATGGAGCATCTTATGGGGCCATAACCTTTATGGAGCAGCATATGGGGCATAGTATTCTATGGAGCATCTTATGGGGCCTTAACCTTTATGGAGCAGCATATGGGGCATAATATTCTATGGAGCATCTTATGGGGCCATTATTAACCTTTGTGCAGCATTATATGGGGTGTATTTTGTATGGAGCATCTTATGGGGCCATCATGAACTGTATGAAGCATTATATGGGGCTCCTGATTCAATATGGATATTCAAAAACATTTAACCTACTGAATTCTTTATTTTACTTTTATTGGTATCTGTTTTTATTCTTGAAATTTACCATTAGCTGCTGCATTTTCCACCCTAGGCTTATACATGAGTCAATAAGTTTTCCCAGTTTTTGTGGCAAAATTATGGGGGTCAGCTTATACACGAGTATATACAGTAGTCCAAAATTGTTTAAAGGCATAGTAATCTTAGTGTATGTAAACTTTTGACTTTGCAGCAAGTAATAAAAATGCCTTAAATCAATCACTCTCTCTCTCTCTCATTATTCTGGCATTTGGCAAA
This sequence comes from Dendrobates tinctorius, assembly GCF_039654945.1. Classification (NCBI taxonomy): domain Eukaryota; kingdom Metazoa; phylum Chordata; class Amphibia; order Anura; family Dendrobatidae; genus Dendrobates; species Dendrobates tinctorius. The sequence goes on along the minus strand of NW_027361971.1, from coordinate 3,511,456 downwards.
TATTAATAATTATGGTAATTGTAATTGACCTAAAACAGGAAAAGTTTATTCTGATTTCATGTCAGATATTGAGAAAAACATGCATATGTGTATTTTTATGTAGTGTATGTAAACTTTTGGTTTCTACTGTTTCTTTAATTTCCATTTTCCTTACAACTCCTTCACACAAACACATCTATCATTTTACATCAAGTTTGTCTGTGATAATCATAAAAAAGGAGAATAACACAAGACTTCATGGGATAATTCTTACTAATTTATCTAGAGCTGTAATCAGGGAACCTGAAGGTGTTCTACACATTGCTCTTCATACATGGCTGTCGAACACACCTCTCCTGTTGCATGCTCATGTAAGGGGGTGAAGCATAATGAGGACAAGAAAGGGTTTACCTCCTCTCTTCCATGCCCGGAACCATAAAGCTACGCAGTGGTGTTGCCAGGGGGAAGACTTTTGGACCTGGACCGATTGCATCATGAACCTGTCAGTAGCAGTGGGGAGGAGATAGTGAGGCTGCACAGGAAGGAAGCCGGGCAGAGAGCGGGAAAAGCATGCGCGCAGACCTCAGAACAGCCTGGGCAGCGGACAGTGTGGTGCCCTTGAGGGTTCAGTTGCCACAGATGTACTGCACATCATCCTGAGGTGTGGTATCCCACCATCTGCCATGATACCAGTGCTGGATGACCGGCACTTCTGGGGTTAATGTTTTGATCTCAGTGCAGACTCTTACCTGCACACCTGGGACCTATTACGGTGACCTCTAATTGGTTTTGGGAAAGCTTCTTATAGCCTCAGGAAGCTCCCATCCCCCGTCAGTTATACTTTCGCCCTTGGCATTGTGTGGTGACCCCTGAGTGTGTTTGTGCTGTGTTCTGGTTGCTTGATTCTCTGTGTACAACTCGGTCTGTTCTCTGGATATTGTTGTAGATTCTGCTTGGTACCTTCTATGTCTGTTTGGTTTTGACTTCTGCTTGGCCCTGACTATCCGTTCTGTCTCATCCCTGGTACTTTATTGATATCTCTGTGTATGACCTCCGCTTTGCCTGACTATTTCTGTATAGTGTCCTGCCATCTCTGAAAGCAGGATGCTAAGCCCCGCCCCTTGCAGTCACATGACCGTAGGTCCTGTGACTGCTTGCTAAACTTCAGCAACCACAGGTCCTGTGTATCTGTACTTTCCGGCTGTACCTGACCCCGGGCCCCCCTACAGTGTGGGTGAGTCCCTACTCAACGGAGGCTGCACGCCAGCGCTGGCAGGATCCTGACATTATACAGTAACTGACCATTAAGTTTTTTGGGTTTTTTTGTGGAGAGAGTTATGGATCCCATACAGTTTCTGGCTGACCAGATGAAAAGTCTGAGTCAGATGTTTCAGGGTTTATCTCTGGAGCAGCAAGCTCTGACTTGTTCTCAGCAGCAGGTTTCTGAGACAGTGCGAGGGGCTTTATCTGCTGGGTCTCCAGGGGCTGGGGCGAGGGATGTTGCTCTGGTGTCTCCGGAACCACCTGTTAAACTGCCTGACTTTTTTTCTGGGAACAAAAAGGAGTTCAGGGTCTTCATGGAGGGGTGCAAACTTTTTTTAGTTTGAGACCACGTTCCTCTGGGGACGAAAACCAGAAGGTAGGGGTCATCAAGTCGTTATTAAGAGGGTCCCCACAAGCTTGGGCTTTCTCCCTTCCTCCCACTGCCCCTGAGAGAGTGTCTGTGAATGCATTCATTGAGGACCTTGGGCACATTTATGATGAGCCTGACCGAGTGCGATTGGCAGAGGACTTGGTGATGAGCGTCTGTCAGGGGAAACACTCAGCTGAGTGGTTTTGTACTGAATTCCGCCGCTGGGCCGCAGAGGTCTCTTGGGACGATGCCGCACTCCGAGGACTCTTTCGCAGAGGCTTGTCCGAGCGGCTGCAGGATGCCTTGGCATTACATTCCCCACCTAACTCTCTCGAGGATGCCATGACCCAGGCCATCCAGATGGACCACAGGCTGCGGGCCAGAGGGGTGATGCAGGTGGAGACTCCATTGTTCCCCAGTGGAAAAGAGACTGCCCCTGAGCTCATGGATGTAGGCGCCCTCTCCGTGAAGGATACGGAGAGGAAACGCCGGAAGGACAAGCAGTTATGCTTTTACTGCGGTAAAGCGGGACATTGGAAAAGAGAGTGTCTTGATTGCCTATCTTTGACCCGGTCGGCAGGAAACGACTAGGTCTGGGTAGTCAACGGGGAGACTACTCAGACCCTCAGGTACCCTTTTCCTCGTTTTCTAAAGTGTTACTTCATGTGGAGCTGTTTGTGGATGGTAGTTCTTTTCCCTCTACAGCCTTCGTGCACTGCAAATCATCGATTAATCTCATTGACTCCCAATTGGTCACACACTGCAAGATAGGGACAGTTAGGCTCAAGGTTTCGATCAAGGTGGTGGCCATTGACTCCTCACCCCTCACTAAGGAGGTAATTCTCTTTATGTCTGATTTGTTTTCGCTCAGATTGGACGCTACTCATGTGGAAAACCTTAAGTTGTTTTGTTATGGACAATCTAAATGCAGGGTTGGTCTTGGGCATGCCCTGGTTACAACGCCATAACCCAGTTATTAACTGGAAAACAGGGGAGATTGTTCAATGGGGGTTTAATGATTTTAAGTTATGTGATAAATCCGCACTGCTGGTTGAACCTGTTAAATCTGTATCTGTATCATCTGTCGAGCTGGAAGGTATTCCGGAATACCTGAAGGACTTCGAAGATGTATTCTCTGAAAGCGAGGCCGAGACGTTACCGCCACATAGACCCTTTGACTGCGCTATCAAGCTGGTCCTGGGGGCTAATTTACCTAAAGCCCGTCTGTTTAATTTATCCGTCCCTGAGCACTTGGCTATGAAGGAGTATATTGTTGAAAGTCTGCGCAAAGGACACATACTTCCTTCAGTCTCACCTGTGGCGGCAGGTTTCTTTTTTGTAAAGAAAAAAGATGGCGGGTTACGTCCCTGTCTCGATTTTCGGGAGCTTAATCAGATAACTGTACGGAATACGTACCCCCTTCTGTTGATTCCCGATTTGTGTAACCAACTGTCAGGGGCAAAGTGGTTTTCTAAACTGGATCTTCGGGGGGCATATAATTTGATAAGGGTCCGAGAGGGAGATGAATGGAAAACTGCGTTCCTCACGTCCGAGGGACTGTTTGAAAATTTAGTCATGCCGTTTGGTCTTACCAATGCCCCCGCCATATTTCAGAATTTCATCAACGTGGTATTCTCAGATCTCATTGGTCATTTTGTTGTTATCTACTTAGATGATATTTTGATATACTCCTCCGACAGGCATTCTCATCTGGAACATGTATGAACTGTTCTCCAAAGACTGAGAGAAAATCATCTGTATGCCAAATTGGAGAAATGTGTATTTTATGTGCAAGAATTGTCTTTTTTGGGATTAATTGTATCCTGTGAGGGTTTTCGCATGGACCCCAAGAAGGTGCAGGCCATAGCGGATTGGGTGCAACCACGAGATCTTAAGGGTCTTCAGCGCTTCTTGGGGTTCGCCAATTATTACCTCAAATTTATCCAGGGGTTTTCGCAGGTGGTCAGACTTCTCACGGATCTAACATGCAAAGGTGGTCCTCACTCGCAAAAGAGGCCTTTGCGACGGTGAAAAAATGTTTTATGTCTGCTCCTGTGTTGGTACAGCCAGATCCGTCCAAACCATTTGTGGTGGAGGTGGATGCCTCCGAGGTGGGGGTGGGGGCAGTGTTGTCCCAAGGGCCTGCCACTCTAACCAACCTCAGGCCATGGTGATTTCTTTTCCAGGAAGTTCTCTGCTGCTGAAAGAAATTATCATGTAGGCAATAGAGAGCTTCTTGCGGTCAAGTTGGCTTTTGAGGAGTGGAGGCACTTTTTAGAGGGGGCCAGTCACCCGGTTGCTGTGATCACTGATCACAAAAATTTGTCATACATTGAGTCTGCTAAAAGATTAACGCCCAGACAGGCCCGTTGGTCACTTTTTTTTTCTCGTTTCCAGTTTACTATTACATTCCGTCCAGGGTCAAAGAATGTCAAGGCTGACGCCTTATCTAGTAGTTTTCACCCTGTGTCTGCCCCTGAGCCACCGTCCTCCATTCTGCACCCTGGGGTGGTGTTAGCAGGGATCTCATCTGAATTGGAACGGGAAATTGAGGGGGCCCAATCGCTGGCTCCTGCGGCCAAGCCAGGGGGCAAGTTGTTTGTCCCAGAGCAACTTCGCCTTAAACTCTTGCAAGAGTTCCACGAATCCAAGTTGTGTGCTCACCCTGGTATATCAGCCACACGACTGGCGGTGGCTAGGATCTTCTGGTGGCCTACCCTTGGTTCTGATATAAAGAAATTCATTTCTGGTTGTGGGGTCTGCGCTCATTCTAAAAGCTCCCATAGCCGGTCGGCGGGAGAGCTGATGCCCTTGGAAGTTCCTGAAAGACCATGGACCCACCTGTCCATGGATTTTATTACCAATCTTCCCTCTTCCAGGGGTAATACTGTGGTATGAGTAGTGGTGGACAGATTTTCAAAGGAGGCTCATTTTGTACCCCTGTCCGCATGACCGTCTGCTGAGACCTTATCCAGATTGTTTGTGCAGCATGTGGTCCACTTGCATGGGGTACCCCTGAATGTGGTGTCTGATCGTGGTGTGCAGTTTGTGGTTAAGTTTTGGCGTGCTTTCTGCAAAAAATTAGGGATATCTCTGTTCTTTTCGTCTGCATACCATCCTGAGAGTAATGGTCAGACGGAACGCACTAATCACTCTCTGGAACAGATCCTCAGATGTCTGACTCCTGCTAGACAGAATGACTGGTGTGATATACTGCCGTTGGCTGAATTTGCCTTCAATAGTCGGGTGAATCAATTCACTGGTATGTCCCCTTTCTTGATCAACTATGGGTTCAGTCCTCATTTTGGTGAGTTTTCTCGTCTGGATTCGGGGTGTCCCGAGGCTGAGGACTCTGTTCAGCGGTTAAAAGATATATGGGCAGAAGTCCAGCGGCGTATATCTAGGTCTCAAGGCAGGTATAAGTTTTTCGCGGACAGGAAACGAACACCTGGTCCCATGTTTCAGGTTGGAGAGAAAGTTTGGCCCTCCACACGAAACATTAAGTTAAAGATTCCGTCAGCCAAGTTGGGCCCCTAATTCATTGGTCCGTACAAGATTGTGGAAAAAATCAACCCAGTAGCGTACAGACTGTGTCCTCCACCCTCTTTCAAGGTCCCTAACGTCTTCCATAGATCTCTACTGAAGCCTTTTGAAGCAGTCCGGGGAGAATCCAAGAATCCATGACCTCCGCTTTGCCTGACTCTGAGTATTTCTGTATAGTGTCCTGCCATCTATGAAAGCAGGATGCTAAGCCCCGTCCCCTTGCAGTCACATGACCGTAGGTCCTGTGACTGCTTGCTAAACTTCAGCATCCACAGGTCCTATGTATCTGTACTTTCCGGCTGTACCTGACCCCGGGCCCCCCTACAGTGCGGGTGAGTCCCTGCTCAGCAGAGGCTGCACGCCGGCAGGATCCTGACACCAACCAGGTGAGTTGGAGGCTCCTAACCACGTTCCAACACTCGCATCCCACACAACACGGTAGTTCAGCAAAGCCACATTGCGCTCCCTGCTTGGAGTGTAGCAGAGCACCTTTGGTGGCTCCCTGCTTGGAACACAAAACGTGCTGGGAGGTGGATGGAGTTTAGAATACATAAAAGAGCGGGAAGGTTTAGGATTTGGAGTCAGTCGGTCAGTCACTCAGAGAGGAGTGAGGAAGGAAGATCCCTGAGAGAGAGGGATGGAGGAAGGAGTGCTGCAGCTGCCTTAGTGATCTGAGCCAGCTGGCACAGGAAAGGAAAGAAGGAGAAAGACGTTGAACAGAAACCTGATCTTCCATAAGAAGGAAAGACTAGTACGGAATGTAGGAGTAAAAGGGAACAGAGGACGTGGGTTAGAGGAAGAACCCTGCCTAGAATTTCTAAGCGCAAGGCTGGGGCCCGGTCTCCAAGGTTGTATGGACACTAATGGTTCTGTAGCAGACACCGGTGGAGTAGTGGGCTGTAAATGCACTACTCCCATCTAAGACTTGGGGGCACAACAGCAACATTGATAGTGAGCCGGGATTCAGGATTAAGGAGTCCCCGAAGCAGGCTACAGCTGTCTGCCGTACAAGTAGAGTTCTTGGGAACATCTGTCCGGAGGAACTCCAGTGTAACTCAGTACTAGGAGATCTTCACACTTAAAGGCGCTATAAGAGGAGACGTTCAGAAAGGTACATGTTGGCGGAGCGTTGGAAGGGAGCATTCCATCTGGCCTGGAGGTTGATTGAGCCTCTGACCCAGAGGACACAGTACGGAGGCAGGCACCGGTGTGTACTACAGACTGTGAGTAAAGTTTTGGAACTACAAGCCCCGGTGTCCTCCATTCATTCCTGCGCCAACACACCTGGTACCGCTACATCTGGATACCAGCTTCTACACTGCCCGTGCCTCTCAGCTACCCCTACATCCACGCTGCCCTGGGACTACAGCTCCACCTGTGGGAGCTTCACCATCTTGGCTGCAGCACACCACCAGTCCCAGAGGATCTGAATGCAGCGTTGGCTTAACATTTCCCTTGCCGAGCACCACAGGTGGCGTCACGAACTATTCATCAATTCTACTTCATTGTTCTTTCACCCCCTTTTGCCATGGAGCCCCAGGGCCACGGACCGGGTCACAGCTTCCGTGACAACTCCTATTGAGATCAACGGGCCCGGTGCCGAGTACCCCGATAGCCCTGGCCGGGGCGCTCCAACAGGACAAGACGCAGCTGCATACCGGGGGAGAGAGAGCTCCCGTTCAGAAGACAAAGGCTGGGGGACCGCATAGAGAGACCATAGCCCGTGACTACGTGAAGCTGGAGTCTGCAGTGACAGATGAGGTGTGTCCTGACCCCCATGTAGAGACTGTGTCTAGTACAGAGACAGCAGCTAGTGCAGAGGCAGCAGCTAGTGCAGAGGCAGCAGCTAGTGCAGAGACAGCAGCTAGTGCAGAGACAGTGATCCATGCGCGTAGCCCCAGTACCCACGATGCTGGTGCAGAGCCCCTGATTCCTGCTGCAAGATATAACAAGGGACGGAGTGTTGTTTCCCCTGGGAGAGGCTGTTGTGCTTAGACAAAAGACTCAGAGCAGAGGGGACCCCGTTTGTCCAGTACCCCCTCTGCCTCCTGCAGTAACTCTTGAAACCCAGTGAAGAATTGTAAAGACCAAAGAGTACAGAGAGACTTCAGACGACAAGCTCCGCTGGTGATTCGGTGCCAACGTGGGAGAAGTCCGACTCTTCAATCAAGACCCGATCGGACTGATATGTTCCTTCATAAGAAAACTCTGTATAATACTGTTTAATTCTGGTTTTGCCTTTTGACTGTTTTCCTATTACCAATACTTGCACTGTTATTTTGCCAGTGTTAATCCCTGTAAATAAACCTCCCCTTTAACTGTTGGTCTGTCTGTTCGTGGTGACATACGCAGCACCTGCACTTTCTTACACTCATATAACACGCTCTTCTTTGTCTGCTGTTTTTTTTTCTGTCTCTTTCATGTGCATTTCCCTATTCCCTGGATTCATTTGCCTGTGACAGGTCTCTGCTCTTTCTGGCTTGTAGTTTCTTGCCCTGATCCGTCTGTCATGGCAGATGCTCACAAACAGGCTCTGATGAAAGCTCAGCCCTGAGAGATCCTTTCAAACCCCCCTTCCTACCTCACCACCCTTCCTCCTCTCATCAGCCTCCGAGAAATAAGTATTCTGACAAACCTGCTGCAAGATGCAAGATCAGAGGCTTCTCAAGCGAAGATTTCATCCCTCCTCCCATTTTCCATCTAATGATCCATCTTTAGTTGTCAGCCTATCTGCTGTACACCTATCTTGAAATATATTTTATCTATCACAATTAATCATCGGTGCAGAACATACACTTCTGTTTGTCCTATTGCTATCCATTCGTTTGACTGCTGACTACCTGAAGTACCTCCTATAGTAGTAACATTTGTGAATGCCATTTACACATAGGTGTGCTTACCTCGGGCTCAGGCTCAGAATAGTATACATCTTCATAGTTGTTAATATCCATAGACTCTCCATAGTTATTAAGACCAGGGTCATAATTATCCAATTCCAAGTTTTCATAGGAGTTGCTCTCAATAGGTTGAAACCGTTCGGAGCTATGTCTTCTAGTTTCAGGTGGAGGAGCAGCCAGACATAGAGCCACAATAGAAGGACAGATAACCCATAGCATGTACATTGCAGTAGCAGACCTGGGGCACAGCATTAGAACTGAGGGAAAAAAAAACAAAAATGGGAAAATCATTTTTAGGGTTTCATATAAAATCTCAGGGTGTTGATATTTGTATGAATATTTAGATTTGGACCTATAGGTGAAGAAGAATGTGCAAAAAAGCTCACATTACCAACTGGACAGTTAATGTTTCCTCAGATTCTGTCAGTCTAAAAAAAACCCTAATATTTATAAATTCCTAAACATTTTGACAGAAAACTCAAGGCAGCGCATTGCTCATTACAGTTGTGGAAAGATGGATGCTCATTGTTGCATAAAGGGGAATCTATTAAGGATAAAAACCACCTGATTACAATGTATTGTGAGCTAAGTCTACATACAGATAATCAATTAGTAAAGATTAGCTGATTGAATGGCTTGTCCATCCTTAGGGCCCCGTCACACATAGCGACTCACCAGCGATCCCGACAACGATATGAACTTGTCAGGATCGCTGGTGAGCTGCGAAACAGGCAGCTTCACCAGCGATCAGCACCAGCGACGACGAGCGCGCGCGTCGCTGTGTACCTTAGTTACCAGTGTGCGTCACTTAGAAACCCACTGTTTACCTTGGTTACCTGCTCCATGCAGCGTGCTGGTAAATAAGGTACACAGAGGGTTTCTAAGCGCCGCGCGGCGCTTAGAAACCCGCTGTTTACCTTGGTTACAAGCTCCAGCTCGCTGATCGCTGGTCTCCCCCCTGCCACACGCAACGATGCGTGCTGGCCAGCGGAAGACCAACGATCAAAAAAATGTGCAGGGCTTTCCAAAACGATCAGCGATACCCGGCGTGGGGACCGTTCGCTGATAGGTGTCACACACAGCGATCTCGCTGAAGATCGCTGTTGCGTCACAAAACTTGTGTCTCAGCAGCAATCTCGCTAGCGAGATTGCTGTGTGTGATGGGGGCTTTAGGCTACAAGTCTGCAGTCACTCTATATAATTGCAGACTTGTGAATCCTTGCATCGTGCGCACTGTGCGCCGTGAGGATTCTCCGGTCCTGGCACAGGGATCGGCAGGACATGTGATCGTAAGTGTGTGACTTGCATACTCAATGCGAGTATACTGAGAGAGACTGGATACAGTCCAGTCAGAATATCGCCAATAGTATTCAAATCTCATACTTGTAGTCATCTCAGAGTAGGAGAAAATCTCCCAGAATGCAGTGCAAGCGATGTGAGGATTCACAAGTCTGCAGTGTAACTGCAGACTTGCAGCCTAGAGCCAGACAACCAATTTAATACTTTTCCTTTTTTTACATAGCTCCAATATATTTTTAAGCACTCTGCAGAATTATATCTGTGAGCAAATTATGCTCAAGTGGAATGTGGAGTCTTATGTTCTACCAAAAACACTTAAACACTCACATGTACCCGAACCTATATAGATAAAATTCAGGTGGAGACTATAGAAGTCAAAGGAAAGAGTAAGAACAAAAGATGAGATGATTTGAGGTGATCTTTGTAATTATCATTTCCTTTTGGCACACCTGGAAATTGGAATTGACTTTAAATATATCTAGTTCTATTTGTAGGATGTCTGTGTCAGCTGGAAGACATGATTGGTAAATGGGGACAGGGAGTTATCGATGAGAGATCATTCCTCTGTATGTTTAGCACATACATAAAATACTCTGTAGTGCAGGGTACATGAGGAAGTGATGCAAACACCCAGACGTTGGACTATGTGGCCTATATTACCTAATGATAATGACTTTTCAAAGCCTACACCATCATCCTGTCACTTCTAATTTTTTAGCTGCACTATAAAAGTAAAAAGGCCATTCATATTCTTTTTTCAAAGAAATAGATTTTAGTTAAAAATAAACAATTACGTTTTTAAATGTGTGTTTCTATTAAAGATTTTTCATTTTTACAACTTTCATCATTACATGTTATTTAAAACCGCATCCACCAAATATTTATCTTACGTTGTGCCGTTAACTCAGTGGCAGGGTGAATAGATTACATATGGTTACTTTTACTTGCTATCTTCTATTTGATGTGATGTTGTAGGTGGAGAGCAGGTAATAGACTAACACCAGAACTATTAGGCATTATTAATGGAAATTAAATTCTGTTGAAAGTGGAACCCTTGAAGAAGTGATACCTTCTCAAGGCAGTGCCAACTTGTGAAGATCAATCCAACAGTTTTGAGCAGAATCCATCTGTCTCCTAAGCTACTTGATAGTTTAATAGTGAAACCATGGAGTACAAGTAAGAAACAACCAGAATTTTTTTATGTCCTCAGTCAAATCCTGCACAGTGTTCCATTGAGGAACTTCATCCAACCCAACAAATCATTATTTATGAAAAATACTAAAAAAAAATATTCCAGAAGATGCGACCATCCAGGCTGAAAAGCACTGGTGAATGAGATGCTGCAAGCACAGCCTCAGTGACTTCACTGCTCGCAGCATCTCATTCACCAGTGGTTTTCAGCCTGGATGGTTGCATCTTGGCACCGTCCAGGTTGAAAACTATTTATCCAACAGACATGGATTACGTCGTGGGACCCAACAATGGATAGGTATGGTATATTGTTTTTTTCATTTTATTTTTATTACAGGAGATCGAGTGCTTCAGTGGAATTAGGTGAGGTCGTATATATGGTTTAATTGAGGATATTAAAGGAGTTTGTGTCATTTTTTCAATTAAAGGATTTTATTCTGGCTGTGTCTATATTTAACATTCTAGATTAAGGCCCGATTCTAACGCATTGGGTATTCTAGAATATGTATGTAGTTTATTTATGAAGTTTTAATAATTATGCAATAATGCACCCCCCAATCCTGATATGCATGGTCCTCTCACCCCCCAATCCTGATATGCATGCTACCCCTCCCCCATCCTGGTATGCATGGTCCCCTCACCCCCCAATCCTGATATGCATGGTCCCCTCACTCCCCAATCCTGATATGCATGGTCCTCTCACCCCCCAATTTTAATATGCATGGTACCCCTCACCCCCCAATCCTGGTAAGGATGGTCCCCTCACCCTCCATTCCTGGAATGTATGGTCCTCTCACCCCCCAATCCTGGTATGCATCTTCCTCTCACCCCTCTTTCCTGGTAAGCATGGTCCCTTCCCCCCCTTTGCTGGTATGCATGGTCCCGTCACCCCCCTTTCCTGGTATGCATGGTCCCCTCACGCCCCAATCCTGATATGCATGGTCCCCTCACGCCCCAATCCTGATATGCATGGTACCCCTCACCCCCCAATCCTGGCAAGCATGGTCCCCTCACCCTCCAATCCTGGTATGCATGGTCCCGTCACCCCCCTTTCCTGGTATGCATGGTCCTCTCACCTCCCTTTCCTGGTATGCATGGTCCCCTCACCCTCCTTTCCTGGTATGCATGGTCCCCCTCACCCCCCTTTCCTGGTATGCATGGTCCCCCTCACCTCCCTTTCCTGGTATGCATGGTCCCCTCACCTCCCTTTCCTGGTATGCATGGTCCCCCTCACCCCCCTTTCCTGGGATGCATGGTCCCCTCACCTCCCTTTCCTGGTATACATGGTCACCCTCACCCCCATATCCTGATATGCATGGTCACCCTAACCCCCCTACCTTGGTATGCATGGTCACCATCACCCCCCTTTCCTGGTATGCATGGTCACCCTCACCCCCTTTGTTGGTATGCATGGTCCCCCTCCCCCCTTTGCTGGTATGCATGGTCCCCCTCACCCCGCTTTCCTGGTATGCATGGTTCCCTCACCCCCCCTTTGCTGGTATGTATGGTCACCGTCACCCCCCTTTCCTGGTATGTGTGGTCTCCCTCACCCCCCTTTCCTGGTATGCATGGTCCCGTCACCCCCTTTCCTGGTATGCATGGTCCCGTCACCCCCCTTTCCTGGTATGCATGGTCCCCTCACCCCCCTTTACTGGTATGTATTGTCACCGTAACCCCCTTTCCTGGTATGCATGTCCCATCACCTCCCTTTCCTGGTATGCATGGTCCCGTCACCCCCCTTTCCTGGTATGCATGGTTCCCTCACCCCCCCTTTGCTGGTATGTATGGTCACCGTCACCCCCCTTTCCTGGTATGTGTGGTCTCCCTCACCCCCCTTTCCTGGTATGCATGGTCCCGTCACCCCCTTTCCTGGTATGCATGGTCCCTTCACCCCCCTTTCCTGGTATGCATGGTCCCCTCACCCCCCTTTACTGGTATGTATTGTCACCGTAACCCCCCTTTCCTGGTATGCATGTCCCATCACCTCCCTTTCCTGGTATGCATGGTCCCGTCACCCCCCTTTCCTGGTATGCATGGTCTCTGTTAAAATAAAAAAAAAAATTATATACTCACCTTCCGACGGCCCGCAAAATCCACTCCTCGCGCCCGGCCTCGAGGTCCCAGTAATGCTTTGTGCGAAACACCGCTGATGACGTTGCGCTCGCGAGAGTGACGTCATCTCCGGTCTAAGGCGCAAAGCATTACTGGGACCATGAGGCCGGGCACGTGGAGTGGAGATCGCGGGCCGTCGGAAGGTGAGTATAACCTTTTTTTTATTTTAATTCTCTTTTTTTTTTACAGAGCCCTGCGCCCGATTGAGCGCTGCGCATGACTGCGCCTGCTGCTGATTGGCGGCCGCGACCAATCAGTGGCAGGCACAGCTTACCGATACAAACAGCTGTGCCTGTCGCTGATTGGTTGCGGCCTGGCGGCCGCGACCAGTCAGCGGCGTGGGATTTCGGTTACAGAGAAACAGACAGACAGACATTATAAGACGATTATAAATATAGATAACTGTAGGATTAGTAATGAAGAGGTGTCTTTTAGACACCTCTCCATTACTAAGCTGTGGGCTTGATGTCACCTGACAATACAAACATTATGTAAAATGTTCCTATCAAAAGCTTCAAATCAATCTACAAAATAATAGCAAGTCCCCACTCAGGTCCGTCATCTGTCAAAGGAAATAAAGAGATCTTCCATATTACTGGTAGCACAAAGGCTCTGGGAAAGCAGAATGACTCCTTGACCCCCAAAAGAAATTCAGTGAACTCCCAAATCCAAACACCCCCTCTCTTCTGAGCCACACAGTGTGCCTAAACCACATTTAGCATCCAAATATTAGGCATTTCTGTAGTGATGAGAGCCCGCCTAATTTACTGGTGCATGAGCTGGGCACTACTACATACTGGTCACTACCATATACTGGTCACTACAACGGCAGTTTGCAATTTTTACTCAGTAACATCCACTGCTGCATGTGTCTGGAAAACACCCATGGAGTCAAAATCATTTCTTCATCTGTAGTAAAATTCCCAAAGGGGTATAATTTCCAAAATTGGGTCACTTGAAGGGGGAATTCAGCTCTTGTAGTACTTAGGGGCTCTGTATATGGAGTCCACAAATTATTCTGCGCTCCAGTAGGCAAATAGCGCTCAATCCCCACCAAGTCTCGACGTTTGGCTAAGCAGTACTGTACAGCTACATATGAGGTATTTCTACGTTCAGCAGAAATTCTGGAACATTGTGGGTGCTATTTTTACCCTTTTACAAGTGTGTAAATGCAAATTCTGGGGTCTAACTAAATCTTGTTGATAAAAAAGTAGTATTTTTTTTCTTCACAGCCAAATGGTATAAAATTCTGTGATCCACCTGTAGTGTCAATATGGTCACTGGACCACTAGATGAATTAATTGAGAGGAGAAGTGTGTAATATGGGGTCTCCTATGGGGGGGTGGTTCTGCTGTTTTGGCACCTCAGGGACTCTTCCAATGTGACATGGCACTCTCAAACCAGTCCAGCAAAATCTGAACTCCCATATGATGTGACATGGCATCCACTAATTATTCCAGCAAATTTTGCTAAAAAAAAAAAAAAACGACAAATGGCGCTCATTCCCTTCCAAGCCCTTTTGTGCACCCAAACAATAGTTTTCCTCCACATGTTGGGTATCGGCATACTCCGGACAAATTGCACTATAAGTTGTATGGTGCAATTTCTCCTGTTACCCTTAAAGTGCCAAATTTGGGACTAAATAAAGATTTTTGAGGGAAAATATGATTTTTTTTAGTTTCACGGATCAGTGAAAATAAACTTCTGAGAAGCATCTGGGGATTCAAGGTCCTCATTGAACACCTAGATAAGTTATCTGAGTGGTCTTGTTTCCAAAATGGGGTCACTTGTGGGGTTTTCCACTGTGTAGGCACTTCAGTGGATCTCCATACATGGCATCCGCTAATTATTCCAGCAAATTTTGCAATCAAAAAGTAATCTCCTTACCTTCCAAAAGATTTCAACAACTGACAGACGCGAGTGGAATCGCAATCCACCCACTGCTGCTAACTTGTTAAATGCTGCTGTCAATCTCTGACAACGACATTTAACATGATCTCTTCCGAAGTGCGTCACCAGTGCCCATGTCACATGACTGTGGGTCACCAATGGGTTGGCAGTGGCACTTATAGCAAGTGAGCATTTCTGAAGCCCTGCTATGTGTAGCACAGATGATCTCAGCTTGTAGTCTCCCATGAAGACTATTGAAGCAAGTGTAAATTAAAAAATGTTTTTAACCCCTTTCTGTCATGAGACGCACTATATCATCCATGTGCCTTGGGCCTATTTAACCATGGACAGAATAGTATGTCTCAGCGACCGGCTGCGCACATAGGTGGTGTGCAGCCATGTGAGGCCGGGTGTCAGCTGATTCTCACAGCTGACACCTGGCACTAAGTGCCAGGAGCGGGGTCCCGATCGCTGCCATGGTAACCTGATGTCATCATGATGATATCTGTGTCACCAGAGCTGAGAAACTTCCTGTCATGCGCAGTGCACTGCAGCGCTGACAGTTTCTATAGCATGCAGATGCTGCTTCATCTGCATGCTATAGAAGCGATCAGCCTGCAAAAAATGAATGTCCCATACTGGGACAAAGTGTAAAAATTTGAATGAAGTAAACATAATGTTTTAAATAATTGTAAAAATATAAAAAAATACAAAAATAATAATAAATCAATATTTATTCTATCACTAAATAAATATTTGAATGAAGAAAAATCTAAACAATAAAAGTACATATATTTGGTATAGCCGCGTCCGTAATGTAAAATTGTCCCACTAGTTAACCCCTTTAGTGAACACCATAAAAAAGAAAACAAGGCAGAAAACAATGCTTTAAAGTGGAATAACACGCGATCAAAAAGACGGATATAAATAAACATGGAACTGCAGAAAACGTCATCTTGTCCCGCAAAAAAACGAACTGCCATATACAGCATCATCAGCATTCTGACAGCTATAAATGTTATAGCTGTCAGAATAAAGTGATGCAAAAACAATTATTTTTTCTATAAAATAGTTTTTATTACATAAAAGTGTCAAAGCATAAAAAATGATATAAATGAGGTATTGCTGTAATCATACTAACCACACGTGGAACGGTGTAAACACCCCACCCACTCGCAAAAAAAAGAAATTCATGAATTGCTGGTTTTTGCTCATTTTGTCTCCCAAAAATCAAAATAGAAAGTGATCAAAAAATGTCATGTGCCCAAAAATGGTACCAATAAAATTGTCACCTCGTCCGGCAAAAAACAAACCTCTGTGGGCCAAAATATGGAAAAATTATACCTTTCAAAATCAAAATGTGGTGATGCAAAAATTATTTTTTGCAATTAAAAGCGTCATTTAGCGTATGACAGCTGCCAAACATAAAAACCCGCTATAACGCCTCTTTCACACGTCCTGATATTTCTGGTACTAGAGATGTCAGTGTCTGTGTGTAATACTTGTGGCACGTGTGGCATGTGTGTGCTGCATCAGTACCTCACGGACGGGCGCCAGGGAAGAAGCGTTACAAACATAAGCGTTGTTTCCCAGCGCCGGGTGCTGAACACGGCTCTCATCATTTTCCCCTGCTCTACTGGTGATCAGCACAAGTAGGGGAGAATAATGAGAGTTACATTTAACCCCTTAACGACCGCTGATACGCCTTTTAACTGCAGCAGTTAAGGTTACTTAAACCATAGAGCCGCTTTTTAACGGGGCTGAGGTTTAAGATTATGGTGCCCCCAGCATCAGAATTTCTCCAGGGTCTCAGCTGCTGGGAGGTAGCCGAGACCTCAAAGAACATGAATCAGGTTGGTTTTTACCGACCATGGTGTTGCAATCGCCGTTATTAACAGTATAACGGCGACTGCAAAAAAAAAAGTCAGATTTTTTATTTAATTTGTCTCTCCTCTGATGTGATTGCACATAGGAGAGAGAAATAGGGTCCCTCGATCCCCCGATAACCCTCCCCGGTACATCTGTTGTCTATGCAGGCCCCCCTAAAGTCACCCGAGCTGCCGGCTTCTTCTTCTGGGGGGAAATGGTGGGCGCATGCGCAGTGCGCCCGCCGAGATCTGCTGGCCAGCACCCGGTAACAATAGGAGATTTTTTCCTATTGGTTCATTTTGATAACTGTGCTAGACAGTTATAACACAGTGATAAAAATAAAAAAAATCGTAAATCAGACCCCCCTTTATCACCCCCTTAGTTAGGGAAAAATAAAATTAAAAAAAAAGTATTTATTTCCATTTTTTCATTAGGGTTAGAGTTGGGCTAAAGTGATTTGGGCTAAAGTTAGGGTTAGGGTTGGGATTAGGGTTAGGGGTGTGTTGGGGTTAGGGTTGGAGTTAGAATTGGGGTTTTCCATAGTTTAGACACATCAGGGGCACTCCAAACACGACATGGTGTCCGATCTCAATTCCAGCCAATTCTGCATTGAAAAAGTCAAACGATGCTCCTTCCCTTCCAAGCTGTGCTGTGTGCCAAACAGTGATTTACCCCCACATATGGAGTATCAGCATACTCAGGACAAATTGGATAACAACTTTTGTGGTCCAAATTCTCCTGTTACCCTTGTACAAATAAAAAATTTTGGGCAAAAAGATCATTTTTGTGAAAAAAATATGATTTTTTATTTTTATGGCTCTACGTTATAAACATCTGTGAAGCAGTTAGTGGTTCAAAATGCTCACCACATATCTAGATAAGTTCCTTAGGGGGTCTACTTTCAAAAATGGTGTCACTTATGGGGAGTTTCCACAGTTTAGGCATATCAGGGGCTCTCCAAATGCAACATGGCGTCCAACCTCAATTCCAGCCAATTTTGCATTGAAAGGTCAAACGGCGCTCCTTCCCTTCCAAGCTCTGCCATGCACCCAAACAGTGGTTTACCTGCATATATTGGGTATCTGCATACTCAGGACAAATTGTACAACAACTTTTGTGGTCCAATTTCTCCTGTTACCCTAGGTAAAATAAAAAAAAATTGATCTGAAGTACATTTTTTGTGAAATAAATTTAAATGTTCCCTTTTTTAAACATTCCAAAAATTCATGTGAAGCACCTGAAGGGTTAATAAACTTCTTGAATGTGATTTTGAGCACCTTCAGGGTTGTAGTTTTTAGAATGGTGTCACTTTGGGGTATTTTCTGATTTAACCCCTTTACCCCCAAGGGTGGTTTGCACGTTCATGACCGGGCCAAATTTTACAATTCTAACCACTGTCCCTTTATGGAGGTAATAACTCTGAAATGCTTCCATGGATCCCGGTGATTCTGACACTGCTTTCTCGTAACATATTGTACTTCATGTTAGTGGTAAAATTTCATTCAAATAACTTGCGTTTATTTGTGAAAAAAACAGAAATTTGACGAAAATCTAGAAAATTTCACAATTTTCCAAATTTGAATTTTTATGCCCTTAAATCACAGAGATATGGCACACAAAAGATTTAATAAGTAACATTTCCCACATGTTTACTTTACATCAGCACAATTTTGAAACCAAAATTTTTTTTTGTTAGGAAGTTATAAGGGTTAAAATTTGACCAGCGATTTCTCATTTTTGCAACATCATTTTAGCATTTTATTTTTACGGACCACATCACATTTGAAGTCACTTTGAGGGGTCTATATGATAGAAAATCCCCCAAAATGACACCATTCTAAAAACTGCACCCCTCAAGGAGCTCAAAACCACATTCAAGAAGTTTATTAACCCTTCAGGTGCTTCACAGGAATTTTTTGAATGTTTAAAAAAAAAAAAATGAACATTTAACTTTTTTTCACCCAAAAAATTAATTCAGGTCCAATTTTTTTTATTTTACCAAAGGTAACTGGAGAAATTAGATGGCAAAAGTTATTGTGCAATTTGTCCTGAGTACGCTGATACCTGATATGTGGGGAGGAACCACTGTTTCGGCGCATGGCAGAGCTCAGAAGGGAAGGTGCGCCGTTTGACTCTTTCAATGCAAAATTGGCTGGAATTCAGATCGGACGCCATGTCATGTTTGGAGAGCCTCTGATGTACCTAAACAGTGGAAACCCCCCACAAGTGACCCCATTTTGGAAACTAGACCCCCCAAGGAACTTCTCTAGATGTGTGGTGAGAACTTTGAACCCACAAGGGCTTCACAGAAGTTTATAAGGTACAGCCGTACAATTAAAAAATCATATTTTTTCCAAAAAAAATGATCTTTTCACTCTCAATTTTTATTTTTCCAAGGGTAACAGGACCCTAAAAGTTATTGTGCAATTTTTCCTGAGTACGCTGATACCCCATATGTGGGGGTAAACCACTATTTGGGTGCATAGCAGAGCTCAGAAGGGAAGCAGCGCCATTTTACTTTTTTGGCTGGAATTGAGATCGGACATGTCGCGTTTGGAAAGCCCCTGATGTACCAAAACAGTGGAAACCCCCAAAAAAAGACACCATTTTGGAAACTATATCCCCCAAGAAACTTATTTAGATGTGTGGTGAGAACTTTGAACCCCCCAAAGGCTTCACAGAAGTTTATAACGTACAGCTGTACAATTAAAAAATCAAATTTTTTTCCACAAAAATGATCTTTCACCCTTAATTTTTATTTTCCAAGGGTAACAGGACCCCAACAGTTATTGTGCAATTTGTCCTGAGTACGCTGATACCCCATATGTGGGGGTAAACCACTATTTAGGCGCATGGCAGAGCTCGGAAGGGATGCAGCGCCATTTTACTTTTTTGGCTGGAATTGGGATTGGACGCCACGCCGCGTTTGGAAAGCCCCTGATGTGCCTAAACAGTGGAAACACCCCACAAGTGACCCCATTTTGGAAACTAGACCCCCTAAGGAACTTATCTAGATGTGTGGTGAGCACTTTGAACCCCCCAGTGCTTCATAGAAGCTTATAACGCCCGGGCGTGAAAATAAAAAAAAAATCATATTTTTTCCACAAACATGATCTTTTAGTCCCCAATTTTTTTATTTTCCCAAGGGTAACAGGAGAAATTGGACCCCAAAAGTTGTTGTCCAATTTGTCCTGAGTACCCTGATACCCCATATGTGGGAGAAAACTACTGTATGGGCACTTGTCGGGGCTCGGAAGGGAAGTAGTGACGTTTTGGAATGCAGACTTTGATGGAATGGTCTGCTGGTGTCATGTTGCCTTTGGAGAGCTCCTGATGTACCTAAACAGTGGAAACCACCCACAAGTGACCCCATTTTGGAAACTAGACCCCTTAAGGAACTTATCTAGATGTGTGGTGAGTAGAGTTGAGCGAAACAGGTCGAAAAAATTCAAAAGTCGCCGACTTTCGCCAAAGTCGGGTTTCATGAAATGAAACCCGACCCTAGGGTGAGGTTGGCCACGAGGTCGGCGACTTTTGCGCCAAAGTCGCGTTTCAAAAGATGCTTTAGCGCCCTTTTTCAGCCAATCAGGAAGAACGGACACTGTGGGCAACGTGATGACATAGGCAGCGGTCCCCACCATCTTTGAGAAGGGCATGCAAGTGATTGGCTTGCTTTGGGGGGCATCAGAGGGGGTATAAAAGGGCGTGCACGCCGACCGCCATCTTACTTATGCTGATCTCAGAATACGGAGAGCTACTGCTGCTGCTGATTCTGTAGGGAGAGCGTTAGGAAGGCCAAAAGGAAAAAAAAACTCCTTCTGCTGCTAGCGATTTTGCCTGTACAACACACCAGTCACTGTGCAGTGCAAGGGGAGGCTATATTTTGGTGGATCAGCTCTGTTGGTTACTAGGCTGCCTTCTAAGGCTACCTGATAGCTGCATTGCTGTGTGCACACTGGTGTTAAAACTGCTTTTTTAAAAGCAATCCAAATTTAATTGTTTTGTCCTGTGAGGTACTGAGCGTGCATTTTTTCACACACCGTACAGCGGTGTACGCTCCTCACACAGTACCGTGTACCGGCTGTTATCACGGCCACAGTGACGCTATCTGTGTGTGACTCTGTAAGGATAAGCCGAGGAGTTTGTCCGTTCTTACAGACCTACACTCTAGGGAGATTCCAATTCTGCCCAATTCTATATACACCTTGTAGTTTGTCATACACTAGCCAACTTCTGCCTGTGACATAGCAGTGTAATATACACTGGGCCTGACACAATACAACAGTGTCCAGAAGTGTGTAAGGAGCTTCTAATTCTCACCTGTCCTATATTGACATTTTTTACACCAGCTAAATTCAGTCTGTGATAATAGCGGTGTAATATACACTGGGCCTGACACAATACAACAGTGTCCAGAAGTGTGTAAGGAGCTTCCAATTCTCACCTGTCCTATATTGACCTTTTTTACACCAGCTAAATTCAGCCTGTGATATAGCGGTGTAATATACACTGGGCCTGACACAATACAACAGTGTAAGGAGCTTCCAGTTCTCCCCTGTCCTATATTGACATTTTTTACACCAGCTAAATTCAGCCTTTGATATAGCGGTGTAATATACACTGGGCCTGACACAATACAACAGTGTCCAGAAGTGTGTAAGGAGCTTCCAGTTCTCCCCTGTCCTATATTGAAACACCAGCTAAATTCAGCCTGTGATATAGCGGTGTAATGTACACTGAGCCTGACACAATACAACAGTGTCCAGAAGTGTGTAAGGAGCTTCCTGTTCTCCCCTGTCCTATATTGACATTTTTTAAACCAGCTAAATTCAGCCTGTGATAATAGCGGTGTAATATACACTGGGCCTGAAACAATACAACAGTTTCCAGAAGTGTGTAAGGAGCTTCCAATTCTCCCCTGTCCTATATTGACCTTTTTTACACCAGCTAAATTCAGCCTGTGATATAGCGGTGTAATATACACTGAGCCTGACACAATACAACAGTGTCCAGAACTGTGTAAGGAGCTTCCTGTTCTCCCCTGTCCTATATTGACATTTTTTAAACCAGCTAAATTCAGCCTGTGATAATAGCGGTGTAATATACACTGGGCCTGACACAATACAACAGTTTCCAGAAGTGTGTAAGGAGCTTCCAGTTCTCCCCTGTCCTATATTGACATTTTTTGCACCAGCTAAATTCAGCCTGTGATATAGCGGTGTAATATATACTGAGCCTGACACAATACAGCAGTGTCCAGAAGTGTGTAAGGAGATTCAAATTCTCCCCAGGCCTATATACACATTTTTTACACCATCCAAAATTCAGCCTGTGATATAGAGGTGTAATATACACTGGGCCTGAGACAATCCAACAGTGTCCAGAAGTGTGTAAGGAGATTCAAATTCTCCCCACTACTATATACACCTTGTACCTTGTTTTACAGTACCATATAGTAGATGGAATTTTGGGTACATTTTCCCAAAAAATGAGGAAGTGTGGTGGAAGAGGCCGTGGAAGTGGGCGGGGGTTGCCAGCTGGTAATGATGGTGTTGGTGGATCTGCTGGTAGTGGCAAAATCAAAATAGCACCTAATGCAGGAGGTGTTGAGCCTGCGTCATCGTCTGGCTCCACAAGGCCTCGAAGGCTTCCTTTTCTGGGAATAGGTAAACCGCTTTTAAAGCCGGGGCTTCAGAAACAAATTTTGGCATACATTGCTGACTCAGCCTCCAGCTCTATCGCCTCCTCCTCTGAAGTTTTAAAAAATAAAAGCACTGCGTCGTCATTGGAGGCTCCTGGTCATGAACCACACCTTTCCTTGTGTCCTTCACCCCAACCAAAATTGAAGGATCCGGCAGACTACACTACAGATTACTCCATGGAGCTGTTTTCACATACCATGCCTGGGTTATCAAGTCAAATCGTGAATTACCCAGGCCAAGATGAATCTGACATGGAGTGCACTGATGCACAGCCACTGCTAGATCATTCTTCTGGTACATTCACTCAGAGCACTACATTGTCCTCGCAGTGTACTGAGCCAGATTCAGACCCTGATGAAACTCAGGTGCCCCTTCCCGCATACTATGCCACCATACACGGTGACACAGAGGAAGGTGCACATGACATTGAAGAGGATATGATGGATGACCCAGATTGGCATCCATTGGGGTAAGAGGGTGCCGCTGGCAATAGCTCAGAAGAGGAGGAGGAGCATCCGCAGCAGGCATCGACATCGCAATAGCTGTTATCTGGCAGGCCCGGAGCAGTCCAAAAACGGGTTACAAAAACCAACAGAGTTGCAGGACAGCTTGGACACACGGTCAAAATAGCACAGCGTGCAAGGCCGCAAAATGTCTTCCATAGTAGGAAGAGTGCAGTTTGGCACTTTTTGAACAAAATCCTAATGATCAGGCAAAGGTTATCCGTAAGAAGTGAGCAAAGACCTTTAGCCGAGGGAAAAATCTGAGAAATTTGAATACCAGTTGCATGCTTAGACATTTAACCAGCATGCACTTGCAAGCGTGGATGGACTACCAAACCTCACGTACCACATGTGAACCTTCTCCCAAAGAAGGTAGTCAGCAACGCTACATTGTTTCCTCCACTGTAAGCCCACCGGTTAGCACACCAGCAGAAAATGTTGAGGTGCCGTGGCAAGGCCAAAGCAGTCAGGGAATCACAATGTTATATCAGCGAAAGACAGAATCTAGGCCATCAGAAAGAACACCAGCTCCATCACCATCATCAACCCTCTCTCAGTCCGCCCTGTCCACCGCTAGTTCCACCATATGCAGCTCTCAAGTCCAGCTCACCCTACCAGAGACTATGAGTAGGACAAGAAAGTACTCATCCTCTCATCCGCGTACCCAGGGTTTGAACGCCCACATTGCCAAACTAATCTCGTTAGAGTTGATGCCCTATCGGTTGGTTGAAAGCGCAGCTTTCCGCAAACTCATGGCCTACGCAGTACCACACTATGACCTACCCAGTCGCCACTTCTTTTCTCGCAAAGCCATCCCAGCCCTCCACCTTCATGTGAAAGACCGCATTGTCCATGCACTCAAGCAATCAGTGAGTGGAAAGGTGCACCTCATGTGGGGGATGCAGGGTCCACAGGGGACAGCGGTGGTGGGACAGTGCTGCCTAGCCCACGGTATAGGAAAGAGTTTTGCTGTAGGCGTTCGACTCTCCTCCTCCAGAAGCGAAAGCTCGTCCACAGAGCGCAGTCGCACGAGCACTCCATCCGCAGCTGCCAGTGTTGCACACGAGGTGTCCCCCTATTGATCAGCTAGTGGAAAGCGTCAGCAGGCTGTGTTGAAGATGAGGTGTTTGGGCGACAGACACACCGCGGAGGTACTGGCTGACTACTTTCAGCGATAAACTGAGTCATGGCTGGGCAGTGTACATCTTGAGGCAGGCAAGGTAGTTAGTGATAACGGCTGGAATTTTGTGGCAGCCATAGCCCTTTCAAAACTCAGACACATACCTTGCTTGGCTCACACCTTGAACCGGTGGTGCAGTGCTTCCTCAATAATTATCCAGAGTTAACAGGCCTGCTCCATAATGTTCGAAGACTGTGCTCGCACATCCGCCAGTTGCCGGTACTCTTAAGTCGTATGCAGAAGCGATTGCTCCACCTTCCCAAGCACCGCCTAATTATCGACGTTGCAACAAGGTGGAACTCCACCCTGTACATGGCTGAGCGGCTGTGCGAACAGAGGCAGGCCGTAATGCATTTGTGGGAGGATACACGGGCAGGCACTTTGAGGGCAGACATGGAGTTGACAGGTGTGCAGTGGTCGAAGCTGAAAGACCTCTGTAAAGTCCTTAAGTGTTTTGAGGAATGCACACGGCTGGTAAGCGCAGGCGACACCATCATAAGCACGAGCATCCCACTTATGCGTCTACTCATGCAAACTTTGACGCACATTAAGGAGCAGGCGTTTGCAGCCGAGGATGATGGGGAAGAGGAGGAGGGAATCCTTGATGACAGTCAGCCATTTTCTGCTCTGGGACCTCAAATGGACGAGGTGGAGGAAGAAGAGGAAGAGTGTGACGTCTGCCTGCGGTCTGGGCTGCAGCCAGACAACACCCCGAGAAACACTGATACCATTTACCCCTATACAGGGATCTGGATTTATAGCAGAGCCCAGGAGGTGCTGTCTGAATAGGAGCAATGACCAGAGCAGGACGGTCGCCAGACAGGTGTTCCAACACAGGACACAAAGGCAATGATATCCGAGACTAAACCAGTCAAGCAGAAAAGGTATAAAAACGGTAGACAGCAGCAAAGACAGATACCAGGTAGAAGCCAGAGTCATAAACCAGGAGAGTCGCAGAGGTACAGAATCGTTAGGCAGAAGGAGAGTCAGAATCCAGGCCGAAGTCAGTGTCATAAACCAGGAGAGTCGCAGAGGTACAGAATCGTTAGGCAGAAGCAGAGTCAGAATCCAGGGCGAAGTCAGTGTCATAAACCAGGAGAGTCGCAGAGGTACAGAATCGTTAGGCAGAAGAAGGGTCAGAAGTCCAGGCAAAGTCAGAGTCAGTCAACAGTAATACACACAGTAACACGCAGGGGAACCAAGAATATATCCGGCGGCCTGAAAGAGCAGTCCCAAGGTATTTGAGGGATCAGGTCATCCCTCACAGGCCCGTGGGCTGATGATGTCATCCGGACCGCCCCCAGGACCAGGCTGGATGGTGATGCACCAGCCCCTTCATGACTGACCGAGGAGCGAAGCCTGCGTCCAGCGGACGCCTGCGCAGGAGCCTCATGACTATCGCTGCCATCACTCGGGGTTGAAGCACAGCGCCTCCCAGAGAGCAAGGCCGGGACTGCAGGCCACGGGTCAGATGGTGATAGGACAGTCCGGCGCCTCCTAGTGGTCGAGGCCGGGACAGCAGGCCCTGAGTCTGACGGTGATGTGATAGTCCAGCGCCTCCTACTGGCCGAGGCCGGGACAGCAGGCCCTGAGTCTGGCGGTGACGTGACAGTACCCCCCCTCTAAGAGGGGCCTCTGGACCCTCAAAACCCGGTTTGTCAGGGTGGAGGAGGTGAAACCTTCTAATCAACCGCTTTGCACGAATGTCACTAGCGGGGACCCAGGACCTCTCCTCTGGGCCGTAGCCCTTCCAATGCACCAAATATTGTACCGAGTTTCTCACTAGACGGGAATCAAATATGCCTTGGACCTCGTACTCCAAGGCACCCTTGACCAAAACTGGAGGAGGAGGGGACTGGACGGGACGAATTGGGGAACGGTATACCTTGAGGAGGGACTTATGAAAAACGTTAGGAATTTTAAACGACTGCGGGAGCTTTAACCATAACGCTACTGGGTTAATTACCTCTAATATTTCATATGGGCCGATGAACCTGGAACCCAGTTTGGCCGACGGTACCTTAAGTTTGAGGTTTCTTGTAGAGAGCCAAACCTTGTCACCAACTCCCAGGTGCGGCCCCTGGGATCGTCGTCTATTAGCCGCCGAAGTCTGTCTAATTTGAGCCCCTTTTAAATTAGAGTTTACTTCGGACCAAATAGTCTTCAGACGATGTATATTTTGCTCAACCCCTGGGATTTCCGACATCTTGGCCGAAAATGATCCAAAGCGCGGATGTAGTCCAAGGTTACAGAAGAAGGGGGTAGTTTTGATGGAGTCTTGGTATCTATTATTGAGAGCGAACTCTGCCAATGGCAAATGTTCCACCCAATCTGACTGATGTGCTGAGACATAGCAGCGGAGGTATTGCTCCAGCGTTTGGTTGGCACGCTCAGTTTGGCCATTCGTCTCGGGATGGTATGCCGAGGAGAAGGACAACTCAACACCAATACGTCTACAGAACGCCCTCCAGAACTTCGAGACGAACTGGGTACCCCTGTCGGATACGATATTTGCCGGAACGCCATGCAAACGTACAACGTGAAGAACAAACAACTTGCTTAAGGTTTCAGAGTTGGGTAAGCCGGACAGGGGAACAAAGTGAGACTGTTTACTGAACCTGTCCACCACCACCCAAATACAAGTTTTCCCCTCGGAGGGTGGCAGGTCTGTAATGAAGTCCATGGAGATGTGGGTCCATGGACTTTCAGGGGTGGGCAAGGACTGAAGCCAGCCGGTAGGACGGTTATGGGGGGACTTGGCGCGGGCACAGACTTCACACGCTGAGACGTACTCCTTACAGTCCTTGGCCACCAAAAGTTCCTGGTTACCAGCCTAGTGGTATTATTGAGACCAGGGTGGCCTGCCAGGACGGAGTCGTGAGATTCTTTTAACACTCGTAAGCGAAAGGTAGCTGGAACGAATAATTTCTGGGGGGGCGTAGTGTCAGGAGCTCGTTCTGATGACCTACGGATCTCCTCCAGAAGGTCCAGAGATACTGCCGACACGACAATGCCATTAGCCAATATGGGACCTGGTTCATAGTCCTCGATGTGTGTGTGACAAAAGCTGCGGGAGAGGGCATCTGCCCTCACATTTTTGGTTCCGGGGCGAAAGGTGATTAAGAAATCAAACCTGGAGAAAAACAAGGCCCACCTGGCCTGCCTAGGGTTTAGTCTTTTAGCCGACTCTAGGTAGGTTAGGTTTTTGTGATCGGTAATAACAGTAACTTTGTGTTTGGCGCCTTCGAGGAAGTGGCGCCATTCCTCGAAGGCCCACTTGATTGCCAATAGTTCTCGGTTGCCGATGTCATAGTTTCTCTCCGTAGCAGAGAATTTGCAGGAGAAAAAGGCACATGGACGAAGCTGAGTGAGGGATGCAGTGCCTTGTGAGAGCACTGCTCCCACTCCGACTTCGGAGGCATCTACTTCCACAATAAACGGGTGGTCTAAGTTTGGTTGAATCAGCACCGGGTTGGCCACGAAGCACTCCTTCAGAGTAGAAAAGGCCCGGGTTGCCTCAGGATTCCAATTAGTCACGTCCGCCCCTTTCCGGGTAAGGTCCGTGAGTGGCTTGGCAATCTCTGAGAATCCCTTGATGAATTTGCGATAATAATTCGCAAATCCCAAAAATCGTTGCAGTGCTTTCAGCGATTTGGGTTGTACCCAATCCTTAATGGGTTGAATCTTGGCAGGATCCATGCGGAACCCCTTGCCTGAGACCATGTATCCTAAGAACTGCACCTCTTCGGCAAAAAAAACACATTTTTCAAATTTCGCGAACAAAGAGTTTTCGCGCAGTCTTTGCAGTACTGAACGGACGTGTTGAGCATGTGTCACAGGGTCAGCAGAATAAATCAAAATGTCGTCCAGATATACGACGACATACACCCCACAAATATCTCTGAAAATATCATTGACGAAGTGCTGAAATACTGCAGGAGCGTTACTGAGTCCGAAGGGCATTACCAGGTACTCAAAATGGCCAAGGGGTGTATTAAAGGCCGTTTTCCATTCGTCCCCATCTCTTATGCGGACCAGGTTATATGCCCCCCGGAGGTCAAGCTTAGTAAACCAGCGAGCTCCCAGTAACTGATTAAACAGATCAGGAATGAGTGGCAGAGGGTATTGATTTTTTACGGTTATGGCGTTCAGTTCACGGTAGTCAATGCATGGTCTGAGTCCACCATCTTTTTTCTCTACAAAGAAAAACCCAGCTCCTACAGGTGAGGTGGAAGGTCTAATGAAGCCCTTTCGAAGGCTGTCTGCTATGTATTCCTTCATGGCTACACGCTCAGGACCAGAGAGGTTGAATATTCTCCCCTTAGGGAGACGGGCACCAGGGACCAATTCAATAGGACAATCGTATTCTCTGTGAGGAGGTAGTTTCTCCGACTCCACTATAGAGAAAGCATCTTCATAATCCCTAAACGCATAGGGAATAGAAGGTGTTTTAATTTTAATCTGGTTTACTGAAAAAGACATACAGTTTCTCTGACACCGTGGACTCCAGCGCACAACGTCACTATGCGCCAGTCAATAACCGGATTATGTTGGTGCAACCACGGCATGCCTAACACAACTGGATCTGATAAATTGTATATAACAAGAAATGACATTTGTTCATTATGTAATGTCCCCACTGACATAGAAATTTCGGCAGTAACGAATTCCACGCCTCCTTGGAATATAGATGTACCATTCGCAGTAGTCTGAATAGGCGCTTTAAGCCTTGACAGAGGTACACCAAGGCTCTTAGCAAATAAAAAATCCATAAGGTTGCCAGCAGCCCCACAATCTACAAAAGCCTTCACACACAGACGTTTCTTAGCAAAAGAAAGGGAAACTGGTAACAACAGTTTGGCCGCATTTGCGGGCAATACCTGACCCCCAGAGCTGTCCAGGGGTGATGATCCCGGAGTGTGGATTTCCAACAGCCAGCATTTTCCTTGAAGCGTCCAGGCTGCAGCATGCTTGAGCCTGAGAGTGACCTTCCAGGCTGTGCAATGTAACAGGTGTTTGGGCCAAGAATCAGCTCAGTCAGGAGGAAGGAAAAAAAAAGGTGAGGAAAACTGCTTTTATATGTGTTAAGTATAGACATAAAAAGCAGTTTTATTTTTTTGGCCGGATATAATGTGACGTCTGCCTGCGGTCTGGGCTGCAGCCAGACAACACCCCGAGAAACACTGATACCCTTTACCCCTATACAGGGATCTGGATTTATAGCAGAGCCCAGGAGGTGCTGTCTGAATAGGAGCAATGACCAGAGCAGGACGGTCGCCAGACAGGTGTTCCAACACAGGACACAAAGGCAATGATATCCGAGACTAAACCAGTCAGGCAGAAAAGGTATAAAAACGGTAGACAGCAGCAAAGACAGATACCAGGTCGAAGCCATAGTCATAAACCAGGAGAGTCGCAGAGGTACAGAATCGTTAGGCAGAAGCAGAGTCAGAATCCAGGCCGAAGTCAGTGTCATAAACCAGGAGAGTCGCAGAGGTACAGAATCGTTAGGCAGAAGAAGGGTAAGAAGTCCAGGTAAAGTCAGAGTCAGTCAACAGTAATACACACAGTAACACACAGGGAAACCAAGAATATATCCGGCGGCCTGCAAGAGCAGTCCCAAGGTATTTGAGGGATCAGGTCATCCCTCACAGGCCCGTGGGCTGATGATGTCATCCGGACCGCCCCCAGGACCAGGCTGGATGGTGATGCACCAGCCCCTTCATGACTGACTGAGGAGCGAAGCCTGCGTCCAGCGGACGCCTGCGCAGGAGCCTCATGACTATCGCCGCCATCACTCGGGGTTGAAGCACAGCGCCTCCCAGAGAGCAAGGCCAGGACTGCAGGCCACGGGTCAGACGGTGATAGGACAGTCCGGCGCCTCCTAGTGGTCGAGGCCGGGACAGCAGGCCCTGAGTCTGACGGTGATGTGATAGTCCGGCGCCTCCTACTGGCCGAGGCCGGGACAGCAGGCCCTGAGTCTGGTGGTGACGTGACAAAGAGGAGGAGGAGGATGATGATGGGGATGATTATTTAGGGGAGGAGGATGCATCTCGTGGGGCAAGAGAAAATGTTGGCGTGGCAAGGTCTGGTATAGGGTTTGTGCGTGACTGGAGGGATGTGGATTTGCCAGAAAGTGCTCCTCCACCAAGCACTCGCAGTGCATCATTGACACCGGGAACATTGGCCCACATGTCAGATTATGCCTTGCAGATCCTAAAAAGGGACCCCCGCATTGCCAAAATGATGAACGATGACGACTACTGGTTGGCCAGCATCCTGGATCCACGCTATAAAGGCAAATTCCAAAACCTCATGCCACAAGAGAACCTTGACCTAATATTGGCTAATAAACAAGCAACTCTGTTAAACCGGTTGGTTGAGGCATTCCCAGCACACAGCAGCGGTGATGGTTCTCACACGAGCCATAGGGGCCTGGGGCAACTTGGAAGAGGTATTCGTGGTGCACACATCAGAAGTGGCGTTGGAGATGGGTTTCATGACCATGTTGTGGACTGATTTTTCAAGTCCCACTCACACGACTTGTAATACTGCATCTATTGAAAGTGACAGGAGACAGCAGTTGTCAACTATGGTTACAAACTACTTCTCGTCCCATATCGATGTTCTCCCTCACAGGTCATTCCCATTTGACTATTGGGCCGCTAAACTGGACACCTGGCCTGAATTGGCTCAATATGCCTTACAGGAGCTCGCTTGCCCAGCTGCAAGTGTGCTATCGGAAAGAGTCTTCAGTGCAGCTGGATCAATCCTGACAGAAAAAAGGACCCGTCTGTCGACCCAAAATGTGGATGATCTAACCTTCATTAAAATGAACCATGCATGGGTTTCCAAGGATTTTGTCCCACCTTACCCTGATGACACATAGGTTGCCAGAAAAATGGCTTGCTTTGGTCCTCCTCTTCCTCAGACTTGACCAATTTCGCCTTTAGCAACAGCTGAATGTCCCACATCAACATATGCCATTTTGTTAAACTCCCTAACTGGGCTGCCTCCCCCCATGGCCGGGGTCACCACCTAGCGCACGCAACAGTGCGAGTGCCGTTGCCCTGGACAGGTGGGTAGGCCAACTCTTGGGCGCGAGCACTGGCACAGGGTCCCTCATAGTGCAATCAAGTGTCTCTGACGGTGGGGGTGCACACCCGCCGTCAGACACAACGCCGTACTATGAGGGGCCCAGTGCCAGTACCGATGCCCACGAGTGTTCCCCCCTTGCTTGGGCAGGGCCCCAGCATTTGCAATGTTTACCTCTCCCTGCTCCTCCGCTGTGTAGTCTGGGCTGTCAAATCCTTCACTGGGACTGCCACTACAAATTTGTTGAACTGATAGATGATGGTTAAGACGTAGCTATGCCCTGTCCCACTGGCCGGGCTCTAGCTTCAGATGATCAATGGCTTCCATTTCTTATGGACGTCTACTCACAATGACATGCAGTGGTGGTTTATCATCAGGTTTCACAGTTTTCCTACTCACAGACGTGTGACATTCCGGCGCACATTTTTAAATGTGCCCTCTCATGCCAATCCAATAGAATGGCCTACGGCCTGTGGCTTCTGTCTTTTGCACGCCAAAGTTACGTGACAGATCATGATAGGCAGTGAGCACCATGTTTACATCTCTCCCTGTGATAAAAATTTGATGGAGATGAGTAACGGTGATGGGATCAACGGTACTGCGATACAGCAACAGTTTCTTCACAAAGAAATGTTTTCGCTGTCTCCACACACAAATTAATTTAATTAAGTTTTTCCCGTGATTAGTAAATCCTAGATTTCTGCACTCACTAGACTTTATGTCAGCAATTGTATGCATCTCATTTCCTATTGCAGAGAGGCTGGACTGTCTTACTGACACAGAAATATATATGAAGATTTAAAAATACCATCAAAAGTGTATACTGGTGTACGCTTCAAATACATTTCTTTTTTTCTACTTTTTAGATTGTTGTCTAATCCATATTGAGAACACGGAGATTTGAAATGTTTAAACTATGCTATATATACCTGCTATCCAGTGATAATGTACCATTTCTCAACTTTGTACAATCTGGTCAAATCCATACTGGGCCTGAGAACATCTGAGTCTGCCTCCTGCTCTATAGATATAGGTTTTTAATGTGTAAACTATGCTATACATACCAGTTATCCGGTGATACGGTACCCTTTCTCACCTTTGTCCAATCACGTCTAATCCATACTGGGCCTGAGAACATCTGAGTCTGCCTCCTGATCTATAGACATAGGTTTTTAATGTGTAAACTATGCTACATATATACGTGTTATCCGGTGAATCTGTACCCTTTATCAACTTTCTACAATGTTGTTGAATCCATACTGGTCCTGAGAACGGCTGCCGAGCTGTTAAGCAAGCTACAGCACCTGTGGTTTGGACACGTAATTTTTTCATTTTTTCTGGAATGCCGGTTAGGCCTAATTCTGGAATTGCGGTTGACCTGCACTTACTGGGAAATCATCGTTCGCGGGGAATAATTGGAATCCCAGATCCCCATCACTAACAGTGTTCAGCGGGTTATCTGCACCTGTAAGCGACAAAAGCTGGTCCTTTCAGTGTAGCGCGCATGCAGCCTCAGACATGTAAGGGCATGATAGACCTCTTATTGCTTGATCTCGCATGCCAGAGCCTCGCGTATCTCTCTAGTAAGCTTGATGCGTACCGCGGGGGCATGCCGGAGTCACTGTCGTTAATGGAATAAAGCTGAGAAATCGCTAGCACAACTACAAACGGACATACCACACCACACACAGAATCGACAAAGGTTTCAATGTGTGCATCTTTTCTTTAGGTGGCATGGTTGTGGTTTCCAGGGTGGAGGGAGCAATGATTTTGTATCGAGAAATATATGGGCCTCATTACTCTGTATAGCGCACTATGCGGTGGCCATAATACTGTATGGAGGAATATACTGTCCGTTTTTGGAGCTATTGGAGAATTTAAAATCGATATCAGTCATGAGATGTAAAAAGTGAAGGTTCATTGTACTATACCACTATTTCTCTGTCGTATCGGAGCATCATGTGGTATGTGTTAAAGGGGCGCTCTTTGGCCCAGGGCACACGAAAACCTGGAGCCAGCCCTACCCCCCCCCAACAACTTTAGCCAAATAACCCCCAGTTTTCAGTGCGTAAATAGTATTATGAAGTAAATTAAGGTTGATAAGCTTCAGTTATAAGAATTGATGTTTTTGGCATTCAAATGGGCACTATAGGTGTGTTTACTCTCCTCCACTCCCTGCTGACTTTGCTTCCCCATTAACTTGCATTGGGTTTCGTGTTTCAGTCGGACCCCCAACTTTTCCCTATAGTCGGCCGATTTAGTTCGACCCAACTTTTGAGAATGTCGGGTTTCACGAAACCCGACTCGACCCTAAAAAAGCCAAAGTCGCTGATCTCTAGTGGTGAGCACTTTGAACCCCCCAGTGCTTCAAAGAAGCTTATAATGCCCGGGCGTGAAAATACAAAAATCCTATTTTTTCCACAATCATGATTTTTTAGTCCCTAATTTTTTTTATTTTCCCAAGGGTAACAGGAGAAATTGGACCCCAAAAGTTGTTGTCCAATTTGTCCTGAGTACCCTGATACCCCATATGTGGGAAAAAACTACTGTATGGGCACTTGTCGGAGCTCAGAAGGGAAGTATTGACGTTTTGGAATGCAGACTTTGATGGAATGGTCTGCTGGTGTCATGTTGCCTTTGGAGAACCCCTGATGAACCTAAACAGTGGAAACCCCCCACAAGTGACCCCATTTTGGAAACTAGACCACCTAAGGAACTTACAGTATCTAGATGTGTGGTGAGCACTTTGAACCCCCAAGTGCTTCACAGAAGTTTATAGCGCCCAGGCATGAAAATAAAAAAATCATATTTTTTTCCACAAAAATGATATTTTTGCCCCCAATTTTTTATTTTCCTAAGGGTAACAGGAGAAATTGGACCCAAAAAGTTGTTTTGCAATTTGTCCTGAGTAGGATGATACCCCATATGTGGGGGTAAACCACTGTTTGGGCACATGGCAGAGCTTGGAAGTGAAGGAGCACCATTTGACTTTTTCAGCGCAGAATTGGCTGGAATTGAGATAAGATGCCATGTTGCATTTACAAAGCACCAGATGTGCCCAAACAGTGGAAACCCCCCAATTCTAACTCCAACCCTAACCCCAACACACTCCTAATCTCAGCCCAAACCCTAGCCCTAGCCCTAGCCCTAACCCTAACGGGAAAATAGAAATAAAAATATTTTTTTAATTTTATTATTTTTCCCTAACTAAGGGGGTGTTAACGGGGGGGTTTGATTTAATATTTGTGGCGGGTTTCTATGTTTGGCAGCTGTCGCACGCTAAAAGACGCTTTTTATTGTAAAAGTAGTTTTTGCATCACCACATTTTGAGAGCTATAATTTTTACGTATTTTGACCCACAGAGCCATGTGAGGTCTTATTTTTTGCGGGATAAGTTGACGTTTTTATTGGTACCATTTTCGGGCCCATTACATTTTTTGTTCGCTTTTATTCCGATTTTTGGGACGCAGAATGAACAAAAACCAGCATTTCAACAATTTCTTTTGGTGGGTGCGTTTACACCGTTCCGCGTGCAGTAAAATTGATAAGGCGGTTTTATTCTTTGGGTCAGTACAGTTACAGCGATACTTCATTTATGTCTTTTTTTATATTTTGGCGCTTTTATGTAAGCTATAACTTTTTATTTTTTCGCTGATGATACTGTGTGGTGGCTCGTTTTTTGCGGGACAAGATGACGTTTTCAGCAGTACCATGGTTATTTATATCCGTCTTTTTGATCGCGCGTTGTTGCACTTTTTGTTCGGCGGTATGATAAATAAATCATTATCTTTTGCATTTTTTTATTTTTATTTTTTAAGGGGTTCGCTAAAGGGGTTAACTAGTGGGACAGTTTTATAAGGCAGGTCGTTACGGACGCGGCGATACCAAATATGTGTAATATTTTTTATTGTTTTTTTTATTTCCAAAAAATAAATTTATTAGGGAATATTTTTTTTTTAAATTTATTTAGCGATTTTTTTATAAATTATTTTTACACTTTTTTTTCTTTTCTTATTGTTTTTTGTTTTTTTTTAATTCAAAAAAATGAATTTATTAGGGAATATTTTTTTTAATCTATTTAGCGATTTTTTATAAATTATTTTTACCCTTTTTTTTCTCTTTTTTAACTTTATTACAATGTCCCAAGGGGGACATCACTGTCATGTGACAGATTGCTGATCTGTCACATCACAGATCGCTGTGACAGATCAGCGATCTGTCACAGGCACTGCAGCAGACGCCTCCCTTGCAGGCTCCCGAAGGTCCCCGGTGCCATATTAGATCCGGGGACCTACAAGGAAGGAGGCCCCGCAGCAGCGCTGCACATCGCGCTGCTGCGGGTGGCTCAGGGAAGCACGGAGGGAGCCCCCTCCCTCCCGATGCTTCTCTAAACCCCCAGTACACTGCGATCGTGTTTGATCGCAGTGTGACAGGGGTTAATGTGTTGGGGGCGGTCCATGACCGCCCTTGACACATAGTACCGGGTGTCAGCTGTGATAATCAGCTGACACCAGGCCGCGATCAGCTGCGCTCCCCCCGCGAGCGCAGCTTATCGCGCTAGACGTACTAGCCCGTCCATGGGCATAGCGGCCCGGGTCCCATGGATGGGATAGTATGTCTGATGTCAGAAAGGGGTTAAGGGCATGAAAGGAAAATTTGTGAAATTTTCACCAAATTTCTGTTTTTTCACAATTAAACGCAAGTCATATCAAAGAAATTTTACCACTATCATGAAGTAAAATATGTCATGAGAAAACAAAGTCAGAACCACTGGGATCCATGGAAGCGTTAGAGAGGTATTACGTCTTAAAGAGACAGTGGTCAGAATTGTAAAAATTGGCCCGGTCATGAACATTCAAACCACCCTCGGGGGTAAAAGGGGTTAAAAATATTACAAAATTGAAAAATATATAAAATTTTAAATCCCCCCCCCATTTGCCCCACTCGAAATAAAACATTTACGAAAACATAAAAATATACACATAATTGGTATTACCGCGTTCAGAATCACCCGATCACTATAATAAAAGAATCCAATTGGTAATCGGCGTAACCAGAAAAAAAATCTAAATGCCAGAATTTACTCGCCCAGCCCCAAATACCAAAAAATGGAGATGCTATGGGTCTCATAAAATGATGCATTTTTTTTAACCCCTTTACCCCCAAGGGTGGTTTGCACGTTCATGACTGGGCCAATTTTTACAATTCTGACCACTGTCCCTTTATGAGGTAATAACTCTGAAACGCTTCCATGGATCCCACTGATTCTGACAATTTTTTCTCGTGACATATTGTACTTCATGTTAGTGGTAAAATTTCATTCATATACCTTCCGTTTATTTGTGAAAAAATGGAAATTTGGCGAAAATTTTGAAAATTTCGCAATTTTCCAACTTTGAATTTTTATGCCCTTAACTCACAGAGATATGGCACACAAAAAACTTAATAAGTAACATTTCACATATGCTTACTTTACATCAGCACAATTTTGGAACCAAAATTTTTTTTTTGTTAGGAAGTTATAAGGGTTAAAATTTGACCAGCGATTTCTCATTTTTGCAACACCATTTTATTTTAACGGACCACATCACATTAGAAATCACTTTGAGGGGTCTATATGAGAGAAAACACCCAAAAGTGACACCATTCTAAAAACTGCACCCATCAAGGTGCTCAAAACCACATTCAAGAAGTTTATTAACCCTTCAGGTGCTTCACAGGAATTTTTTGAATGTTTAAAAATAATGAACATTTAACTTTTTTTCACAAAAAAATTACTTCAGGTCCAATTTTTTTTATTTTACCAAGGGTAACAGGAGAAATTGGACAGCAAAAGTTATTGTGCAATTTGTCCTGAGTACGCTGATACCTGATATGTGAGGGGGAACCACTGTTTCAGCGCCTGACAGAGCTCAGAAGGGAAGGAGCGCAGTTTGACTTTTTCAATGCAAAATTCGCCGGAATTCAGATCGAACGCCATGTCATGTTTGGAGAGCCCCTGATGTGCCTAAACAGTGGAAACCCCCCCACACGTACACCATTTTGGAAACTAGACCTCCCAAGGAACTTATCTAGATATGTGGTGAGAACTTTGAACCCACAAGGGCTTCACAGAAATTTATAACGTACAGCTGTACAATTAAAAAATCAAATTTTTTCCACAAAAATGATCTTTTCACCCCCAATTTTTATTTTCCAAAAGGAAACAGGACCCTAAAAGTTACTGTGCAATTTGTCCTGAGTACGCTGATACCCTATATATGGGTGGAAACGACTATTTGGGCGCATGGCAAAGCTTGGAAGGGAAGCAGCGCCATTTGACTTTTTTGGCTGGAATTGAGATCAGACACCATGTTGCGTTTGGAAAGCCCCTGATGTGCCAAAACAGTGGAAACCCCCAACAATGACACCATTTTGGAAACTAGACCCCCAAGGAACTTATCTAGATGTGTAGTGAGAACTTTGAACACCCAACGGCTTCACAGAAGTTTATAACGTACAGCCGTACAATTAAAAGATCATATTTTTTCCACAAAAATGATCTTTTCACCCTCAATTTTTATTTTTTCAAGAGTAACAGGACCCCAAAAGTTATTGCGCAATTTGTCTTGAGTACCCTGA
The DNA here is from genome assembly GCF_039654945.1 of Dendrobates tinctorius. Classification (NCBI taxonomy): domain Eukaryota; kingdom Metazoa; phylum Chordata; class Amphibia; order Anura; family Dendrobatidae; genus Dendrobates; species Dendrobates tinctorius. Next base: position 3,473,942 of record NW_027361971.1, on the reverse strand, counting down.
CACCCCATATGTGGGGGTAAACCACTATTTGGGCGCATTGCAGAGCTTGGAAGGGAAGCAGCGCTGTTGTGAATGGGGAGCGAGGAGGATAGCAGGCCCAAGCTAAGCCACAGAAAACCAGAGGTTTGTAACTAAGCGGATACAGACCCCTGATCCTGTCCACACAACTAGCAGTAGCCGTGGAGCATGGCTACGATGATCCTTGATGCCTCGGCACAGCTGGAGAGCTAACTAAGCCTAAAGCAAGCTAGGGGAAATCTAAACTGCCCCGGAGCAGACCCCAAATGAATAGATAGCCCCCAAACATATATTGTCGGTGAGACAAGATGAAAACACAAAAGCAGGCAGAAAAATAGACTGAGCAAATGATGGGGCCCACACTGACTAGACAGGACAGGAAAGGAAAGACCCTGTCTGCAATCACGCAAAAAACCCTGCAAAAAGTCCAACACGTCTGATGCACAAAAAACACTGAAGTCGCACGACTTCGCCCTCACTATATCAGCACTCTGGTATATTCTGAATGCAAAGCAAAAAGAGACCAATATAACAGGGGTCAAAACCAACTGGCACATGCAGTAACATATGGGCGGTGATTCAGCACAGCCCCAGCCAGAGCTGGCTGACCCGCACAAAGCAGAGATAAACAAAACCAGATCAAATGCAAACAGAATAACAAATGAACCACTTAGCTGAACCATGCAGGGAAAGAGTAGGAGACATCAGATCTCAGAAGGCACAGGAAGAAAATCACCAGCAGGGACAGAGGGAGTCAGCTGTCTTAAATCCCAATCAGAAACCACAGATCTCCAATCGTCTTCCTCATTATCAGGTGGCAAGCCTCTGTCAATCAGATCAGCTCCACTACCTCCAGTAACCACCAGAGGGAGTCCAGAAAGAGAACTCACAACCCCTCTGTCAATCTGACCAGCTCCACTACCTTCAGTAATAACCAGAGGGAAGCCAGGGAGAGAATTCACAACACAGCGCCATTTGACTTTCATGGCTGGAATTGAGATCGGGCACCATGTCGCGTTTGGAAAGCCCCTGATGTGCCAAAACAGTGGAAAACCCCCACAAATGACACCAATTTGGAAACTAGACCCCCCCAAGGAACTTATCTAGATGTGTGGTGAGAACTTTGAACCTCCCAGGGCATCACAGAAGTTTATAACGTACAGCCGTAAAATTAAAAAATCACATTTTTTCCACAAAAATGATCTTTTCACCCCCAATTTTTATTTTCTCAAGGGTAACCGGACCCTAAAAGTAATTGTGCATTTTGTCCTGAGTACGCTGATACCCCACATGTGGGGGTAAACCACTATTTGGGCGCATGGCAGAGCTCGGAAGGGAAGCAGCGCCATTTTACTTTTTTGGCTGGAATTGGTATTGGACACCATGCCGCGTTTGGAAAGCCCCTGGTGCCTAAACAGTGGAAACCCCCCACAAGTGACACCATTTTGGAAAATAGACCCCCCAAGGAACTTATCTAGATGTGTGGTGAGCACTTTGAACCCCCAAGGGCTTCACAGAAGTCTATAAAGCCCGGGCGTGAAAATAAAAAAAATCATATTTTTCCCACAAACATGATCTTTAGTTCCCAATTTTTTTATTTTCCCAAGGGTAACAGGAGAAATTGGACCCCAAAACTTGTTCTCCAATTTGTCCTGAGTACGCTGATACACCATATGTGGGAGAAAACTACTGAATGGGCACTTGTCGGGGCTCGGAAGGGAAGTAGTGACGTTTTGGAATGCAGTCTTTGATTGAGTGGTCTGCGGGTGTCATGTTGCCTTTGGATAGCCCCTGATGTACCTAAACAGTGGAAACCCCCCCACAAGTGACCACATTTTGGAAACTAGACCCCCTAAGGAACTTATCTAGATGTGTGGTGAACACTTTGAACCCCCCAGTGCTTCACAGAAGTTTATAACACCCTGGAGTGAAAATAAAAAAATCATATTTTTTCCACAAACATGATCATTTAGTCCCCAATTTTTTTATTTTCCCAAGGGTAACAGGAGAAATTGGACCCCAAAAGTTGTTGTCCAATTTGTCCTGAGTACGCTGATACCCCATATGTGGGAGAACACTACTGATGGGCACTAGAGTTGAGCGATACCGTCCGATACTTCAAAGTATCGTATCGGATGGTATCGGCCGATCTTTAAAAAAAGTATCGGTATCGCCGATTCCGATACCGGAAGTCCCATTCAAGTCTATGGGACTTCCGGTATCGGAATAAGAAAAACCCTTTCCTGCCCTTGTACAGCCTCTCTGGGGTCTGTACGGGCCTTTCGGGGGGCTGTGCCGGCCTGCCAGGGGGTCTGTGCAGGCTCCGGTGGTCTGTGCCGGCCTGCCGGTGGTCTGTGCAGGCTCCAGGGGGCTGTGCCGGCCTGCCGGGGGGCTGTGCAGGCTCCGGGGGGCTGTGCCGGCCTGCCGGTGGTCTGTGCAGGCTCCGGGGGTCTGTGCAGGCATCGTCCGATGGGACTACAAGTCCCATCGGGCGATGCCTGCTACCATGACAGTGATTGACACATTAGCCAATGATGGGACAGTAGTAGTCCCATCATCCGGCTAATGTGTTAAATGTAAAAAAAAAAAAAAATTACATGCTACATACATACAACATGCATACTACATACATGCTACATTCATACTACATACTACATACATGCTACATTCATACTACATAAATACTACATGCAACATACATACTACATATATACTACATGCATGCTACATACATACTGCATGCTACATACATACCACATATATACTACATACATACTACATGCATGCTACATACATAACACATATACTACATGCATGCTACATACATACTACATGCTACATACTACATATATACTACATGCATGCTACATACTACATGCTACATACATACTACATATATACTACATGCATGCTACATACATACTGCATGCTACATGCATGCTACATACATACTACATACATACTACATGCTACATACATACTACATATATACTACATACATACTACATACATACTACATGCATGCTACATGCATGCTACATACATACCACATACATAACACATATATACTACATGCATGCTACATACATACTACATGCTACATACATACCATATACATACTACATGCATGCTACATACATACTACATGCATGCTACATACATACTACATGCTACATACATACTACATATATACTACATGCATGCTGCATACATACTACATGCTACATACATACTACATATATACTACATGCATGCTACATACTACATGCTACATACATACTACATATATACTACATGCATGCTACATACATACTACATGCATGCTACATACATACTACATGCTACATACATACCACATACATACTACATATATACTACATGCATGCTACATACATACTGCATGCTACATGCATGCTACATACATACTACATACATACTACATGCTACATACATACCACATATATACTACATACATACAATACATTCATACAATACATACATAGACATACAGTACATATAACATAGAGTAACATACTTACCAATACTTGTCACATTGTTCCCCGAAGCCATTGTCTTTTCCGGAATAAATATTAACATAACAAACCACAAAAATACTCACCCACGATCCATAGCAGTCCACGAGTGTGTCCCACGACGATCTTGGGTAGAGAACTGCAGCATCAGATGATGCTGCCGTTCTCTACGGGCTGCAGGAATCCAATGACGGAAGGTAGGTATCCTTCCGCACTGTATTCCTCCGCCACTTAAAAAAAAAAAAGTCCCTAGTCTCACTTTATGCCATTGCTGCGTGGGAATTTCCCACACAGCAATGGCATAAAGTGAGACTAGGGACTTTTTTTTTTTTTAAGTGGCGGAGGAATACAGTGCGGAAGGATACCTACCTTCCGTCATTGGATTCCTGCAGCCCGTAGAGAACGGCAGCAACAGCTGATGCTGCAGTTCTCTACCCAAGATCGTCGTGGGACACACTCGTGGACTGCTTCGGATCGTGGGTGAGTATTTTTGTGGTTTGTTATGTTAATATTTATTCCGGAAAAGACAATGGCTTCGGGGAACAATGTGACAAGTATTGGTAAGTATGTTACTCTATGTTATATGTACTGTATGTCTATGTATGTATTGTATGAATGTATTGTATGTATGTAGTATATATGTGGTATGTATGTAGCATGTAGTATGTATGTAGTATGTATGTAGCATGCATGTAGCATGTAGTATGTATGTAGCATGCATGTAGTATACAGTATATGTAGTATGTATGTAGCATGCATGTAGTATATATGTAGCATGTATGTAGTATGTATGTGGTATGTATGTAGCATGTAGTATGTATGTAGCATGCATGTAGTATATATGTAGTATGTATGTAGCATGTAGTATGTATGTAGTATGTATGTAGTATGTATGTGGTATGTATGTAGCATGTAGTATGTATGTAGCATGCATGTAGTATATATGTAGTATGTATGTGGTATGTATGTAGCATGTAGTATGTATGTAGCATGCATGTAGCATGCATGTAGTATGTATGTAGCATGCATGTAGTATGTATGTAGCATGCATGTAGTATGTATGTAGTATGTATGTAGTATGTATATAGCATGCAGTATGTATGTAGCATGTATGTAGTATGTATGTAGTATATATGTAGTATGTATGTAGCATGTAGCATGCATGTAGTATGTATGTAGCATGTAGTATGTATGTAGCATGCATGTAGTATGTATGTAGCATGTATGTAGTATATATGTAGTATGTATGTAGCATGTAGTATGTATGTAGCATGCATGTAGTATGTATGTAGTATTTTTTTTTTTTTTTTTTAACATTTAACACATTAGCCGGATGATGGGACTACTACTGTCCCATCATTGGCTAATGTGTCAATCACTGTCATGGTAGCAGGCATCGCCCGATGGGACTTGTAGTCCCATCGGACGATGCTTGCACAGACCCCCGGACATCAGCACAGCCCCCCGGCAGGCCGGCACAGCCCCCCGGCAGGCCGGTACAGACCCCCACAGGGTGCACAGACCACCGGCAGGCCGGCACAGCCCCCCGGCAGGCCGGTACAGACCCCCACAGGGTGCACAGACCACCGGCAGGCCGGCACAGCCCCCCGGCAGGCCGGTACAGACCCCCACAGGGTGCACAGACCACCGGCAGGCCGGCACAGCCCCCCGGCAGGCCGGTACAGACCCCGGGCAGTCCACACAGCCCCCCGGCAGGCCGGCACAGCCCCCCGGCAGGCCGGCAGAGACCCCCGGAAGGCCCGAAATGACGGCGCATCATGATGCGCACACACCGCGCATCATGATGACGTCAGTCTGTCAATCAACTTTGAACTTCCGATTCCGATGCCGAATTCCGATATTGAAAAAATATCGGAAGTCGGTATCGGAATTCCGATACAGCAAGTATCGGCCGATACCCGATACTTGCGGTATCGGAATGCTCAACACTAATGGGCACACATCGGGGCTCGGAAGGGAAGTATTGACGTTTTGGAATGCAGACTTTGATGGAATGGTCTGCGGGTGTCATGTCGCGCTTGGAGAGCCTCTGATGTGCCTAAACTGTTGAAACTCCCCACAAGTGACCCCATTTTGGAAACTAGAACCCTCACAGAAGTTATCTAGATGTGTGGTGAGCACTTTGAACCCCCAAGTGCTTCACAGAAGTTTATAACGCCCTGGCGTGAAAATAAAAAAAACATATTTTTTTCCACAAAAATGATATTTTTGCCCCCAATTTTTTATTTTCCTTATTGTAACCTGAGAAATTGGACCCCAAAAGTTGTTTTGCAATTTGTCCTGAGTAGGCTGATACCCCATATGTAGGGGTGAACCACTATTTGGGCACATGGCAGAGCTTGGAAGGGAAGGAGCACCATTTGACTTTTTCAACGCAGAATTGGCTGGAATTGAGATCAGACGCCATGCTGTTTTTGATGACCCCCTGATGTGCCCAAACAGTGGAAACCCCTCAATTCTAACTCCAACCCTAACCCCAACACACCCCTAACCCTAATGTCAGCCCTAGCCCTAGCCATAACCCTAACCCTAATGGGAAAATGGAAATAAATACATTTTTTAAATTTTATTATTTTTCCCTAACTAAGGGGGTGATAACGGGGGGGTTTGATTTACTACTTATAGCGGGTTTTTATGTTTGGCGGCTGTCGCACGCTAAAAGACGCTTTTTATTGTAAAAATAGTTTTCGCACCACCACATTTTGAGAGCTATAATTTTTCCATATTTTGACCCACCGAGTCATGTGAGGTCTTATTTTTTGCGGGACGAGTTGACGTTTTTATTAGTACCATTTTTGGGTACGTGACATTTTTTGATCGCTTTTTATTCTGATTTTTGGGACGCAGAATTAATAAAAACCAGCATTTCAAGAATTTCTTTTGGGGGATGCGTTTTCACTGTTCCACGTGCGGTAAAATTGATAAGGTGGCTTTATTCTTCAGGTCAGTACGATTACAGCGATACTTCATTTATGTAATTTTTTAAAGTTTTGTCGCTTTTATGCAATGAAAACAATTTTATATAAAAAATAATTATTTTTCATCGCTTTATTCTGTGAGCTATAACTTTTTTACTTTTTTGCTGATGATGCTTTGTGGCAGCTCGTTTTTTGCAGGACAAGATGTCGTTTTCAGCGGTACCATGGTTATTTATATCTGTCTTTTTGATCGTGCGTTATTGCACTTTTTGTTCGGCAGTATAATGATAAAGCATTATTTTTTGCTTTGTTTTTTATTTTTATTTTTTAAGGGGTTCGCTAAAGAGGTTAACTAATGGGACAGTTTTATAGGGCAGATCGTTACGGACGCGGCGATACTAAATATGTGTACTTTTATTGTTTTTTTTTATTTCCAAAAAATGAATTTATTAGGGAATTTTTTTTTTATTTATTTAGCGATTTTTTTATAAATTATTTTTACACTTTTTTTTTTTTTTAACTTTATTACACTGTCCCAGGGGGGACATCACTGTCATGTGTGAGATCGCTGATCTGACACATCACAGATTGCTGTGACAGATCAGCGATCTGACACAGGCACTGCAGAAGGCTTCCTCATGCCTGCGCTCTGCAGGCAGTGAGGAAGCCAGCTCCCTGCAGGCCCCTGAAGGTCCCAGCCACCATATTGGATCCGGGGACCTGCAGGGAAGCAGGCCCCCAGAGCAGCACAGCACATTGTACTGCGCTGGGGGTCTCAGGGAAGCACGGAGAGAGCCCCCTCCTTGCCGATTCTTCCCTAAACCCCCTGTACATTGCGATCGTGTTTGATCGCAGTGTGCCAAGGGTTAGTGTGTCAGGGGTTAACGTGACCGCCCCTGACACATAGTGCCGGGTGTCAGGTGTGATGATCAGCTGACACCCGGCTGCGATCAGCGGCGCTCACCCTGTGAGCGCCGCTGATCGCTATGACGTACTATCCCATCCTTGGGAATTTAAGTCCCAATGCACATGGACGGGATAGTACATCATATGGCAGAAAGGGGTTAAACAAACTTTGGATTTTTTTTCACCACTTAAATAATGCATGTTTGGTATGTACAAACTCGTAATGACCTGGAAAATAATTATGACAGGTCAGTTTTAGCATTTGGTGAATATGGTAAAAAACATCCCCAAAATAATTGTTGAATTGTACCTTTTTTTTGCAATTTCATTACACTTGGAATTTTTTTTCCTGTTTGCAGTACACTATATGGAAAAACCAATGGTGTCATTCAAAAGTACAACTTGTCCACAAAAAACAAGTCCTTAACCCCTTCCTGACATGAGACGTACTATCCCGTCCATGGGACCCGGGCCCCTATGCCCATGGACGGGATAGTACGTCTAGCGCGATCAGCGGCGCCCACGTGGTGAGCGCCGCTGATCGCGGCCGGGTGTCAGCTGATTATCACAGCTGACACCCGGCACAATGTGTCAGGGGCGGTCACGGACCGCCCCCGACACGTTAACCCCTTGCACACCGCGATCAAACATGATCGCGGTGTACCGGGGGTTAAAGGGAAGCATCTGCAGGGAGGGGGCTCCCTCCGTGCTTCCCTGAGCCCCCCACCGCAGCGCAATGTGCAGCGCTGCTGCGGGGGCTCCTTTCCTCCAGGCCCCCGAATCCAAGATGGCGACGGGGCCTTCGGGGGCCTGAGGAAGCTGGCTTCCTCAGTGCCTGCAAAGCGCAGGCATGAGGAAGCCTTCTGCAGTGCCTGTGTCAGATCGCTGATCTGTCACAGTGATCTGTGATGTGACAGATCAGCGATCTGTCACAGGACAGTGATGTCCCACCTGGGACTATTTAATAAAGTAAAAAAAAAATAAAAAAAAGTGTTAAAATAATTTAAAAAAAAATCGCCAAATAAATTAGAAAAAAAAAAAAAATATTCCCCCAATAAATCCATTTTTTGAAATAATAAAAAAAAAAAACAATAAAAGTACACATATTAGGTATCGCCGCGTCCGTAATGACCCGCCCTATAAAACTGTCCCATTAGTTAACCCCTTTAGCGAACCCCTTAAAAAATAAAAATAAAAAACGAAGCAAAAAATAATGATTTATTATCATACCGCCAAACAAAAAGTGTAATAACGCGCGATCAAAAAGACGCATATAAATATCCATGGTACAGCTGAAAACGTCATCTTGTCCCGCAAAAAACGAGCTGCCACACAGCATCATCAGCGAAAAAATAAAAAAGTTATAGCTCGCAGAATAAAGCGATGCAAAAATAATTATTTTTTATATAAAATAGTTTTCATTGCATAAAACCGACAAAAACATAAAAAAAAGACATAAATGAGGTATCGCTGTAACCGGACTGACCGGAAGAATAAAACCGCTTTATCAATTTTACCGCACGCGGAACGGTGTAAACGCACCCCCCCAAAAGAAATTCATGAAACGCTGGTTTTTGTTCATTCTGTGTCCCAAAAATAGGAATAAAAAGCGATCAAAAAATGTCACGTGCCCGAAAATGGTACCAATAAAAACGTCAACTCGTCCCGCAAAAAATAAGACCTCACATGACTCGGTGGGTCAAAATACGGAAAAATTACAGCTCTCAATATGTGGCAATGCAAAAACTATTTTTACAATAAAAAGCGTCTTTTAGCGTGCAACAGCTGCCAAATATAAAAACCGCCATAAATAGTAAATCAAACCCCCCGTCATCACCCCCTTAGTTAGGGAAAAATAATAAAATTAAAAAAAAAGTATTTATCTCCATTTTCCAGTTAGGGTTAGGGCTAGGGTTAGGGCTAGGGTTAGGGTTAGGGCTAGGGTTAGGGTTAGGGCTAGGGTTAGGGCTAGGGTTAGGGCTAGGGTTAGGGCTCAGATTAGGGTTAGGGGTGTGTTGGGGTTAGGGTTGGAGTTATAATTGGGGGGTTTCCACTCTTTGGGCACATCAGGGGCTCTCCAAATGCAACATGGCGTCTGATCTCAATTCCAGCCAATTCTGAGTTGAAAAAGTCAAATGTTGCTCCTTCCCTTCCAAGCTCTGCCATGCGCCCAAGCAGTGTTTTACCCCACATGTAGGGTATCAACCTACTCAGGACAAATTGCAAAACAATTTTTGGGGTCCAATTTCTCCTGTTACCCTTAGGAAAATAAAAAATTGGGGGCAAAAATATCATTTTTGTGGAAAAAAATGATTTTTTTATTTTCACGTCCGAGTGTTATAAACTTCTGTGAAGCACTTGGGGGTTCAAAGTGCTCACCACACATCTAGATAAGTTCCGTGGGGGGTCTAGTGTCCAAAATGGGGTCACTTGTGGGGAGTTTCAATAGTTTAGGTACATCAGGGGCTCTCCAAACGCACATGACACCCGCAGACCATTCCATCAAAGTCTGCATTCCAAAACGTCACTGCTTCCCCTCCGAGCCCCGACGTGTGTCCATACAGTAGTTTTCTCCCACATATGGGGTGTCAGCGTACTCAGGCCAAATTGGACAACAACTTTTGGGGGTCCAATTTCTCCTGTTACCCTTGGGAAAATGAAAAAATTGGGGACTAATTGATCATGTTTCTGGAAAAAATACGATTTTTTTATTTTCATGCCCTGGCATTATAAACTTCTGTGAAGCTCTTGGGGGTTCAAAGTGCTCACCTCACATCTAGATAAGTTCCTTAGTGGTAGAGTTGAGCGACTTTTGGTTTTTTAGGGTCGCGTTTCGTTTCGTGAAACCCGACTTTTCCAAAAGTCGGGTCGAGCAAGATCGTCCGATTATAGGGAAAAGTCGGGGTCGTCCCGAAACACGAAACCCAATGTAAGTCAATGGGGAATAAAAGTCGGCAGTGAGAGGAGGACAGGAAACACACCTACAGTGCCCATTTGAATGCCAAAAGCATCAATTCTTCTTTCTTAAGCTTGTCAACCTTAATTAACTTCATAATACAAGTTACGCACTGAAAAATGGGGGTTATTTGGCTACAAACTGTGGGGGGGGAGGGCTGGCTGCAGGTTTTCATGTGCCCTGGGCGAAAGAGCGCCCCTTTAACACATACCACAACTCATCATGCTCCGATACGGCAGAGAAATAGCGGTATAGTACAATGAAAAATACCTCACTTTTTACATCTCATGACGAGGCCCATCTATTTCTCCATACAGAAGTCTCCTCGCTAGGGAATCCCTGTACTTGTCTGGACAGGTGCTGTAGCTTGCTTAACAGCTTGCCAGCCGTTCTCACGCCCAGTATGGATTACACGTGATTGCACAAAGGTGAGAAAGGGTACCGTATCCCCAGATAACATGTATTTATAGCGTACACATTCAAAATATATGTCTCAGGAGGCAGGCTCAGACGGTGTTAGGCCCAGTATGGATTGCACGTGATTGCACAAAGGTTAGAAAGGGTACCGTATCCCCGGATAACATGTATGGATAGCGTACACATTCAAAATATATGTCTATACAGCATGAGGCAGGCTCAGACGGTGTTAGGCCCAGTATGGATTGCACGTGATTGCACAAAGGTTAGAAAGGGTACCGTATCCCCGGATAACATGTATGGATAGCGTACACATTCAAAATATATGTCTATACAGCATGAGGCAGGCTCAGACGGTGTTAGGCCCAGTATGGATTGCACGTGATTGCACAAAGGTTAGAAAGGGTGCCGTATCCCCGGATAACATGTATGGATAGCGTACACATTCAAAATATATGTCTATACAGCATGAGGCAGGCTCAGACGGTGTTAGGCCCAGTATGGATTGCACGTGATTGCACAAAGGTTAGAAAGGGTACCGTATCCCTGGATAACATGTATGGATAGCGTACACATTCAAAATATATGTCTATACAGCATGAGGCAGGCTCAGACGGTGTTAGGCCCAGTATGGATTGCACGTGATTGCACAAAGGTTAGAAAGGGTTCCGTATCCCTGGATAACATGTATGGATAGCGTACACATTCAAAATATATGTCTCAGGAGGCAGGCTCAGACGGTGTTAGGCCCAGTATGGATCGCACGTGATTGCACAAAGGTTAGAAAGGGTACCGTATCCCTGGATAACAAGTATGGATAGCGTACACATTCAAAATATATGTCTCAGGAGGCAGTCTCAGATGGTGTTAGGCCCAGTATGGATTGCACGTGATTGCACAAAGGTTATAAAGGGTACCGTATCCCTGGATAACATGTATGGATAGCGTACACATTCAAAATATATGTCTCAGGAGGCAGGCTCAGACGGTGTTAGGCCCAGTATGGATTGCACGTGATTGCACAAAGGTTAGAAAGGGTACCGTATCCCTGGATAACATGTATGGATAGCGTACACATTCAAAATATATGTCTATACAGCATGAGGCAGGCTCAGACGGTGTTAGGCCCAGTATGGATTGCACGTGATTGCACAAAGGTTAGAAAGGGTATCGTATCCCTGGATAACATGTATGGATAGCGTACACATTCAAAATATATGTCTATACAGCATGAGGCAGGCTCAGACGGTGTTAGGCCCAGTATGGATTGCACGTGATTGCCCAAAAGTTAGAAAGGGTACCGTATCCCTGGATAACATGTATGGATAGCGTACACATTCAAAATATATGTCTCAGGAGGCAGGCTCAGACGGTGTCAGGCACAGTATGGATTTGACGGCCCAGATTACACAGCGGAGGAGCAGGGAGAGGTAAAGATTGCAAATGCTGGGGCCCTGCCCAAGCAAGGGGGGCCCACTCGTGGGCGTCGGTACTGGCACTGGGCCCCTCATAGTACAGCGGTGTGTCTGACGGCGGGTGTGCACCACCACCGTCAGAGACACTTGATTGCACTATGAGGGACCCTGTGCCAGTGCCCGCGCCCAAGAGTCGGCCTACCCACCTGTCCAGGGCAACGGCACTCGCATGGTGTCATGCGGTAGGTGGTGACCCCGGCCATGGGGGGGGAGGCAGCACAGTTAGGGAGTTTTAGAAAGTGGCATATGTTGATGTTGGACATTCAGCTGATGCAAAAGGCGAAATAGGTGAAGTACCAGGAAGAGGTGGACCAAAGCAAGCCATTTTTCTGTCACCCTATGTGTCATCAGGGGAAGGTGGGACAAAATCCTTGGAAACCCATGCGTGGTTCATTTTAATGAAGGTTAGATCATCCACATTTTGGGTTGACAGACGGGTCCTTTTTTCTGTCAGGATTGATCCAGCTGCACTGAAGACTCTTTCCGATAGCACACTTGCAGCTGGGCAAGCGAGCTCCTGTAAGGCATATTGAGCCAATTCAGGCCAGGTGTCCAGTTTAGCGGCCCAATAGTCAAAGGGGAATGACCTGTGTGGGAGAACATCGATATGGGAGGAAAAGTAGTTTGTTACCATAGTTGACAACTGCTGTCTCCTGTCACTTTCCATCGATGCAGTATTACCAGTTGTGTGAGCGGTATTTGAAAAATCAGTCCACAACATTGTCATGAAACCCCTGTCTCCAACGCCACTTCTGCTGTGTGCACCACGAACACCTCTGCCAAGCTGCCCCCGGCCCGTACGGCTCGTGTGAGAACCATCACCGCTGCTGTGTGCTGGGAATGCCTCAAGCAACCGATTTACCAGAGTTGCTTGTTTATTAGCCAATATTAGGTCAAGGTTCTCCTGTGGCATGATGTTTTGTAATTTGCCTTTATAGCGTGGATCCAGGATGCTGGCCAACCAGTAGTCGTCATCGTTCATCATTTTGGCAATGCGGGGGTCCCTTTTTAGGATCTGCAAGGCATAATCTGACATGTGGGCCAATGTTCCCAGTGTCAATGATGCACTGCGAGTGCTGGGTGGAGGAGCACTTTCTGGCAAATCCACATCCCTCCAGTCACGCACAAAGCCTGTACCAGACCTTGCCACGCCAACATTTTCACTTGCCCCACGAGATGCATCCTCCTCCCCTAAGTAATCATCCCCATCATCCTCCTCCTCCTCCTCTTCTTCCTCCACCTCGTCCAGGAGAGGTCCCTGAGCAGACAATGGCTGAATGTCATTAAGGATTCCCTCCTCCTCTTCCTCCTCATCAACATTGGCTGCAGACGCCTGCTCCTTAAGGTGCGTCAAAGTTTGCATGAGGAGACGCATAAGTGGGATGCTCATGCTTAGGATGGCGTCGTCTGCGCTTACCAGCCGTGTGCATTCCTCAAAACACTGAAGGACTTTACAAAGGTCTTTCAGCTTCGACCACTGCACACCTGTCAACTCCATGTCTGCTCTCAAAGTGCCTGGCCGTGTATCCTCCCACAAATGCATTATGGCCTGCCTCTGCTCGCACAACCGCTCCACCATGTGCAGGGTGGAGTTCCACCTTGTTGCAATGTCGATAATGAGGCGGTGGTTGGGAAGGTGGAGCAATCGCTGCAGCTTCTGCATACGAACGGAGTGTACAGGCGACCGGCGGATGTGCGCGCACAGTCTTCGCACCTTCTGGAGCAGGGCTGTTAACTCCGGATAATTTTTGAGGAAGCACTGCACCACCAGGTTCAAGGTGTGAGCCAAGCAAGGTATGTGGCTGAGTTTTGAAAGGGCTATGGCTGCCACAAAATTACGGCCATTATCACTAACTACCTTGCCTGCCTCAAGATGTACACTGCCCAGCCATGACTCAGTTTGTCGCTTCAAGTACTCGGCCAGCACCTCGGCGGTGTGTCTGTCGCCCAAACACATCATCTGCAACACAGCCTGCTGACGCTTTCCACTAGCTGCTCGATAGGGGGACACATCGTGTGCAACAGTGGCAGCTGCAGATGGAGTGCTCGTACGACTGCGCTCTGTGGACGAGCTTTCGCTTCTGGAGGAGGTGAAGGAGGAGGAGGGTCGAACGCCTACAGCCAACTGTTTCCTATACCGTGGGCTAGGCAGCACTGTCCCACCACCGCTGTCCCCTGTGGACCCTGCATCCACCACATTAACCCAGTGCGCAGTGATGGACACGTAACGGCCCTGGCCATGCCGACTGGACCATGCATCAGTTGTGAGGTGCACCTTTCCGCTCACTGACTGCTTGAGTGCATGGACAATGCGGTCTTTCACATGATGGTGGAGGGCTGGGATGGCTTTGCGAGAGAAGAAGTGGCGACTGGGTAGGTCATAGCGTGGTACTGCATAGGCAATGAGTTCGCGGAAAGCTGTGCTTTCCACCAACCGAAAGGGCATCATCTCAAACGAGATTAGTTTGGCAATGTGGGCGTTCAAACCCAGTGTATGCGGATGAGAGACTGAGTACTTTCTTGACCTACTCATAGTGTCTGGGAGGGTGAGCTGGACTTGAGAGCTGCATATGGTGGAAGTAGCGGTGGACAGGGCGGACTGAGAGAGGGTTGATGATGGTGATGGAGTTGGTGTTCTTTCTGATGGCCTAGAATCAGTCTTTCGTTGATATAACAGTGGGATTCCCTGACTGCTGTGGCCTTGCAACGACACCTCAACATTTGCTGCTGTGCTAACCGGTGGGCTTACAGTGGGGGAAACAATGTAGCGTTGCTGACTACCTTCGTTGTGATCAGTTGCACATGTGGCACTTGAGGTTTGGTGTTGTGTCCACGCTTGCAAGTGCATGCTGGTTAAATGTCTAAGCATGCAACTGGTATTCAAATTTTTCAGATTTTTCCCTCGGCTAAAGGTCTTTGCGCACTTCTTACAGATAACCTTGGCCTGATCATGAGGATTTTGTTCAAAAAAGTGCCACACTGCACTCTTCCTACTTTGGCAGACATTTTGCGGCCTAGCACGCTGTGATCTTTTGACCCTCTGGACAAGCTGTCCAGCAACTCTTTTGATGTTTGGAACCTGTCTTTGGAGTGCTCCGGGCCTGCCAGATAACAGCTGTTGCGATGTTGATGTCTGCTGTGGATGCTCCTCATCTGAGCTATTGGAAGCAGCACCCTCTTCCCCCAATGGATGCCAATCTGGGTCAACAACTGGGTCATCCATCACCTCCTCTTCTATGTCATGTGCACCTTCCTCTGTGTCACCGTGTATGGTGGTATAGTGTGCGGGAAGGGGCACCTGAGTCTCATCAGGGTCAGAATCTGGCTCTGTACACTGCGAGGACAATGTAGTGCTCTGAGTGAATGTACCAGCAGAATCATCCATCAGCGGCTGTGCATCAGTGCACTCCATGTCAGATTCATCTTGGCCTGGGTAATTCACCATTTCACTTGATAATCCAGGCATGGTATGTGAAAACAGCTCCATGGAGTAATCAGTAGTATGGCCTGCGTCATCCTTCAATCTTGGTTGGGGTGAAGGACACAAGGAAAGGTGTGGTTCATGAACATGAGCCTCCAATGACGACTCAGTGCTTTTACTTTTTACAACTGAAGAAGAGGAGGCGATAGAGCTGGAGGCTGAGTCAGCAATGTAAGACAAAACTTTTTCCTGATGCTCTGGCTTTAAAAGCGGTTTGCCAACTCCTAGAAAACTAAGCGTTCGAGGCCTTATGTAGCCAGACGATGACGCAGGCTCAACACCTCCTGCATTCGGTCCTATTTTGCTCTTGCCACTACCATCAGATCCACCACCAACACCATCATTACCAGCTGCCAACCCCCGCCCAATTCCACGGCCTCTTCCACCAGCCTTCCTCATTTTTGGTAGAAATGTAGACAAAATCCAACAAACTATATAGTATGTAAAACAAGGTGTCTATAGGACAGGGGAGATTTTGAATTTCTGCACACACTTTTGGACACTGGACACTTTTGGATTGTGTGAGGCCCACTGATATCTGAGCGCTATGTGACAGGCTCGATGGCACAGCTGTGACCTAAGTGACTAGAGAATAAGTGAGATTTTGAATCTCTGCACACACTTTTGGACACTGGACACTTTTGGATTGTGTGAGGCCCACTGATATCTGAGCGCTATGTGACAGGCTCGATGGCACAGCTTTGACCTAAGTGACTAGAGAATAAGTGAGATTTTGAATCTCTGCACACACTTTTGGACACTGGACACTTTTGGATTGTGTGAGGCCCAATGAATATCTGAGCGCTATGTGACAAGCTCGATGGCACAGCTGTGACCTAAGTGACTAGAGGATAAGTGAGAGTTTGAATCTCTGCACACACTTTTGGACACTGGACACTTTTGGATTGTGTGAGGCCCAATGAATATCTGAGCGCTATGTGACAAGCTCAATGGCACAGCTGTGACCTAAGTGACTAGAGGATAAGTGAGAGTTTGAATCTCTGCACACACTTTTGGACACTGGACACTTTTGGATTGTGTGAGGCCCAATGAATATCTGAGCGCTATGTGACAAGCTCGATGGCACAGCTGTGACCTAAGTGACTAGAGGATAAGTGAGAGTTTGAATCTCTGCACACACTTTTGGACACTGGACACTTTTGGATTGTGTGAGGCCCAATGAATATCTGAGCGCTATGTGACAAGCTCGATGGCACAGCTGTGACCTAAGTGACTAGAGAATAAGTGAGATTTTGAATCTCTGCACACACTTTTGGACACTGGACACTTTTGGATTGTGTGAGGCCCAATGAATATCTGAGCGCTATGTGACAGGCTTGATGGCACAGCTGTGACCTAAGTGACTAGAGAATAAGTGAGATTTTGAATCTCTGCACACACTTTTGGACACTGGACACTTTTGGATTGTGTGAGGCCCAATGAATATCTGAGCGCTATGTGACAAGCTCGATGGCACAGCTTTGACCTAAGTGACTAGAGGATAAGTGAGAGTTTGAATCTCTGCACACACTTTTGGACACTGGACACTTTTGGATTGTGTGAGGCCCAATGAATATCTGAGCGCTATGTGACAAGCTCGATGGCACAGCTGTGACCTAAGTGACTAGAGAATAAGTGAGATTTTGAATCTCTGCACACACTTTTGGACACTGGACACTTTTGGATTGTGTGAGGCCCAATGAATATCTGAGCGCTATGTGACAAGCTCGATGGCACAGCTGTGACCTAAGTGACTAGAGGATAAGTGAGAGTTTGAATCTCTGCACACACTTTTGGACACTGGACACTTTTGGATTGTGTGAGGCCCAATGAATATCTGAGCGCTATGTGACAAGCTCGATGGCACAGCTGTGACCTAAGTGACTAGAGGATAAGGGAGATTGGATTGCTTTTAAAAAAGCAGTTTGCGGAGCAGTGGGTAAACAGCAATGCCAGCCTGTCAGGAAGCCTTAAAAGGCAGCCCAACAACCAACACCACTGATACACCACTATATAGCCTCCCCTTGCACTGCACACAGTGACTGGTGTGTTGTGCAGGCCAAATTGCTATCAGCAGCAGAAGCAGTTTTTTTTTCTTCTCAGCAGGACAAAAAAAAAAAATTGGGATTGCTTTTAAAAAAGCAGTTTGAGGCCCAATGAATATCTGAGCGCTATGTGACAGGCTCGATGGCACAGCTGTGACCAAAGTGACTAGAGGATAAGGGAGATTGGATTGCTTTTAAAAAAGCAGTTTGCGGAGCAGTGGGTAAACAGCAATGCCAGCCTGTCAGGAAGCCTTAGAAGGCAGCCCAACAACCAACACCACTGATACACCACTATATAGCCTCCCCTTGCACTGCACACACAGTGACTGGTGTGTTGTGCAGGCCAAATCGCTAGCAGCAGAAGCAGTTTTTTGGTCTTCTTCCCTGCCTAACGCTCTCCCTACAGAATCAGCAGCAACCTCTCCCTATACTGAGATCGGCAGAAGTAAGATGGCGGTCGGCATGCACGCCCTTTTATACCCCGTGTGACGCCCACCAAAGCAAGCCAATCACTTGCATGCCCTTCTGAAAGATGGTGGTGACCCGTGCCTATGTCATCACGTTGCGCACAGTGTCCGTGGATCCTGATTGGCTGAAAAAGAGCGCAAAACAAACTTTTGAAACGCGACTTTGGCTCGTAAGTCGCCGACCTCGTGGCCGACCTCATCCTAGGGTCGGGTTTCGTTTCATGAAACCCGACTTTGCCAAAAGTCGGCGACTTTTGAATTTTTTCGACCCGTTTCGCTCAACTCTACTTAGTGGGTCTAGTTTTCAAAATGGGGTCATTTGTGGGGGGTTTCCACTGTTTAGGTACATTAGGGGCTCTCCAAAGGCAACATGACACCCGCAGACCATTCCATCAAAGTCTGCATTCCAAAACGTCACTACTTCCCTTCCGAGCACCGACGTGTGCCCATACAGTAGTTTTCTCCCACATATGGGGTATCAGCATACTCAGGACAAATTGGACAACAACTTTTGGGGTCCAATTTCTCCTGGTACCCTTGGGAAAATAAAAAAATGGTGACTAAAAGATCATGTTTGTGGAAAAAATACGAATTTTTTATTTTCACGCCCGGGCGTTATAAACTTCTGTGAAGCACTGGGGGGTTCAAAGTGCTCACCACACATCTAGATAAGTTCCTTGGGGGGTCTAGTTTACAAAATGGTGTCATTTGTGGGGGGTTTCCACTGTTTAGGTACATTAGGGGCTCTCCAAAGGCAACATGACACCCGCAGACCATTCCATCAAAGTCTGCATTCCAAAACGTCACTACTTCCCTTCCGAGCCCCGACGTGTGCCCATACAGTAGTTTTCTCCCACATATGGGGTATCAGCATACTCAGGACAAATTGGACAACAACTTTTGGGGTCCAATTTCTCCTGGTACCCTTGGGAAAATAAAAAAATGGTGACTAAAAGATCATGTTTGTGGAAAAAATACGAATTTTTTATTTTCACGCCCGGGCGTTATAAACTTCTGTGAAGCACTGGGGGGTTCAAAGTGCTCACCACACATCTAGATAAGTTCCTTGGGGGGTCTAGTTTACAAAATGGTGTCATTTGTGGGGGGGTTTCCACTGTTTAGGTACATTAGGGGCTCTCCAAAGGCAACATGACACCCGCAGACCATTCCATCAAAGTCTGCATTCCAAAACGTCACTACTTCCCTTCCGAGCCCCGATGTGTGCCCATACAGTAGTTTTCTCCCACATATGGGGTATCAGCATACTCAGGACAAATTGGACAACAACTTTTGGGGTCCAATTTCTCCTGGTACCCTTGGGAAAATAAAAAAATGGTGACTAAAAGATCATGTTTGTGGAAAAAATACGAATTTTTTATTTTCACGCCCGGGCATTATAAACTTCTGTGAAGCACTGGGGGGGGGTCAAAGTGCTCACCACACATCTAGATAAGTTCCTTAGGGGGTCTAGTTTCCAAAATGGTGTCATTTGTGGGGGGTTTCCACTGTTTTGGTACATCAGGAGTTTTCCAAACGCGACATGGTGTCCGATCTCAATTCCAGCCAAAAACGTCAAATGGCGCTGCTTCCCTTCCGAGCTCTGCCATGCGCCCAAATAGTGGTTTACCCCCACATGTGGGGTATCAGCGTACTCAGGACAAATTGCACAATAACTTTTATGGTCCTGTTACCCTTGGAAAAATAAGAATTGAGGGTGAAAAGATCATATTTTTGGAAAAAATATGATTTTTTAATTGTATGGCTTTATGTTATAAACTTCTGTGAAGCCCATGGGGGTTCAAAGTTCTCACCACACATCTAGATAAGTTCCTTAGGGGGTCTAGTTTCCAAAATGGTGTCATTTGTGGGGGGTTTCCACTGTTTTGGTACATCAGGGGTTTTCCAAACGCGACATGGTGTCCGATCTCAATTCCAGCCAAAAACGTCAAATGGCGCTGCTTCCCTTCCGAGCTCTGCCATGCGCCCAAATAGTGGTTTACCCCCACATATGGGGTATCAGCGTACTCAGGACAAATTGCACAATAACTTTTAGGGTCCTGTTACCCTTGGGAAAATAAAAATTGGGGAGAAAAGATCATTTTTGTAGAAAAAATATGATTTTTTAATTGTACCGCTGTACGTTATAAACTTCTGTAAAGCCCTTGTGGGTTCAAAGTTCTCACCACATATCTAGATAAGTTCCTTTGGGGGTCTAGTTTCCAAAATGGGGTCACTTGTAGGGGGTTTCCACTGTTTAGGTACATCAGGGACTCTCCAAACGTGACATGGCGTCCAATCTGAATTCCAGCCAATTTTGCATTGAAAAAGTCAAACGGCGCTCCTTCCATTCTGAGCTCTGCCATGCACCGAAACAGTGGTTCCCCCCCACATATCAGGTATCTGCGTACTCAGGACAAATTGCAAAACAACTTTTGCTGTCCAATTTCTCCTGTTACCCTTGGTAAAATAAAAAAAATTCAACCTGAAGTATTTTTTTTATGAAAAAAAGTTAGATGTTCATTTTTTTTTAAATATTCAAAAAAATTCCTGTGACGCACCTAAAGGGTTAATAAACTTCTTGAATGTGGTTTTGAGCACTTTAAGGGGTGCAGTTTTTAGAATGGTGTCACTTTTGGGTATTTTCTATCATATAGACCCCTCAAAGTGGCTTCAAATGTGATGTGGTCCTAAAAATAAAATGGTGTTGTAAAAATGAGAAATCGCTGGTCAACTTTTAACCCTTATAACTTCCTAACAAAAAAAAATTTTGGTTCCAAAATTGTGCTGATGTAAAGTAAACATGTGAGAAATGTTAGTTATCAAGTTTTTTGTGTGCCATATGTCTGTGATTTAAGGGCATAAAAATTCAAAGTTGGAAAATTGCAAAATTTTCAAAATTTTCGCCAAATTTCCGTTTTTCTCACAAATAAACGCAAGTTATTTGAATGAAATTTTACCACTATCATGAAGTACAATATGTCACGAGAAAACAATGTCAGAATCACCAGGATCCATGGAAGCGTTCTAGAGTTATGACCTCATAAAGGTACAGTGGTCAGAATTGTAAAAATTGGCCCGGTCATGAACGTGCAAACCACCCTTGGGGGTGAAGGGGTTAAACATGGCCATATTGATGGAAAAATAAAAAAAATTATGGCTCTGGGAAGAAGGGGAGCAAAAAACAAATGTAAAAACAGAAAATGGTCCAAGGCTGAAGGGGTTTAGTGTCTGACTGAAATTGCTGCTGTTGATGGTGGAGTGCAACTTCTAGCACAATGTCAGTTCCAAGGAACAGGACAGGTGGTGCTGGCTGTGAAAGTGGTACTATATGGAATCAACCAGAAATGCGGGGAAGAGCATAAATGATAGCCAAAAACGCTAATACAACTGTATGCTTGTAGTTTCAGTTTGACATGCATGAGTCTTGCAAACTTAAACAGGTGTGCCACAACAAGCCTGCACAGTTGAATAGCTCAATTTTATGTAATTTTGTTTTAGAAATTTTGCTAAGCAAATTATACACCACTTGTCAAAAGGACAAGTTTTACATTATATCATTATTTCGCAAGAAGGAAACAGACAGCCGGCTCAGAGAACGGAACAATCTGTGTGGGGGCGGCAGAATGCCACTGACGGGGAGCCTCTTCCTTGGACCACCGCATCAGGCGGCCCAATGGCGCCCCCCTGTTGGCTGTGCCTGGGGCACATGCCCCAGCTGCCCCCCGGATATGCCTCCGCCTCACATTATTCATTTTGTACTCCCATTCTGTTTTCTTATGGATTGACTGCAAGGCCTGCCCTGCTGCCAAGTCATATGCACCCCAATAAGCCTTTGAACCCACATAGTGGATGGGCACAGGAAAATCCACTTCACATTATTAATTATGTACTCCCATTCTGTTTTCTCATGGATTGACAGCAAGGCCTGCCCTGCTGCCAAGTCATATGCACTCCAATAAGCCTTTGAACGTAGGTACTGGATGGGCACAGGAAAATCCACTTGACATTATTCAGTTGGTCCTGCCAAACAGTTCCCTTATGCATTGAATGCAAGGGCCACCTAGACCCAAATTTACATGCACCACAATCCCCCCTTGGAAGAAACATGGAGGAGGGCCTCCTTAAAAAAAATGTCCCATTAAAAAGGAGCGGGTCTCCTAGACTTGTAATGCCCATACACTAAGTGTATGGGCTGACAAACATTTCCCCATGGAGGGTACATTTTTAAAAAATATTTTATGGGCATCATAGACACCCTTGCCAAAAATTGGACTGGCTGTAGCAGCACAGAACACGTTAACTCTGGTGATCTATCATACTGTAATCAAACAAATAAATAAAAAATGTGAATCCACCTATGAAAGAAAATAACAAAAGGGAGGGGCGAATACAGGTTCATAGATATGAAGCCAGAATGTGTCCAACGAGATACAGTGGGGAAAAAAAGTATTTAGTCAGTCAGCAATAGTGCAAGTTCCACCACTTAAAAAGATGAGAGGCGTCTGTAATTTACATCATAGGTAGACCTCAACTATGGGAGACAAACTGAGAAAAAAAAATCCAGAAAATCACATTGTCTGTTTTTTTTTCCATTTTATTTGCATATTATGGTGGAAAATAAGTATTTGGTCAGAAACAAGCAATCAAGATTTCTGGCTCTCACAGACCTGTAACTTCTTCTTTAAGAGTCTCCTCTTTCCTCCACTCATTACCTGTAGTAATGGCACCTGTTTAAACTTGTTATCAGTATAAAAAGACACCTGTGCACACCCTCAAACAGTCTGACTCCAAACTCCACTATGGTGAAGACCAAAGAGCTGTCAAAGGACACCAGAAACAAAATTGTAGCCCTGCACCAGGCTGGGAAGACTGAATCTGCAATAGCCAACCAGCTTGGAGTGAAGAAATCAACTGTGGGAGCAATAATTAGAAAATGGAAGACATACAAGACCACTGATAATCTCCCTCGATCTGGTGCTCCACGCAAAATCCCACCCCGTGGGGTCAGAATGATCACAAGAACGGTGAGCAAAAATCCCAGAACCACGCGGGGGGACCTAGTGAATGAACTGCAGAGAGCTGGGACCAATGTAACAAGGCCTACCATAAGTAACACACTACGCCACCATGGACTCAGATCCTGCAGTGCCAGACGTGTCCCACTGCTTAAGCCTGTACATGTCCGGGCCCGTCTGAAGTTTGCTAGAGAGCATTTGGATGATCCAGAGGAGTTTTGGGAGAATGTCCTATGGTCTGATGAAACCAAACTGGAATTGTTTGGTAGAAACACAACTTGTCGTGTTTGGAGGAAAAAGAATACTGAGTTGCATCCATCAAACACCATACCTACTGTAAAGCATGGTGGTGGAAACATCATGTTTTGGGGCTGTTTCTCTGCAAAGGGGCCAGGACGACTGATCCGGGTATATGAAAGAATGAATGGGGCCATGTATCGTGAGATTTTGAGTGCAAACCTCCTTCCATCAGCAAGGGCATTGAAGATGAAACGTGGCTGGGTCTTTCAACATGACAATGATCCAAAGCACACCGCCAGGGCAACGAAGGAGTGGCTTCGTAAGAAGCATTTCAAGGTCCTGGAGTGGCCTAGCCAGTCTCCAGATCTCAACCCTATAGAAAACCTTTGGAGGGAGTTGAAAGTCCGTGTTGCCAAGCGAAAAGCCAAAAACATCACTGCTCTAGAGGAGATCTGCATGGAGGAATGGGCCAACATACCAACAACAGTGTGTGGCAACCTTGTGAAGACTTACAGAAAACATTTGACCTCTGTCGTTGCCAACAAAGGATATATCACAAAGTATTTAGATGAAATTTTGTTTCTGACCAAATACTTATTTTCCACCATAATATGCAAATAAAATGAAAAAAAAACAGACAATGTGATTTTCTGGATTTTTTTTTCTCAGTTTGTCTCCCATAGTTGAGGTCTACCTATGATGTAAATTACAGACGCCTCTCATCTTTTTAAGTGGTGGAACTTGCACTATTGCTGACTGACTAAATACTTTTTTTCCCCACTGTATATTTGCCCCTAGTAACAGCTCAGAGACAGGAATATAAATTAAAATATAATATAATAGTATTTCAATATTTTTCTATCGTAGAGGTACACACTAGGTCCTAAGAGGATGGTCCAGAGGTAGTAAAACTGGAAAATATAACAATAAATGGGAAGAATATACATACATCTCATTTTTATGAGATTTCCCCCTGGGGTTGTAACATTTGTTTTGGTTTCAAAACATCATAAAAACACCCTTGTCAAAAATTGGACTGCCTGTAGCAGGATAGAACATGTTAACCCTGGTGATCTAGTGGTGGAGAATGAGGAGACATTGATGAAGGCCTCATTAAAAACTAGGTCCAATGTAAAAGATCGGGTCTCTTAGACTTGTAATGCCCATATACGCAGTGCCTGGGCTGACAAACATTTCCCGATGGGGGGTACATTTTTTTAAAAATATACTATGGGCATCATAGACACCCTTGTCAAAAATTGGACTGCCTGTAGCAGCACAGAACAAGCTAACCCTGGCTAACAGAGGTTCATAGATATGAAGCCAGAATGCGTCCAACGAGATATGTTTGTCCCTAGCAACAGCTCAGAGACAGGGTTATAAATAAAAATATAATAGGATTTCACTATTTTTATATTGGAGAGGTATACACTAGGTCCTAAGAGGATGGTCCAGAGATAGTTAAACTGGAAAATATAAGAATAAATGGGAAGAATATACGTACATCTCATTTTTATGATAGTTACCCCTGGGGGAGTAACATTTGTTTTGGTTTCAAATTAGGAACGGGCATCATAAAATCACCCTTGCACCAAAATTGAGTGACTTTTGCATCACGGAATACGTTCACCCTGGTGTTCTACTGGTTGTGGATGATGAGGATGAGGATAAGGAGGAGGATAACACCAAACAGACCAAATCAGGAAGCGGTTACCGATGTGTGGTTGTGAAGAGGTGCATGAGACTACACCTCCACAAAAAAGACCATGTATTTGAGGTTATGTTTTGCTGTTTTCATTCGGTGGTGTACAGACGTCTTGCCTAATCCAGCCCTTGTTAATTTTTATAAGAGTCAGCCTGTCAGCATTGTCAGTTGACAGGCGGATGCGCTTATCTGTTATAATTCCACCAGCCGCACTAAAAACTCGCTCTGACAGAACGCTAGCAGCAGGGCAGGCCAGGACCTCCAAGGCGTAGAGAGCGAGTTCATGCCACGTGTCCAGCTTGTATACCCAATAACTAAAAGGTACAGAGGAATCCCGGAGGATGTTTGTACGATCTGCAAGGTACTCCCTCAGCATCTTCCCAAACATTGCACTTCTTGTGACAGCACCCCTTACCTTTGTGGCGAAGCGATAGGAGGGTCCGAGAAAACTGTCCCAAAACTTTGCCATTGTTCTGCTGCCTGAGCTGGATTGTACTTCTGTCTCTCTCGCTTGGACTCCTTAGTTGTACATCAAACTGACGTCTGCTGCCAGCGTTCTCACATGGGAATTTTTTCAATAATTCCGCTACAAGGGCCCTCTGGTAAAGCAACATTTTTGTACACCTCTCTGCCTCTGGAAGAAAAAAATTGAAAGTTCTCCTTGTAGCGTGTGTCTAGAAGTGTCACCGAAAATTTTTGTAATGCGAGGGTCACGGGAAACGCTGTGCAACAAAAAGTCAGCGATGCGTGCCAGACTGCTAACAGGCAAGGCTTCCGTGTCCTCACCAACAGGATGACTGACCAGGCTGTCCTCCTCCTTCTCATCCTCCTCATCCCTGTCCTCAGGCCATCCCCGCTGAACAGACGGTATGACAGCTGTGCTTGTAGTACCATCTATAGAGCATGAAAGTAGCTCCTGTTCTTCCTCCTCCTCATTGTCTACCAATCCACGTTGTGACAACATGAGCCTGGGCTGAGTGTAATCACCCTGTATGGTTCCTTGCTCCATGTCCTCGTGCGCTGCCTGCAATGCATCCTCTTTCATTGTGAGCAGAGAGGTTTTCAGAATGCTGAGAAGCGGGATGGTGATGCTAATTATGGTGACATTGTCGCTCACCATCTTGGTGCAGTCCTCAGAGTTCTGGAGGATGGTATATGTCTGACATCCATGTCCATTCCTTAGGTCTTATGTGTGTAGTCTGAACTGTTATCGATGGCCTTGTTGATGATGGTAGAAAATAACTGCCCTCTTCCGCTCACAAATCCTTTCCAACATAGCAATGTAGAGTTCCAACGTGTGGGGACATCACACACCAGTTGGTGAGCCGGAAGCTGCAAACGCTGCTGAAGCCCGGCAAGGGCAGCTGAACCTATAGCTAACTTTCTAAAATGGGCAGACAGACAGCGTACTTTCACTTGCAGATCCGGCAGCTCTGGGTAGCTTTTGAGAAAATGATGAACCATGAGGTTAAGTACATGGGCAAGGCAAGGTACATGTGTGGGCTAACCTTGCGTCAGAGCCACCACCAGGTTTCAGCCATTGTCAAACATGACCATACCTGGCTGTAGGTTCAGCGGTGTCAGCCAAATAACTGACTGCTCATTCAGCACTGTCCACAACTCTTCTACATTGTGCAATTTGTCACCTATGCACATTAGCTTCAGCACAGCCTGTTGCAGCTTGGCTGAGGCAGTGCTGCAGTGCTTCCAGCTTCTGACTGATGTGTCCATTTGGAAATGGAGGCTGAAGAGGAGTAGGTGCAGGAGCTGTAGACTGTGGGGGCAACCCTGATTGACGTAGGGCCCACAATCCTCGGCGTGGGGAGGATGTATTCCATCCCAAGGTCCGACTGGGTCCTGGCTTCCATTATGTTAACCCAGTGTGCCATCAGTGAGATGCACCATCTCTGCCCACAAGCACTTGTCCACGTGTGGTTAGGTGAACTTTCCCAGTAACAGCATTGTTGAGGGCAGGGGTAATGTTGTGGGACACATGCTGGTATAATGCCGGTACGGCACAACAGGAGAAATAGTGGCCACTGTGGAAAGCTTCCGTCTCAATGAAACTTAAAGGCAACATTTCTAGCGCAAGCAGATGAGAAATGTTCGAATTAAGTTCTGTGGCCTGTGAGGCATTGGCTGGGTATTTCCACTTGCGTTGCAATGACTGGTGTATAGACAAATGAAGGCTGGGCTGGGACAAGGACATGGACGGGCTTGATGATGGTGCTGGTTGACTGTGGGCAACAACAGGTGCAGGGCCTGAGGCATCTTCACAGGCACAGTGAACTGGGGATTGGCTTGTATGCAAAACAGTGGAAGAAGCAGTGTTATCATCTGCAGACAGTGTTCCTGGAGCCTGGGGTTCAGCCCACAAAGTCGGGTGCTTTGCTGCCATGTGCCTAATCATGCTGGTAGTGGTTAGGCTGGTAGTTTTGCTACCCCTGCTGATGCGGGCATGGCAAGTGCTGCAAATTGCCTCTTTGGGGTTATCTGCAGATTCTTTAAAAAATAACCAGACTTGGGAAGATATAACAGTTGGAATGGCAACTTTCGTCATGTTGGTGTTACGGGGAATGGATGCACGCCTTCTATCTGCTGCCACCACACTGTTTCTTCCTGCCTGTTGGAGTGATATGCCTCCTTCCCCATGTGTGCTGCTGTCCTCACTCTGCATGTCCTCCTGCCAGGTTGGCAAACCCTGCCAACATACGTATCAAAAGGAAGGGGTTTCTTAATGAGTCATTCAGCGGTTCACAAGCATCCATCATCACACACATCACTATCCATTACTGTCTATACTAGCGCATGGCCGTGCGGCCATGCGACTCTTTTATAGCAGCATCCTTCTGGGACCTTCCAAGTAGTCCAATGTGAGCAGCAATAGGACCTAAGCATTTGACCTCAGACCTCCAATGAGAGGACTTCCCACGGGCATGCTCAGTGGACCGAAATAAGGACTTAGTCCCAGGAGCTGCTCGCTGCTGGCTATTGCAGGTAACAATAGCTGAACCCTGATTAGCAGCAGTAACCAAGCCAACAGCAGCAGACTGAGCAAGATGCCGAGAATGACGTCTTTGCTGAGCAGGCTTCACTGTGGCTGAAGAGGAATAGGAGACTGCAGATGGCAAGGCTTGGGATTCCTGCTGTGCCGAGACAGGAATCCAATGCCTCACACATGCACTCACATCTCCAGCACAGGCTGCAAACCACCCTCTTTCCTGCCATCTGTGACTGCATGGAGGTGGGTGGGCAGGCAGCTGCGGGACACACACACTTCCCTCCTTATGCAATAGCATCGCACACACCTCTAGTAATGAATAAGTCAATTTTTACAATTCTGAACACTGTCAATTTATGAAGTTGTAGCTCTGGAATGCTTTAACATATCCCACTGATTATGAGTTTGTTTTTTTCATGACATATTGTACTTCATGATAGTGGTAAAATTTATTTGATATAACTTGTGTTTATTTATGGAAATTTGGCAAAAATTTCAAACATTTTGCAATTTTCAAACTTTAAATTTTTGTACCCTTCAATCAGAGAGTGATGTCACAAAAACTAGTTAATAAATAACATTTACCACATGTCAAATTTACATCAGCACAATTTTGGAATTTATAAGGGTCAAAAGTTGACCAGCGGTTTCTTATTTTTCCAACAAAATTTACAAAACCATTTCTTTTTAGTGACCACCTCACATTTGAAGTGAGTTTGGGGGGGTCAATACAATAGAAAATACCTAAAAGTGACACCATTCTAAAAATTGCACCCCTCAAGGTGCGCAAAACCACATTCAATAAGTTTAGTAACCCTTCTGGTGCTTCATGAGAACTACAGTTGTGCTCAAAAATTGACATACCCCAGCAGAATTTTTGCTTTCTTGGCCCTTTTTCAGAATTCATTAATTTATTCTGCATTCACCTTTACTACAACTTTGATCAAGTTTCTTGTGCCTTTGTAGCTCACACATCCCCAAAACATCAGCGATCCACCTCCGTGCTTTACAGTAGGAATGATGTTCCTTTCAACTTAGGCCTTGTTAGAATCATAGAATCATAGAATCATAGAATCGTAGAGTTGAAAGGGACCTCCTGGGCCATCTGGTCCAACCCCCTGCTAAAAGCAGGATTCGCTAAATCATCCCAGTCAGATGTCTGTCCAGCCTCTGTTTGAAGACTACCATTGAAGGAGAACTCACCACTTCTCGTGGCAGCCCGTTCCACTCATTGATCACTCTAACTGTCAAAAAGTTTTTTCTAATATCTAATCTGTGTCTCCTCCCATTCAGTTTCATCCCATTGCTCCTAGTCTTTCCTTGTGCAAATGAGAATAAAGTTGAGCCTTCTACAATGTGACAGCCCTTTAGATATTTGTAGACAGCTATTAAGTCTCCTCTCAGTCTTCTCTTTTGCAAACTAAACATTCCCAAATCCTGCAACCTTTCCTCATAAGACAGGGTTTGCAGACCGGTCACCATTCTGGTCGCTCTTTTCTGAACTTGCTCCACTTTGATGATGTCTTTTTTAAAATGTGGTGCCCAAAACTGGACACAATATTCCAGATGAGGTCTGACCAAAGAGGAGTAGAGGGAAATAATGACTTCACGTGATCTAGACTGTATGCTTCTGTTAATACATCCTAGAATTGCATTTGCCTTTTTTGCTGCTGCATCACACTGTTGACTCATATTCAGTCTGTGATCTATTAGTATACCCAAGTCTTTTTCACATGTGCTGTCACTTAGCTCTATTCCTCCCATTCTATATATGCTTTTTTCATTTTTATTGCCCAGATGTAGTACTTTGCATTTCTCCCTATTAAAAACCATTCTGTTAGTTGCTGCCCACTTCTCCAGTTTATTTAAATCTTTTTGAATCCTCTCTCTCTCTTCTCTATTATTAGCTATCCCTCCTAGCTTTGTGTCATCAGCAAATTTAATCAGTTTACCCTCAATTCCTTCATCTAAATCGTTGATAAAGATGTTGAACAATACAGGGCCCAGGACAGAGCCCTGTGGTACCCCACTTGAGACATTCTTCCAACTGGATGTGCAGCCATTTACGGCCACCCTTTGGGTCCGATCACTAAGCCAGTTATGAATCCACCTAACAGTTGCCTTGTCCATTCCATACTTAGTCATTTTTTCAATAAGGATTGTATGAGAGACTTTGTCAAATGCTTTGCTGAAGTCAAGATATACTATATCTACAGCATTTCCTTGATCCACCCAATCAGTGATACCGTCATAGAAGGAAATTAAGTTAGTCTGACATGACTTATTAGTTACAAACCCATGCTGACTCTGTTTAATCACTTCATTCTTATCCAGGTATTGACATACATGTTGTTTAATAATTTGTTCAAAGATCTTTCCTGGTATAGAAGTCAGACTCACCGGCCTATAGTTGCCTGGGTCCACCTTCTTCCCCTTTTTGAAGATAGGAACAACATTTGCTCTTCTCCAGTCTTCTGGCACTTCTCCTGTTCTCCAAGAATTTTCAAAGATTATGGAGAGGGGTTCAAAAATTTCTTCTGCTATCTCCTTCAGTACTCTGGGGTGTAATTCATCTGGTCCTGGAGACTTGAATTCATTTAGGTTAGCTAAGTGTTTCCTCACTATCTTTCTGTTTATAGATATCCTGGATTCTTCTATTCCCTTAATAGGACAGTGAATAACAGTTGATGTTACATTTCCTTTCTGAGAGAAAACAGATGCAAAATAGGAATTTAAAAGTTCAGCCTTCTCAACATCCTGTCTTACCATTTCATCATTTTCATCCTGTAAAAATCCTATAGCATCTTTGACTTTTCTTTTACTTTTGACATATCCCCAAAATCCTTTATTATTGCATTTGACATCTCTTGCAAGCCTCAATTCATTTTCAGCTTTAGATAATCTGATTTGTGCCCTGCAGGTTCTGCAGACAGCATTATATTCTTCTTTAGATATGCCTCCCTCTTTCCATTTTATAAACATTTTTTTCTTCCTTTTTAGCATGTGCTTAAGTTCTGTGTTCATCCATCCTGGTTTCCTTAAATGCTTCCTATTCTTCCCTCTTTTCGGAATTGTTAACAACTGTGCTTTGAGAATTTCATTTTTCAAGATTTCCCATCCTTCCTGGACATTTTTGTCTTTAAGGATATCCAGCCATTGGATCCCTCCAATTCTCTTTCTGAATCCCTTAAAATCTGCCTTTCTGAAATCTAACCTTGACGTCTGAGTCTTCACAGGTCTTCCGCCTCTAGTTATCCAAAATTCTAAAATAGCATGGTCGCTACCTCCTAGGGTCCCAGCCACTTTTACCTCCTCAACCATTTCCTCCCTGTTTATAAGGATTAGATCCAAGGTAGCAGTTCCCCTTGTTTTCTCCCTTACCTTTTGGAAGATAAAGTTGTCAGCAAGAGAGGATAAGAATTTCCTTGACCTGTTAGTTTTGCCTGAGAGAGATTCCCAACAAATGTCTGGATAGTTGAAATCTCCCATGACAACTATGTCATATTTTTTGGAGAACTTGGCCATTTGATGCATAAAGAGTTCATCCATATCTTCAGCTTGCACAGGCGGTCTGTAGTAAATGCCTACAATGGTGTCCTTTCCATTGTTCTGACCTTGTATTCTTACCCAAACAGTTTCCACAGAACTCCCAGTCTCTGAAGCTTCAATCTCTGTGCAGATATACGCGTTTCTAACATACAATGCGACACCTCCTCCTCGTTTATCAAGTCTGTTTCTTGCAAATAAGTTGTATCCTTCTAGTCTTGTATTCCAATCATGTGTATTGTCCCACCAAGTTTCAGTGATTCCAATGACATCATATTTCTTTTCCTGTGTTAGTAGTTCCAATTCTCCTTGTTTGTTGCCCATGCTTTGTGCATTAGTATAGAAACATTTTATTTTGTGATTGGTTTCTCTTTCTCCAATATTTTTATTAATTAGAATCTTTCGTCTTTGTTCTTCCTTTCCACTTCTGATAGCAGAGTTCTCAATAGCATTTGTCAGGTGTATGGCTTTTTCTGGTCTTTTGCTTCCCTTCCCATGTTGTTCTAGTTTAAAGCTCTCCTTACAAGTGTAGCAAGGCGACTTCCAAATACATGCTTTCCAGTCTTCGTAAGGTGCACCCCATCTCTAGCAAGTAGTCCATCGTATAAGTAGTTCACTCCGTGATCCAGAAATCCAAATTGTTGCTGATGGCACCATCGACGTAACCAGTTGTTCACTTGCAGAATCTTATTCCACCTCCTTGTTCCATGGCCATCCACTGGGAGGATGGAAGAGAAGACCACCTGCGCTCCCAGTTCTTTCACTTTCTTGCCTAAGTCTTCAAAGTCTCTGCAGATGGTTTCCAGGTCGTTTCTTGCGGTGTCATTTGTCCCCACATGTAGTAGCAGGAATGGATAGTCATCTGTAGGTCTGAAGAGTCCTGATATCCTGTCAGACACATCTTTAATTTTTGCACCTGGAAGACAGCACATTTCTCTTGAAGTTATATCCGGTCTGCAGATAGCGGCCTCTGTTCCTCTCAACAGGGAATCCCCCATGACCACCACTCTCCGTTTCTTCTTCACAACATTTTTCTTTCTCCATCCAGGAGGACTCTGAAGGCGTACAAGGTTGCTGTTTGTTGGCAAAGTCTTATCCTGATGTATTTCTTCATCGTTTTCCTGCGTGAGAGCCTGGTACTGGTTTCTGACCAGTATGGGTGCTGACTGCCTCCTGGTCCTCCTGCTTCTCTGGGTCACATGTCTCCATTCCTCTGTTTCTTCAGGTGCACTTCGAATCTCTTCTCTTTCTGTAACATGAAGAGATAATTCTGCTCTATCCAAGAACTCTTCACCTTCCTTAATGATCTTCAACGTAGCTAACCTCTCTTCGAGAATTTGCAACTTTTCCTCCAACAGGGACACAAGCTTGCATTTGTGGCATGTGAAGTTTGGCTTTTCCACTGGTAAATCTGTGAACATGTAGCAAGAAATGCAGCTCACCAAATGGCTCCTGGCCTCTTCCATCTTGAGATTTCTTAAAAACGCTGAAAGATGAGCGAAAAGTGATCGTTGAGCTCGCGGAGACTCTTCACTTATCCCAGAAGGCACTGGGAATATGCAAATGATCTCCTCAAGACTCTTCCCCTGGTTTTCCGATTTCCTCTTTTCAGCTGCAACGGCCAAAACCCAGTGATCGTTGAGCTCGCGGAGACTCTTCACTTATCCCAGAAGGCACTGGGAATATGCAAATGATCTCCTCAAGACTCTTCCCCTGGTTTTCCGATTTCCTCTTTTCAGCTGCAACGGCCAAAACCCAGTGATCGTTGAGCTCGCGGAGACTCTTCACTTATCCCAGAAGGCACTGGGAATATGCAAATGATCTCCTCAAGACTCTTCCCCTGGTTTTTGTTGTTGACCTCTCTCCAAATGTAATGTTTATGGTTGTGGTCAAAAAGTTCAATTTTGGTCTCATCACTCTAACTTACCTTGTTCCAGAAGTTTTGAGGCTTGTCTCTGTGCTGTGCTGATTCTTTGTGGAATTTGTGCAGTAATGGCTTTCTTATGACGATTTGACCATGCATCCCATTTTTTTTCAAGTGCCTCCTTATTTTGCATCTTGAAACAGCCACACCGCTAGTTTTCAAAGAGTCCAGTATTCCAGCTGATTTTTTTTGTGAGTTTTTCTTTGCATCCCAAACAATTTTCATGGCATTTGTCACAGGTCACAGGTGAGGATGTTATCTTTAGTAGTCATTCAAACCCATTTGTGTCAACTTCTGTGCATGTTTTCAGGCCAAAATCACTAGGGAATGTAAATTTTTGATCAGGGTCATTTTGATGTTTTGATTTATCATTATGATTTAAAAAGAGAAAACACAGCAGTTTGACAAAAAAATGGCTTCATACCACCACTATCCATGAGTTTTGGTGTTATCATTTTCTCTGAAAAAAAAGGCCAAGAAAGCAAATATTCTGCCAGGATATGTGAATTTTTGAGCACAACTGTAAAGCAATGTTGAAGGAAAAATGAACATTTTACTTATTTCACAAAAAATTACTTTGGAACCAATTTTTTTTATTTTTTCAAGGGAAACAGTAGAAAATGGACAACAAAATTTGCTGTGCAATTTCTCCTGAGTACGCTGATACCCCGTATGTGGGGGAAAGCCTCTGTTTGGGCATATGGCAGGGCTCAGAAAGGAGGGAGCACAGTTTGACTTTTTGAATGCAAAACTGGTTGGAATCAATAGTGGGCGCCATGTCGTGTTTGGAGACCCCTGATGTACCTAAACAGTGGAACCCCCTATTTCTAACTCCTACCCTAACCCCAAAACACCCCTAATCCTAATCCCAACCCTAACCATAACCCTAACCACACCCCTAACCCTTGTCCCAACCCTAACCATAATCCCAACCCTAGCAACAACCTTAACCCTCACCAAAACCATAGCCCAACCCTAACCCTAGCTCTAACCCTAACTCTGACCCCAACCATTGCCCCAACCCTAACCCTAGCCCCAACCCTAACCTTAGCCCCATCCCCAACTATAACCCCAACCATAACCCTAACCCTAGCCCCAACCCTAACCCTAGCTATAACCCCAACCCTAATGGAATAAAATATACATTTTTTATATTATTAGTATTATTATTACCCTAAGGGGGTGGTAAAGGGGGATTTGATTTACTAATTTTTTATTTTGATGCCGGGTGCGCCCACCATTTTCTTCCCAGAAGAAGACAGCTCGGGGATACAGGAGGATCCAGGGACACTGGAGGTACCGGGGGGCTTGGGGGACTCCATTTCTTTCTCATTTGATGTGCTCGATCATATCAGAGGAGAGAGAAATAAATGGGAAACCGGACATTGTTATTTCGCGAATAACGGTGATTGCAACACTGGTGTCCAAAACCCCAGAGAATTTCCGACGGTGTGGGGTGCTATAATGTTATTTCTCAGCACCATTGAAAAGTGGTGCGGAGGAATAAGTACCCTTAACTATGGCTGTTAAAAGGCGTATCGTTGGTCGCTAAGGTGTTAAAAAAAAAATTACCCTCCCCCGCTTCTCTGACATATACACTCCCCCTCCCCTTATAAAACGCATCCCCCACTCATCATACAAAACCACTATCCTAGCCAAAGTCATAAAGAAAGCATTAGTGGAAACGGTATCATTTACCGAACTGTGACCAAATTTTGCCAACTATGAAGAATAATGCTTGGGAAACCGAATATGAATCTGAATCTGAATTTGCTACGTTCCTGCCAAATTTGACATTGGCAAACGTTTTTTGAACAAGTTCGCTTATTTCTAGTAACCACTGTTGCTTATGGTAGTCTGCAGTCTTTTAATGGGCAAAATCGCATATGTTGAATGGTTGTCAGAGACTCTTTAGGGAATTTCAATTTTAGATGGCCACCCTTTTGTATTATAAAGTCACTCTTGCATGTAATAAAACTATATTAGGAAAGGCTATTCTCAAATATTCACCGGCCTGCCATATAGTAGGAAGTCAGGATAAGTACAGTATAAAAATTTTCATTCTCATTACTTTTAATTAGTTCCTTCTAGTACTGGTTAAATTTATCTTAAGATATAAAACCTTGAAAGTGAATTAAAATAAAAGTCAATGCCAAGGTGTGGTGATAAGGTGATAACATCGTATGTAGCCTCCTCCCAACATAATTGATCTTGTGCTTTTGCTCTGTGTCAGCTCCTTATAGCCTCCATTCACTATATAAGGTGTTTTTTCTTATCAGGCTATCGTTTATGGCTGCTCAGTGAAATTCATATTTCAAAACACAACCTCTCGCTAATCGACGAGTTTGTCCCAGACCTCTCCCTACAGTTGTGCATCTGTATCACACTCTCACATTGCACAATGTAAACTTTCCGGCTAATTTACTCTTATAATTGCTGCCGGCACTACGGTAACAACAACTAATGGATCGAGTGACAGGGTTCAAAGGATATTTTAAAAATACAAATAGTAAAATGTAAAAAAAAAAAGACACCAAAAGAATCTTTACAGATATGTTTTTCATAAAAGCTTGTTTTAAATCGTAGGTCATTTTCTGGTGAGTTATGCTCTGCCTTTGGTCATTTACAATAATGACTTTCAAAACCTTAGCGCTGATACATGAAGGAAATTTTACATCAATCTTATATTTCGCTTGGTGCGAGTTAAAGTCGAGAGTAGTGTTGAGCATTCCGATACTGCAAATATCGGGTATCGGCCGATATTCGCTGTATCGGAGTTCCGATACCGAGTACTGATATTTTTACAATATCGAATACCAGAATCAGAAGTTCCCATAATGCAATGAGCCAGTTGTGTTAGCCATGTTAACTAATGGTGTGGCTGTGATTGCTGAAATGATGTCATCATGATGCGCGGTCTGTGCGGGCCTGCCGGGGGTCTGTACGGGCCTGCCGGGGGTCTGTGCGGGCCTGCTGGGGATCTGTGCGGGCCTGCCGGGGGTCTGTGCGGGCTGCTGGGGGTCTGTACGGGCCTGCCAGGGGTCTGTGCGGGCCTGCCGGGGGTCTGTGCGGGCTGCCGGGGGTCTGTGCGGGCATGCTGGGGAGTCTGTGCGGGCATGCCGGGGGTCTGTACGGGCCTGCCGGGGGTCTGTGTGGGCCTGCTGGGGGTCTGTGCGGGCTGTTGGGGGTCTGTGCGGGCTGCTGGGGGTCTGTACGGGCCTGCCGGGGGTCTGTGCGGGCCTGCCGGGGGTCTGTGCGGGCCTGCCGGGGTTGTGGGTGTGTGCAGGCATCGTCCGATGGGACTTACAATGGGAATCATGTCCTCTTCACCAGATAGCTGGACTTCACCATCAGGAGGGATCCTCACCCTCACCACACTGGAGATATCCACAAGGTTTTGCATTACCTTCCCGAGCCTTCCAATGATTCTCCCGACCAGATATTTGGGTACAGGGATTACATCTTCCTCTAGGCCCAGCCGATTCTTAGCGTCCCTTGCCAGTTCTAGAAGTCGAGCAGCTTTCATATTACTCCGCCTGAACAACTGTTTAGCGTGGAGACATAGCAGATGCATATCTTGCAGGACAGCTACCCGCTTTGCTGTGTCTTCCCTGGCTCATAGTACCTCCAACTGTTTTGTCTCTGATGCCTAGTGCACCTTACACGCTTTGACCACCTTTTTAAAAGCCTCATGCACAAAAACTCAACTTTACCTGTTAGAAGTGCAAACTTGTTGCCCTCTTAGAGGAAAAGGTGCAGGGACTGGAAGAAAGAATAGCAACATTGAAGGTAATTAAATAATAATAATAATAATAATAATAATAATTTTTATTTATATAGCTCCAACATATTCCGCAGCACTTTACAATTAAGCGGGGACATGTACAGACAATAAATTCAATACAAGTTAAGACAATTCAAACAGTGACATTAGGGGTGAGGTCCCTGCTCGCAAGCTTACAATCTACAAGGAAATGGGGGGACACAGTAGGTGAGAAGTGCTTGTTAATTCAGGTCTGGCAATTATAATAAATAGGGATTTTCATATAAAGCTGCATGATCCGGTCATCAGCCCGTGTGTTTAAGTGCAATAGACAAGTATCAAGTGCAGTTATCGTGTGCATGGAGGGTGTGGAGACAGATGAATAGTAGGGTGCAGATTCAGAATAATATTTGGAAGGAGGGAACAGGGCAAAGTTAGTTTGCTGAGTAGTTGATGTGGTAGGCTTGAATAGGTCAGGGCTAGGTATCAGTCTGATCGTCTGGGGAAGTGCATTCCAGAGAGCTGGAGCAGCACGAGAGAAGTCTTGGAGACGGAGGTGCGAGGTTCGGATTACGGGGGATGTTAGTCTTAGGTCATTTGTAGAACGGAGGGCACGTGTAGGGCGATAGACAGAGATGAGAGAGGAGATATAAGGCGGTGCAGAACAGTGGAGAGCTTTGTGGGTGAGAGAGATGAGTTTATACTGGACCCTGTAGCGAATAGGTAGCCAGTGTAATGACTGGCACAAGATGGAGGCATCGGTGAAGCGGCTGGACAGAAATATGACCCTGGCTGCCGCGTTCAAGATGGATTGGAGCGGAGAAAGTTTGGTAAGAGGGAGACCGATCAGAAGAGAGTTGCAGTAGTCCAGACGAGAATGAATAAGAGCGACAGTAAGAGTCTTAGCAGTTTCAAAGGTGAGAAAAGGTCGGATTCTGGAGATGTTTTTAAGATGCAGGTGACAAGAGCGACTGAGTGATCGGATGTAGGGAGTAAAGGAAAGTTCAGTGTCGAATATGACCCCAAGACAGCGGGCATGCTGCTTGGGAGTTATGGTTGAACCCTCCAGGGTTATTTTGATGTTAGGTAGAGTGAGGTTAGTAGAGGGGAGAAACACAAGAAGATCAGTTTTGGAGAGATTTAGTTTCAGATAGAGGGAGGACATGATGCTAGAGACAGCAGACAGACAATCCTTGGTATTTTGAATTAGGGTAGGGGTGATGTCAGGGGAAGAAGTGTATAATTGGGTGTCATCGGCATAGAGATGATACTGGAACCCAAATCTGCTGATTGTTTGTCCAATAGGGGCAGTGTATAAAGAGAAGAGGAGGGGGCCTAGGACTGAGCCCTGCGGGACCCCGATAATAAGGGGACGAGGAGAGGAAGAGGAGCCGGAAAAGGATACAGTGAAGGAGTGGTCAGAGAGGTAGGAGGAGAACCAGGAGAGGGCTGTGTCCTTGAGGCCTATAGAGCGGAGCATAGTGAGGCGGAGCTGGTGATCCACAGTGTCAAATGCGGCAGAGAGATCCAGGAGAATCAGCAGGGAGCAATGACCTTTTGATTTAGCTGTTATTAGATCATTAGAGACTTTAGTGAGGGCAGTTTCAGTAGAGTGTAAAGAGCGGAAACCTGATTGTAAGGGGTCGAGAAGAGTGTTATCCGAGAGATAGCGGATTAGACGGGAGTGGACCAAGCGTTCCAGGAGTTTAGAGATGAAGGAAAGGTTGGAGACAGGTCTGTAGTTAGCAGTGCAGTTCTGGTCCAGGGATGGCTTTTTAAGTAAAGGGGTTATGATGGCATGTTTAAATGAGGAGGGAAATATACCTGAAGAAAGAGAGAGGTTAAATATTTTAGTCAGGTGAGTGGTGACCACTGGTGAGAGAGACTGCAGGAGCTGTGAAGGAATGGGGTCACTGTTGCAGGTTGTAGGCCGAGCAGAAGAGGACTTATTGGATGAAGCAGAAGCAACCATTCAGGATACAGAAAGTGAGAAAAGCTTCAGAGCACATACAGAGGATGAAAAGTGGAGCCATGTGATGAAAAGAAGCAAACGGATCAAGTGGTCATCACCACCCACACAGCTTAATAACCAATATGAAGCCCTCATGCTGGAGAACGAAAATGGCACAGCTCAGGATGATACTGTATCTACAAGAGAAGACACACTATCAACAAAAGAAGCTACTGTGTCAAGAAAGGCGGAAACAAATGACACTCAAAAACACTCACGAGCAACAAGCAGTGCGTCCGGAAAGAAAAGAAGAGTGGTAGTTATGGGCGACTCACTACTAAGAGGCACGGAGGCAACTATCTGCAGGCCGGACATAACCGTGCGAGAAGTATGCTGCTTCCCAGGAGCAAAGATCAAGGATGTGGCCAACAGGATACCAACTATCCTCAAATCCAAGGACGACTACCCTTTCCTACTGATACATGTAGGCACAAACGACACGGCAAGAAATGACCTACCAACTCTCTGCGAAGACTTTGAAGTTCTGGGGAAGAAAATAAAGGAACAGAACGTACAGGCTGTTTTCTTGTCAATCCTCCCAGTCGATGGTCATGGCATCAGAAGATGGAATAAGATACTAGAGGTGAACAACTGGCTATGACGGTGGTGCAGGCAGCAAGGATTTGGATTCTTGGACCATGGCATGAATTACCTCTTCCTCAGTATAGGCTTCTTACATGTCTTCGGGTACGTCAATCACTGACTTGAAGGTTGTGGTCTTGCTCTCTTCCTGGACAGAAGGCTCTGGGTTTACCACGGCCACTTTCCTCACTACAGTTGTCCCGACCGGGGGAATATCTTGGTCAGTTCTTAGCTCACTGACTTCATGAGATTTACCCTCTTCAAGACCCTTTGCCAAGATAGGTACTGGCAGTTCCGTCTGGTTATCACTCGCACTCGGCCGCTGTAAGTCTTCGTCCACAAACTTCTCCGGCAGAAGACCTCTTACTGCTCCTCTGCGCTCTTCCATCTCTTCCCTAAGGGTCTTGTTCATGCTTTGCC
This sequence comes from Dendrobates tinctorius, assembly GCF_039654945.1. NCBI lineage: Eukaryota > Metazoa > Chordata > Amphibia > Anura > Dendrobatidae > Dendrobates > Dendrobates tinctorius. The sequence continues at coordinate 3,433,498 of NW_027361971.1, read as the reverse complement.
ACGTTGACAGGTGACCTCTGAGCTCCAAGACTTCTTTCTCAAGCTCCTCCACCCTGTGCTCGGCCGTTTGTCTCAGGACCCTTTCTCGTTCGACATGTTCTTCCACTGTCTCTTTTATCAGCTGTATCTCATGATCCTGTTCCCTTTTGGCCAGCACGTGTCGCACCACTACTTCTTTAATTATATTTTCAATGGGTACCACTGTGTCAGCCCCATCAGCCGAGTGAACATTCCTGCTACCGTCTAACCATGTTTCTACTCCAGTTTTCTTATCAATCAGGTCACCATCAGTCCTGTCACGAGACATCAGGTCCATCAGTTGGGCAGATGTACCCTTTCTTCCGGTCACTTCTACATCTGACCTGTCCACTTTAGGAGGCATCACCGTCTCACTGTCTGCTAGCCCAACAGTAGAAACGTCTCCATCCCCCTGCCACACATCATCAAACAAAACAAAGTCCCGGCCCCTCTCAAAGGCATACACTAAGTTTGGTGGTATACCATCACCTTGGCACTCAACGCTTTTGTACCCCTCAAACATTACTCTGTCCACCGTATAGTCCACAGAGACCCCATGTTTGCAGCGAACCTGGACCTTTTTCCTCGGTCAGAGAGAAAATGAGAGGAGTTCCTGTCAGAGTCACCTGACTCTTTGAGTCAACCGTCCAGAGACTCCTTCCTCCTTCCCAGCAGGAACTGGTGTGGTATTGTGCTTATGTGACGGACTCAGCTTCTGCTGAGCTGATTTTTTGAGTGGACCCTCTGGGTCGTGGCACCCACCCACCGAGGGTGAGCTGACCTTGTGAGGAACCACCCCCTATACATGGAGTGTCAGGGGCAAGACCAAGGGGGTGAGCCACCACGACTGCTGGGACCAGACGGCCGGCTCAAGGGGCTATGTGAGTGTCTGACGACCAGGGAAGCAGGAAGCAAAACAAGACAAGACGTAAGTTCAAGGTATCTTCATTAAGACAACTTCAGGATAACAGTGCAAAAATGTGAGAACAAGCAAACACGGCAAGGTGCGTGCGTGGGCACACCAAGGTCCATAGCATAGTACGTGCCAGGTGGCACACCTGGGTACAGGCAAAGGCACAATGGCATCGGACTCCGGACAGCTGGCAACGATTGACATAATCAGGGCATCAGGCTGCGGACAACAGCTCCGGACATCAGGCCGCAGTCATCAGGCTTACGATTTCTGGCAGCGATCAGCAGGTTCTGGGCATCCGGCAGGCAAACCAGGGTTCAGGCAAGGAGGTACGACAGATCTCCAGGCATGGTGCATGTTAGGGAACACGCCGAGGTCCAAGGCAGGATTCCAGGCAGGGTGCATGCTAGGGGCATACCAGGGTCAAGGACAAGGTGCAAGGCAGGGTGCGTGTGTAGGGGACACGCCAGGGTTCAAAGCAAGGTGCAAGGCAAGGTGCGTGTGTAGGGGACACGCCAGGGTTCAAAGCAACAAACAAGACAGGGTGTGTGTGTAGAGACACGCCTAGGCACAAAGTTCAACAAACAAGACGGTGCGTGTATAGAGACACGCCGAGGCACAAGGTACAAGGCAGAGTCCTGCGCGTGCCAAGGGGCATGCCAGGGTCAGGTTCAACATACAAGACAGGGTCAGGTTCAACATACAAGACAGGGTCCTGCACGTGCAGAGGGGCACGCCAGGGTCAGGGTTCAAGGCAGGGTGCGTGCTAGGAGCCACGCCAGGGTTCGAGGCAGGGTGCATGCTAGGAGCCATGCCAAGGTTCGAGGCAGGGTGCATGCTAGGAGCCACGCCAGGGTTCGAGGCAGGGTGCGTGCTAGGAGCCATGCCAGGGTTCAAGGCAGGGTGTGTGCTAGGAGCCACGCCAGGGTTCAAGGCAGGAGACACGCCTCACTGGCCAGCGCACACGGCTGAGACACAAGCACACGACATGACTAAGGCACAGGAGGCGGGCAAGGGCAATTTGTCACGTATGCCTGTCCTGTGTGACACGACTCAAAGGCCGGTAACTAAAACAACAGGACTGACTAGTGACCCTGTCCTGTGTGACGCGACCAACAGGTCGGTACTGAAACAACAAGACAGGGGGAAGGAAAACCTACAGGGCAAGGAAAAGACAAAGCAAGGAGCGAAACCTGAAGAGGAACATAGGCAGAAACATAGAATCAGGTCAGAGAGAGAACAGAGCTAGCAGCGGAGTGTAGGCCAAAGCCCAGAACCGGGCCAAGGCTGAGCCTTGGGACTAGTCAGGAGTGTGCTAGAGAGCACCAGAGGACAGAGTACGGAAAACCAGGCAGAGACAAATAACGTGGAAGTACTACAAGACTCAGAATAGCAAAGGCCAGACATGGCGAAACAGGCAAGGCAGAGAACAGAGGAAGGACTACAAGTCAAAGAATAGCTAAGGCGAGACATAGCAAAACACGAGAGACAACACAAGACATGGCACGAGACAAGAGGCAGAGTACAAGCACAGAGCGTGTGCAGAGACGCACGACAGGGCAGAGTGCAGGGGCAAAGAATGCAGGGAGCGACTGAGCAGACCAAGCAGCCATGCAGGGAGGCAACACAGTAATCAGGCCCTGACCATAGGGAGGGGCGGTCTGATATAGCACCATAGCACCTGTAGTTCCGGGTCAGGATCATGGAAGGACTTCCGGTTCAGATCCTCCAGGATCATAGAGAGCATCGCTAGAACAGCCTGGGTAGAACCATAGAGAATGTCACATGATCAGGGGTTCCAGGAATACAGCGGATTGCAGAACCAGAGCAGGACTGGAACATAGGAAAGGTCACATGATCAGGGGTTTCCAGGAATACAGCGGATTGCAGAGTCAGACAGAAGCGGATGGTCACCCAGCAACAGCGTGCAGCCATGAGGTAAGGCGCGCATGCACACTTCTCCAGGTAACTTGCAGCATAACAGACATGGTGGACATGACACATAACAGACATGGCGGACATGGCGGACATGACACTTCCACTGACCCCGGTCAGCATAACTCACGGTTTTCAAGACCGTCTGTTCTCCTGGCTCAGAGTCGCCAGCACTGCAACATGTGCTTTTGGAACCGTTGCCCTTAGCAACTGAGTTTTGCAGACCTCGTCCGTTGCCCCTAGCAACAAGGCTACAACAGTGCCCTTCGCATTCTCCACCAATTGTAAGGTAGCTCTTGTTACTCAGGTTGGAGATACTCACCGTGCAGCCAAATAACCAGGTCCAGCACGGGTTTTTCATATATCAACAGTCCATGCGGTTTATGCATCAACATAAGCCAAAATCAGCATGCAACAGTCTTATAGCAGACAACAGGCTATCTTCATAGTGGAGCTCTGCTTCCCTTAGCCCTCTGGTCACACAGACTGTGCTTTATCCAGCCAACAGGCTATACAGTCTCTCAGTTACTCTCCCCGTGACCGGGTTACATCTTAGCTGCTTCACACTGCAGACATCCATTCCCTCCTGGGAACTGTCAGACACACGTAGCCATTATACACAGCGTCCACACGTGCTGTTCTGGAAGGCAGCCACATCTTCCAGCAGTCGGCCTGACGAGACCTTCCATACAGACCAACCGGGTCCAGGCATTCACTCGTGACCTACCCTGGTTACCTTATATTGTCCATAGCCACGCCCACCAGATCACATGGCTATGACCTCATCGCAGGTCCTACAACCATTCAAACACATACTGTTTACTATGGGCATTTTTAGACACACGCCTCTGGGTGGGTTTGTAGGTGGCTGGTTCCACCCGTCTCACCAGCCACCTGAAGGCTCTCCCTGACACATTGTACCAGAAACCTCAGCAGTACCTCTGCTGATCAACACATAATCAAGACTTCATCCCAAGGCCACCCACCTTGGGATACATAAAGGTCATTTAGCATCCTACTCCTATTACCACACAGGATATGCCTGTACGCCCATCCTGGGACACCCACACAGCACCCCCTAGTGTACACAGTGGTCACTACACCACAATATATATTAAAGACTATCTTGGTAGTTGGTTGCAATTCAACCAGAAATAATCAGTTTCCTTCCCCTTGTTAATGTTTGTTGGCTTGTGTGTTGAATGCTATGGCCCCAATTAATCAAGAATTGGTCTTGATGAGGGGCCAGGGTGAAGCACGAAGCTCTGGTTCTGTGTGTGCCTGCTTTTTCACAGCTGGGAAAAAATGGTGTGAAAATACCAAAATTCTCCAAAATCATAGCACAGCCTAGAGTTGCACCAAAATTTGGCAACTTTTTAAAAGCTTTTTATACCAGAATTTTGACAAAGGTTTGATAAATTTGGCCCTATGTGCATATATCTTGTTCACAGCTGCTGTTCTTGATCTCCCTTAGGCTAAGTGCACACGTACCGGAACTCTCGCGGAAATTACTGCGAGAATTCCGGAATTCCATTCCGCGGGAAAATCGCATTTTAAATTCCCGCGATTTTCCCGCGGAAAAACTAGCATTTTGCAAGCGTAATTAGCTTGCAGAATGCTAGCGTTTTCCAAGCGATCTGTAGCATCGCTTGGAGAACTGATTGACAGGTTGGTCACACTCGTCAAACATAGTGTTTGACGAGTGTGACCAACTTTTTACTACTGAGGCCGCCTATGCGGCATCAGTAGTAAAGATAGAATGTAAAAAAAAATAGTGTTATTCTCACCCTCCGACGTCCCGCGCATCCGTTCCCAGTAGTCCTTTGCGAAAATGCCCGCGATGACGTCAGTTCTCGCGGGATCACGACGTCTCGCGAATGACCGCGAGACTTCGCGATCCCGCGAGAAGGGACGTCATCGCGAGCATTTTCGCAAAGGATTACTGGGAACGGATGCGCGGGACGTCGGAGGGTGAGAATAACACTATTTTTTATTTTTAAATTCTATTTTTTACAGGGATATGGTACCCAAAGCCCGGAGGACAGTCTTCTCTCCTCCGGACCATGGGTACCATCCGCAATTGTTCTGCTTACTTTCCGCATGGTGTGCACAGCCACATGCGGGAAATAAGCGGAACAATGCATTCCTATGGGTGCGGGATCGCCGCGATTCCGCAAATTAATGAGCATGCTGCGTTTCAGCATTGCGGAATCCCATAGGAATGCATGGGATGCTTATTTTTCGCGTTTTCGCGGCAAAATCGCGCTGTTAAAACCGCCGCGGAAGCGCGAAAAAAAGCCACGTGTGAACTCAGCCTTAGAGTAAAATATCACTGACTGAGATGGACTAAATATTCTATAAAATATAACTTGCAACATAATCATAACTTGTAACATAACATAATCAATGTAACAATTAATTGATGTAATGTAATTAATTAATTGAAACTATAGTGTCCAAAGATCCAGATACACCAAATACAGAGTCCCTATTCACAGGGCTCAATTCACTCCAATTGGTCGATCCCTCTTATTTACTTGCAGCGCTTTCGGCATGTTAACTCCTTTAATGCTGCTATCGATATTGATCACAGCATTCAGAAGGCAGGCAGAGGCCAATGTGACATGGCACCCTCAAACCATTCCAGCAAAATCTGACCTGCATTATGGCGTTTCTTCCCTTCTGAGGATTTGCACTGTGCCTCAAAAGTTATGGGCCAAATATGTGGTATCGGTATGTTCAGGTGAAATTGCGCAACACATTTTCGTTTTATTTTCCCCTGTTATCCTTGTGAAAATGAAAACAATTGGGGCTAAAACAGTGTTGTCGGACAAATATATATTTTTACATTTTTGCAGATCAACGTTGTAAAATTCTGTGAAGCACCTTGGATTCAAGGGGCTCACTACACGTCTAGATACTTTCCGAGATTGGTCTAGTTTCCAAAATGGGGTCACTTGTGGTGGGTTTCCACTGTTAAGTCACACCAAGGGCTCTCCACATGCAACATAACACCCGCATACCATTGCATCAAATTCTGCATTCCAAAACATCACACCTTCCTTTCTGAGCCCTGCAGTGCTCCCAAAGAGAAGTTTTTCCCCTCATATGAGGTATTTACATACTCAAGAACAACAAATTTTGGGTTCCATTTTCTCCTGTTACCTTTGTGAAAAAAAAATTGCATCTACAGTAAAAAAAAAATTTCTTCCATATTGAAAAAATTCCTGTGAAACACTGGAGGGTTAATAAACTTCTTGAATGTGAATTTGAGCACTTTGAAGGTTGCAGTTTTTAGAATGGTGTCACTTTTGGGTATTTTATTTCAAAAGGGCCTCTCAAAGCCACTTCAAATGTGGTGTGGTCCCCAAATAAATGGTTTTGTAAATTTTGTTGGAAAAATTAGAAATTGCTGGTCAACTTTTAACCCTTCTAAAGTCCAAACAAGGAAAAAATAGGTTTGAAAAATTGTGCTGATGTAAAGAAGTCATGTGGGAAATGTTATTTATTAACTATTGTGTGTGACATGACTCTCAGGCTTAAGGGTATAAAAATTAAAAGTTTGAACATTGCAACATTTTCTCAATTTTCACCAAATGTTTGTGTTTTTCACAAATAAACGTAAGTCATATTGAACAAATTTTGCCACTATCTTGAAATATAATATGTCACAAGAAAGCAGTCTCACAATCACTGGGATCTAGAGTTGAGCGAAACGGGTCGAAAAATTTCAAAAGTCGCCGACTTTTGGCAAAGTCGGGTTTCATGAAACGAAACCTGACCCTAGGATGAGGTCGGCGACTTACGCGCCAAAGTCGCGTTTCAAAAGTTTGTTTTGCGCTCTTTTTCAGCCAATCAGGATCCACGGACACTGTGGGCAACGTGATGACATAGGCAGGGGTCACCACCATCTTTCAGAAGGGCATGCAAGTGATTGGCTTGCTTTGGTGGGCGTCACACGGGGTATAAAAGGGCGTGCACGCCGACCGCCATCTTACTTCTGCCGATCTCAGTATAGGGAGAGGTTGCTGCTGATTCTGTAGGGAGAGCGTTAGGCAGGGAAGAAGACAAAAAAACTGCTTCTGCTGCTAGCGATTTGGCCTGCACAACACACCAGTCACTGTGTGTGTGTGCAGTGCAAGGGGAGGCTATATAGTGGTGTATCAGTGGTGTTGGTTGTTGGGCTGCCTTCTAAGGCTTCCTGACATTCCTGCCTTGCTGTTTAACCACTGCTCCGCAAACTGCTTTTTTAAAAGCAATCCCAATTTTTTTTTTTGTCCTGCTGAGAAGAAAAAAAAACTGCTTCTGCTGCTAGCGATTTGGCCTGTACAACACACCAGTCACTGTGTGTGCAGTGCAAGGGGAGGCTATATAGTGGTGTATCAGTGGTGTTGGTTGTTGGGCTGCCTTTTAAGGCTTCCTGACAGGCTGGCATTGCTGTTTACCCACTGCTCTGCAAACTGCTTTTTTAAAAGCAATCCAATCTCCCTTATCCTCTAGTCACTTTTGTCACAGCTGTGCCATCGAGCCTGTGACATAGCGCTCAGATATCAGTGGGCCTCACACAATCCAAAAGTGTCCAGTGTCCACAAGTGTCTGCAGAAATTCAAAATCTCCCCTGTCCTATAGACACCTTGTACCTTGTTTTACATTACTATATAGTTTGTTGGATTTTGTCTACATTTCTACCAAAAATGAGGAAGGCTGGTGGAAGAGGCCGTGGAATTGGGCGGGGGTTGGCAGCTGGTAATGATGGTGTTGGTGGTGGATCTGATGGTAGTGGCAAGAGCAAAATAGGACCGAATGCAGGAGGTGTTGAGCCTGCGTCATCGTCTGACTACATAAGGCCTCGAACGCTTAGTTTTCTAGGAGTTGGCAAACCGCTTTTAAAGCCAGAGCATCAGGAAAAAGTTTTGTCTTACATTGCTGACTCAGCCTCCAGCTCTATCGCCTCCTCTTCTTCAGTTGTAAAAAGTAAAAGCACTGAGTCGTCATTGGAGGCTCATGTTCATGAACCACACCTTTCCTTGTGTCCTTCACCCCAACCAAGATTGAAGGATGAACCAGGCCATACTACTGATTACTCCATGAAGCTGTTTTCACATACCATGCCTGGATTATCAAGTCAAATGGTGAATTGCCCAGGCCAAGATGAATCTGACATGGAGTGCACTGATGCACAGCCGCTGATGGATGATTCTGCTGGTACATTCACTCAGAGCACTACATTGTCCTCGCAGTGTACAGAGCCAGATTCTGACCCTGATGAGACTCAGGTGCCCCTTCCCGCACACTATACCACCATACACGGTGACACAGAGGAAGGTGCACATGACATAGAAGAGGAGGTGATGGATGACCCAGTTGTTGACCCAGATTGGCATCCATTGGGGGAAGAGGGTGCTGCTTCCAATAGCTCAGATGAGGAGCATCCACAGCAGACATCGACATCGCAACAGCTGTTATCTGGCAGGCCCGGAGCACTCCAAAGACAGGTTCCAAACATCAAAAGAGTTGCTGGACAGCTTGTCCAGAGGGTCAAAAGATCACAGCGTGCTAGGCCGCAAAATGTCTGCCAAAGTAGGAAGAGTGCAGTGTGGCACTTTTTTGACCAAAATCCTCATGATCAGGCCAAGGTTATCTGTAAGAAGTGCGCAAAGACCTTTAGCCGAGGGAAAAATCTGAAAAATTTGAATACCAGTTGCATGCTTAGACATTTAACCAGCATGTACTTGCAAGCGTGGACACAACACCAAACCACAAGTGCCACATGTGCAACTGATCACAACGAAGGTAGTCAACAACGCTACATTGTTTCCCCCACTGTAAGCCCACCGGTTAGCACAGCAGCAAATGTTGAGGTGTCGTTGCAAGGCCACAGCAGTCAGGGAATCCCACTGTTATATCAACGAAAGACTGATTCTAGGCCATCAGAAAGAACACCAACTCCATCACCATCATCAACCCTCTCTCAGTCCGCCCTGTCCACCGCTACTTCCACCATATGCAGCTCTCAAGTCCAGCTCACCCTCCCAGACACTATGAGTAGGTCAAGAAAGTACTTAGTCTCTCATCCGCGTACACTGGGTTTGAACGCCCACATTGCCAAACTAATCTCCGGTTGGTGGAAAGCACAGCTTTCCGCGAACTCATGGCCTATGCAGTACCACGCTATGACCTACCCAGTCGCCACTTCTTCTCTCGCAAAGCCATACCAGCCCTCCACCATCTTGTGAAAGACCGCATTGTCCATGCACTCAATCAGTCAGTGAGCGGAAAGGTGCACCTCACAACTGATGCATGGTCCAGTCGGCATGGCCAGGGCCGTTACGTGTCCATCACTGCGCACTGGGTTAATGTGGTGGATGCAGGGTCCACAGGGGACAGCGGTGGTGGGACAGTGCTGCCTAGCCCATGGTATAGGAAACAGTTGGCTGTAGGCGTTCGACCCTCCTCCTCCTCCAGAAGCGAAAGCTCGTCCACAGAGCGCAGTCGTACGAGCACTCCATCTGCAGCTGCCACTGTTGCACACGATGTGTCCCCCTATCGAGCAGCTAGTGGAAAGCGTCAGCAGGCTGTGTTGCAGATGATGTGTTTGGGCAACAGACACACCGCTGAGGTGCTGGCCGAGTACTTGAAGCGACAAACTGAGTCATGGCTGGGCAGTGTACATCTTGAGGCAGGCAAGGTAGTTAGTGATAACGGCCGTAATTTTGTGGCAGCCATAGCCCTTTCAAAACTCAGCCATATACCTTGCATGGCTCACACCTTGAACCTGGTGGTGCAGTGCTTCCTCAAAAATTATCCGGAGTTAACAGCCCTGCTCCAGAAGGTGCGAAGACTATGCGCGCACATCCGCCGGTCGCCTGTACACTCCGTTCGTATGCAGAAGCTGCAGCGATTGCTCCACCTTCCCAACCACCGCCGCATTATCGACATTGCAACAAGGTGGAACTCCACCCTGCACATGGTGGAGCGGCTGTGCGAGCAGAGGCAGGCCATAATGCATTTGTGGGAGGATACACGGCCAGGCACTTTGAGAGCAGACATGGAGTTGTCAGGTGTGCAGTGGTCGAAGCTGAAAGACCTCTGTAAAGTCCTTCAGTGTTTTGAGGAATGCACACGGCTGGTAAGCGCAGACGACGCCATCCTAAGCATGAGCATCCCACTTATACGTCTGCTCATGCAAACTTTGACGCACCTTAAGGAGCAGGCATCTGCAGCCAATGTTGATGAGGAGGAAGAGGACGAGGAAATCCTTGATGATATTCAGCCATTGTCTGCTCAGGGACCTCACCTTGACGAGGTGGAGGAAGAAGAGGAGGAGGATGACGGGGATGATTACTTAGGGGAGGAGGAAGCATCTCGTGGGGCAAGTGAAAATGTTGGCGTGGCAAGGTCTGGTACAGGGTTTGTGCGTGACTGGAGGGATGTGGATTTGCCAGAAAGTGCTCCTCCAACCAGCACTCGCAGTGCATCATTGACACCGGGAACATTGGCCCACATGTCAGATTATGCCTTGCAGATCCTAAAAAGGGACCCACGCATTGCCAAAATGATGAACGATGACGACTACTGGTTGGCCAGCATCCTGGATCCACGCTATAAAGGCAAATTACAAAACATCATGCCACAGGAGAACCTTGACCTAATATTGGCTAATAAACAAGCAACTCTGGTAAATCGGTTGCTTGAGGCATTATCAGCACACAGCAGAGGTGATGGTTCTCACACGAGCCGTACGGGCCGGGGGCAGCTTGGCAGAGGTGTTCGTGGTGCACACAGCAGAAGTGGCGTTGGAGACAGGGGTTTCATGACAATGTTGTGGACTGATTTTTCAAGTACCGCTCACACAACTGGTAATACTGCATCGATGGAAAGTGACAGGAGACAGCAGTTGTCAACTATGGTTACAAACTACTTTTCCTCCCATATCGATGTTCTCCCACACAGGTCATTCCCCTTTGACTATTGGGCCGCTAAACTGGACACCTGGCCTGAATTGGCACAATATGCCTTACAGGAGCTCGCTTGCCCAGCTGCAAGTGTGCTATCGGAAAGAGTCTTCAGTGCAGCTGGATCAATCCTGACAGAAAAAAGGACCCGTCTGTCAACCCAAAATGTGGATGATCTAACCTTCATTAAAATGAACCACGCATGGGTTTCCAAGGATTTTGTCCCACCTTCCCCTGATGACACATAGGGTGACAGAAAAATGGCTTGCTTTGGTCCACCTCTTCCTGGGACTTGACCTATTTCAGCTTTTGCATCAGCTGAATGTCCAACATCAACATATGCCACTTTATAAAACTCCCTAACTGTGCTGCCTCCCCCCCCCATGGCCGGGGTCACCACCTAGCGCACGACACCGTGCGAGTGCCGTTGTCCTGGACAGGTGGGTAGGCCGACTCTTGGGCGCGGGCACTGGCACAGGGTCCTTCATAGTGCAATCAAGTGTCTCTGACGGTGGTGGTGCACACCCGCCGTCAGACACACCGCCGTACTATGAGGGGCCCAGTGCCAGTACCGACGCCCACGAGTGGGCCCCCCTTGCTTGGGCAGGGCCCCAGCATTTGCAATCTTTACCTCTCCCTGCTCTTCAGCTGTGTAGTCTGGGCCGTCAAATCCATACTGTGCCTGACACCGTCTGAGCCTGCCTCCTGATGTATAGACATATCTTTTGAATGTGTACGCTATCCATACATGTTATCCGGGGATACGGTACCCTTTCTAACCTTTGTGCAATCACGTGCAATCCATACTGGGCCTAACACCGTCTGAGCCTGCCTCCTGATGTATAGACATATATTTTGAATGTGTACGCTATCCATACATGTTATCTGGGGATACGGTACCCTTTCTCACCTTTGTGCAATCACGTGTAATCCATACTGGGCGTGAGAACGGCTGGCGAGCTGTTAAGCAAGCTACAGCACCTGTGGTTTGCACACGTAAGTTTTTCATTTTTTCAGGAATGACGGTTAGGCCTAATTCTGGAACTGCGGTTGACCTGCACTTACTGGGAAATCATTGTTAGCGGGTAATAATTGTAATCAGTGATCCCCATCACTAACGTTGTTCAGCGGGTTATCTGCACCTGTAAGCGACAAACGCTGGCCTTTTCAGTGTAGCGCACATGCAGCCACGGACATGTAAGGGCATGACACACCAGTTATTGGCCAATCTCATGTGCCAGAGCCTCACGTGTCCCTCTAGTAAGCCGGACTAGGACCGCGGGGCATGACGGAGTCTCGTTCGTTAACGGAATTAAGCTTGCAATGTGTGCATCTGTTCTGTAGCTGGCATGGTTGAGGTTTCCCAGGTGGAGTCGAATTTAACCGTAGGGTCCACTCCTGGTGGTGCCCTTCTGGACATTCCTTTAAGGTTCAGCTTTGCAACCATACTGCCCACGTAAAACAAACACTTTGCCTTCATGAACGCTGTTTGGAGGGTCATGACTCGTGGGAATAACGCCGCCCAATTAGTTAACCTGCTAGAGAGATCGTTCGTTGCTCCCAAGCATGACATCACACTCCCTAGGAAGAAGGTAATGCCACTGTGGCGACCGTACTCCTGGGGGCGACACAAGTGCACTGATGCCCAGCCACTGCTCGATGAATCTGCTGGTACATTGACCCAGACCACTACATTCCCCTTGCACGCTACACGACCTGAATCTGACCCTGATGAAACTCAGGTTACCCTTCCCATATACAGTTCCATCTTACACGGTGACAAAGAGGAAGCTGCAGATGAAAGTGCAGGTTCGGCCCACCCGCCATCAGACACACCACCGTACTATCAGGGGCCCTGTGCCAGTGCCGTCGCCAACGAGTGGGCCCCCCCTGCTTGCTCAGGATCACAGCACTTGCAAAGTTGAAATACTGTGCAGTGAGATGGAAGATGGGGACGACGAGGAGTCCAGACAAGTACAGGGTGATTCCCTAGCGAGAAGACTTATTTGATTGTTTTCAATGTTGGGACAGCAATTTTTGGGGAGCACTATACTCTGGAGAATGATAGATGGGGCCCACCATACACTGGAACATTCCAAAGGTGGACATCAGACACTGGAGCAGCATTTACAGGGCCCATTATACACTAGAGCATTAGAAATGGGGCCCATTATGTTTGGAGCATTATTTGGGCCCATAAGACAGTGGAGCTTCATCCATGGGGACCAACATATACTGTAGCATTATGTGGAGCTCATCATATACTGTTTCAAACATTATATGGGACCAATGATTTTGTATGGAGAAATAGATGGGCCTCGTCATGAGATGTAAAAAGTGAGGTATTTTTCATTGTACTTTACCGCTATTTCTCTGCCGTATCGGAGCATGATGAGTTGTGGTATGTGTTAAAGGGGCGCTCTTTCGCCCAGGGCACATGAAAACCTGCAGCCAGCCCTCCCCCCCCACAACTTTAGCCAAATAACCCCCATTTTTCAGTGCGTAACTTGTATTATGAAGTTAATTAAGGTTGACAAGCTTAAGTAAGAAGAATTGATGCTTTTGGCATTCAAATGGGCACTGTAGGTGTGTTTCCTGTCCTCCTCTCACTGCCGACTTTTATTCCCCATTGACTTACATTGGGTTTCGTGTTTCGGGACGACCCCGACTTTTCCCTATAATCGGACGATCTTGCTCGACCCGACTTTTGGAAAAGTCGGGTTTCACGAAACGAAACGCGACCCTAAAAAACCAAAAGTCGCTCAACTCTACTGGGATCTGTTGAAGCATTCCAGAGTTATTAAAACAAAACTGCACTGGTCAGAATTGTAAAATTTGGCCTGGTCGTGAAGGTGAACACAAGCTTGGGGGTGAAAGGGCTTAATGGTTGTCTGAGGACTGTTTTGCCATGCTGACTGCATTTGGGTATGGAAATCATAAACATCTGATTCTGGAAGCTTGCTTTGCATTTGCAGACAAATGATGTCCCAGATGTGCTCGATGGAAGATAAGTCTGGTGATGCTGCCGGCAATTATAGCACATTTAGGTCATGCAGGCTGCTCATATTGGCACAAGCAACACCTGGCATTGTTGTGTTCAAAAACAGCTATTGGGACATTTTGTAGAAATGTCTGTGTCACGCGTTCCACGAGCAAGTCAAGTAATGCAGAGCTGTTAGTGCACTTCTATTCAAGACTAGAGGGGTCCGGTTTTCGGACCACTTTAGTACCCCACCAAAATTCTGATAGTAGAACCGATATGACATTCCTTCATGAAGCTCTCATTATGACTCATCGCTGAAGAGTTTAGACCTCTGAGAACAATGATGTGGCATTATTAAAACACCAGAAGCTGCATGTTTTGCTTGTAGCCCAATGATGTGCTACTGTAACATCTTCTTGCAGTTTGTGAACATTTACAGTACAGAACAGATAAATCGTAGAATCGGTGTTGTGACCAATTGTCCAAAGTGTCCCAGTAGTCATTATTGAACATAACATGACCAGGCTACATGTTGCTCGTGTTATTGTAAGCAGTCTGCATGGCATAAACGAGGTAACATGGCCATACAACGTATCTGACTTGTCTCCAATCAAGCTCACCTGGATCGCCATTGGTCACCAGTAGAGTTGAGCGACTTTTGGTTTTTTAGGGTCGCGTTTCGTTTCGTGAAACCCGACTTTTCCAAAAGTCGGGTCGAGCAAGATCGTCCGATTATAGGGAAAAGTCGGGGTCGTCCCGAAACACGAAACCCAATGTAAGTCAATGGGGAATAAAAGTCGGCAGTGAGAGGAGGACAGGAAACACACCAACAGTGCCCATTTGAATGCCAAAAGCATCAATTCTTCTTAATTAAGCTTGTCAACCTTAATTAACTTCATAATACAAGTTACGCACTGAAAAATGGGGGTTATTTGGCTACAGACTGTGGGGGGGAGGGCTGGCTCCAGGTTTTCATGTGCCCTGGGCGAAAGAGCGCCCCTTTAACACATAATACCACAACTCATCATGCTCCGATACGGCAGAGAAATAGCGGTATAGTACAATGAAAAATACTTCACTTTTTACATCTCATGACGAGGCCCATCTATTTCTCCATACAGAATCATTGGTCCCATATAATGTTTGAAACAGTATATGATGAGCTCCACATAATGCTACAGTATATGTTGGTCAACATGGATGAAGATCCACTGTCTTATGGGCCCAAATAATGCTCCAAACATAATGGGCCCCATTTCTAATGCTCTAGTGTATAATGGGCCCTGTAAATGCTGCTCCAGTGTCTGATGTCCACCTTTGGAATGTTCCAGTGTATGATGGGCCCCATCTATCATTCTCCAGAGTATAGTGCTCCCCAAAAATTGCTGTCCCAACATTGAAAACAACCAAATAAGTCTCCTCGCTAGGGAATCCCTGTACTAGTCTGGACTCCTCGTCGTCCCCATCTTCCATCTCACTGCACAGTATTTCAACCTTGCAAGTGCTGTGATCCTGAGCAAGCAGGGGGGGCCCACTCGTTGGCGACGGCACTGGCACAGGGCCCCTGATAGTACGGTGGTGTGTCTGATGGCGGGTGGGCCGAACCTGCACCTTCATCTGCAGCTTCCTCTTTGTCACCGTGTAAGATGGAACTGTATATGGGAAGGGTAACCTGAGTTTCATCAGGGTCAGATTCAGGCAGGGTAGCGTGCGAGGGGAATGTAGTGGTCTGGGTCAATGTACCAGCAGATTCATCGAGCAGTGGCTGGGCATCAGTGCACTTGTGTCGCCCCCAGGAGTACGGTCGCCACAGTGGCATTACCTTCCTCCTAGGGAGTGTGATGTCATGCTTGGGAGCAACGAAGGATCTCTCTAGCAGGTTAACTGATTGGGCGGCGTTATTCCCACGAGTCATGACCCTCCACAGCGTTCATGAAGGCAAAGTGTTTGTTTTACGTGGGCAGTATGGTTGCAAAGCTGAACCTTAAAGGAATGTCCAGAAGGGCACCACCAGGAGTGGAGCCTACGGCGTAATTTGACTCAACACGGGCAACCCCAACCATGCCAGCTACAGAACAGATGCACACATTGCAAGCTTAATTCCGTTAACTAACGAGACTCCGTCATGCCCCGCGGTCCGAGTCCGGCTTACTAGAGGGACACGTGAGGCTCTGGCACATGAGGTTGGCCAATAACTGGTGTGTCATGCCCTTACATGTCTGTGGCTGCATGTGCGCTACACTGAAAAGGCCAGCGTTTGTCGCTTACAGTTGCAGATAACCCGCTGAACAACGTTAGTGATGGGGATCACTGATTACAATTATTACCCGCGAACAATGATTTCCCAGTAAGTGCAGGTCAACCGCAGTTCCGGAATTAGGCCTAACCGTCATTCCTGAAAAAATGAAAAACTTACGTGTGCAAACCACAGGTGCTGTAGCTTGCTTAACAGCTCGCCAGCCGTTCTCACGCCCAGTATGGATTACACGTGATTGCACAAAGGTGAGAAAGGTTACCGTATCCCCAGATAACATGTATGGATAGCGTACACATTCAAAATATATGTCTATACATCAGGAGGCAGGCTCAGACGGTGTTAGGCCCAGGATGGATTGCACGTGATTGCACAAAGGTTAGAAAGGGTACCGTATCTCCAGATAACATGTATGGATAGCGTACACATTCAAAAGATATGTCTATACATCAGGAGGCAGGCTCAGGCGGTGTTAGGCCCAGTATGGATTGCACGTGATTGCACAAAGGTTAGAAAGGGTACCGTATCCCCAGATAACATGTATGGATAGCGTACACATTCAAAAGATATGTCTATACATCAGGAGGCAGGCTCAGACGATGTTAGGCCCAGTATGGATTGCACGGGATTGCACGTGATTGCACAAAGGTTAGAAAGGGTACCGTATCCCCAGATAACATGTATGGATAGCGTACACATTCAAAAGATATGTCTATACATCAGGAGGCAGGCTCAGACGGTGTTAGGCCCAGTATGGATTGCACGTGATTGCAAAAAGGTTAGGAAGGGTACCGTATTCCCAGATAACATGTATGGATAGCGTACACATTCAAAAGATATGTCTATACATCAGGAGGCAGGCTCAGACGGTGTTAGGCCCAGTATGGATTGCACGTGATTGCACAAAGGTTAGAAAGGGTACCGTATCACCAGATAACATGTATGGATAGCGTACACATTCAAAAGATATGTCTATACATCAGGAGGCAGGCTCAGACGGTGTTAGGCCCAGTATGGATTGCACGTGATTGCACAAAGGTTAGAAAGGGTACCGTATCCCCAGATAACATGTATGGATAGCGTACACATTCAAAAGATATGTTTATACATCAGGAGGCAGGCTCAGACGGTGTTAGGCCCAGAATGGATTGCACGTGATTGCACAAAGGTTAGAAAGGGTACCGTATCCCCAGATAACATGTATGGATAGCGTACACATTCAAAAGATATGTCTATACATCAGGAGGCAGGCTCAGACGGTGTTAGGCCCAGTATGGATTGCACGTGATTGCACAAAGGTTAGAAAGGGTACCGTATCCCCAGATAACATGTATGGATAGCGTACACATTCAAAATATATGTCTATACATCAGGAGGCAGGCTCAAACGGTGTCAGGCACAGTATGGATTTGACGGCCCAGACTACACAGCGGAGGAGCAGGGAGAGGTAAAGATTGAAAATGCTGGGGCCCTGCCCAAGCAAGGGGGGCCCACTCGTGGGCGTCGGTACTGGCACTGGGACCCTCATAGTACGGCGGTGTGTCTGACTGCGGGTGTGCTCCACCACCGTAAGAGACACTTGATTGCACTATGAGGGACCCTGTGCCAGTGCCCGCGCCCAAGAGTCGGCCTACCCACCTGTCCAGGGCAATGGCACTCGCACGGTGTCGTGCGCTAGGTGGTGAGCCCGGCCATGGGGGGGGGGGAGGCAGCACAGTTAGGGAGTTTTAGAAAGTGGCATATGTTGATGATGGACATTCAGCTGATGCAAAAGGTGAAATAGGTCATGTCCCAGGAAGAGGTGGACCAAAGCAAGCCATTTTTCTGTCACCCTATGTGTCATCAGGGGAAGGTGGGACAAAATCCTTGGAAACCCATGCATGGTTCATTTTAATGAAGGTTAGATCATCCATATTTTGGGTTGACAGACGGGTCCTTTTTTCTGTCAGGATTGATCCAGCTGCACTGAAGACTCTTTCCGATAGCACACTTGCAGCTGGGCAAGCGAGCTCCTGTAAGGCATATTGTGCCAATTCTACCAGGTGTCCAGTTTAGCGGCCCAATAGTCAAAGGGGAATGACCTGTGTGGGAGAACATCGATATGGGAGGAAAAGTAGTTTGTAACCATAGTTGACAACTGCTGTCTCCTGTCACTTTCCATCGATGCAGTATTACCAGTTGTGTGAGCGGTACTTGAAAAATCAGTCCACAACATTGTCATGAAACCCCTGTCTCCAACGCCACTTCTGCTGTGTGCACCACGAACACCTCTGCCAAGCTGCCCCCGGCCCGTACGGCTCGTGTGAGAACCATCACCGCTGCTGTGTGCTGGGAATGCCTCAAGCAACCGATTTACCAGAGTTGCTTGTTTATTAGCCAATATTAGGTCAAGGTTCTCCTGTGGCATGATGTTTTGTAATTTGCCTTTATAGCGTGGATCCAGGATGCTGGCCAACCAGTAGTCGTCATCGTTCATCATTTTGACAATGCGTGGGTCCCTTTTTAGGATCTGCAATGCATAATCTGACATGTGGGTCAATGTTCCCGGTGTCAATGATGCACTGCGAGTGCTGGTTGGAGGAGCACTTTCTGGCAAATCCACATCCCTCCAGTCACGCACAAACCCTGTGCCAGACCTTGCCACACCAACATTTTCACTTGCCCCACGAGATGCATCCTCCTCCCCTAAGTAATCATCCCCATCATCCTCCTCCTCCTCCTCCTCTTCTTCCTCCACCTCCTCCAGGAGAGGTCCCTGAGCAGACAATGGCTGAATGTCATCAAGGATTCCCTCCTCCTCTTCCTCCTCATCAACATTGGCTGCAGAAGCCTGCTCCTTAAGGTGCGTCAAAGTTTGCATGAGCAGACGCATAAGTGGGATGCTCATGCTTAGGATGGCGTCGTCTGCGCTTACCAGCCGTGTGCATTCCTCAGAACACTGAAGGACTTTACAGAGGTCTTTCAGCTTCGACCACTGCACACCTGTCAACTCCATGTCTGCTCTCAAAGTGCCTGGCCGTGTATCCTCCCACAAATGCATTATGGCCTGCCTCTGCTCGCACAGCCGCTCCACCATGTGCAGGGTGGAGTTTCACCTTGTTGCAATGTCGATAATGAGGCGGTGGTTGGGAAGGTGGAGCAATCGCTGCAGCTTCTGCATACGAACGGAGTGTACAGGCGACCGGCGGATGTGCGCGCACAGTCTTTGCACCTTCTGGAGCAGGGCTGTTAACTCCGGATAATTTTTGAGGAAGCACTGCACCACCAGGTTCAAGGTGTGAGCCAAGCAAGGTATGTGGCTGAGTTTTGAAAGGGCTATGGCTGCCACAAAATTACGGCCGTTATCACTAACTACCTTGCCTGCCTCAAGATGTACACTGCCCAGCCATGACTCAGTTTGTCGCTTCAAGTACTCGGCCAGCACCTCGGCGGTGTGTCTGTCGCCCAAACACATCATCTGCAACACAGCCTGCTGACGCTTTCCACTAACTGCTCGATAGGGGGACACCTCGTGTGCAACAGTGGCAGCTGCAGATGGAGTGCTCGTACGACTGCGCTCTGTGGACGAGCTTTCGCTTCTGGAGGAGGAGGAGGAGGGTCAAACGCCTACAGCCAACTGTTTCCTATACCGTGGGCTAGGCAGCACTGTCCCACCACAGCTGTCCCCTGTGGACCCTGCATCCACCACATTAACCCAGTGCGCAGTGATGGACACGTAACGGCCCTGGCCATGCCGACTGGACCATGCATCAGTTGTGAGGTGCACCTTTCCGCTCACTGACTGCTTGAGTGCATGGACAATGCGGTCTTTCACATGATGGTGGAGGGCTGGGATGGCTTTGCGAGAGAAGAAGTGGCGACTGGGTAGGTCATAGCGTGGTACTGTATAGGCCATGAGTTCGCGGAAAGCTGCGCTTTCCACCAACCGAAAGGGCATCATCTCAAACGAGATTAGTTTGGCAATGTGGGCGTTCAAACCCAGTGTACGCGGATGAGAGACTGAGTACTTTCTTGACCTACTCATAGTGTCTGGGAGGGTGAGCTGGACTTGAGAGCTGCATATGGTGGAAGTAGCGGTGGACAGGGCGGACTGAGAGAGGGTTGATGATGGTGATGGAGTTGGTGTTCTTTCTGATAGCTAGAATCAGTCTTTCGTTGATATAACAGTGGGATTCCCTGACTGCTGTGGCCTTGCAACGACACCTCAACATTTGCTGCTGTGCTAACCGGTGGGCTTACAGTGGGGGAAACAATGTAGCGTTGCTGACTACCTTCGTTGTGATCAGTTGCACATGTGGCACTTGAGGTTTGGTGTTGTGTCCACGCTTGCAAGTGCATGCTGGTTAAATGTCTAAGCATGCAACTGGTATTTAAATTTTTCAGATTTTTCCCTCGGCTAAAGGTCTTTGCGCACTTCTTACAGATAACCTTGGCCTGATCATGAGGATTTTGTTCAAAAAAGTGCCACACTGCACTCTTCCTACTTTGGCAGACATTTTGCGGCCTAGCACGCTGTGATGTTTTGACCCTCTGGACAAGCTGTCCAGCAACTCTTTTGATTTTTGGAACCTATCTTTGGAGTGCTCCGGGCCTGCCAGATAACAGCTGTTGCGATGTCGATGTCTGCTGTGGATGCTCCTCATCTGAGCTATTGGAAGCAGCACCCTCTTCCCCCAATGGATGCCAATCTGGGTCAACAACTGGGTCATCCATCACCTCTTCTTCAATGTCATGTGCACCTTCCTCTGTGTCACCGTGTATGGTGGTATAGTGTGCGGGAAGGGGCACCTGAGTCTCATCAGGGTCAGAATCTTCTGGCTCTGTACACTGCGAGGACAATGTAGTGCTCTGAGTGAATGTACCAGCAGAATCATCCATCAGCGGCTGTGCATCAGTGCACTCCATGTCAGATTCATCTTGGCCAGGGTAATTCACCATTTGACTTGATAATCCAGGCATGGTATGTGAAAACAGCTCCATGGAGTAATCAGTAGTATGGCCTGCGTCATCCTTCAATCTTGGTTGGGGTGAAGGACACAAAGAAAGGTGTGGTTCATGAACATGAGCCTCCAATGACGACTCAGTGCTTTTACTTTTTACAACTGAAGAAGAGGAGGCGATAGAGCTAGAGGCTGAGTCAGCAATGTAAGACAAAACTTTTTCCTGATGTTCTGGCTTTAAAAGCGGTTTGCCAACTCCTAGAAAACTAAGCCTTCGAAGCCTTATGGAGCCAGACGATGACGCAGGCTCAACACCTCCTGCATTCGGTCCTACTTTGCTCTTGCCACTACCATCAGATCCACCACCAACACCATCATTACCAGCTGCCAACCCCGGCCCAATTCCACGGCCTCTTCCACCAGCCTTCCTCATTTTTGGTAGAAATGTAGACAAAATCCAACAAACTATATAGTAATGTAAAACAAGGTACAAGGTGTCTAAAGGACAGGGGAGATTTTGAATTTCTGCTCACACTAGTGGACACTGGACACTTTTGGATTGTGTGAGGCCCACTGAATATCTGAGCGCTATGTCACAGGCTCGATGGCACAGCTGTGACCAAAGTGACTAGAGGATAAGGGAGATTTTGAATTTCTGCAGACACTGGACACTTTTGGATTGTGTGAGGCCCACTGAATATCTGAGCGCTATGTCACAGGCTCGATGGCACAGCTGTGACCAAAGTGACTAGAGGATAAGGGAGATTTTGAATTTCTGCAGACGCTTGTGGACACTGGACACTTTTGGATTGTGAGAGGCCCACTGAATATCTGAGCGCTATGTCACAGGCTCGATGGCACAGCTGTGACCAAAGTAAAGTGACTAGAGGATAAGTGAGATTTTGAATTTCTGCAGACACTGGACACTTTTGGATTGTGTGAGGCCCACTGAATATCTGAGCGCTATGTCACAGGCTCGATGGCACAGCTGTGACCAAAGTGACTAGAGGATAAGTGAGATTTTGAATTTCTGCAGACACTTGTGGACACTGGACACTTTTGGATTGTGTGAGGCCCACTGAATATCTGAGCGCTATGTCACAGGCTCGATGGCACAGCTGTGACCAAAGTGACTAGAGGATAAGTGAGATTTTGAATTTCTGCAGACACTGGACACTTTTGGATTGTGTGAGGCCCACTGAATATCTGAGCGCTATGTCACAGGCTCGATGGCACAGCTGTGACCAAAGTGACTAGAGGATAAGGGAGATTTTGAATTTCTGCAGACACTTGTGGACACTGGACACTTTTGGATTGTGTGAGGCCCACTGAATATCTGAGCGCTATGTCACAGGCTCGATGGCACAGCTGTGACCAAAGTGACTAGAGGATAAGTGAGATTTTGAATTTCTGCATACACTTGTGGACACTGGACACTTTTGGATTGTGTGAGGCCCACTGAATATCTGAGCGCTATGTCACAGGCTCGATGGCACAGCTGTGACCAAAGTGACTAGAGGATAAGTGAGATTTTGAATTTCTGCTCACACTAGTGGGCACTGGACACTTTTGGATTGTGTGAGGCCCACTGAATATCTGAGCTCTATGTCACAGGCTCGATGGCACAACTGTGACCAAAGTGACTAGAGGATAAGTGAGATTTTGAATTTCTGCAGACACTGGACACTTTTGGATTGTGTGAGGCCCACTGAATATCTGAGCGCTATGTCACAGGCTCGATGGCACAGCTGTGACCTAAGTGACTAGAGGATAAGTGAGATTTTGAATTTCTGCAGACACTGGACACTTTTGGATTGTGTGAGGCCCACTGAATATCTGAGCGCTATGTCACAGGCTCGATGGCACAGCTGTGACCAAAGTGACTAGAGGATAAGGGAGATTTTGAATTTCTGCAGACACTTGTGGACACTGGACACTTTTGGATTGTGTGAGGCCCACTGAATATCTGAGCGCTATGTCACAGGCTCGATGGCACAGCTGTGACCAAAGTGACTAGAGGATAAGGGAGATTTTGAATTTCTGCAGACACTTGTGGACACTGGACACTTTTGGATTGTGTGAGGCCCACTGAATATCTGAGCGCTATGTCACAGGCTTGATGGCACAGCTGTGACCAAAGTGACTAGAGGATAAGTGAGATTTTGAATTTCTGCTCACACTAGTGGACACTGGACACTTTTGGATTGTGTGAGGCCCACTGAATATCTGAGCGCTATGTCACAGGCTCGATGGCACAGCTGTGACCAAAGTGACTAGAGGATAAGTGAGATTTTGAATTTCTGCAGACACTGGACACTTTTGGATTGTGTGAGGCCCACTGAATATCTGAGCGCTATGTCACAGGCTCGATGGCACAGCTGTGACCAAAGTGACTAGAGGATAAGTGAGATTTTGAATTTCTGCAGACACTTGTGGACACTGGACACTTTTGGATTGTGTGAGGCCCACTGAATATCTGAGCGCTATGTCACAGGCTCGATGGCACAGCTGTGACCAAACTGACTAGAGGATAAGTGAGATTTTGAATTTCTGCAGACACTGGACACTTTTGGATTTTGTGAGGCCCACTGAATATCTGAGCGCTATGTCACAGGCTCGATGGCACAACTGTGACCAAAGTGACTAGAGGATAAGTGAGATTTTGAATTTCTGCAGACACTGGACACTTTTGGATTGTGTGAGGCCCACTGAATATCTGAGCGCTATGTCACAGGCTCGATGGCACAGCTGTGACCAAAGTGACTAGAGGATAAGGGAGATTTTGAATTTCTGCAGACACTGGACACTTTTGGATTGTGTGAGGCCCACTGAATATCTGAGCGCTATGTCACAGGCTCGATGGCACAGCTGTGACCAAAGTGACTAGAGGATAAGGGAGATTTTGAATTTCTGCATACACTTGTGGACACTGGACACTTTTGGATTGTGTGAGGCCCACTGAATATCTGAGCGCTATGTCACAGGCTCGATGGCACAGCTGTGACCAAAGTGACTAGAGGATAAGGGAGATTTTGAATTTCTGCAGACACTTGTGGACACTGGACACTTTTGGATTGTGTGAGGCCCACTGAATATCTGAGCGCTATGTCACAGGCTCGATGGCACAGCTGTGACCAAAGTGACTAGAGGATAAGTGAGATTTTGAATTTCTGCTCACACTAGTGGGCACTGGACACTTTTGGATTGTGTGAGGCCCACTGAATATCTGAGCGCTATGTCACAGGCTCGATGGCACAACTGTGACCAAAGTGACTAGAGGATAAGTGAGATTTTGAATTTCTGCAGACACTGGACACTTTTGGATTGTGTGAGGCCCACTGAATATCTGAGCGCTATGTCACAGGCTCGATGGCACAGCTGTGACCAAAGTGACTAGAGGATAAGTGAGATTTTGAATTTCTGCAGACACTGGACACTTTTGGATTGTGTGAGGCCCACTGAATATCTGAGCGCTATGTCACAGGCTCGATGGCACAGCTGTGACCAAAGTGACTAGAGGATAAGGGAGATTTTGAATTTCTGCAGACACTTGTGGACACTGGACACTTTTGGATTGTGTGAGGCCCACTGAATATCTGAGCGCTATGTCACAGGCTCGATGGCACAGCTGTGACCAAAGTGACTAGAGGATAAGGGAGATTTTGAATTTCTGCAGACACTTGTGGACACTGGACACTTTTGGATTGTGTGAGGCCCACTGAATATCTGAGCGCTATGTCACAGGCTCGATGGCACAGCTGTGACCAAAGTGACTAGAGGATAAGTGAGATTTTGAATTTCTGCTCACACTAGTGGACACTGGACACTTTTGAATTGTGTGAGGCCCACTGAATATCTGAGCGCTATATCACAGGCTCGATGGCACAGCTGTGACCAAAGTGACTAGAGGATAAGTGAGATTTTGAATTTCTGCAGACACTGGACACTTTTGGATTGTGTGAGGCCCACTGAATATCTGAGCGCTATGTCACAGGCTCGATGGCACAGCTGTGACCAAAGTGACTAGAGGATAAGTGAGATTTTGAATTTCTGCAGACACTTGTGGACACTGGACACTTTTGGATTGTGTGAGGCCCACTGAATATCTGAGTGCTATGTCACAGGCTCGATGGCACAGCTGTGACCAAACTGACTAGAGGATAAGTGAGATTTTGAATTTCTGCAGACACTGGACACTTTTGGATTGTGTGAGGCCCACTGAATATCTGAGCGCTATGTCACAGGCTCCATGGCACAGCTGTGACCAAAGTGACTAGAGGATAAGGGAGATTTTGAATTTCTGCAGACACTTGTGGACACTGGACACTTTTGGATTGTGTGAGGCCCACTGAATATCACAGCGCTATGTCACATGCAGAAATTGGCTAGTGTATCACAAACTACAAGGTGTATGTAGAATTGGGCAGAGTAGGAATCTCCCTAGAGTGCAGGTCTGTAAGAACGGAACATATCCTCGACTTATTCTCACAGAGTGACACAGATAGCTTCACTGTGGCTGTGATAACAGCTGTTACACGGTACTGTGTGAGGAGCGTACACCGCTGTATGGTGTGAAAAAATGCACGCTCAGTACCTCAGCAGGACAAAAAAAAAAATTGGGATTGCTTTTAAAAAAGCAGTTTGCAGCTCAGTACCTCAGCAGGACAAAAAAAAAAAATTGGGATTGCTTTTAAAAAAGCAGTTTGCAGAGCAGTGGGTAAACAGCAATGCAGCTGTCAGGAAGCCTTAGAAGGCAGCCCAACAACCAACACCACTGATACACCACAATATAGCCTCCCCTTGCACTGCACACACAGTGACTGGTGTGTTGTACAGGCACAATCGCTAGCAGCAGAAGCAGTTTTTTTTTCTTCTTCCCTGCCTAACGCTCTCCCTACAGAATCAGCAGCAACCTCTCCCTATGCTAAGATCGGCAGAAGTAAGATGGCGGTCGGCGTGCACACCCTTTTATACCCCCTGTGACGCCCACCAAAGCAAGCCATTCACTTGCATGCCCTTCTGAAAGATGGTGGTGACCCGTGCCTATGTCATCACGTTGCCCACAGTGTCCATGGATCCTGATTGGCTGAAAAAGAGCGCAAAACAAACTTTCGTTTCATGAAACCCGACTTTGCCAAAAGTCGGCGACTTTTGAAATTTTTCGACCCGTTTCGCTCAACTCTAGTCACCAGTTCTATTTTTTTACCATTTGCATTAACATGTTGTCACGAGTGGGTCAAATCCTCCTGGGAGATCTATGGTTAGAAATTCACTACATATGGTGAATCACAGATCTTCCTTTTAGCTTGTGTGTTTGTGTTTCATATTAAATGGATTTTGTTCCCTTTGGTGCTGTTCAGTTACTAACGTGATACAGTAGAGGAGATCTTCATTTGAAAATGTTTGGAGCATCTAGTCTATGTTATACAGGCCTCAAACACATAAAAAAAATATTCTGTTACTAATGTCATACAGTAAAGGAGATCTCATTTTGAAATTGTTAGGAGAATATCTTCTTTGTCATAAAGGCCTCATCCACACTCAAACATCCAGTGTCAGGAGCAGACTCTCTGTGCTGTTACATTGTCAAAATGGAGCTAAAACAAGATGTCTGCTCTTTATATGGAGAGAGACATGTGATTTCAGCAGCCAATAACACAAGCTGTTGTGTCAAACTGTGGAAGTTTCCTTCACCCTCATTGGCTAGCTGCAATGTGTACACATAAAGTTAGAAGAAAAAAAAGTTTACAACCACGCTGCTCCTCTGGACTCTGCCAACCCCCTACCTTCACATGTGCCTCACACTCATCATGCACCAACATTATCTTAGCCAAAGTGCTCAAAATACTTTAATGGAAATGTAAATATTTTCCCGTAAATATTTTTACCGAATGTTTCCAATTTTATAAAATTTTGCTTGTGTATCCAATCACGAATCCAAATGTGCCATACTCATGCTGATTTTATGTTTGGCGATAATTTTTCAAACAAATTTACTCATCACCATTTATATACAGTGCATACAGTTGAAACCAGAAGTTTACATACAGTATATAAAAACATATATGCATGTTTTTATCAATATCTGGCATGAAATCAGAATAAACCTTTCCTGTTTAAGGTCAGTTATGATTACCTTCATTTATTAATATTTACCAAATATGTATAATATATATTTTGTGGTAGTTCAACTCACTTGGCGGAACACAGAGGTAGAAAACAGGAACACTGTTCTTCAGTTGGTTTGTTATTGTGTTGCATAAACCCACAGAAGGGGAAAGTAAACACCGCCCTTCAGACAAAAACAGGAAAACAGCAAAGACATAAAATGCAGAGTCCATACATTGCGGGTAACATCCTGCTCTGGAGCAACACTGGTTCAGTCTTTCCTCCACAAGACACAAACCACTGGAGAATCCGCTCTCCAGTCTTACTGACCAAACACTGCCTCTGAAGCTAAACTACTTAAGCCCCAGACCATGTGACTCCTCTCATTTGAATGAACACCTGACTATGACATCATACAGGTCCTGTCAGCACACAGTGGTTTCGGCTATGCAGGTGGAGATAAGGTGGAAAACTTCCCACCCGCTCTATGGATGTCCTCATAAAATCCAGCTCATTTAAGCAATTTGGCTTAAACCTCACGACAGATAGTGTGCTGGAGGAAAATACTCTGGATTTTACATCACTGATTCCATTAAGTGTAGTAACTAGTGATGGGTAAGCACTAAAATGCTCAGGTGCTCATTGCTTGGGTCAAGCAAATTAGAATGCTCGGGTACTCAACCCAAGCAACGAGATTAATGTAAGTCAAAGGAAAACCAAGTATTTTTGCCGTGATCCCCCCCGGGAGTCCTTTTAGGGTCTAAAAAGTCTGAAAGTGATGGGAACGGTGCTCAATGCCATGGGAATATCATCGGGAATAACCCTGGAAGCATTTCTGACTCCCAGATCACAGCTGTGAACAATGTTGTCAGAGTCTTTTGCCACTTTAACAGGCGCACATTAAAACATACAAAAACGAATCGAAAATGGATTTTCCTGGGAAATATGTTAAGGGCCATCCCTTCCAGGATAATAATAATAATAAATTTTATTTCTATAGCGCCGACATATTCCGCAGCACTTTACATTTCAGAGGGGACTTGTACAGACGATAGACATTACAGCATAACAATAATCACATAGATCATAACAGATACCAAGAGGAATGAGGGCCCTGCTCTCAAGCTTGCAATCTATGAGGGAAAAAGGGGAGACACGAAAGGTGGGTGGTAACAATTGCCCTGATTGTTTGGACCAGCCATAATGTTAAGTGTGTAACAGTACGGACACAGAGGGCTAATAGATGCATAAAGCATGTGGGAACATGATACGGGAACCTGGTTATGGTAAAACTTTTGACTGTGCCACACAGGGATAGTTAGGTTAATGTGTTGAGGCGGTAGGCCAGTCTGAATAAATGAGTTTTCAGGGCACGCTTAAAATTGTAGGGATTGGGGACTACTCGTATTGACCTGGGAAGTGCATTCCAAAGAATTGGCGCAGCACGTGTATAGTCTTGGAGACGGGAGTGGGAGGTTCTGATTATCGAGGATGCTAACCTCAGGTCATCAGCAGAACGGAGGGCACGAATAGGGTGGTAGATTGAAACAAGGGAGGAGATGTAGGGTGGTGCTGAGACATGGAGTGCTTTGTGGGTGAGGGCAATAAGTTTGTACTGGATTCTGGAGTGGATGGGTAGCCAGTGTAAGGACTGGCACAAGGTAGAGGCATCGGTGTAACGATTGGCGAGGAATATTATCCTGGCTGCAGCATTCAAGACAGATTGGAGGGGGGAAAGTTTGTTAAGAGTGAGACCGATTAGAAGAGAGTTACAATAGTCCAGACGAGAATGAATAAGAGAAACAGTAAGAGTTTTTGTAGAGTCAAAGGTAAGAAAAGGTCGAATTCTAGAAATGTTTTTGAGATGCAGATAACAAGAGCGAGCCAGTGATTGGATGTGGGGGGTGAATGAAAGCTCGGAGTCAAGTATGACCCCAAGACAGCGGGCATGTTGCTGGGGAGTAATAGTGGAACCACACACGGAAATGGCAGTGTCGGGTATAGGTGCATTAGTAGAGGGAGGAAACACAAAGAGTTCAGTCTTTGACAGGTTCAGTTTCAGATATAGTGAGGACATGATGTTAGACACAGCGTTTAGACAATCGCCGGTGTTTTCTAGAAACATGAAGAGAGAAGGAAGATCCGGCACTGGAGACTTGATAAAATCCACGATAAGTTTTATTCACATAATTTCATGATAAAACCATAAAGGGGAAAACAGACCCCCACGCCTGACGCGTTTCGAACCTTACACCAGGTTCTTCCTCAGAGACATGAAACAAAACAGTTCACAAAATGATTATAAACATTCCTAATCAGCAGAGGGACTCCACACATGTGTATAATCAAAGAGGCAGACAACTAAGCCCTCAAATCACTGGTGGAGTCACTCCCTTGCAAGAAGAAAGAAAAAAAAAAAGGAAAAGACCTAAACAACAGTGGACAAGACATAGAATATATAAAAACATGTGCAATACATACGTATAAATGCATAAATACATAGCAACTATTAAATGACAAAAAAAAAAAAAAACCCCAAAAAAAACTCAAAAAAAAAAAAAAAAAAAAAAAAAACCACCAAAAATCTCAGCACTCAATAAAAATACATAAGATCATTTCTATAATTTAAACCTTGCGGATATCGTGCATCAAGCGCAAGTATCCAGAAGGCTTCCCGACAGTGTAGTAAATGTTCCCAGTCACCCCCTCTGGGGGGTTTCAATACCCGTTCTATTCCCTTAACTTTAAGACTGCATAAATTACCCTTGTGTATTTCAAGGAAATGTTTGGACAAGCCAGACACATTCCTACGACTGGACATAGACTCTGGATTAGAAGCGGTGATGTGCTCACTTAGTCTCCTCTTCAGGCTGCGTGTAGTACAGCCAATGTAATATAAACTGCACAATGTGCACTCTGCCATATACACTAAGTGTGTGGTGTTACAATTCATGTAGGTTTTAATTTTGTAGGTTTGTTGTGTACTAAAATTAACAAATTTATCTGTAATATCCATATAGCGCACAAACCACACAATTTTTCACCACACTTATAATTGCCCAAGTAATTTAACCACGTAGGTTTAGTGCAATCAGACAAATACAATGAGGGGGACAAAAAATGACTCAAATTTTTAGCTCTCTTTGGAACACACCTATGTCCACCAGCCAATATCTGCGATAAGACTGGATCTTGATGCAGTAAGGGAAGATGTTTATTTATGATTTTAATAACACCCTTGTAATCTGAACTGAAAGCGGTAGAAAAAGTGGGAATATTTTTATTTTGATTAGTGTGTACCATGTCATTCTGCAATAAACTACTCCTAGTTTTGTTATCCATATCATCCTCTCAACAATGATCCTACAAGCTGTATTCAGCAGGGTTTATCTGTGATTTTGCAGGAGGGTCTTGCTTTGGGAGTATTGGATAAGCGCACGGCTGATTTTTTATATGTGGATAAACCAGTGTGTCCTGTATTTCACGCCTTACCCAAAATTCATAAAGGCGTGTTTCCTCCACCTTTCAGGCCCATAGTGGCCGGTATTGGAGGGGTTAATGAAAAACTCTCCGAGTGGATAGATAGAAAATTACAACCTTTGAGGTTTTTTTGGGGTTTTTTTTTTTTGTCATTTGATAGTTGCTATGTATTTATGCATTTATACGTATGTATTGCACATGTTTTTATATATTCTATATCTTGTCCACTGTTGTTTAGGTCTTTTCCTTTTTTTTTTCTTTCTTCTTGCAAGGGAGTGACTCCACCAGTGATTTGAGGGCTTAGTTGTCTGCCTCTTTGATTATACACATGTGTGGAGTCCCTTTGCTGATTAGGAATGTTTATAATAATTTTGTGAACTGTTTTGTTTCATGTCTCTGAGGAAGAACCTGGTGTAAGGTTCGAAACGCGTCAGGCGTGGGGGTCTGTTTTCCCCTTTATGGTTTTATCATGAAATTATGTGAATAAAACTTATCGTGGATTTTATCAAGTCTCCAGTGCCGGATCTTCCTTCTCTCTTCATGTTTGTAACACATGGTGGTCAGCCATTTGATCCCTAGGCACGACCGGCTTACAGGACTATTTTGGTGAGCACAAATTTCCCTTTCCCCTTCCTAGTTTTCTAGAAAGGCTGGTGTGATGTCAGGAGAAGAAGCGTATAATTGGGTGTCATCAGCATAGATATGGTACTGGAAACCAAATCTACTGATTGTTTTACCAATAGGGGCAGTGTACAAGGAGAAGAGGAGGGGGCCTAGAACCGATCCTTGAGGAACCCCAACAGTAAGGGGAAGATGAGAGGAGGAGGAGCCGGCAAAAGATACAGTAAAGGAGCGGTCAGAGAGATAGGAGGAAAACCAGGAGAGAACGGTGTCCATGATGCCGATGGAGCGGAGCATAGTGAGGAGGAACTGATGTTCCACCGTGTCGAATGCTGCAGAGAGATCCAAGAGAATTAGCATGGAGTAGTGACAGTTAAATTTAGCTGTTAGTAGATCATTAGAGACTTTAGTGAGGGCAATTTCAGTAGAGTGTAGAGAGCGGAAACCGGATTGAAGAGGGTCGAGAAGAGAGTTATCAGAGAGATAGCAGATCAGATGGGAGTGGACCAGGCGTTCCAGGAGTTTAGAGATGAAGGGAAGATTAGAGACAGGTCTATAGTTAGCGGCACAGTTTTGGTCGAGGGATGGTTTTTTAAGTAGTGGATGTGTGATGGCATACTTAAATAAGGAGGGAAAGATACAAGCAGAGAGAGGTTAAATATTTTAGTTAGGTGAGGGGTGACAGCAGGGGAAAGGAACTGGAGCAGATGTGACGAAAATGGGTCACTGGTGCAAGTGGTTGGGCGAGAAGATGCAAGGAGCCTGCCTACTTCTTCTTCCGTGACTGGTTCAAACTCAGAGAGTGAGCTAGATGTAGTGGGGGAGGGAGGACAGTGCATGGTATGAGATGATTAGGAGATAATTTCCTGTCGGATATGATCAATTTTTTCTTTGAAGTAATTGGCCAGATCGTCATCTCGAAGCTCTGTGGTTGGGGCCTGCACTCTTGGGTTGAGCAGGGAATGAAAAGTGTCAAAGAGACGTTTCGGGTTATTGGACAGTAAGGTGATGAGGGTGTTGAAATAGATTTGTTTGGAGAGGTGAAGGGCAGTGTTGTATGTTCTAAGCATGAACTTATAATGGATGAAATCTTCGTATAGATTGGATTTTCTCCATAGACGTTCAGCACACCTGGAGCACCGCTGCAGGAAACGTGTTTGCAGGGTGTGCCAGGGTTGTCGCTGTCTTTGTCGTGTTGTTCTATGTAAAGGAGGTGCAAAATCATCCAGGGCAGTTTGAAGTGTTTCATTGTAATGCTTCAGTGCAGAATCAGGACATGAGAGGGAGGAGATAGGGGCCAATGAAGACCGCAAGTTCATCGTAAGTTTCTGGGTGTTAATGGCCTGTATGTTTCTATAAGTATGGACAGTTGGGGTGATCTGAGCAGCCTGGCAGTCCTTGATAGAGAATGAAAGAAGGTTGTGATCAGAGAGCGGGAGAGGGGAGTTTGTGAAATCATCCACTGCACAAAGCCGAGAGAAGACCAAGTCGAGGGAGTTTCTGTCTTCATGCGTTGGAGAATTAGTAAGATGTGAAAGGCCAAACGAGGAGGTTAGAGATAAAAGGTGAGTAGTGATGGGGAGAGGGGATGTTGAAATCGCCCATGATGAGGGTAGGGATGTCACAGGAGAGAAAATGTGGAAGCCAAGTGGCAAAATGATCCAGGAACTGATGGGAGGGGCCGGGAGGACGATACACTACTGCCACTCGCATGAAGAACGGGGTGTAGAGTCTGACAGCATGGACTTCAAAAGAAGGGAAGACTAGTGAGGATACTTGAGGGATAACCTGAAAGGTACATTTTGCTTATAGAAGCAGACCAACGCCTCCACCTGCTCTTTTGTCTGATCTTGGGGTATGAGAGAAGTGTAATCCCCATATGAAAGAGCAGCAGCAGTGGTAGTGTCTGACTGCTGGATCCAGGTTTCAGTAAGAGCAAGGAGGTTAAGAGAATTGGAAAGGAGGAAGTCATGGATGAAGGAGAGTTTATTACACACTGAGCGAGAATTCCAAAGGGCACAATTAAGAGAGACAGAAGGCATGCAGGGAATATTAATAAGATTAGAGGGGTTTCTGAGTGTAGCAGTTGGAGGGTTTGACGTTCTATAACATGGGGGACCAGGGTTGGGAGCAATGTCCCCTGCGACTAGGAGAAGGAGGATAGAAAGAGTGAGCAGATGGTTGAGTGATTTGTTGGAGCGTCTCTTAAGTTGAATGGTGGGACTGAATGGATATGTGCAATTTAACAATGTGAAAAGAGTGTGAGTGCTATACATAGGAGAGGAAAGGAGTGAGGGGCCGATATGGATGGAGTGTAGAGAGTTAATGCCAGGGCGGTGGATGTGTGTGAATGCAGCGGCCAGGATATAAATTACACAAATGCATATGGTATATATTTGTTATACTCCAAATGTACAGGGAGTAGATGTATATAAATGTCTTACCTGTCCTGCCCTGCCATGTTATAACTGCCAGTACTTTGATACATGTACTTCGATTACATGTGCATAAATGCCCCCTGCATAAATGCTCCCCCAAGCTAGGTCTGAATATATAGGAATCTAAGGCTTAGATTTTTTTCTCTGTCTTCTCGTTAATCAATAAAACTAAACTAAGACAGCAGGGCACAATAAAGGTAATTATCAGACAAACCAATGTCCAGGCCTACATGCATCATAAACCACTTTGAAAAGTTTCTTGACCTCAGAAAAAAAGGGGACAAGCAGAGTAAGTTGAAATAAATATATACCAGATATAAGCTTGCAGAGTTGAAAAGACATAGAGCATTCAGGATTAACTGCTTGCGGACATTGAATGGAGGAGTTGATTCAGAGCAGAGATTGAAAGAGGTGGTTACCTGTATGAAGAGAATAGAGATGCGTGTCACATTTCATCCATGTTATAACTGCCAGTACTTTGATAAACTGTAATTCGATAAAGCGTGCATAAATGCCCCCTGCATGACTGACTTGCATGCAAGACAAAATAAATAACCCAAAGCAAAAATGCTCCTCCACCACTTGGGCTGTGTTCACACGTAGCGTTTTTGATGCGTTTTTCAACATTACCATTGCTTTCAACCAGGGAAATGTCATTTTAACATTTTAAAACCTTATTTGGCCACGTGGTGTGTGACACATCATCAGACACATCCTGTTTCATTTATGAAGGAGGGACTCTGAAAGTCACAAAGTCTATTTTTATAGGGCCAGCAGTCAGCCCTCACTTTTCTTAGAGAGGCATCAGCCGGCTATGCATTGTTGTTCCCATTATTAAACAGTGGGTCTCTTATACTGTTATTGCGTATGCAGTGAGTGGAAGGGATGCCCAAAATTTAGACGCACCCCAACAACCCATTGAACTGACATCATGGATGACCACATGCAACCAAACTTCCAAGTATTCATTTGGTACTCCCATACTGTTAGCTAATGCATTGAATGCAAGGCCTGCCCTTCACCAAAGTTACATGCACCCCAATAAGCCTTTGAACCCACGTACCGGATGGCCATAGGAAAACCAAGTTAACATTATTCATTTGGTACTCTCATACTGTTTGATTATGCATTGGATGCAAGGCCTGTTCTGCACGCAAGTTATAAGCACCCCAATAAGCCTTTGAACCCACGTACTGGCCACAGGAAAATCAACTTCACATTATTCATTTGGTTCTCCCATACTGTTTTCCAGGAGCTCATTTTTCCCACATTGCACTGAGCCACCATGCCCCCCAATGCACCGACCCCATACTCACCCACCCAGAGAGACCCACCGGCCACCGCAGCCCCTCACTGATAAATCCCTGCTCTGTGCGCACATGACTTGTGATGAGGTCACAGGAGGGGAGGAGTCAGGGGTCACATGATCAGGGGTCTCGCTCTGAGGCCCCTGCTCATGTGACCTCTGATTCCTCCCCTCCTGTGACCTCATCACAGGTCCTGTGTGCACAGCACTTGGTATATGCATGACTCTGATGTGCTGGTTGTCATTAAGCTGGATGAGGGAAGTATGTGTGGGGTCAGGAGGGGTTTACAGGGTGGATGTAGCTGCATGTGTGTGCGAGGTGTACGGAGCAGAGCTGCACATCTGCGAGGTGTACAGAGCGGAGCCCCTTGTGTGCGAGGTGTATGGAGCAGAGCCACGCATGTGCGAGGTGTATGGAGCGAAGCCGCGCATGTGCGAGGTGTATGGAGCGGAGCCACGCATGTGCGAGGTGCACGGAGCGGAGCCACGCATGTACGAGGTGTACGGAGCGGAGCCGCGTGTGTAAGAGGTGTACGGAGCGGAGCAGCGCGTGGACGAGGTGTACGAAGACGTGCCGCGTGTGTACGAGGTGTACAGAGCGGAGTCGTGCGTGTACGAGGTGTATGGAGCGGAGCCACGTGTGTACGAAGTGGAGATGTGTACGAGGTGTACGGAGCGGAGTCATGTGTGTATACAGAGCGGATCCGTGTGTGTACGAGGTGTATAGAAGGGAGCCCTGTGTGTACAAAGTGTATGGAGCTGAGCCGTGTGTTTGCGGAGCCATGTGTGTATGGGCTGTATGGAGCAGAGCAACATGTGTATGAGGTGTATGGAGCAAAGCTGCATGTGTACAAGGTTTACGGAGTGGAGCCATGTGTGTAAGAGGTGTACGGAGAGGAGCCACGCATGTACGAGGTGTGCGGATTGGAGCAGCGCATGTACGAGGTGTACTGAGTGGAGCCACGCGTGTACGAGATGTATGGAGCGGAGCCACGCGTGTACGAAGTGTGCGGAGCCGCGCATGTATGAGGTGTATGGAGCGGAGATGTGTACGAGGTGTACGGAGTGGAGATGTGTACGATGTGTACGGAGCAGAGCCGTGCGTGTACGAGGTGTACGGAGAGGAGCTGCGTGTGTACAAGGTGTATGGAGTGGAGATGTGTGCGAGGTGTACGGAGCAGAGATGTGTACGGAGCAGAGCTGCGGGTGTACAAGGTGTATGGATTGGAACCGCATGTGTATGGAGCGGAGCCACGCGTGTACGAGGTGTACGGAGCAAAGCCGCGTGTGTACGAGGTGTACGGAGCGGAGCTGTGTACGAGGTGTACCGAGCGGAGCCGCGTGTGTGTACAAGGTGTAAGGAACGGAGCCCTGTGTCTACAAAGTGTACAGAGCGGAGCTGTGTGTTTGCGGAGCAGAGCCGTGTGTTCATGGAGCGGAGTCGTGTATGTACGGGGTGTACGGAGTGGAGTGCATGTGTACAAGGTGTGCAGAGCAGAGCCGCATTTGTACGAGGTTTACAGAGTGGAGCCATGTGTGTACTGATTGGAGGAGTAGTGTGTGTGCGAGGTGCTCGGAGCAGAGCCGTGTGTTTACGAGGCATACAAAGTGGAACCGTGTGTGTTTGAGGTGTGCGGAGCCATGCGTGTACAAGGTGTATGCTGGGGAGCATTTATACCTCCCAGCCATCCCAGATCCAGTGGGAGAGTCCCAATTTTGAGAGTCTGCCCCACTACCCCAGCCGAAAGCTTACTTTTCCAGCGGACACAGGAGTACACGGCAGAGCCCTGAGGAGCACTTGGAAACTCGCACTTGACGTTCCATCAGAAGTGATGTGCTGGAAGCTGACCGGAAATGAGGTAATTTCAGGAGGAGATTGTGACAGAACCATAGAGGCACTTCAGGGAATGTTTCAGATCCATCACCGTGTCCTTCTCTGACAGCGCAGACAGCGGGATCGCCTTGGACTTGGATCATGATATGTCCTGCACCAGGAGGCTCAGGTGGGCATTACAATGTGAGCTGGACTGGTATAGTATCTGTAATGATTAAGTCACTGAGGAGGATAACCAGGAAATAAGCTAGGCAACCATAACACCAGAAAGGTTGGCAACATATCAGATTGCAGACCCCTAAACCTAACAACACAACTAGAATTAGCCGTGGGACGTACCTACGATGCCCTAGACGCCTCGGCACAGCCAAAGAGTTAACTATGCCTAAAGCAAGAAAGGGGAAAGCTAAACTGCCCTGAAGCAGAACCCCAAAGGAATAGATAGCCCCCAAAACATATATTGCTGGTGAGACAAGATGAGGCACAAACACAGGCAGAAAATAGAAAAAGCAAACGATGGGGCCCAACCTGTTTAGATAGCACAGGACAGAAAAGATACTGTCTGCAATCACACAAAAACCCTAAAAAATACAACATGTCTGATATGCAAAAATACTGAGGCCACACGACCTCTCCTGTTGTGAATTCTCTCTCTTGTTAGGCATCGGGTTACAGCCACTGCTCACCAGGAATCCAGAGCCTTGCACCCACCGGTCTCCCATTCTTCTTCGGCCGCAGTGGAGTCTGCTCAGCAGACTCGTCACTCCAGGCGCTCTGCCCAGACCAGCAGTGTAGGATTGGTTGCTGCTGCCACCTCTGGTTCAGGGTTGACAACGCATGCTTGCCAGCAGCGAGCCACTCCAGGGACTAAGTCCTCCTTTCGCTCCACTGAGCATGCCCGTGGGTCGATCTCTCTTTGGAGATCGGAGGTCACATGCTCAGGTCCTTCTCCAGCTCGGATTGGACCATCTGAAAGGTCAGGAAGGTCCCGGAAGGACACAGCTATAAAAGAGCAGTATGGCCATGCGCTAGGATAGACTCAAATAGTTTGGAGTGTATGATGATGGATGCATGTATCTGGTGACTAACTCATTATGAAACCCCTTCCCTTTTGATATGTATGCTGGTAGGGTTTAGAGTCTTAGTCAGCGCCTGCCAGTGGCTAGTCTATAGGCCACAGTGCATACCAGTCGTCTGCACACTAGCATCCGATGGTGTTACCCACTGCAGAGCACTATCGAACCGCGACAAGTGACAGCCACGCCTGTGCAACGCCTTGCGCAACCTGTGCTCTTACCTGGCCCAACCCAGGGTAATTAGTGGCGTCCACCTGAGCGGCACTGTGCACACTTGCACATGTAATTTAGTTAACCCTTGCTGGCATCGCAGTCACAGTGCCAAGCGCTAGTGGTCTAGAGGGACTTCAGTCCTGCGGTCTAAGTACTGAGTTCTGTGACTATACGCTAGCGCTCACACTGCCGAGCTCTGTGAGCAATAACAGGCTACGGCATTTATTATTTTGCGGTTGTGCGGCTCTGTGAGATAACAAAGTCTGCCTCTGCACACATAGGGTGAGGTTAACCCCGTGTGTTCCGTTATTACCTAAACACCATCTTTATTATTTGGTGCGTTCCGCCAGCCCGTAACACTCTGGCTTCCCTCTGGTAATTACTGAAGATAGTGGAGCTGGTCAGATTGAGAGTTCTCTTTCTGGGCTCCCTCTGGTGGTTACTGGAGGTAGTGGAGCTGATCTGATTGACAGAGGCTTGCCACCTGATAATGAGGAAGACGATTGGAGATCTGAGGTTTCTGATTGGGATTTAAGACAGCTGACTCCCTCTATCCCTGCTGGTCATTTTTTTCCTGTGCCTCCAGAGGTCTGATGTCTCCTGCTCTTTCCCTGCATGTTCAGCTAAGTGGTTCATTTGCTATTCTGTTTGCATTTGAAAGGTTTTGTTTATCTCGGCTTTGTGCGGGTCAGCTAGCTCCGGCTGGGGCTGTGCTGAATTACCGCCCATATGTTACTACATGTGCCAGTTTGTTTTGTCCCCTTTTATATTGGTCTCTTTTTGCTTTGCTTTCAGAATATACCAGAGTGCTGATATAGTGGGGGGGCAAAGTCGTGTGACTTCAGTGTTTTTTGCATCAGACGTGTTGGACTTTTGCAGGGTTTTTTGCGTGATTGCAGACAGTGTCCTTTCCTGTCCTGTCTAGTCCATGTGGGCCCCATCGTTTGCTCAGTCTATTTTTCTGCCTGCGTTTGTGTTTTCATCTTCATCTCACCGACAATATATGTTTGGGGGCTATCTATTCCTTTGGGGTCTGCTCCGGGGCAGTTTAGATTTCCCCTTTCTTGCTTTAGGCTTAGTTAGCTCTCCGGCTGTGCCGAGGTGTCTAGGATCATCGTAGGTACGCTCCATGGCTACTGCTAGTTGTGTGGACAGGATCAGGGGTCTGCAATCCGCTTAGTTACCAACCTCTCTGGTTTTCTGTGACTTAGCCTGGTCTGCTATCCTCCTTGGTGACCCATTCATAACACTCCTCCTTCCCAGCAATCGCCACTTTGGAGGTGCGCAAAGTCTCTTTCAGGATTCTTCCTTTTTCTTCTTTTAGTCAAGACCGGTCTGTAGTCCATGAATGCAGAAAAGTACCCAGCTTTTCAAGCAGTGCTTTTCTGGGTCAAATCCGGTAACTCCACTCTTAGCCCAAATTGTAATCCACTCAGGCACAATCTTCAACTTGTCCAGCTCAGGTCTTAAATGTAATCCATTCAGGTAAATCTTCAACCTGTTCAGCTCAGGTCCTTTGAAATCTTTGGGCAGACTACGCCAATTGTAGTACGTGTGCCGACTGGGGGAATGGTCCCTTTCGGCCGCGGAACAGACTGGAGGTAGAGGCAGAAATCCATTCAAACAGGTCCAAACTTTATTCGGTGTCCTCTTGACATCTACAGCAGACACATGAGCTTCTGCTCCCTGGCCCGGGAGTCTGCCCACTGTACACCTACTAAATCTTCGGTGTCCCAGCTGTCCGGTACCCAAACCTTCCATCATTCACTGCCATCCCTTCCTGCGGCTGCCTCCTCAGGGCCACCCCCCTTTCCGAGTAACCATCTTTGGCTCTCCTCTGTCCTTCCTGAGCTTCTCCTCTGTCCATCCTCTCCTGTGCTCTTCTCACTTCTTTCTTCCCCTAGGGTGTCTCTCTGCTCTGCCCCTGGGACTCTCTCTCTCTTATATCTCCTCTTTATGGAAATCCCCTTCTCAGTCCCGTAGCTCTGCCCACCATGACTATGCAGTTTCCCCAGCCTAAGGCCTGCTGTTAAGTCCTTTTCTCACTGCTCTCTGTCTCCATCTTGTGGCCAAAACCGGGTACTGCGTCATCATCCTTTACATATTCTTTCCATCTCAGACAGGTCCATAGGTCAGTCCACCCCCTACAGTAGCACAAGGATTTGGGTCATCAATCCATAGCAGTGATGAAAGAAACTAAGTCATTTAGGAGGTCAGCCTTTGATTCGGGGCCAGAGTTGCGCAAATCTAGAAGTTGCCATTGCAGCTCAATAACTTCCTTTTGCTGACCCAACACCTGTGTTTGCACTGATAAAAATTTTCTTGGTATGTGGTACGAAAAATTCTAAAGTTCAGCACCTTGTTGCCTCAGTTGGGCTGCAACAGACCCCATTTTGTGTGCACGATTATTCTGTTATGGACTGACTTGGTTTTAGTGTGATATTGCAACCAGTATGGGAAGCAACGGCAGGTAGCATAGTCAGGGAAGCCAGAGGTGGTTATCAGGAGCAGCAATGTCATTTGAAGGAATAGGCCAGAATCAAAGTCAGGGAAGCCAGAGATCGATATCAGGAGCAGCAAAGTTGTTTGAAGGAATAAGCAGGAATCATAGTCAGGGAAGACAGAGGTCGATATAAAGAGCAGCAATGTTGTTTGAAGGAACAAGCAGGAATCATAGGGAAGCCAGAGGTCAATAACAGGAGCAGCAATGTCATTTGAAGAAGCAGCAGGTAGAAGACAGCTTGACTAGAGACTGGTTGCTCAATAAACATGCAAGGAGAGAGTAAGACCAGGTTTAAATAGGGTGGCAATCAGGATGAGTCAATCAGGAACTCAGGTTGGTGACCAACAGGAGCTCAGGGTGGAGACCATCAGCAACAGCATAGGTACAAGTATTTTAATTAGCACAGAACGGTCCAGTGAGCTGAATAGCTCAGGAGGGAAGAACTGCCATCTGATGCACAGAAGCAGCTGAGGTCGAATCCTGACACAAGGTATTTTGACTATGTATTAGGCCTCATTCAGACATCTGTTTTGTTACATATGAGAAAAAGGTTTCATCAGTGTCATCACTGAGGAGAACCCTCCCACCATCCTCCTCGAACTTACAGAAGAATGGCAAGAAAGAGGTGCATATAATAAAAAAAAAGTTTTCCTTGCGCAGATGCCACCCTAGGCACCAAACCTTGGGTGCCTAGTGGCAAATATGGGCCTGTGTATGCTATAAGTATTTAACCCTTAAATATATTGGAGCTTAAAAAGTATTACACACAGCATTTGACCTTAACATGTCATTTCCTCTAGAAATCCCTACTAAAAATGTATGACAGTGTTTTATTACCCAGTACCATACTGAATATTAATGCTAGTTTTGGTAATGTGAGTCCTTGCAAGATCAATTTTTGACCAGTCATTGCGAAATAGTTCAATCAATAATTAATTTCCTTGCATGCCATAGCATGTTCCAGAGTTATTCTTCACAGAGAAACCTCCCAACTGCGGTTTACAAGTAGAAATAATTTATGACCGATAGCACCATATTGCTGGAGTAAGACTGCAACCTCTCTCACAAAATGTTTGTGACAATAGAACTGATGATGAAAATTCACAACACAAGTGGCCAATAAAAATATTGTGTAGCTAGTAAATGCCTGCATCAGTGCAGATCACAAGGAAGATCAGTAAAAATACACTTTCGAATAGCTATTTGTTTATGAATTGAGTAGATATTTCTATGTATTAGGATCTCTGAA
The DNA here is from genome assembly GCF_039654945.1 of Dendrobates tinctorius. NCBI lineage: Eukaryota > Metazoa > Chordata > Amphibia > Anura > Dendrobatidae > Dendrobates > Dendrobates tinctorius. The sequence goes on along the minus strand of NW_027361971.1, from coordinate 3,391,672 downwards.
AAATCGCTACTGTTGGTCACATTTGAGGTTATAAAATCAGACCTTACACTAGAGATTTTAGACAACCAAAAAGATATTACATAAAATATTCGCTTGATACAATGACTTTAAGACATTGTCAGAAATTAGTATTAGAAAACCCTTTGGAGAGTCATTCCCTTTTTTTTTTAAAGATTGTGATATGAAGAAAAATATTTTGACAACAATAATTAAAAGCAGTACTTATAACACAAAAACCTGATTTAAACATTTTCGAAGATTGCTTTCCTTTAAATGGTGTATTTGAAAATAGGAGGTTCGGGACAAAAGGAACTAATTGAACTCACTGATTTTGACATCAACAACTGACCATCTAATAAGTATAAGCTGTTTGACAGATATTGGGAAGAAAAATAATCAGCGGTTGAATTTTAACATGCCTGATCTTTGATCACAAGGTAGATTAGTGCAGCCATCCGTCTTCTTCTTTCTCCCCTATAGAGAGCACATGCATACTTGGCCCAACCAATCGTGCATGTGTATGGAGGTGAAGGGTGGAAAAATAGGTTTCAGCTAAAGCACAAATTAAAAATTACAAGGGGAGTACTATATAATTAATTGTTCATAATTCACGTTGTTTTGTAATACAAAGTGAGAGTGGGCTTTGTGTGCTGCGGACATGGCCCTGCTTAATGCATGAACCTATAAAGTACTACAATAAAGGTATTGCAGAGTTATTTTTGAGTCATTCAAAAATAACAAGTTTTTATGTGGAAACCACTCAGAAAATGTTGCTTCTTTGGGGAGTTTTTGAAGGGTTTTTTCCTTTCTTGAATCAGTTTTCATGAGGTTTTGAAGGATTTTAGGAGAGCTCTTTCAGGCACGATTTCCAGCCTTCTGATTGAATTATCAGGAGTTACTTTAAAAAAAAAAAAAAAAAAAAAAAAAAAAAGGGACATGCACATTTCCTTTTCCTATCAGGTGTTTTTCCAAGACTAAAGCAGAAAAAAGTTATTTTCCAGTGTTTTTGAGGTGTCAGTGCTCCAAAAAACACCATGTTAACATTGAGTTTTTGAAGGAATTTTTTAAAATCCTCTCCAAAATCCACCTCAAAAACTCTTGAACTACTCTTCCAATTAATTTATATAGTAAGTTCACTTAGCTGCTCATATGGGGTGTTTTTTGATATTTTTTTCCTGAAGAGGTTTTGAAAAATTCTTTATAAAATAAGTGCCTTTGAAGTGGATCCTGAAGGAAATCTCTCTAAACTATGCATTGGCCAATCATAAAGCTGCAAAGAACACTTCAAGAAAATATACTCTTCCAAAACTTTTCAAAATTGCTTGCTTCAGGAAAGGAAAGACTCCTCCAAAAACTCCTCAAAACTGGAGAACTTCCTGAAGTGGTGTCTGCTTGAAAAATTTATGGTTTTGAACTCTAACCTAGCCCATAGCCTAATGGTATATGCACATAAAAACTTTTGGACATGTGAGAATCATTTTTCAGGAGAAAGACGCTTCAAGACCAGCCAGTGTATTCTGTACTGAAGCATCGTTTTTTATGTGCTATTGCCCAGTACTTTTTTGCGACGTCTTTGGCGGCCAGTGCTTTTTTCACTTGTATGAACTAATGTGGAGCTTCCAAGCTGAAGCCACCTGAAGAATTAACACTTCTTTTAACTGCTTTGCATCTTCGAAAACCTGAGGCGGTTACAGGAAGCTCAAAAGACTGAACCTATATACAGCAAGTCATTTTGACATATAAATGCATATATTCATTCTTGTTATCATTTACTTAGTGCTTTTTCACTTGGGTTACAGAGGTTATCTGTCTAAAAAGGATGGTGTGTTCATTTATTCTGGCCACGTTCACGTGTTCAGTATTTGGTAAGTATATTAAGTCAATATTTGAAAGCCAAAATCAGAAGTGGATTAATCAGAGAAAAAGTATAATAGAAACACGTCACCAGTTCTGCATTTTTCACTCACTCCTGGTTTTGGCTTACAAATACTGATGTCAACTACTGGCTAAATACTGAACGTATGAACATGGCCAAAAGCAGTTTTCCAGTAAAAGAGAAATTTCTGCTGAAATGTCTCTTGAGTAGTGATCAGTGAGCATGCGTGAATAAGGTGTTATCCGAGCATGCTTGCGTGCTAATAGAGCATCTTCGATGTGATCTAATAATATGTTCAAGTCGCCGTGGCTGCATGTCTCATGGCTGTTTGACAGCCACAACGCATGCAGGAATTGCTTGTTTGTTAGGCAATCCCTGCACATGTTGTCGAGCATGGTGACATGGTTGTTTGTATAGAAAGGAAAAAGTTACCGAAGGGGGCTATACTATGTATAATGCTTAAAAATTTTGGTTTTAATTTCCATCACAAAGTTCACGAAAATTTGGTGGTGAATAAATCTAGATGTGGGGAACAGAGCACACAATAGAGTGATACCCTATGAAGGGAGAGTGGGTAAGTGCTTTGTTAACACTCACCTGATGGAGTTGTGATAAGGATAACTCCTATGTAGGCATGAAGAAAAATCGCTATTAGGCCAGGGTCACACTAACCGGCGCAAAATACGGTCCGTAGTTTACAGGCGTAATACGGATGAATGACCTCTAAATAGTGCTCCGTAGGTCATCCGTAAACAAGGTGTGGTCGCGTATTTTGCGCATGTGAGCATCCGTATGTAATCCGTATGGCATCCGTATGCAATCCGTATGGCGAGATTTTCTCGCAGCCTTGCAAAATGGACATTTAACGGTTTTGAGGCCTGCAAACTATTTAAATCATTAGCCTGCACCCTATTTATTGGCTCAGGAACAGGTGGCTGCCTCCATTCTGTCCATTTGTGACCTTGCCTTCACTGGGTGTGTTGCTGTTGTATCTGCAACATGGCAGAGGGTTTGAGTTTCAATACAACTGAGCAGGTTCTCTTCAACTGGCTTTTGTCATGGCGCTTTGGGCAACCATACCCAGTGATAGTGGATCCGCGGAGGAGGAGACGCATGTGGGTACATCCACTTTTGAGGCAACAACTCACAAGAGGTCATTTTCACCGCCTCTATTCTTCTATGCGGGAGCATACTGTTAAATTTTACCAATACTGTCGCATGAGCATTGCCACATTTGATCGACTCTTGGAGACAGTGCGCCCTGGGATAACCTTTCAGGACACAAGGATGCGCAAAGCTATATCTGCAGAGGAGCGACTTCTACTCACATTACGGTATGTACTACAAAACCACATTCTCTACGTTCATAATGTGTGGGCCAAAGTATGTATTTTTGGCTTATTGGACTAAGTTTAATGCCCTCATCTTATTCCACATATGTTTAAACTTACAGAACAGAATGTTAGGTCTAATATGTACTGAATATCACTTACTCATTGTGCAACCAAATATGTGTGTGCTAGTCTATCTCAATTCCTACCAAGTTTGGTCGGCATGTAAATGATTTTTTTTCTTTCTGCATTCTAAAATTATCCATTTCTGTCGTTCTTCAGCTTCCTGTCCACTGGCCTGTCTTATGCCACCCTCCACCATGAGTTTCTCATTGGAAGATCTACCATTTCTGGCATAGTCAGGTCAACATGTATAGAAATCTGGACAAGACTCCATCAAGTCATCATGCCCGAGCCCAGGATGGAAGACTGGTTAAGGATATCAAGGGACTTTGAGGAGGAATGCCAGTTTCCTAATTGTATTGGGGCCCTTGATGGAAAACATATCCGGGTGCGTAAGCCGCCGAACTCTGGCTCCCAATTCTTCAATTATAAACAATACTCTTCTGTTGTATTGTTGGCTCTGGCAGACCCTCAATACAAGTTTATAATTGTTGACATTGGGGCCTATAGAAGGACAGGAGACTCTAGAGTCTTCAATACTTCCATAATGGCTCGGCGGCTACGCACCAACCTGTTGGATCTACCACCACCACGCCAGCTACCAGGTTCCACTGAAGAATCAGTCCCTTATGTCCTTGTGGCAGATGAGGCGTTTCAGTTAACGCGCAATGTCATGAGGCCATATCCCCGCCGCAACCTTGACCACAGGCGCAGAATTTTTAACTTGCGCCTATCACGTGCTAGGCGACTGGTGGAGTGTTCCTTTGGCATTCTTTGTGCCAAATGGCGGGTACTCCAGTCTGCCATTCAGCTGAGTGAACAAAATGTTAATGAAGTTGTTAAAGTGTGTATAGTACTTCATAACTTCACCAGGATACATGATTGTTCCTCCTCTGCTGGTGTTGTGCATAGGCCGGACAATGTGCGTAGGGTGAGACCACCTATCTACCCTCAACGTAGACCACTCTCTGGGCTCAAAGTGCGTGATATTTTTACAAATTACTTTATCTCACCTGAGGGGGAAACTTCTTGGCAAGAGCATGCTGTGTCAATGTTATAATTTTGGGTTTTCTGTGTGTCTAAATATATATATTTATAACCCTTCGGATTCTATGACTGTTTCATTGCATTGGTAAGCGTATGTTAGTATGCTGACACTGTTTTAGAGAAATCACACAGATACGTAAACTGTAGTAGACAAAGTTTTACTTTTGCCTTTTCTTTTTTTGTTTTTAAAGGCAAACATAATATTGCCATATGCAAACTATGGCAATGGGCCAAATTGCCCTTTTTGCATAATAAAACTTTTTTGAAAAGTAACATTTTCAAACAAACCAAAAAAAAACAATATGCAATAACAACATTGCTATATGAGAAATTTTCCATACAAAGGAAAAAAGCGGTTGTCTCCAGCCCCAAAATTATTGCTAAAAGATAACACTCACATTTCTTCTGAATGTTTTCCAATCATATTAATATTCCACCATGACAGGCAAGGCTAGCTTACGCCATTCAGACAGATATTACATGTCTGTACAAAAGAGAATATTTCACCGCGCTATACTGTAAAGTGAAAGGATGACAATACACAACTCACTTGCTAATGGCTAGGAAAGACGTGCTGGCCTTAGTGAAGTAGTCACCTTTTTAGCCAGCTATGTATAGTAACAAATCAAGGCGACCAGCCTTAATAACATCACGCTCTCTCTATGTCTTAACAAGTGAGTATTGTATTTTCATCCTTTCACTTGACCAGTATAGCATGGTTAAATATTCTCTGTTATACACACATGTAATATCTGTCTGAAAGGCGTAAGGTAGCCTTGCCTGTCATGGTGGATTATTAATCTGATTAGAAAACATTCTGCAAATATGTGACTTTTCACATTTTTAACATACTTTGGTGATGGAGACCACTTGTTTTTTTCCTTTTGATTGGTATTTTTAGCATCAGTGAAACCGCACTGGACATCTCCTGGCATCAGACTGATTGTGGACAGAGAATTATAAATTCTCATACGTTGGGGAAGGAGAATGCGGAAGAGCAGCCTGTGGTTGCTGCTGGCTACTGTGCCCAACATCGCCCTGTGTGGGGCCATACTGATGCCCATGATGTGGGAAGTGTCCTGCCTCCAGTGAATGTTGGGGGTACTGGCCAGAGTAATAATGGGGAGGGGCATCTTGTTGGCTGTGGTAGGCATGTGTCTCATACCCACCAACATAGCCATATCGTTCCCAACCAGGTTGGGACCAGCCTCCAACACTGGGTGGGAACAAGTGGCCATATTGGTGGGGTTGGCTGGAGGCAGACATTTGTGGCTGCTGTATTGAAGGTAGGGTAGTGGGAGGAAGGGGTTGAGGTGTAGGCCCACGTATTTGAGGATCCTCAGATCCTGCTTGAGCATGCATTTGTGTGGGGTGCCTAAGGCGCATGAGATTTCTTGGGGAAAGCTGCCACCTCTCAATATATTCAAATAATTCATAGGGCGTATTGGGGTATGTGCACGCATCAAGCAGGATCTGAAAACATCCTCTAATACGGAGCCTGACCTCACGGGAAAGGGTACGGAGATAATTGGCCAGGCTGCGTGAGTATGCCTCCCCATCATCACTATTTACTCTGGCTAAATAATTTAGGACCCCAATGTCCACATTAGTGCGGGTATCAGTGGCAGGTATTTGCCACCTTCGGCTTCTTCCTCACTGGGATGTGGCAGCAGGCTGTGGGGAGCCCCGGATGTGGCCAGTTGGGCTGCTGCCGATGTTGCCCTGCTCCTCTGCTCTTGCTGATGCTGCGGCAGCACCAGATGGTCCTGGTGGTGGGCTTCGGGGTGCAGGCAATGGCACATCTTGACTCGATTCTTCACCCCTGCTCCTAGTAGGGGGAGAAGATGGGCCAGCCACCTCTTCCCCTGCAGACCCAGGATCGATGATGGGGTCGGTTACCGAGCCAGTTCCTCTGTCCGTAAGGTTGGACTGAGTTCTGTTATGAAATAGAACAGAGCCAAAAATAACTACATATTTTTGGCCCTGTAAAGTATCTGTTTAATGTGGTGTGAGGTATCTACTTATGGTCTGAGATCCAGAATTGGGGCGAGGAAGGAGAGGCGGTCATAGTAGATGTACTTTCTCTTCACAGAGCCCGCATCCCCACTCCTGGACCGCTGCTGACGTTCCCGGCGGTATTGGTCCCGGATGCTTCGCCAGCGTCTCATGACATCTTCCACTGCAATGTGACAGGAAATATTGTCAAATTCACATATTTGATAGGTCACATTTGCTACCAGTAGTCTAGACATGGGGCCTTCTGGGGTGTGCTTTCTACCCATGGTGGCATATGTAATTGGGGCATACAGGTATCAAGTAACTACACTTAATAACTTGTTTGGCTAGGAGGATGAGGAGCTTGTGGCCTGGCCCAAATTATGGCAGTGTTAAACCACATGTCACATCAAAATCTTAACGGCCTCATGAGGAAAAAAGTACAAGCACAGGAAGGGGGGTGCTGAAGCTATATTCATTTTTTGTTCGGCGCTAATTTTACTAATTTTTTGGCTTGTACTTACTAATTTTCTGCTGCTCCTCACGTGGCCGATCACCAAAGTCATGGAACATCTGCCTACATATGCGCCTCCATGATGCCTCCTTTCTTGCCTGGTTGACATAATGGGCATCACGTTGGTCCCATAGTTCGGGCCGCTCCTGCACCAGTACAATTAACATTTCCACGTTAAGTGGACGCCATGATGCTTCTGTACTCCGTGGAGGCGTACTTCCTGGATGTCTGGAGCGCTTTTTGAGCTCATTTGCATGTCTCAGCTTCCTGATGATGGATTGGGCCATTTCCTGGCAGCAGCTAAAAGACCTGCGTATTTCTCGCAGGTCACACATGTGGTCCATTTGTAATCCGTATTTTTTGTGCACCCATAGACTTGCATTGGCGTACTACGGCAGTAGTACGCTGACAATCGCAGCATGCTGCGATTGGCACGGACCATAGAATACGGATGAGAAATATACGGCTGGTGCGAGGTACCCCATAGAGAATCATTTGTCCGTGTCTAATGCGTGCTTTTTACGCCTCTCACTCGTCCGTATTCCTCTCTAGTGTGACCCCGGCCTTACTGCCCCATGGTCGGTGGATAAGTTATCCAAGAGATATTAGATCCAGTTGAATAAACACATAAGGTGGGCTGCACTGCTGGAGTAACCCGACTCTTCAACAATGATGATAATAAGGTTTTTCCCAAACATGTAATGATTTACTTAATTCCCAATAAGGACATTTTTCAAGCACTCAGGGGGTCAAATAATCATTGGTTTTGTAGTTTTGCTTTTTATTTTTGTTTGTGCCATACTTTTCATTTTCATTGGTGCCTTTTTTAAAGTAAATTTTGATTTCTTTATCTCCAATTTTTTTATTTTCCCATTGTGGGTAGAGTTTAGGGTTTACACAAGTTCTCTCCGGATTCATCATTTTCTGTGACTTTCGAAAACTTGCAACATTTACTCCAATACCCTCTAGTCTGATTTTTATGTATGCCACAAATGGTTGAGCAATTTTTGCAACATTTTGCCAAACTTTTCACACTAAAAAGCCATAAGTAGAGTTGAGCGAAACAGGTCGATCAGATTCAAAAGTCGCTGACTTTCGCCAAAGTTGGATTTCATGAAATGAAACCACAGTGTGAAGTCGGCCATGCGGGCGGCAACCCAAGCGCCAAAGTCGGGTTTCGCCGAATGCTTGCACGTGACTTTTTTCAGCCAATGGGAGAAGCAGAGCGTAGCATAGCGGGAACATAGCTGGAGTGGGAGAGTAGCTGGAGTGGGAGAGAAAGAGAGAGAGAGAAGAGAGAGATTTCGCCTCCTCTAGGGTTAAAATTCATGCCAGGTGTATTTACAGTCCCCCACTCACTGCCGACTTTTCTCCCCATTGACTTGCATTGGGTTTCATGTATCGCGACTTTTCCCGACAGTCGGCCGATTTCGTTCGACTCGACTTTTGAGAAAGTCGGGTTTCATGAAACCCGACTTGACCCTAAAAAAGGCAAAGTTGCTCATCTCTAATCATAAAAGTTGGTAAAGACAAACATAAAGACCATGTTTTGATTCTGTGCAAAATTCATCAACACCACATGCCAGTTTGAAGAATTTGGAATAAAAATTGACAGTGGAATCCACCAGACAAAAAAAGTGAGTTAAAAAAATCTAAATGATGAATGGCAAAATAAGACAAGGCCCCAATTTCTCTGTGGTTCCTTTCAGAATACCCAAATAAATTGATATCTGAGTGTGTCCATTTCCCTTGTCAAAGTTGTGTGTTCCTGAAGCAATGGCCAGGGGACCACCACAATGCAGGGAGACTACGGTACACAAGATGAGGTGCAAGCAACAAAGGGTTAATTTATTTACAGGCAAGGAATGCAGGGTTAGGAAAGAATAAACGGGTATGCAATGACATAAAACAATTTACAAAAGTGATATTCTCTAGCTGGGCCATACAAATGGCACTGTGCACCAACTATTACAGATCAGTGTATTTCTCAAAAAAGCAAAACAATACAATAAGGTACAATATGCTGCTACTCTAACTCTAGCCTGACTGGCCGCTTCTACACCAGCCGCACGGCTACTGTGCTCTGTCTATTGCAGCCTATCCTAAGCCCTAAACATGTGCGCACACGGGGTTAACACTCACGGTGAAGTTGGTGTTACAGTTCCTTTCTGGAGGCCCCATGCAGTTCTCTGCAAGATGATGTGATGTCCTCCCTGGAAGCTCTGTGCAATGTGGTCTTGTCCTTGTGTGAAGATCCCGAGTCTGTTCCTTCCTTGTATATCTGCGTGGCTCCTCGCAGTAACACAGGAAAAACCACCTTTGTTATCCCCGGAAGGGGACACAATCCCACAGGTTCAGTCAATTCTAAGCTGCACATTTTTCTCCTCACAGAATCCAGCACACAAGCTTCCTTCAGACTCCAAGCTCAGAACACTCCCTGGAAACACAGCCCCTCCCCTCTCCTAGCAGGCAGAACAAACCAAAAACAGTCTTATTGCAGGAGAGATCGGAATGTCCAATTGCTCTAGCCAAGGGGGTTCTGTCTCTTAAAGTGGTAGTTTGTCTCTATTGTTCATAGAAATGCCACCCCCTTACATCCCTTCAGACACCGATCCTGACCAATCAGTACTACCATTGCTGTTTTTATCCCTGTTCACAAGAGGAATGGTATTAACTAGTGATGAGCGAATGTGTTCACCACTACTCGGTACTCGCCCGAGGATCACTGTACTCGGTGTACTCGGCGAGCACCGAGCATTTCCAGGATTACTCGGCGGGAACTCAGGTCTCCACCCAGCTTTTTTTGCAGACTTTACAGAACCAATCACGATGCAGGGATTGTCTGTCAGTCAATGAAACACCACATCCATTTTTGTTGTGGTCATGCAGTGATTGGCTGGCCGCACAGCATCATCAGGGGTATAAGAGACCGGACGCCGCCCTGCTTGCCGCATTCAGCTACGGATTGAGATAGTGTAGGGAGAGCGGCTGCCTTGATAGGGTCAGAATTGGGGATTTATTAGTTAGTGTGGGGTCTACCATCCTATACAACTCAAATCCAGCTAAACCAACAGTCCTTGTAAGGACTAATTCCGGAGTATATAGGTTTCAGTGTTAGGCAGGCAGGGTAGTGTACGTCGCTGTATACATATCAGTGCAAGGCCTGCAGGCACTGTGTGTGTGTATATACATATCATATATAAAGTGCTCTCAGTGAGAGAAACAAAATAGGAATCTTGTGGGTATGATACCTTTTAATGGCTAACAAATAATAGTGAATGTTGTTACAAAGCAAGCTTTCGGGACTGCTTATGTCCCTTCATCAGGCTGATATGACAAAATATTTGAAGAAACCTTATTTATATACAGTTTAAAGCACAACATTTCAATAAACAAACAATGAGCTTGAAGAGAGAATCCTTAATTAGGTAAGATCAGATAGGTAGTATATACATATCATTGCATATATCAAGAGGGTCCTGTGTTCTGGTGCTGCTGCTGCTACCTGTGGGATATATTGGCCTTATATACCTAGCCCCAGGTGTAATAGGCTTTGAAACTTTTTTGGACAGGGCTAATAGCAGAGCCCCTTTTTTTTCCTCCATTTGCTTTTTGACAGTTTACAATACAGCCAGATCCTTTTAGTAGCACAGCATGAAAATCCAGCAATTTTAAAGGGGTCCCAAACATCCCTTTTGAGTGTGCAGAGAAATATTTATTTTTTATGTGGTATGGTTGAGTAGTTTGTTTTTTGTGAGTTTCTTACACAATTTCTTGATACTATTTTGCTGAACCCCCCCAAAAATACAGACAGGGCACATATTTTACAGTGTGGTATATCTGTGACACGCCTCATCCATCCGTCTGCTAAAAAGTTTGGTCTTTTTAGCCCTAAATTCATTTTTTTTTTGCTGTCTGGCACTGTACTTACAGCAGTATTTATTAAAATTAAAAAAATACTGGTCACACATTTGTCGGTGCGGTATTTGCATGCCAGCTCATATCTGTGTGTGCTCAAGATTGGCCAGTTTATGGCTGTTTTCTTTTTTTTGTCCTGGGTGTAACTGGACTTATATACAGCATTATTTAGCAAAGTATTAAAAAAATATGGGCCACACATTTTTTGGTGTGGTATCTGCATGCCAGCTCATATCTGTGTGTGCTCAAAGTTTGGCCAGTTTATGGCTGTTTTCTTTTTTTTTGTCTGGGGTGTCACTGGAATTATATACAGCAGTATTTACCCCTCAAAAAATTTTTTTTAAAAATTGTCGTAGTGTTTTCTCCATGCCAGCTCATATCGGTGCGTGCACAAAGTTTGGCCAGTTTACGGCTGATTTCTTTTTTAGTTCTGGGTTTCACCAGACATAGATACAGCAGTATTTAGACAAAAAAAAATAAAAAAACAGGCTACACATTTTTTGGTGTGGTATCTGAGTGACAGCTCATATCTGTGTGTACTCAAATTTTGGCCAGTTTACGGCTCTTTTCTTATTTGGTCTGGGGTGTCACTGGTCTTATATACAGCAGAATTTAGCCAAAAAATTATAAAAATACAGGCCACACATTTTTCGGTGTGGTATCTGCGTGTCAGCTCATATCCGTGAGTGCTCATAGTTTGGCCAGTTTATGGCTGTTTTCTCTTTTTTGTCCTGGGTGTAACTGGACTTATATACAGCAGTATTTAGCCGCAAAAAATAAAAAAAAAGTGGTAGTGGTTAGAGTTGAGCGAAACAGGTCGGTCAGATTCAAAAATTGCCGACTTTCGATCGGCGAAACCCGACCCTAGCATGAGGTCGGCAATGAGGTCGCCGATCAGCGCGCCACAGTCGCGTTTCAAATGATGCTTTCAGTGCCTTTTCTCACTCAGTGATGGAGGACGCATACTGTGGGCAGCGCGATGACATGCGCAACGGCCAGCACCATCTTAGAGAAGGGCATTGAAGTGATTGGCTGGCTTTGTGTAGCGTCACAGTGGGTATAAAAGGCTGTGAATGCCAACCGCCATCTTACTTCTGCCGATCTTACAATAGGGAGAGGTGCTGCTGCTGATTTTGAACAGGGAGAGCGTTAGGCAGGGAAGAAGAAAAAAAAAACTGCTTCTGCTGATAGCGTTTTTCACTGTACAATTAGTGTGCAGTGAAAGGGGAGGAATTTTGCTGTGTGCAGCAGCACTGGTGGTGATTAGGCTGCCTTTTAAGACTACCTGCTAGCTGCATTGCTGTGTGCACACTGCTGTTCAAACTGCTTTTTTCAAAGCACTCCAAATTTTATTTTGTCCGGGTGAGTTACTGAGCGTTCATTTTTTCACACACCGTCTAGCGGTGTATGCTCCTCACACACTACCATGTACCGGCTGGTATCATAGACAAATAGAAGCTATCTGGGTGTGACTCTGGAAGAAAAAGCCGAGGAGTTTGTCCATTTTTCCAGACCTACACCTTAGAGTTGTGTCCGTTTTTCAAACAGTTTCGTATATCTGCTGTTTGATTACAGTCAAAACTAGACAGAGACAGCGTGTGCAGTCCGTATACAAATACGCGGAGCTTGGCAATTTTCCATACAGACACCGTCTAGCGGTGTACGCTCCTCACTCACTACCGTGTACCGGCTGGTATCACGGACAAATAGAAGGTATCTGGGTGTGACTCTGGAAGAAAAAGCCGAGGAGTTTGTCCATTTTTCCAGACCTACACCTTAGAGTTGTGTCCGTTTTTCAAACAGTTTCGTATATCTGCTGTTTGATTACAGTCACAACTAAACAGAGACAGCGTGTGTCAGTCCGTATAAAAATACACAGAGCTTGACAATGTTCCTGTCATGATCTAGGCTGGATATGACAGGTTTTGAATCAGTAACCTTTTTTTTTCCTTTGAGCTGGTTGCTTGGAGTTAGTCTTGCCCCCAGTGGTCATTGAGGTTATTGCACTGTGGTGTCTTTTGTTCTAGTTTGCCCCCCGGTGGTGGTGAGCATTATTGCACGGGAATCTCTAACAGGTGTGAGTCTCTGGCTCCTAACTATAAAGGTGTGTCAGGTGTTCTCACTCACTGTTGGTGATATTGGTGTTTTCCAACCATCCTTGGTGAAAGAAGGAGCTAGAGATAGTTCCTGGCAGCTCAATCAGAATCCTGGAATGGCAGCTATGGTGTCAGCGAGGAGTTCTGGCAAAGATTGGAGGAGTGGCAGCTATGGTGTCAGCGAGGAGTTCTTGTAAAGCATGGTGGAGTGGCAGCTATGGTGTCAGCAAGGAGTTCTGGCAAAGCTTGTGGAGTGGCAGCTATTGTGTCACGAGGAGTTCTTGCAAAGCTTGGTGGAGTGGCAGCTATGGTGAAAGCTGCACTCAGATGCTGGACTCTGTTGCTGGAAGAGAGCTGCACTCAGATGCTGGACTCCGTTGCTGGAAAGCTGCACTCGGATGCTGAACTCTGTTGCTGGAAAGCTGCACTCAGATGCGGGACTCTGTTGCTGGAAAGCTGCACTCAGGTGTTGGATCCGGTTGGAGAAAAAGATGCACTCAGGTGTCGGACTCTGTTGCTTGGAGCATTAGCAACAGAGCAAAGCTAAGTGGTGTTTCCCTGTTTGTCACTTTCCTCAATGTGTGTTTTAGTGCAGTGATGGGATTAGTTTCTGCACCGTCCACTTCACTAGTAAGGGATTGGTTCAGGGCGAGCTAGGGATTTCAGGTATCCTGATCGGCGCCAAGTGCGGAACCGGCCTAGGGATCGTTAGGAGTGTAGAGACACTGACTCAGGGGAGTGCAGGAGATTCCCTATCGCAGGGCCACCATTGTAATTGTTTTCCTGGTTTTCCCATTTATTCTGAAATTCGCCCTGCTGGAGGCGGTGTATCCAGAGATACGTGTACTACTGAAATTCGCCTGCTGGAGGCGGTGTATCTGGCTGCACGGTCTATTATTTAAATTCGCCCTTCTGGAGGCGGTGTATCCAGGGTCACGCGTGTCATATAAATTCACCTGCTGGAGGCGGTGTGTCCAGTCACACGTGACCATGACATTATCACCAACCTTACATTTTTTTTTTTCTGGTAGGCCCTTAGCCAAGTTCAGGACGGTGAGTAATTGCTGCTGGGCCTCACTGAGGTGAGTGAGGAGCTGCATGGTGTGTTGAAGCAGTTCCAGCAGCAGTTATCAGGGTCTGGGGCCTTCCCTCTGGCTCAACCAGAAAATCAAATTGCGGCTCTGGCAAAGAAGCCCCCAGAGTCCCTGCTGGTGACCGGGACTTGCTTATGCACGTGGACACACCCAGGCAGGTGGGAGGAGTGGGTGTCCCCATGGTGCTGCCTGGTATTCCCCGAGGTGAAGGGGTACGTCCCTGTGGTGGACAGACTTGTGTTATAGTCCGCGGGGCTCACGTCAACCTTCCATACCACCGAAGAAGCCGCCCCCTCCTGGTTGTGTGGAGTAATGCGACCAGGGAGTATATATATTTCCTCCATATCCCCGTCCCCTTCTCCTCCAGTTGTGGCTGCAGGGGTGCTGCCAGGGAGTAGGGGCAAGTCTCAACCCTCGCCATTAGCCAACCCAGAGAGGCGCATTCCTCGTAGTAGGAGGGGTTGGAGGGTGGTGTTTCCCTTGGTGAATAGCGGGGGTGTGAGTGTGGTGACACAGGGGGACGCCTCTGTTGTCAGTTCCAGTAAAAGTTCACAGTATTTGACAAAGTAATGAGTGGCAATAAACGTTCTGGTCCGGACCAGTGTGTGAACGAGCGTGTATGGGTGTCCACCAAATAACATCCATTGGAAGTGTGTGCGGAGTCTTGTTACCTTGTTTTACCTCCAAACATGCTCATACACAACTCGCTCCCCAGGACAGTGCTCTGGGGATTTGCAACGGCGCCAGAATATACATTGCCAATTCCAGCGGTGCCCATTTGTCTTTAACCTGAAGTACAGGGGTGGTTGCAGAGGTGAACTCTGGATCTGGGCATCCCCTCTGTAGGTGGTTCCCTGTTGAGGAGCGGTCTTGAGGGTCCAGAGGCCCCTCATTGAGGGAGAGTACTGTCATGAGCCAGGCTGGATATGACAGGTTTTGAATAAGTAACTTTTTTTTCCTTTGAGCTGGTTGCTTGGAGTTGGTTTTGCCCCCGATGGTCATTGGGCTTATTGCACTGTGGTGTCTTTTGTTCTAGTTTGCCCCCGGTTGTGGTGAGCATTACTGCACGGGAATCTCTAAAAGGTGTGAGACTCTGGCTCCTAACTATAAAGGTGTGTCAGGTGTTCTCACTCACTGTTGGTGATATTGGTGTTTTCCAACCATCCTTGGTGAAGGAAGGAGCAAGAGTTCCTGGCAGCTCAGTCAGAATCCTGGAGTGGCAGCTATGGTGTCAGCGAGGAGTTCTGGCAAAGCTTGGAGGAGTGGCAGCTATGGTGTCAGCGAGGAGTTCTTGCAAAGCTTGGTGAAGTGGCAGCTATGGTGTCAGCGAGGAGTTCTTGCAAAGCTTGGTGGAGTGGCAGCTATGGTGAAAGTTGCACTCAGATGCTGGACTCTGTTGCTGGAAGAGAGCTGCACTCAGATGCTGGACTCTGTTGCTGGAAAGCTGCACTCAAATGCTGGACTCTGTTGCTGGAAAGCTGCACTCAGATGCGGGACTGTTATGAACTCATTTTCGGCTCCACCAGTTGAGAGTTCCCCTCCCGTTCTCCCTCTGGTGGTGACAGGAGGTAGTGAGGTTGGTTTCAGTGGTAGTGATCTGCCACCTGATGAGGAAGATAACGATTGGATCGCTGGAGTATCAGACTGGATATAAGACAGCCGACGCCTATCCTAGTGCTGGTGATTCAGTCTGCTTCTCAGGTCCTGGACTTCAGCTCTCTTCCAGTCTTCTCAAGTTAAGTTTGTTTTTTGCTATTGCTCACACTTGCGCTTGTTGGTCAGTTCAGTTTCTTGTGTGGTCAGCCTGCCCCTGCTGGGGCTATGCTGAATTTCCACTCCTATGTATCAGTATTTGCCAAGCTGCTTTTTGTCCCTTATTGGATTGGCCTCTTTTTGCTCTGTCTCAGAATATTTCAGAGTGCTGATAAAGGTGTAGAAGTCTAGTGACTTCAGGGTTAATTTTGTTATCAGAAGTGTTGGACAATATTTTTGTAGGTTTTTTTTGGCAGATTGCAGACAGTGTCTTTCCTTTCCTGTCCTGTTAGTTAGCCGGGCCCCATTGTTTGCTCAGCCTATTTTCCTGCCTTTGTTTGTAATTTCATCTTGTTTCACCGTCAATACATGTGGGGGGCTGTCTTTCCTTTGGGGTCTGCTCTGGGGCTGTTAGTTTTCCTGTTTTGCAGCTTTAGGCTTATGTAGCTCTCCGGTTGTGACGAGGCGTCTAGGACCAACGTAGGAACGCTCCACGACTGCTGCTAGTTGTGCGGTTAAGTTCAGGGATCTGCAATCTGCATAGTTACCAACTTCTCTGGTTTTCTGAGACTTAGCTTGATGTTTATTTTTTCCTCCTCGGTGACCCATTCATAACAGAATCACCAGCCTTACCGCAGATTCTAGGGTACTCACAAGCAGGAAGGAATTGTTAAAGAAAAAATTAAAAAAATGTGTCAGAATTTTTTCGTTTTTAATGTATTTTTTCCTCTTTTTCTCTGGGGCCGTAGGAGGATTTTTTTTTTCCTCATGGAGATTAAGCAACTGTCTGATCGTGTGGAGCAGCTTGCTGCTGAAGTACAGGGAATTTCCACCTACCTTATTCAGTCACATACTGCTGAACCCAAGATTCCTACTCCTGATGTGTTTTCTGGGGATCGGTCTAAATTTCTTAATTTTAGGAATAATTGTAAATTATTTCTTGCTTTGAAGCCTAACTCATTGGGGAGCTCTGTGCAGCAGGTTAAAATTGTCATCTCCTTGCTGCGCGGCGACCCCCAAGATTGGGCTTTTTCTCTGACACCTGAAAATCCTATTCTGACTAATGTGGATGCATTTTCTCAGGCCTTGGGGTTGTTGTATGATGAACCTAATGCCGTTGATCAAGCTGAGAGAATCCTGTTGGCATTAAACCAGGGTCAGGATCCTGCAGAGTTGTACTGTCAAAAATTCCGAAAGTGGGCGGTCCTTACTACGTGGAATGATAGTGCATTGGCAGCTCTCTTTCGGAAAGGTTTGTCAGAGACCGTAAAAGCTATGATGGTGGGATTTCCTGTTCCCTCTGGTCTGGATGGCTCTATGTCATTAGCCATTCAAGTTGATCGGCGTTTACGTGAACGTAAAACTACACGGGAGGCGCTGCCACCTTTTGTACAAATGTCTGAACCTATGCAATGTGATGGGGTTTTGTCTGGGGCGCAACGTCGGGAGTTTAGAAGGCGTAATAAGCTGTGTTTTTTCTGTGGAGATGCCTCTCATACTATTTCTGTCTGCCCTAAACGAGAGAAACGTTTTGCACACAGATTTGCTGTGGGCAGTGTACAACCTAAGTTCCTTTTGGCAATTACTCTGATCTGCTCCTTGTCCACATTTTCCAGTAAGGCTTTTGTGGATTCAGGAGCAGCTCTGAATCTGATGGATTTGGACTTTGCTAAACATTGTAGTTTTTCCATGACGCCTCTGCAGACGCCTATTCCTTTGAGGGGTATTGATGCCACTCCTTTGGCGGAGAATAAACGTCAGTTTTGGACCCAGGTGATAATGCGAGTTGCCCCAGACAACCAAGAAAAGTGTACATTTTTGGTGCTGCATAATTTGCATGATACTATTGTTCTTGGGTTCCCCTGGTTGCAAACTCATAACCCAGTTTTGGATTGGAAATCTGCGTCTGTGGTGAGTTGGGGTTGTCAGTGTGTTCTTAGGGACGCTCCTGTTTTCTCCACCTCTCCTCAGTCTCATGATATTCCTGATTATCTGGCTGATTTCTCGGATGTTTTTAGTGAGAGTAAGGCCGTGGTCACACTGGGGAGGAATACGGCCGAGTGAGAGGCGCTAAAAGCACGCATTAGGCACGGACCAATGATTCTCTATGGGGTCACTCGCACCAGGCGTATATTTCTCATCCGTATTCTACGGTCCGTGCCAATCGCAGCATGCTGCGATTGTCAGCGTACTACGGCCGTAGTACACCAATGCAAGTCTATGAGTGCACAAAAAATACGGATTACACACGGACCACACATGTGACTTGCGAGAAATACGCACCCGGTGTCTTTTAGCAAAGCCGGCAATTCAGTGCGCTATACAGTAAACTCACACTGACAGGTTTAATAAATAAACAAAAGAATAGATATATACACATAGAATACACATATATATATATATATGCATTCTATGTGTCTATCTATTCTTTGGTTTCTGTTATAAACCCTGTCATAGGGCTCCATTATATGTCCATTTTGCAAGCCTGCGAGAAAATCTCGCCATACGGATGACATACGGATTACATACGGATGCTTACATGTGCAAAATACGCGACCACACCTTGATTACAGATGACATACGGAGCACTGTTTAGGGGCCATTCATCCGTATTACGCATGTAAAATACTGACCGTATTTTGCGTCGGTTAGTGTGACTCCAGCCTAAGTCTGCGTCTTTGCCTCCTCCTAGGAGTTATGACTGTGCAATTGAGTTGATGCCTGGGTGTAAATTTCCAAAGGGTCAGCTTTTCAACTTATCTGTACCCGAACATGATGCTATGCGATCCTATATTAAGGAGTCGTTGGAGAAGGGTCATATTAGACCATCCTCGTCACCTTTAGGCGCTGTTTTTTCTTTTTGTGGCTAAGAAAGACGGTTAATTAAGAACGTGTATTGATTATCGTTCCCTTAACAAGATGACGGTTAAATATCAATACCCGTTACCTCTGATGTCTGATTTATTCTCCAGAGTTAAGAGTGCCTGCTGGTTTACTAAGCTTGATCTCAGGGGGGCGTATAATCTTATTCGCATCAAGCACGGGGATGAATGGAAGACGGCGTTCAATACTCCGGAGGGACATTTTGAGTACCTGGTGATGCCTTTTGGGCTCTCTAATGCCCCTTCTGTCTTCCAGTCCTTTATGAATGATATTTTCCGAGACTTTCTGGATAAGTTTTTGATCATCTATCTGGATGATATTTTGGTCTTTTCTAGTGATTGGGATTTCCTTGTGGAACATGTCCGGACTGTGTTCCGGATTTTGAGGGAGAATTCCCTGATTGTTAAGGGATCGAAGTGCCTCTTTGGTGTACATTTTTGGGATTTATCTTGTCACCATCGACTATTGAAATGGACCCGGCCAAGGTACAGGCCATTTATGATTGGGTTCAGCCTACTCCTTTGAAGGCTCTCCAGAAGTTTTTGGGTTTTTCTAATTTCTATCGTAAATTTATAGGTAATTTTTCTAGTATTGTCAAACCACTGACTGATCTGACCAAGAAGGGAGCTGATGTGTGGAATTGGTCTCCTGAGGCTGTCTCAGCATTTCAGGAGCTTAAGCGGAGATTTACTTAAGCTCCAGTTTTACGGCAACCTGATGTCTCACTTCCATTTCAAGTGGAGGTAGACGCTTCTGAGATTGGTGCAGGAGCTATTTTGTACCAAAAAGACCCTGTGACTACTAAGATGAATCCCTGTGCCTTCTTTTCTCGAAAGTTCTCCCCATCTGAATGCAACTATGACGTGGGGAATCGGGAATTCTTGGCCATGAAATGGGTATTTGAGGAGTGGTGACATTGGTTGGAGGGAGCTAGACATCAATTTGTGGTCCTCACTGATCACAAGAATCTGATTTATCTGGAGTCGGCCAAACGCTTGAATCCTAGACAGGCTAGATGGGCCTTGTTTTTCACGCGTTTTAACTTTGTGGCCTCTTTTCTTCCGGGCACTAAGAATGTTAAGGCAGACGCCCTTTCTAGGAGTTTCTTTGCTGATTCTCTTAATGTGACCGAGCACTCTACTATCCTAGGTGAGGGGGGTAGTTCTTTCTGCCATTTCGCCCGATTTGAGACGTGCCTTGGAGGAATTTCAGGAGGATAAACCTGAGCGTTGCCCTATGGGAAGATTGTATGTTCCTGACCAGTGGAGAAAGAGAGTGATGTCTGAAGTCAATTGCTCCGCATTGGCTGGTCATCCGGGTATTTTTGGTACCAGAGATTTGGTGAGTCGGTCGTTTTGGTGGCCTGCCTTATCTCGTGATGTCAGGAATTTTGTACAGTCCTGTTGGATTGGTTCTCGGTCTAAACCCTGTTCTCGTTCTAGTGGGTTGCTGATGCCCCTGCCGGTGCCCAAGAGGCCATGGACCCATATCTCAATGGATTTTATTTCTGATCTTCCTGTCTCTCAGAGAATGACTGTTATCTGGGTGATTTGTGATAGATTTTCGAAGATGGTCCATCTTGTACCACTCCCAAAGTTGCCATCTTCCGCTGAGTTGGTGCCCTTGTTTTTACAACAGGTGGTTCGGTTACACGGGATTCCTGAGAACATTGTGTCCGATAGAGGGGTCCAGTTTGTTTCCAGATTCTGGAAAGTCTTTTGTTCCAATCAGGGAATTCAGTTATCCTTCTCCTCCGCGTTTCTTCCCCAGACCAATGGGCAGACTGAGAGAACAAACCAGACCCTGGAGTCTTATTTAAGATGTTTTATATCTGCTGATCAAGATGATTGGGCCTCATTTTTGCCCTTGGCCAAATTTGTGCTGAAATTTTAAGTGTGCCGTATCTCTGTGATTGAAGGGCATAAAAATTCAAAGTTGGAAAATTGCAAAATTTTTTAAATTTTTGCCAAATTTCCATTTTTTTCACAAATAAACGCGAGTTATTTGAATGAAATTTTACCACTAACATGAAGTACAATATGTTACGAGAAAACAGTGTCAGAATCAGTGGGATCCACGCAAGCGTTTCAGAGTTATTACCTCATAAAGGGACAGTGGTCAGAATTGTAAAAATTGGCCCGGTCATGAACGTGCAAACCACCCTTGGGGCTTAAGGGGTTAAATTCGCCCTGCTGGAGGCGGTGTATCGAGGGTCACGCGTGTTATATAAATTCGCCCTGCTGGAGGCGGTGTGTCCAGTCACACGTGACCGTGACAGTTCCATACAGATACCGTCTAGTGGTGTACGCTCCTCACACACTACCGTGTACCGGCTGGTATCACGGACAAATAGAAGCTATCTGGGTGTGGCTCTGGAAGAAAAAGCCAAGGAGTTTGTCCGTTTTTCCAGACCTACACCTAAGGCCTCTTTCACACATCAGGTTTTCACCGTCAGGCGCGATCCGGCGCTTTTGACAGAAACCAGATCCGGCGAAATGCAATGCCGGATCCGGTTTCCCCCCCATTGACTTGCATTTGCGCCGGATCGCGCCGGATGGCCATGCGTTTCATCCGGTTTTCGCCGGATCCGGCACTGTGTCGCGATCCGGCGTCTGGAAAAAACGTCTACTGTAACGTTTTTTGTCTCTGGCGAAAAAGCCGGACACGCCGGATCCGGCGCGTCCGGCTTTTTCACACAATGAAAGCCTATGAGCGCCGCAATGCACCGGATCCGTTTTTTTGGTCTGAGCATGCTCAGTAGCTCTGCCCACAGGAGATATATAAAAGCAAGACAATGGGACCCTCAGCCACACCCAACATGCCACCCAAGCCAAGAACCAGGAGCAGGAGAAGGCAGCAGACATCTGCAGCAGCAGCACCATCAGCACCACCCCAAATGGAGCAGCAAATGGAACATGCTGAGGAGGGGAGTCCAGCAGCAGATGAGAGACGGTAATTATCAAATCCCCTATTCCTCCAAACTAGGGCCATGGAATATCAAGATATTCATTGGCCCTTTGTTTCTCTTTATTCAACAGCCGCCAAAGAGATGCAGCAGCAGCAGCAGCAGAAATGGCATCACTGGCAGCAGCAACAGCAGCAGCAATACCCACAGCCATGGAGTCTGGCCATCAACAGGACAGCACATCTTCTTCTGGGAGCCCTCCCTCGCATCGTCAGCGTTTGACGGTAAGTTTTTATTTCCAAAATCCATCATCTCTGTAAGATATGTCTATTCATTGACTTTTATTTCAAAACAGGAATCACAAGATGAAGAGGAGCTCCAAGAAGAAGAAGGAAGGGGTGGACAGACACCTGGAGTGGGCTCACAATTGGTAAGTTTTTTGCATCAAACGCAGAAACACAACATCACACTACACACAACACATAGAAAACAATGTTCTGCAGACCACACACAGCAAACAAATGCCTACATCCAAAGACATAACATTTTTTGTTTTCTTCTCTAGTCTTCCCAATCTGGTGCTCGGCCAAGAGGTCCTCGCAGTGCCTCCCAGGGTCGTCGGCGACAGCAACGCGGCGGTCACCAGCGTGTAAGTATAAATATTTTTGCTTTGTTTTTTTGCACTTTTTATTTCATTTCTTTTGTGGAGGCTAATTATGTTATTTTTGTCTTTTTCTTTAACAGCCTTCACAGCGTGCTCCCGACTCTGACGGTGAGGATGGAGGGATTGATGTGGACCGCCTCATCGATCTCGTCAGAGAAAGGGAGCCGCTCTGGAATATGGCTGACCGCCGCCACGCTGACCTGATCGTTACCCGACGACTCTGGGAGGAAATCTGTTCTCTCCTTGTGGGCCGCTGGGAGGACCTCGAAGCTCGGGCCCAGATTAAAGAGCGTAAGTATATACAGTACCGGTTGCTTGATGTAAACCAGTGTTTCCCGAACTCCAGTCCTCGTGGTCCCCACGGATCATGTGTTCAGGATTTCTATTTACTATGGAAATCCTGAAAACATGACCCCTGGGGACCATGAGGACTGGAGTTTGTGAAACACTGATGTTGTATACTAACCACTCCTTTCCCGTTTCAGGGAACAGAATTGTGAATCGGTGGCGGTCTGTGAGGGATCGTTTCAAGAAGGAGTTCAATAAAGAGATGCGGGCCCCGAGTGGATCTGGAGGACGCAGGAGCAAGTACAAGTACGCACAAGCCCTGTCGTTCCTCCGGGAAACAATGCTCACCAGAAGGTAAATATTACACACCACATGTGAAAAAAATGTTAGATGTAACTTTTTTTTTTCAGCCAGGGCCATACCATGTCAGTATTTTAATTGTTTTTTTTCCTCTTTATTACACAGCACGGTGAGCAGCACTCGGGAGCCTGCACGATTGGACCCTTCTGAGGCGATCCCTGAGGAGACCGGCACCGAGGGACACTTCGACCGCCCCGGTACATCTGCACCTTCCCAGCCTTCCCACACATTCGACCCATCTGTCCCATCCACCAGCACAGGAGCATCGTGGCCGCCTACATTACATGAAGCTGCTGGTGAGGAGATCGCTTTCCCTTTACCCCACCCTTCTGCCCCTGCCACCTCTAGTACACCTGCGGGTACTGGGCAGCAGCGGCAGAGGGGTCAGGAAAAGAGTTATGCGCAAGAGTTCTTGCATCTGAATGCATCTTTCCAGAACTGTCTCAAAGTCTTGTCAGAGCAAATCTCCGCAGGCTTTCAGCAGATCAACTCCAGCATTCTGGAGGTGAAGACACTTCTGCAAACCATGCATTCAGAAGCAAGATCTTCGCCAAACCACACCTTTTTCAGGTCTGTTGTGGAGCGCATGGCAACACTATCTCCTACCCAGCAGATGCATGTAATGCATTCGTGCCACGGTGCTCTACAGCAGGTTACCTCCCAACCTCCACCTCCCACCACTGTAGTTCCTCCACCTGCACCCCCTCCAGCCACTTTCCATCCTCCCCCTCCTATTACATCTGCACCCCCTCCAGCCACTTTCCATCCTCCCCCTCCTATTACATCTGCACCCCCTCCAGCCACTTTCCATCCTCCCCCTCCTATTACATACCAGCAACCTCACCAGTACCAGCAACCTCCCCAGTACCAGACATCTCCCCACTTCCAGCAACCTGCCCCGTACCAAACTCCTTCCCCGTACCAAACTCCTTCCCCGTACCAAACTCCTTCCCCATACAACTTTCCATCAACATCATCTGCTCCTACAGTCCCTGCCCAACCCTCCACTCCACCGCCCACCACCTCTTCTGCCTCCCACATGTCCACCCATTCTGTAGCTTTTTCCACACCTTCACCTCTAACTGTTCCTTCCCCACCACGATCCCAGTCCTCTCTCCACACACCCAGTGTCGAAGTGTCCCGCAGCCCCTCCAGCAGTATTTCCACCCCACAGTACACAGATTTGTAATGTGTGTTTTTTGTAATAAAAATGCCCATTGGGTTTAAAACCTTTATTAAAAAAGTTTTTTGCACTTTAAAAACATTTTACAAAAAAAAAAAAAAATTTAAATAAAAGTTAAATTATCGTTTCACAATGGTTGTCTGTCATTTCTTTCTGCGGCGAACTATGTTTTAAAAAAAGGTATTTCAAAGGTAAAAAGGTATTCAAAACCAGGTATATAACTGTGGGTAAATTTTAGCTTTTTGCCACAGTTGTGTTCCTGGTTGTGTTTGAAGCAAAGTATTTCACCTAAAAAGTTGTGTTTATTGTTGGTGATTTCCTACCAATGTACACAACTTTTGTTAAAAGGTGAAATACTTTGCATAAAACACAACCAGGTACACACCTGTGGCCTAAAGCTAAAAATAGTAAGACCATGACAAGATAGCCAACTTTGGTTGGCAAAGGTATATACTGTTGGTCCAGAAGGTACACAAGTTTAGGGCACAAATCTTTCACACTCTGTCATCCCAGTGTACTCTGCCTTGAGGTGACATAAAGTATAGTGGAAAATTGTCCCTGAAACCGTCACAGAACTTCTAGTGGTAATATTTCCAATGACAACATCCATCTTCGCCAGTAACTTGCTCTTCTCTCCAACCTGCACTTTCTTCTCTACAACCTGTCAAAGAAGGGCTGTAGGAACATGCTATATCTAGTTTTCCAGTAGCCAATCCCGTTCGGAAGGCCACAAGGGTCAATTTTAAAAACCGGATCCGGCGTAATCCGTCGAAAAACGGATAGAAAAACGGATAGAAAAACGGATGAACCGGATGAGACGGATCCGGTTTTGTCTGTCAAGAACAAGACGGATCCGGCAGAAAACCGGATCCGGCACTTCAGGTTTTACAAAACATTTGCCGGATCCGGCATTCCGGCACGACGCCGGATCGCGCCTGACGCCGAAAACCTGATGTGTGAAAGTAGCCTTAGAGTTGTGTCCGTTTTTCAAACAGTTTCATATATCTGTTGTTTGATTACTGTCTAAACTAGACAAAGACAGTGTGTGTCAGTCTGCATGCAAATACACGGAGCTTGACAATCTTACATACACACACCATTCAGCAGTGTACGCTCCTCACACACTACCGTGTACCGCCTTCTAGCATGGAGAAATAGAAGCTACCTGTGTGTGACTCTGGAAAAAAAACCGAGGAGTCACACTGGCGAGGAATACGGGAGAGTGAGAGGCGCAAAAAGCACGCATTAGACACGGACAAATGATTTTCTATGGGGTCCCTCGCACCAGCCATATATTTCTCCTCAGTATCCTACGCTCCGTGCCACTCGCAGCATGCTGCGATTGTCAGCGTACTACGCCCGTAGTACGCCAATGCAAGTCTATGGGTGCGCAAAAAATACGGATTACACACGGACCACACGTGTGACTTGCGAGAAATACGCACCAGGTGTCTTTTAGCAAAGCCGGCAATTCAGTGCGCTATACAGTAAACTCACACTGACAGGTTTAATAAAGAAATGAAAGAATAGATATAGACACATAGAATGCATATATATATACAGTGGGGAAAAAAAGTATTTAGTCAGTCAGCAATAGTGCAAGTTCCACCACTTAAAAAGATGAGAGGCGTCTGTAATGTACATCATAGGTAGACCTCAACTATGGGAGACAAACTGAGAAAAAAAAATCCAGAAAATCACATTGTCTGTTTTTTTTTTTCATTTTATTTGCATATTATGGTGGAAAATAAGTATTTGGTCAGAAACAAAATTTCATCTCAATACTTTGTGATATATCCTTTGTTGGCAATGACAGAGGTCAAACGTTTTCTGTAACTCTTCACAAGGTTGCCACACACTGTTGTTGGTATGTTGGCCCATTCCTCCATGCAGATCTCCTCTAGAGCAGTGATGTTTTTGGCTTTTCGCTTGGCAACACGGACTTTCAACTCCCTCCAAAGGTTTTCTATAGGGTTGAGATCTGGAGACTGGCTAGGCCACTCCAGGACCTTGAAATGCTTCTTACGAAGCCACTCCTTCGTTGCCCTGGCGGTGTGCTTTGGATCATTGTCATGTTGAAAGACCCAGCCACGTTTCATCTTCAATGCCCTTGCTGATGGAAGGAGGTTTGCACTCAAAATCTCACGATACATGGCCCCATTCATTCTTTCATATACCCGGATCAGTCGTCCTGGCCCCTTTGCAGAGAAACAGCCCCAAAGCATGATGTTTCCACCACCATGCTTTACAGTAGGTATGGTGTTTGATGGATGCAACTCAGTATTCTTTTTCCTCCAAACACGACAAGTTGTGTTTCTACCAAACAATTCCAGTTTGGTTTCATCAGACCATAGGACATTCTCCCAAAACTCCTCTGGATCATCCAAATGCTCTCTAGCAAACTTCAGACGGGCCCGGACATGTACAGGCTTAAGCAGTGGGACACGTCTGGCACTGCAGGATCTGAGTCCATGGTGGCGTAGTGTGTTACTTATGGTAGGCCTTGTTACATTGGTCCCAGCTCTCTGCAGTTCATTCACTAGGTCCCCCCGTGTGGTTCTGGGATTTTTGCTCACCGTTCTTGTGATCATTCTGACCCCACGGGGTGGGATTTTGCGTGGAACACCAGATCGAGGGAGATTATCAGTGGTCTTGTATGTCTTCCATTTTCTAATTATTGCTCCCACAGTTGATTTCTTCACTCCAAGCTGGTTGGCTATTGCAGATTCAGTCTTCCCAGCCTGGTGCAGGGCTACAATTTTGTTTCTGGTGTCCTTTGACAGCTCTTTGGTCTTCACCATAGTGGAGTTTGGAGTCAGCCTGTTTGAGGGTGTGCACAGGTGTCTTTTTATACTGATAACAAGTTTAAACAGGTGCCATTACTACAGGTAATGAGTGGAGGAAAGAGGAGACTCTTAAAGAAGAAGTTACAGGTCTGTGAGAGCCAGAAATCTTGATTGCTTGTTTCTGACCAAATACTTATTTTCCACCATAATATGCAAATAAAATGAAAAAAAAACAGACAATGTGATTTTCTGGATTTTTTTTTCTCAGTTTGTCTCCCATAGTTGAGGTCTACCTATGATATAAATTACAGACGCCTCTCATCTTTTTAAGTGGTGGAACTTGCACTATTGCTGACTGAATAAATACTTTTTTTCCCCACTGTATATGTATTCTATGTGTCTATATCTATTCTTTGGTTTCTTTATTAAAACTGTCATAGGGCTCCATTATATGTCCATTTTGCAAGCCTGCGAGAAAATCTCACCATACGGATTACATACGGATGCTTACATGCGCAAAATACGCGACCACGCCATGATTACGGATGACATACGGAGCACTGTTTAGGGGGTCTGTCATCCGTATTATGCATGTAAAATACTGACCATATTTTGCGCAGGTTAGTGTGACTCCAGTCTTAGAGTCGTGTCTGTTTTTCAAACAGTTTCGTATATCTGCTGTTTGAATATGGTCTAAACTAGAAAGAGACAGCATGTGTCAGTCCGTATACAAATACACGGAGCTTGAGAATTTTCCTTACACACATCATATAGAGCTGTCCAATTCTCCAACAGTATTGTATATCTGCCGTTCGCATTACAGTCACTTTTATACCTAGTCAGCGCGTGTGTGTGACACTCCATAAATACATGTACGGAGATTGTTAGTTGCACAAAAATCGTATATAGCTGTACACTTCTGATACAGTTCCGTACATCTGTTGTTTGATTACGGTCAAAACTTGACAAAGACAGTGTGTGTCAGTCCGTATACAAATACACAAAGCTTGACAATTTTACATACACACACCATTCAGAGGTGTAAGCTCCTCACACACTACCGTGTACCGCCTTCTAGTACGGAGAAATAGAAGCTAGCTGTGTGTGACTCTGGAAAAAAAAACTGAGGAGTTTTTCCGTTTTTCCAGACCTACACCTTAGAGTCGTGTCCGTTTTTCAAACAGTTTTGTATATCTGCTGTTTGAATACGGTCTAAACTAGACAGAGACAGCGTGTGTCAGTCCGTATACAAATACACAGAGCTTGAGAATTTTCCTTACACACATCGTATAGAGCTGTCCGATTCTCCAACAGTATTGTATATCTACCGTTCGCATTACAGTCACTTTTATACCTAGTCAGCGTGTATGTGTGACACTCCGTAAATACATGTATGGATATTGTTAGCTGCAGAAAAATCATATACAGCTGTACGCTTCTGATACAGTTGTGTATATCTGCTTGTTGGATTACGGTCCAATACATACTGTGAGAGCGTCTGTGATTAACATTATATCTACGTTGCTTTAATTTGTTTAATATACCTTACACAGCTGGACGCTCCTCATACAGTACCATCTCTTGGCGTTCCAAGGTCAGGGACAGTGTTTGTGCGTGACTGTAGGGATGTGGATTTGCCAGAAACTGCTCCTCCACCCACCACGGCCAGGGCATCATTGACACCTGGAACATTGGCCCACATGTGCGATTATGCCTTGCGGATCCTAAAAAGGGACCCCCGCATTGCCAAAATGATGAGGGATGACGATTACTGGCTGGCCAGCATCCTCGATCCACGCTACAAAGGCAAATTACACAACATCATGCCACAGGAGAACCTAGAGATAATAATGGCAAACAAACAAGCAACTCTGGTAAACCGTTTGTTTGAGGCTTTCCCAGCACACAGCAGCGGTGCTGGTTTTCCCACGAGCCGTAGTGGGCACAATGGAAGAGGTGTTCGTGGTGCACACAGCAGAAGTGGCGTTGGAGACAGGGGTTTAATGACCATGTTGTGGAATGATTTCTCAAGTACTGCTCACATGACTGCTAATACTGCATCGATTAAAAGTGACAGGAGGCAGCAGTTGTCAACTATGGTTACAAACTACTTTTCCTCCCATATCGATGTTCTCCCTCACAGGTCATTCCCCTTTGACTATTGGCCATCTAAACTGGACGCCTGGCCTGAATTGGCACAATATGCCTTACAGGAGCTCACTTGCCCTGCTGCTAGTGTGTTATCTGAAAGAGTCTTCTGTGCTGCTGGATCAATCCTGACAGAAAAAAGGACCCGTCTGTCGACCCAAAATGTTGATGATCTATCCTTCATTAAAATGAACCATGCATGGGTTTCAAAGGATTTTGTCCCACCTTCCCCTGATGACACATAGCTTGCCAGAAAAGTGCCTCGGTTTTTTCCGCCTCTTCCTCGGACTTGCCCAATTACGCCCTTTGCAGCAGCTGATTGTCCAGCCAACACATCTACATATGCCAATTTTTAAATCTCCATAACTGGGCTGCCCACCCGGGCTGCCCACCCCTCCCCCAATGGCTGGGGTCAAGACCTGGTGCACCCGGGCAAGTGCCGTTGCTCCGAACAGGTAGATGGGCCCACTGATGGCCGACGGCAATAGCACAGGGCCCCTCACAGCACAATACAGTGTCCCAGATGGTGGGAGGGCCCACTCGCTGTCAGACACACCAGCATACTTATGAGGGGCCCTGTGCCAGTACCATCGACCACGATTGTGCCCCCCTGCTTGGTCATGGCCACAGCACTTGCAATTTGCAATACTTACCTCTCCCTTCTTCACCGCTGTGTAGTCTGTGCAGTTAAATCCTTCACAGGGACGGCCACTAGAAATTTGATGTATTGATCAATGATTAGAGTTGAGCGAAACGGGTCGAAAAATTTCAAAAGCCGCCGACTTTTGGCAAAGTCGGGTTTCATGAAACGAAACCCGACCCTACGATGAGGTCGGCCACGAGGTCGGCGACTTACGCGCCAAAGTCGCGTTTCAAAAGTTTGTTTTGCGCTCTTTTTCAGCCAATCAGGATCCACGGACACTGTGGGCAACGTGATGACATAGACAGGGGTCACCACCATCTTTCAGAAGGGCATGCAAGTGATTGGCTTGCTTTGGTGGGCGTCACAGGGGTTATAAAAGGGCGTGCACGCCGACCGCCATCTTACTTCTGCCGATCTTAGCATAGGGAGAGGTTGCTGATTCTGTAGGGAGAGCGTTAGGCAGGGAAGAAGAAAAAAAAACTGCTTCTGCTGCTAGCGATTTTGCCTGTACAACACACCAGTCACTGTGTGTGCAGTGCAAGGGGAGGCTATATTGTGGTGGATCAGCGGTGTTGGTTGTTAGGCTGCCTTCTAAGGCTTCCTGACAGCTGTATTGCTGTTTACCCACTGCTCTGCAAACTGCTTTTTTAAAAGCAATCCCAATTTTTTTTTTGTCCTGCTGAGGTACTGAGTGTGCATTTTTTCACACCATACAGCGTCAGTGGGCTTCACACAATCCAAAAGTGTCCAGTGTCCACTAGTGTCTGCAGAAATTCAAAATCTCCCTTATCCTGTAGTCACTTTTTTCACACCTGTGCCATCGAGCCTGTGACATAGCGTTCTGATATTCATTGGGCCTCACACAATCCAAAAGTGTCCAGTGTCCACTTGTGTCTGCAGAAATTCAAAATCTCCCTTATCCTGTAGTCACTTTTTTCACACCTGTGCCATCGAGCCTGTGACATAGCGCTCTGATATTCAGTGGGCCTCACACAATCCAAAAGTGTCCAGTGTCCACTAGTGTCTGCAGAAATTCAAAATCTCCCTTATCCTGTAGTCACTTTTTTCACACCTGTGCCATCGAGCCTGTGACATAGCGCTCTGATATTCAGTGGGCCTCACACAATCCAAAAGTGTCCAGTGTCCACTAGTGTGTGCAGAAATTCAAAATCTCCCTTATCCTGTAGTCACTTTTTTCACACCTGTACCATCGAGACTGTGACATAGAGCTCTGATATTCAGTGGGCCTCACACAATTCAAAAGTGTCCAGTGTCCACTAGTGTCTGCAGAAATTCAAAATCTCACTTATCCTGTAGTCCCTTTTTTCACACCTGTGCCATCGAGCCTGTGACATAGCGCTCTGATATTCAGTGGGCCTCACACAATCCAAAAGTGTCCAGTGTCCACAAGTGTCTGCAGAAATTCAAAATCTCCCCTGTCCTATAGACACCTTGTACCTTGTTTTACATTACTATATAGTTTGTTGGATTTTGTCTACATTTCTACCAAAAATGAGGAAGGCTGGTGGAAGAGGCCATGGAATTGGGCGGGGGTTGGCAGCTGGTAATGATGGTGTTGGTGGTGGATCTGATGGTAGTGGCAAAAGCAAAATAGGACCGAATGCAGGAGGTGTTGAGCCTGCGTCATCGTCTGGCTCCACAAGGCCTCGAAGGCTTAGTTTTCTAGGAGTTGGCAAACCGCTTTTAAAGCCAGAGCTTCAGGAAAAAGTTTTGTCTTACATTGCTGACTCAGCCTCCTGCTCTATCGCCTCCTCTTCTGAAGTTGTAAAAAATAAAAGCACTGAGTCGTCATTGGAGGCTCATGTTCATGAACCACACCTTTCCTTGTGTCCTTCACCCCAACCAAGATTGAAGGATGACGCAGGCCATACTACTGATTACTCCATGGAGCTGTTTTCACATACCATGCCTGGATTATCAAGTGAAATGGTGAATTACCCAGGCCAAGATGAATCTGACATGGAGTGCACTGATGCACAGCCGCTGATAGATGATTCTGTTGGTACATTCACTCAGAGCACTACATTGTCCTCGCAGTGTACAGAGCCAGATTCTGACCCTGATGAGACTCAGGTGCCCCTTCCCGCACACTATACCACCATACACGGTGACACAGAGGAAGGTGCACATGACATAGAAGAGGAGGTGATGGATGACCCAGTTGTTGACCCAGATTAGCATCCATTGGGGGAAGAGGGTGCTGCTTCCAATAGCTCAGATGAGGAGGAGCATCCACAGCAGACATCGACATCGCAACAGCTGTTATCTGGCAGGCCCGGAGCACTCCAAAGACAGGTTCCAAAAATCAAAAGAGTTGCTTGTCCAGACGGTCAAAAGATCACAGCGTGCTAGGCCACAAAATGTCTGCCAAAGTAGGAAGAGTGCAGTGTGGCACTTTTTTGAACAAAATCCTCATGATCAGGCCAAGGTTATCTGTAAGAAGTGCGCAAAGACCTTTAGCCGAGGGAAAAATCTGAAAAATTTGAATACCAGTTGCATGCTTAGACATTTAACCAGCATGCACTTGCAAGCGTGGACACAACACCAAACCTCAAGTGCCACTTTAAAAATGGCATAAAGTGAGACTAGGGACTTTTTTTTTTTTTAAAGTGGTGGAGGAATACAGTGCGGAAGGATACCTACCTTCCGTCATTGTATTCCTGGAGCTGGTAGAGAAGGGTAGCATCAGCTGATGCTGCTGTTCTCCTCGCAAGATGGACGTGGGACCCTCGTGGACTTCTGCGGATCGGGGTAAGTATATTGGTGTTTTTTTATTTTGATATTTATTCCTCAAGGGGACAATGGCTTCGGGGATCAAAGTGACAAGTGACGGTGAGTATGTACTCTATGTTATATGTACTGTATGTCTATATGTATGTATTGTATGTAGTATATATGTATGTTGCATGCATGTAGTATATATGCAGTATATATGTAGTATGCATGTTGCATGCATGTGGTATATATGTAGTATGTATGTAGCATGTATGTAGTATGTAGCATGTATGTAGTATGTATGTAGCATGTAGTGTATGTTGCATGTATGCAGCATGTAGTATATATGTAGTATGTATGTTACATGTAGTATATATAGTATATATGTAGTATGCATGTTGCATGCATGTAGTATATATGTTGTATGTATGTTGCATGCATGTAGTATATATGTATTATGTATGTAGTATGTATGTAGCATGCATGTAGTATGTAGCATGTATGTAGCATGCATGTAGTATGTAGCATGTATGTAGTATGCATGTTGCATGTAGTATGTATGTTACATGTAGTATATATGTAGTATGCATGTTGTATGTATGTTGCATGTATGTAGCATGTATGTAGCATGTAAAGTTTTTTTTTTTTTTTTTTTTCATTCAACACATTAGCTGGATGATGGGACTACTACTGTCCCATCATTGGCTAATGTGTCAATCACTGTCATGGTAGCAGGCATAGCCCGATGGGACTTGTAGTCCCATCGGATGATGCCTGCACAGACCCCCGGAGCCTGCACAGACCACCGGCAGGCCGGAACAGCCCCCCGGAGCCTGCACAGACCACCGGCAGGCCGGCACAGCCCCCCGGAGCCTGCACAGACCACCGGCAGGCCGGCACAGCCCCCCCGGCAGGCCGGCACAGACCCCCGGAGCCTGCACAGACCACCGGCAGGCCGGCACAGCCCCCCGGCAGGCCGGCACAGACCCCCGGAGCCTGCACAGACCACCGGCAGGCCGGCACAGACCCCCGGCAGGCCGGCACAGACCCCCGGAGCCTGCACAGACCACCGGCAGGCCGGCACAGACCCCCGGACAGTCGGCACAGCCCCCCCGAAGGCCAGAACTGACGGCGCATCATGATGCGCACAGACAGCGCATCATGATGACGTCATTTCAGCAGCCAGTCAGAGCCACAAAAGTGGCTCATTGCATTTTGGACTTCCGATTCCGGTATCCAATACGAAAAAAGTATCGGTACTCGGTATCGGAATTCCGATACGGCAAATATCGGCCGATACCCGATACTTGCGGTATCGGAAAGCTCAACACTAATAGACATATATTTTGAATGTGTACGCTATCCATACATGTTATCCTGGGATACGGTACCCTTTCTCACCTTTGTGCAATCATGTGTAATCCATACTGTGCGTGAGAACGGCTGGCGAGCTGTTAAGCAAGCTACAGCACCTGTGGTTTGCACACGTAAGTTTTTCATTTTTTCAGGAATGACGGTTAGGCCTAATTCCGGAACTGCGGTTGACCTGCACTTACTGGGAAATCATCGTTCGCGGGTAATAATTGTAATCAGTGATCTCCATCACTAACGTTGTTCAGCGGGTTATCTGCACCTGTAAGCGACAAACGCTGGCCTTTTCAGTGTAGCGCACATGCAGCGACGGACATGTAAGGGCATGACACACCAGTTATTGGCCAATCTCATGTGCCAGAGCCTCACGTGTCCCTCTAGTAAGCCGGACTCGGACCGCGGAGCATGACGGAGTCTCGTTCGTTAACGGAATTAAGCTTGCAATGTGTGCATCTGTTCTGTAGCTGGCATGGTTGAGGTTTCCCAGGTGGAGTCGAATTTAACCGTAGGCTCCATTCCTGGTGGTGCCCTTCTGGACATTCCTTTAAGGTTCAGCTTTGCAACCATACTGCCCACGTAAAACAAACACTTTGCCTTCATGAACGCTGTTTGGAGGGTCATGACTCGTGGGAATAACGCCGCCCAATCAGTTAACCTGCTAGAGAGATCCTTCGTTGCTCCCAAGCATGACATCACACTCCCTAGGAGGAAGGTAATGCCACTGTGGCGACCGTACTCCTGGGGGCGACACAAGTGCACTGATGCCCAGCCACTGCTCGATGAATCTGCTGGTACATTGACCCAGACCACTACATTCCCCTCGCACGCTACACGGCCTGAATCTGACCCTGATGAAACTCAGGTTACCCTTCCCATATACAGTTCCATCTTACACGGTGACAAAGAGGAAGCTGCAGATGAAAGTGCAGGTTTAGCCCACGCGCCATCAGACACACCACCGTACTATCAGGGGCCCTGTGCCAGTGCCGTCGCCAATGAGTGGGCCCCTCCTGCTTGCTCAGGATCACAGCACTTGCAAGGTTGAAATACTGTACAGTGAGATGGAAGATGGGGACGACGTGGAGTCCAGACTAGTACAGGGATTCCCTATCGAGGAGACTTATTTGATTGTTTTCAATGTTGGGACAGCAATTTTTGGGGAGCACTATACTCTGGAGAATGATAGATGGGGCCCACCATACACTGGAACATTCCAAAGGTGGACATCAGACACTGGAGCAGCATTTACAGGGCCCATTATACACTAGAGCATTAGAAATGGGGCCCATTATGTTTGGAGCATTATTTGGGCCCATAAGACAGTGGAGCTTCATCCATGGGGACCAACATATACTGTAGCATTATGTGGAGCTCATCATATACTGTTTCAAACATTATATGGGACCAATGATTCTGTATGGAGAAATAGATGGGCCTCGTCATGAGATGTAAAAAGTGAAGTATTTTTCATTGTACTATACCGCTATTTCTCTGCCGTATCGAAGCATGATGAGTTGTGGTATGTGTTAAAGGGGCGCTCTTTCGCCCAGGGCTCATGAAAACCTGGAGCCAGCCCTACCCCCCCACAACATTAGCCAAATAACCCCCATTTTTCAGTGCGTAACTTGTATTATGAAGTTCATTAAGGTTGACAAGCTTAAGTAAGAAGAATTGATGCTTTTGGCATTCAAATGGGCACTGTAGGTGTGTTTCCTGTCCTCCTCTCACTGCCGACTTTTATTCCCCATTGACTTACATTGGGTTTCATGTTTCGGGACGACCCCGACTTTTCCCTATAATCGGCCGATCTTGCTCGACCCGACTTTTGGAAAAGTCGGGTCTCATGAAACGAAACTCGACCCTAAAAAACCAAAAGTCGCTCAACTCTATCAATGATGGTTAAGATGTAGCTATGGCCTGTCCTGCTGGCCTCTACCTTCAGATGATCAATGGCTACCATTTGATATGGACGTCAGCTTACAAGCGGATGCAGTGGTGGTTTATGATCACCTTTCACAGTTGTGATAGTCACAGGCGTGTGACATTCCTGCCACCATTTTTCAATGTCTCCTCTCATGCCAATCCAATAGAATCGCCTACTGCCTGTGGCTTCTGTCTTTTGCACTCCAAAATGACCAGACACATCATGATAGACAGTGAGGACCATGGGTACATCTCTCCCTGTGATCACAATTTGATGGAGACGAGTAACGGTGAGGTGATCCACGCTCCTGAGATAAAGCAATCCTTTCTTCACAAAGAACCTTTTTTGCTTTCTCCACAGACACAGTAATTGAGGGTCTGCATCGCCTCTGCAACATCTACCGGGGGGTTTTCCCGCGATGAGTAATTCCAAAATTTCTGCTAACACTCGACTTTGCGTCTATACTTGTATCCATGTAGTTTCCTCTAGCGGAGATTCTTGACTGGCTTACTGAGATTGAAATATATACGAAGATTTAAAAGTACCACAACACTGTATACTGGTGTACACTATGAATACCTTTCCCTTTTTCTACTTTTGTAATTCTGGTGTAATACATAGTGAGCCTGTGAGTGTCTGTGTCTGACTCCGGAAGTATGGATGGAAATTTAACCCTAGACTGGACATACCTGGTATGTGCTGATACAGTACCTTGTTTCAAAAATTTGTATTACGGTATCATCTGCAGGATAACCAACTGTGGGGGGGGACCCTCTTCTTGCCGCAGACAAACACGAGACTGAGACAGAGTTTGTATTGAACAGGTCCATTTTTAGTGTTGTCCTTCTGTCGACAACAGCAATTCATCACAGCCGTTTCACATTTCTCTGTACACAGGCCCCGGTACCTTCACTTCCTTTGTAACTATAATCGTGGCGTCCTCTGTGGCTCTTCCACTGTGGCTGGCCTAGGCCCAACCAACACAGCGCTGCACCACTCTGAGCACACCGTCCGTATGATAGCCCCAGGCCGTCTTCGTCTGCGGCTACCATCCTCTGGGCCATGTGAATAGCAATGGATAAAATTTAACTTTTAATCAGGGTCTAATTAAAATGTGACAAACAACACCCTTGTGAAAAAAACTCAAAACAAAAAAAACACAAAAAACACGAAGACACAGATAAAAATACTCGCAGATATTTATAAATGAGAATGAGGCCTCTTGTAATTGGTGAATATTCTTAGTGTAGTTGTCTAGAGGAACCACAGTATTCCATATAATGTACTTGCACTGTGGTCCAATAATCACATTTCCATCATCACAATTGTTAGCCACTGCAAATAAGTAAATAGAGTAGGGAACTTATCCATAAATGTTTTATATAAAGCAATGACCAATAGTTCCCTTTATACCAATATCCGTAACACATAGGCATATAATTGCATATAGTCACAATTCCTCTACAGCGCTACAAAATATACCATAGACATTCCATAAATGACATGAGGTCAATATGTATGCAGCATAAAATATAATATAAAGGCAGGAATGAAGGAAGAGAGATCGAAACTGGTCACACTAAAAGAACCATAACACCTCACTGAATCAGTGAGCATTCAAGGTGACCATGAAAGTTCGAACACAGCAATGCCGCATTTATCACATATTACTGCGGCTTTAATATTGTCAGATCTCACCCATAAAATGAGGAGTCCATTCCTTCCAATACCCTTTAGAATGACCGTAGAGCCATAACGGGCGATACCGGGCACTGCCTGCCTAGAGGATTGCGTCTCCCGACGCGTTTCATTATAGTACACTCATCAGGGGAGTTATAGCAAAAAACCGCTGCCTTACCATCATCCCCCGCTTTTGTGGTTCATATAGTTTGAGCTGGATGCCGCGTCCTTTGTAAGCCACGCCCCCGACGTGTGACGCGCTGCAAATGGGACGGCGCTGTGACTGACATCACAGCATGGGCTGTGGAGCGCTCCTATTACTATGGTAATGTCTGGAGCTGAAGAAAAAATCTCCCACAGTTTCTTCACTTCCTCTTTACTGTGCTCCCTTCACTGACTGACTCTTCCAGAACCTTCCCTCAGCCTTTTATACTTCCAGTTCTGGTAACTCCTCCCACCTAACAGTTTCTCTGACCAATGGCATCTATTCAGTCCAACACACGTGAGTGAGCATGTGTGAGTTACGTCTTCTATATATACGGTGAATCGGAGAAACAAATTTTTACACTATACGATACAGCTTGTATCTTGTTATACAGTACCTTTGTTCGACATTTAGCATTACGGTCAAATCCATACTGTGTAAGCGTCTGAGAGTGACTACGGGACTATTTATACGGAGATTTCAATTTTACCCTAAAAAATATATACTTGCTATCTTGTTATCCAGGACCTTATTTACAAAAATTTTTATTATGGTCAAAACCAAACTGAGTGAGTGTCTGAGGGTGACAATGGAAATATATACTGATATTTTCAATTTGGCCAACACTGTAAACAGCTGTACGCTTGTGTTACATAACCCATTTACAGCTTTTCATATTCTTGTGTAATCCATACTGGGTCTGAGAGCGTTTGTTTCTGCCTCCTAAAATGTATACGGAGAATCAGAATGTTTACACTATACTATATATACCTTGTATCTGGTGATACTGTACCCTTTTTCAACTTGTTATTTTATTGCGTAATCCATACTGAGCCTGTGTGCGTCTGTGTATGACTCATGAATTATATACGGAGATTTACTGTTATCCATAGACTGTATAGAGCTGTACGCTTCTGATACAGTACCATATATCTGCTGGTATTTTGGGTCCATTCTGAAAAACATGAGGAAGTATGGTGGAAGAGGACGCGGATGTGGGTGTGGAGGGCCACCTGGTACTGATGGTGGTGGTGGTGCATCTGCTGGTAGTGCCAAAAACACAATAGCAGCTAAGGCAGGAGGTGTTGAGCCAGCGTCATGGTGTAGCTCTGGAAGGCCGGTAAGGCTCCCTTTTCTGGGAGTAGGTAGACTGCTTTTAAAGCCGGAGTATCAGGAACTGTTTGTGGCTAACATTGCTGAAACAGCCT
The DNA here is from genome assembly GCF_039654945.1 of Dendrobates tinctorius. Taxonomy (NCBI): domain Eukaryota; kingdom Metazoa; phylum Chordata; class Amphibia; order Anura; family Dendrobatidae; genus Dendrobates; species Dendrobates tinctorius. The sequence goes on along the minus strand of NW_027361971.1, from coordinate 3,352,942 downwards.
CCTACTCTATCGCCTCCTCTTCTGAAGTTGTTAAAAATGCAATCACTGAGTCATAACTGCAGGCTTCTGGTCAGGAGCAACCCCTTTCTTTGTGTCCTGCACCCACACCAAAAGTGAAGGATGTGGAAGCACACACCTCAGATTACTCCATGGAGCTCTTTTCACATACCATGCCTGGGTTAATTAAAAATAAGGCCCATCATGTACTGGAGCCATGTAAATGGGACCAATCAGACACTGGAGCAGCATCTAAGGGGCCCAATATACACTGGAGCATTACAAATGGGGCCCATTATATATGGAGCATTATTAGGGCCCATGATACACTGGAGCATCATCCATGAGGCCCATCATGTACTGGAGCATTGTAAATGGGGCAGATCAGACACTGGAGCAGCATCTAAGGGGCCCATTATACACTGGAGCATTACAAATGGGGCCCATTATATATGGAGCATTATTAGGGCCCATGATACACTGGAGCATCATCCATGAGGCCCATCATGTACTGGAGCATTGTAAATGGGGCAGATCAGACACTGGAGCAGCATCTAAGGGGCCCAATATACACTGGAGCATTACAAATGGGGCCCATTATATATGGAGCATTATTAGGGCCCATTAAACACTGGAGCATCATCCATGAGGCCCATCATGTACTGGAGCATTGTAAATGGGGCAAATCAGACACTGGAGCAGCATCTAAGGGGCCCATTATACACTGGAGCATTACAAATGGGGCCCATTATATATGGAGCATTATTGGAGCCCATCATACACTGAAGCATCATCTATGAGGCCCATCATGTACTGGAGCATTGTAAATGGGGCAGATCAGACAAAGGAGCAGCATCTAAGGGGCCCATTATACACTGGAGCATTACAAATGGGGCCCATTATATATGGAGCATTATGTGGAGCTCATCAGATACTGTATGGAACATTATATGTGACTAATTATTTGGTATGGAGCAGCATCTAAGGGGCCCAATATACACTGGAGCATTGCAAATGGGGCCCATTATATATGGAGCATTATTAGGGCCCATTATACACTGGAGCATCATCCATGAGGCCCATCATGTACTGGAGCATTGTAAATGAGGCAGATCAGACACTGGAGCAGCATCTAAGGGGCCCATTGTACACTGGAGCATTACAAATGGGGCCCATTATATATGGAGCATTATGTGGAGCTCATTAGATACTGTATGGAACATTATATGTGACCAATTATTTGGTATGGAGAAATATATGGGGCGTATTATTCTGTATGGCGCACAATGTGGTGGCCATAACACTGTATGGAGTAATATACTGTCCTTTTTTTGAGCTATTGTACAATTTAAAATAGATCAGTCATGTCATGTAAGCAGTGAAGTATGTGTCATTGTACTATACCTATATTTCTGTGGCGTATCGGAGCATCATGAGTTGTGGTATGTGTTAAATTGGCGCACTTACACTCTTTGGCCCAGGACACACGAAAACCAGGAGCCAGCCAAACCCCACTACAACTTTAGCCAAATAAGGCTGGTTTCACATTAGCGCTTTTTAAGCGCACGCACGGCCGGGGGTAGCTCCGCCCCCAAGCCGGCTCTCTGCCCGGCGTGCCCGCCCCTTGCTTGTAGCGCCGCCTCCTAGCGGACAGCGGCGCCTGCGATCGGCGCACCCTATCTTTAGCATAGGGTGCGCAGATCGTGCGCAGGCCGTGCGCTAGTTGCGCTTTGACCTGCGCTGCGCACTTTTGACGGTGCGCCGTGCACGCCAAAATCAAACTTTTCGGATTTTGGCGCGCACAGCGCACCGTCAAAAGTGCGCAGCGCAGGTCAAAGCGCAACTAGCGCACGGCCTGCGCACGATCTGCGCACCCTATGCTAAAGATAGGGTGCGCCGATCGCAGGCGCCGCTGTGCGCTAGGAGGCGGCGCTACAAGCAAGGGGCGGGCACGCCGGGCAGAGAGCCGGCTCGGGGGCGGAGCTACCCCCGGCCGTGCGTGCGCTTAAAAAGCGCTAATGTGAAACCAGCCTAACCCCCAGTTTTCAATGCGTAAATATTATTAGGAAGTAAATTAAGGTTGACAAGCTTCAGTTATAAGAATTGATGATTTGGGCATTGAAATGGGCACTGTAGGTGTGTTTACTGTCTTCCACTCCCTGCCGACTTTGTTTCCCCATTGACTTGCATTGGGTTTCGTGTTTCAGTCGGCCTCCAACTTTTCCCTATAGTCGGCCGATTTCGTTCGACCCGACTTTTGCGAAAGTCGGGTTTCATGAAACCCGACTCGACTTGAAAAAAGGCAAAGTCGCTCATCTCTAGTAGTGGTATCTGCGTGCAAGCTCATATCTGTGTGTGCTCAAAGTTTGGACAGTTTATGGCTGTTTTCTTTTTTGGTCCTGGTGTCACTGGACTTATATACAGCAGTATTTAGCACAAAAAAATTTATAAAAAATACAGGCCAGAAATTTTGGTTGTGGATCTCCCTAACAGGCCTCATTTATCCTTGCCAAAAATTTGGCCATTTTAGGCCTATGCATTGTGTATTTTTTGCAGTCTGTTATAGTGCTTATTAAATCTGATAAGGCAAAACACATTTTAACCTAAAGTACATATAGGTAAAAGTGTGGTTTTCCAGCACACGTATCACATACAAGCTGCCTCCCAAATCACCCTTTTGTATTGAACGTGTCTAATATTCTAGTCCATTTACAATGGGCAAGGCGTGAGGCAAGGGACGAGGAAGTGGACGTAATGGTGCAGGCAGAGGACATGGGCAAGCTGAAATTGGGCCACCAAAAACACCCACATCTTCTAACTGGACCTTAGTGTCCAAAGTCCTAGGGGACTGCAGCAAGTCAGCACTATTGAAGCCCAAGCAGTGTGAAAAGGTTGTTAGTTGGATAGCAGATAATACTTCCAGTTACTTATCCACCACCACCAGCAACCTGTCTTCAACACGGTCAAGTCACAGTTGCCGTGAAGCCGGACTGCATATTTCTTACCCTGATCCTCCTTCCTCCCACCATGCTGAGTGCCCTGAGACAACTGATCCCACACTCGGACTGTCACGCACAGTGAGGGAAAACCAAGTGTAACATAAAGGGAAATGGGGAAGGGGCCCAGATACTAAGGAAGGGATTTGGAGACCCCTAGGCTAGATCTAATCTCTCCCTAGAACTCCTACTGAGTCCCTATACTGATTCCTCACCAATCGCCAAGCCGGAAACTGAGGTTCTGAATCTCCCTGGGGCATAGTCCTGAATAGGGAATGGAAGGGAGATGCGCGCTAGGCATTCTCCGCTAAACTAAAGACGGTAAGGTGAGACAAACAGGGGAACACTTAGCTGAATCGCCAGATACGGATGCCAGAAGAGGGATTCCAGACACCAAACTGGAGCACTCTGAGAAGGCCCAACACTCTAGCAAGCAGAAGTGGAAATGAAGCTAGTACCCGCACTGGGTCACAGCTGAGCCACTAACTAAATAGATCCAAACTGCACAGGGTAGGAGGTCGACGCTGGGTCCTAGAGGCAGATGGATCAGGGAGAAGATGTATGGACAGGCGCTCAGACCTTCTGAGGTCTGATGCAGGATGATAGCCTGTCACCTCCGAAGCGCTCATGACACGGACACTCCGAAGAGCAGTTCTGTTTTCCATTTGGAGATTTGTGCCTCTCGCCCTGTCCACTTGCGTGGGGCAAGATGATATTCCATGTAGCGATGCCCAAATCTTTGAGCAGCCACAGTCACAAGAGATGGACGATGATGAGACACAATAGGCGGAAAGTCAGGAGGAGGCCCAGGGTGGGGAAGTGGAAGATGAGGTGGTAGATGGTGTAGTAACAGACCCAACCTGGCAGGAGGAAATGCACAGCGAGGACAGCAGCACACAGTGTGAGGTAGGCGTCGCACTACTTCAGGCAGGAAGAAGCAGTGTGGTGGCTGCAGACAGAAGGCGTGCAACCATTCCCCGTAGCAACATCCTGACGGAAATTGCCTGTCCAACTATAAGATCCTCCCTAGTCTGGTTATTTTTTAAAGACTCTGCCGATAACCCCAAACAGGCCATTTGCAACACCTGTTATGCCAGCATCAGCTGGGGTAGCAAATCTACCAACCTTACCACCACCAGCATGATCGGTTACATGGCAGCAAAGCACCCGACTTTGTGGGCCCAAACCCAGGCTCCAGGAACAGTGTTTGCGGGTGACACGACTGCTTCTTCCACTGTTGTGCGTGCTTCCACTGTTGTGCGTGCAAGCCAATCCCCATGGTCCATGGTGCATGTGAAGGTGCCTCCTGCCCTGCTCCTGCCATTGTCAACAGTCAAATACCAGCATCATAAAGCACATCCTTGTCCCAGCGCAGCCTCCAGTTGTCCATACCCCAGTCATTGGCACGTAAGCGTAAATACGCAGCCGACGCCCCACAGGCCACAGTACTCAATTCTCATATTTCTCGTCTGCTTGCGGTCGAAATGTTGCCTTTTAGGCTCATGGAGATGGAACCTTTCCGCAACCTGATGGTGACAGCCATCCCAAGGTACTCGGTCCCCAGTCGCCACTATTTCTCCCGCTGTGCCTTCCCGGCATTACACAAGCACGTGTCCCACAACAATACCCATGCCCTCAACAATGCAGTTACTGGGAAAGTACACCTAACCACAGACACGTGGACAAGTGCTTGTGGCCAGGGATATTACACCTCACTGATGGCACACTGGGTTAACATAGTGGAAGCCGGGGCCCAGTCAGACCTTGGGATGGAACACGTCCTCCCAACGCCAAGGATTGCAGGCCCTATGTAAATCAGGGTTGCCTACACTGTGTACAGCTCCTTCATCTCCTCCTCCTCTTCAGCCTCCATGTCTGAAAGGAGCACATCAGCCACAAGCTGGAAGCACTGCAGCACTGCCAAAGCAAAGCAGCAACAGGCTGTGCTGAAGCTAATTTGCTTATGTGACAAACCGCACAATGCTGAAGAGTTGTTGACAGCTCTGAAAGAGCAGGCAGATGTGTGGCTGACACCGCTGAATCTCCAGCCAGGTATGGTTGTGTGTGACAATGGCAGGAACCTGGTGATGGCTCTGAAGCGAGGCGAAATGACATACGTACCATGCCTGACCCATGTGCTGAATCTAATTGTTCAACGTTTTCTAAAAACCTATCTGGAGCTGCCGAATCTGCTGGCTAAAGTACTCCGCCTGTGTGCACTTGCACACATGGCTGACTTTATGTTGCGCTGCCTTTCCCATGACCCTCGTATTGTCAAAATATTGGGTAACAGTCAATACTGGCTAGTGACACTTTTAGACCCACGCTACAAGGATAACTTTCAATCTCTTATTCTAGAGGAAGACATGTGTACCAAAATGGTGCACTACCATAGGGCCATTGTTGCAGAGTTATTACAAAAATTCTGTTCTCAAAATGCAGGCGGCAGAGATAACATTTCGTTAGCCAACCAAGCAGGACAGGCGACACAGACACAACTCCACTCCAGCAGAGGCAGGGGAACACTTGCAAAGTTCTCGGACAGTTTTCTAAGACCCTCGCATCGCCCATGCACTGAGGCATGGGGTAATTTCACAAGGAATTCAATCTTTTCTAAGATGCTGAGGGAGTACCTTGCTGACCGTACCAACATCCTCCATGATTCCTCTGTGCCTTTTAATTATTGGATATCCAAGCTGGACACATGGCATGAGCTGGCTCTCTACGAATTGGAGGTCCTAGCCTGCCCTGCCGCTAGCGTTTTGTCCGAGCGGGTTTTTAGTGCTTTTGGTGGCATTATCACAGATAAGCCCATTTGCCTTTCTACGGAAAATGCAGACAGGCTTACTCTTATAAAAATGAACAAGGGATGGATTGGACCTGATTTCACGACACCACCAAATGATGACAATGAAGCATAAACTCCAATGTAGTATTTTTTTGTGAGGTGTATTCACATGCACCTCTTCACAACCAAACATGGATATATGCTTCGTGTTTTTTGCTATTTGGTGTCCTCCTCCTCCTTCTCATCCTCACCATCCACCACCACTTGAACACCAGGGTGAATATATTCAATCATGCTCCAGCCACTCTATGTTTTTGCAAGGGTGTTTTGATGGCCATCACCAAAATTTAAAAAATATTTACACCCCCAAGGGGAAATGTTTGCCAGCCCATACACTAAGTGTATGGGAATTCAAAGTCTAGGAGACCCGCTCCTAGAAATTGGGCCTATTAGTAAATCAGGCCTTCCTCCAAGTCTCATCATTCACCGCCACTAGATCAAAAGGGTTTACGTGTTTCATGCAGATACAGCCAGTGTTAAATTTGTAACAAGGGTGGGTGTTTAGGCTGTGCATCAAATACTTGTTCTGCCAAAGGGTTGAGGTGTACCCAACAGGGTAAATGTTTGCCAGCCCATACACTAAGTGTATGGGCATTCTAAGTGTAGGAGACCCACTCCTTTAAATTGGGCCTATTTTTTAACCGAGCCTTACTCCAAGTCTAATCATTAGTGTTGAGCGATACCGTTCGATACCCAAAAATATCGTATCGGATGGTATCGCCCGATACGAAAAAAATATCGGGTATCGCCGATTCCGATACCGGAAGTCCCATTCAAGTCAATGGGACTTCCGGTATCGGAATTAAAAAAAGGCCTTTATTTCCTTGTTGGCTAATTCTACATAATTGAAAACAAATAAGAATCATGTAGAATGTATTGTGGGAGGTGGAGGAGACATTAAAAGCATAGTGGTTTATTCAAATCACATGGCATAGCATTAATTCCAATTTTTTTTTTCAAGACGTTCGGCGTTAAAATGATATTGACTATGTTAACTTTTTTATATTTAGTCAGATATGTATGTTTTGCAACTTCCATGCTCTTCACCTTCTTTTGTACTTCTCCCACACTTTCTCCTTCATGATCCGCAGCAGTAGCATTTTTTTCATCAACTTTTTCTTCACCTTATTCATCTTCTTCTTCTTCACCTTCTTCCCATTAATTTTTTTTTTCCATTCTTCATATTCTTCTTATTCAGCTATTATTAATTTTCATATGCTATTTCTTCATCTTCTTCCTATTCTTCTTTTTCTTCATTTTCTTATGGTGACAGGCATTCCTGTAGTACTTATCTATAAAAGTTATAAGATTACACCTTACGTTCTGCCTGTCACAAAAGATTTACAACAGGATTTGTCCGTGTTCAGTTTGGCCTGCAGCAGCAGGCATTTTCCAGGGGCACCACGAGGAGGAACGGACTCACCCCCATTTACTGCTTCACTGCTTTACTGCTTTACTGTCTTCTTCTGCTTATAATTTTGATTTCTTCTATGCTGATTTTTTGTCTTATGCTTAATGTTCTTCTGCTTTCTGTTCTTCTGCTTTTGCTTCTTCTGCTTCTTGTTCTTCTGTCTTTTGTTCTGTATCTTGGTGGTTGTCTTCATGTTCTTTGTCCTCTTGGTCTTATTATTTAGGGTCATATTTCTGGTCTTCTTTGGTGTGGTCTTCAGGGTCGTCATCATCAGGGTCATCGTCATGGAGATCAATAAGGATTACCAAAGACAATTTCAAAAAGCTTGATCTTGGAAATGTAGCAGAAGGTACAAGAAGGCTGAGAAACTGGCGAGAACCAGCAGACAGTGCTGGCACCCGGATGGGTAGCAGAAGGAACAAGAGCCAATGGCACTACCGAGGACCAACTGACGGTGCTGGACCACGGTTACTAAGCAGAAGGTACCTGTGCTAAAAAGCACTACCAAGGACCAGCTGATGGTGCTGGACCTCGGATACCGAGATGGAGGCACCTAGGCCAAAGGCTGTGGCGAGAACCAGCAGACAGTGCTGGCACCCGGATGGGTAGCAGAAGGAACAAGAGCCAATGGCACTACCGAGGACCAACTGACGGTGCTGGACCACAGTTACTAAGCAGAAGGTACCTGTGCTAAAAAGCACTACCAAGGACCAGCTGACGGTGCTGGACCTCGGATACCGAGATGGAGGCACCTAGGCCAAAGGCTGTGGCGAGAACCAGCAGACAGTGCTGGAACCCGGGTGGGTAGCAGAAGGTACCCATTGAAAGCAAAGTATCCAGGCCGCAAGCCGGCCGCAGTTACCGAAACCCACAGTCCTACAGGGGGTCCATGTCCCATTGGCACTACGGATCCAACCTTCAGTGCCAGTTCCCCCAGCCCACATAGGAGTCACCTAAACTGCAGGCACCGTAGAGTCGGCTAACCCGGCCGCAAGACGACAAGACAACGGATTGGTGGCATAGTGACCTTGACACTACCCGGAAACAGCAGGCGTGCTGGAACCAGGCTGGGCAACAGGGAGTCCCCGTGCCAAAGACACTGCCGAGAACCAGCTGACGGTGCTGGAACCCAGATGGGTAGCAAAAGCTACAAGAGCCAATGGCACTACCGAGGAACAGCTGACGGTGCTGGACCACGGTTACTAGGCAGGAGGTACCTGTGCTAGAAAGCACTACCAAGGACCAGCTGACGGTGCTGGACCTCGGATACCGAGATGGAGGCACCTAGGCCAAAGGCTCTGGCGAGAACCAGCAGACAGTGCTGGAACCCGGGTGGGTAGCAGAAGGTACCCATTCAAAGCAAAGTAGCCAGGCTGCAAGCCGGCCGCAGTTACCGAAACCCACAGTCCTACAGGGGGTCCATGTCCCATTGGCACTACGGATCCAGCCTTCAGTGCCAGTTCCCGCAGCCCACATAGGAGTCACCTAAACTGCAGGCACCGTAGAGTCGGCTAACCCGGCCGCAAGACGACAGGACAACGGATTGGTGGCATAGTGACCTTGACACTACCCGGAAACAGCAGGCGTGCTGGAACCAGGCTGGGCAACAGGGAGTCCCCGTGCCAAAGACACTGCCGAGAACCAGCTGACAGTGCTGGAACCCAGATGGGTAGCAAAAGCTACAAGAGCCAATGGCACTACCGAGGAACAGCTGACGGTGCTGGACCACGGTTACTAGGCAGGAGGTACCTGTGCTAGAAAGCACTACCAAGGACCAGCTGACGGTGCTGGACCTCGGATACCGAGATGGAGGCACCTAGGCCAAAGGCTCTGGCGAGAACCAGCAGACAGTGCTGGAACCCGGGTGGGTAGCAGAAGGTACCCATTCAAAGCAAAGTAGCCAGGCCGCATGCCGGCCGCAGTTACCGAAACCCACAGTCCTACAGGGGGTCCATGTCCCATTGGCACTACGGATCCAGCCTTCAGTGCCAGTTCCCGCAGCCCACATAGGAGTCACCTAAACTGCAGGCACCGTAGAGTCGGCTAACCCGGCCGCAAGACGACAGGACAACGGATTGGTGGCATAGTGACCTTGACACTACCCGGAAACAGCAGGCGTGCTGGAACCAGGCTGGGCAACAGGGAGTCCCCGTGCCAAAGACACTGCCGAGAACCAGCTGACGGTGCTGGAACCCAGATGGGTAGCAAAAGCTACAAGAGCCAATGGCACTACTGAGGAACAGCTGACGGTGCTGGACCACGGTTACTAGGCAGGAGGTACCTGTGCTAGAAAGCACTACCAAGGACCAGCTGACGGTGCTGGACCTCGGATACCGAGATGGAGGCACCTAGGCCAAAGGCTCTGGCGAGAACCAGCAGACAGTGCTGGAACCCGGGTGGGTAGCAGAAGGTACCCATTGAAAGCAAAGTAGCCAGGCCGCAAGCCGGCCGCAGTTACCGAAACCCACAGTCCTACAGGGGGTCCATGTCCCATTGGCACTATGGATCCAGCCTTCAGTGCCAGTTCCCGCAGCCCACATAGGAGTCACCTAAACTGCAGGCACCGTAGAGTCGGCTAACCCGGCCGCAAGACGACAGGACAACGGATTGGTGGCATAGTGACCTTGACACTACCCGGAAACAGCAGGCGTGCTGGAACCAGGCTGGGCAACAGGGAGTCCCCGTGCCAAAGACACTGCCGAGAACCAGCTGACAGTGCTGGAACCCAGATGGGTAGCAAAAGCTACAAGAGCCAATGGCACTACCGAGGAACAGCTGACGGTGCTGGACCACGGTTACTAGGCAGGAGGTACCTGTGCTAGAAAGCACTACCAAGGACCAGCTGACGGTGCTGGACCTCGGATACCGAGATGGAGGCACCTAGGCCAAAGGCTCTGGCGAGAACCAGCAGACAGTGCTGGAACCCGGGTGGGTAGCAGAAGGTACCCATTCAAAGCAAAGTAGCCAGGCCGCAAGCCGGCCGCAGTTACCGAAGCCCACAGTCCTACAGGGGGTCCATGTCCCATTGGCACTACGGATCCAGCCTTCAGTGCCAGTTCCCGCAGCCCACATAGGAGTCACCTAAACTGCAGGCACCGTAGAGTCGGCTAACCCGGCCGCAAGACGACAGGACAACGGATTGGTGGCATAGTGACCTTGACACTACCCGGAAACAGCAGGCGTGCTGGAACCAGGCTGGGCAACAGGGAGTCCCCGTGCCAAAGACACTGCCGAGAACCAGCTGACGGTGCTGGAACCCAGATGGGTAGCAAAAGCTACAAGAGCCAATGGCACTACTGAGGAACAGCTGACGGTGCTGGACCACGGTTACTAGGCAGGAGGTACCTGTGCTAGAAAGCACTACCAAGGACCAGCTGACGGTGCTGGACCTCGGATACCGAGATGGAGGCACCTAGGCCAAAGGCTCTGGCGAGAACCAGCAGACAGTGCTGGAACCCGGGTGGGTAGCAGAAGGTACCCATTGAAAGCAAAGTAGCCAGGCCGCAAGCCGGCCGCAGTTACCGAAACCCACAGTCCTACAGGGGGTCCATGTCCCATTGGCACTATGGATCCAGCCTTCAGTGCCAGTTCCCGCAGCCCACATAGGAGTCACCTAAACTGCAGGCACCGTAGAGTCGGCTAACCCGGCCGCAAGACGACAGGACAACGGATTGGTGGCATAGTGACCTTGACACTACCCGGAAACAGCAGGCATGCTGGAACCAGGCTGGGCAACAGGGAGTCCCCGTGCCAAAGACACAGCCGAGAACCAGCTGATGGTGCTGGAACCCAGATGGGTAGCAAAAGCTACAAGAGCCAATGGCACTACCGAAGAACAGCTGATGGTGCTGGACCACGGTTACTAGGCAGGAGGTACCTGTGCTAGAAAGCACTACCAAGGACCAGCTGACGGTGCTGGACGTCGGATACCGAGATGGAGGCACCTAGGCCAAAGGCTCTGGCGAGAACCAGCAGACAGTGCTGGAACCCGGGTGGGTAGCAGAAGGTACCCATTGAAAGCAAAGTAGCCAGGCCGCAAGCCGGCCGCAGTTACCGAAACCCACAGTCCTACAGGGGGTCCATGTCCCATTGGCACTACGGATCCAGCCTTCAGTGCCAGTTCCCGCAGCCCACATAGGAGTCACCTAAACTGCAGGCACCGTAGAGTCGGCTAACCCGGCCGCAAGACGACAGGACAACGGATTGGTGGCATAGTGACCTTGACACTACCCGGAAACAGCAGGCGTGCTGGAACCAGGATGAGGCAACAGGGAGTCCCCGTGCCAAAGACACTGCCGAGAACCAGCTGACGGTGCTGGAACCAGATGGGTAGCAAAAGCTACAAGAGCCAATGGCACTACCGAGGAACAGCTGACGGTGCTGGACCATGGTTACTAGGCAGGAGGTACCTGTGCTAGAAAGCACTACCAAGGACCAGCTGACGGTGCTGGACCTCGGATACCGAGATGGAGGCACCTAGGCCAAAGGCTCTGGCGAGAACCAGCAGACAGTGCTGGAACCCGGGTGGGTAGCAGAAGGTACCCATTCAAAGCAAAGTAGCCAGGCCGCAAGCCGGCCGCAGTTACCGAAACCCACAGTCCTACAGGGGGTCCATGTCCCATTGGCACTATGGATCCAGCCTTCAGTGCCAGTTCCCGCAGCCCACATAGGAGTCACCTAAACTGCAGTCACCGTAGAGTCGGCTAACCCGGCCGCAAGACGACAGGACAACGGATTGGTGGCATAGTGACCTTGACACTACCCGGAAACAGCAGGCGTGCTGGAACCAGGCTGGGCAACAGGGAGTCCCCGTGCCAAAGACACTGCCGAGCACCAACTGGCGTTGTTGGAGCCCAGGGACAATCATGGTGTAGGCCGAGGCCTACTTGGTGGTAGTTTTAGATTGTTTGTAGGCTACAACAGACTGTCAACGTGCTCCAATTAGGCATCTGTCTCCACTCTGTTTCCAGGATTTCACGTGACTACCAACACCGCCAGTTTATGCGTACAGTAGCCGTCTGCCCAATCCACACGTATTCCTGTATTACTGGTGTTCTGTAATGTCAGCAGATCCCCTGATGTTTGTCTGCCAATGTCTCCTGCTCTGTCCACCTTCCCACCACTTGCAGTGGGAAGGTGGACAGCGCAGGAGACAGTGCCGGACACACATTGGGGGATCAGCTCACGTTACAGAACACCAGGAACACAGGAACAAGTGTGGAATGCGTGGACGGCAACTGTGAGCAGGAACTGGCGGTGTTGGAGGTCAGGGGAAATACTTTAGACAGAGTGGAGACAGAGGCCAAATCAGAGAATGTTTAAATCTGAAGTAGTTACAATTTGGAGGCAGCAGCAGTTTGCCCTCCACACAGCAGGGGATCAGCTGACGTTACCGAACCCCACTTTCACATGAACGAGTGTGTTTTTCTGTGTGGACAGCACTTCCGAGCACCAACTAGCGTTGTTGGAACCCAGGGACAATCATGGTGCAGGCCGAGGCCTACTAGGAGCCAGGTGTAAAGCTGAGGTATTTTGACTTTGGAAGGAGCAGGACACTTTGCCCTCCACACAGCAGGGGATCAGCTGACGTTACCGAACCCCACTTTCACATGAACGAGTGTGTTTTTCTGTGTGGACAGCACTTCTGAGCACCAACTAGCGTTGTTGGAACCCAGGGACAATCATGGTGCAGGCCGAGGCCTACTAGGAGCCAGGTGTAAAGCTGAGGTATTTTGACTTTGGAGGGAGCAGGACACTTTGCCCTCCACACAGCAGGGGATCAGCTGACGTTACTGACCCCCACTTTCACATGAATGAGTGTGTTTTTCTGTGTGGACAGCACTTCTGAGCACCAACTAGCGTTGTTGGAGCCCAGGGAGAACCAGGGTGCAGGCCGAGGCCTACTTGGTGGCAGTTTTAGATTGTTTGTAGGCTACAAAAGACTGTCAACGTGCTCCAATTAGGCATCTGTCTCCACTCTGTTTCCAAGATTTCACGTGACTACCAACACCGCCAGTTTATGCGTACAGTAGCCGTCTGCCCAATCCACACGTGTTCCTGTGTTATTGGTGTTCTGTAATGTCAGCAGATCCCCTTATGTTTGTCTGCCAATGTCTCCTGCTCTGTCCACATTCCCACCACTTGCAGTGGGAAGGTGGACAGCGCAGGAGACAGTGCCGGACACACATTGGGGGATCAGCTCACGTCATAGAACACCAGGAACACAGGAACAAGTGTGGAATGCGTGGACGGCAACTGTGAGCAGGAACTGGCGGTGTTGGAGGTCAGGGGAAATACTAGAGACAGAGCGGAGACAGAGGCCAAATCAGAGAATGTTTAAATCTGAAGTAGTTACAATTTGGAGGCAGCAGCAGTTTGCCCTCCACACAGCAGGGGATCAGCTGACGTTACTGAACCCCACTTTCACATGAACGAGTGTGTTTTTCTGTGTGGACAGCACTTCCGAGCACCAACTGGCGGTGTTGGAGCCCAGGGACAATCATGGTACAGGCCGAGGCCTACTAGGAGCCAGGTGTAAAGCTGAGGTATTTTGACTTTGGAGGGAGCAGGACACTTTGCCCTCCACACAACAGGGGATCAGCCGACGTTACCGAACCCCACTTTCACATGAACGAGTGTGTTTTTCTGTGTGGACGGCACTTCCGAGCAACAACTGACGATGTTGGAGCCCAGGGATAGTCATTTTGTAGGCTGAGGCCTACTTGGAGGCAGTTTAAGATAAGACGTTGTTTGAATTTGGAGGCAGCAGCAGTTTGCCCTCCACACAGCAGGGGATCAGCTGACATTACTGACCCCCACTTTCACATGAACAAGTGTGTTTTTCTGTGTGGACAACACTTCCGAGCACCAACTAGCGTTGTTGGAGCCCAGGGAGAACCAGGGTGCAGGCCGAGGCCTACTTGGTGGCAGTTTTAGATTGTTTGTAGGCTACAACAGGCTGTCAACGTGCTCCAATTAGGCATCTGTCTCCACTCTGTTTCCAGGATTTCACGTGACCACCAACACCGCCAGTTTATGCGTACAGTAGCTGTCTGCCCAATCCACACGCGTTCCTGTGTTACTGGGATTCTGTAATGTCAGCAGATCCCCTGATGTGTGTCTGCCACTGTCTCCTTCTCTGTCCACATTCCCACCGCTTGCAGTGGGAAGGTGGACAGCGCAGGAGACAGTGGCGGACACACATTGGGGGATCTGCTGACGTAACAGAACCCCAGTAACACAGGAACACGTGTGGAATGCGTGGACGGCAACTGTGAGCAGGAACTGGCGGTGTTGGAGGTCAGGGGAAATATTAGAGACAGAGTGGAGACAGAGGCCGAATCAGAGAATGTTTAAATCTGAAGTAGCTAAAATTTGGAGGCAGCAGCAGTTTGCCCGCCACACAGCAGGGGATCAGCTGACGTTACCGAACCCCACTTTCACATGAACGAGTGTGTTTTTCTGTGTGGACAGCACTTCCGAGCACCAACTGGCGTTGTCTGAGCCCAGGGAAAATGAGGTAGTAGGCCGAGGCCTACTTGGAGCCTGGTGTAAATCTGAGGTTGTTTGACTGTGGAGGGAGCAGGACACTTTGCCATACACACAGCAGGGGATCAGCTGACGTTACCGAACCCCACTTACACATGAGCGAGTGTTTTGTCTGTGCGGACAGCACTTCTGAGCACCAACTGGCGGTGTCGGAGCCAGGGAAAATCAGGTAGTAGGCTGAGGCCTACTTGGTGGCAGTTTGCGATTGTTTCTAGACTACTACTAACTGTCAACGTACTCCAATTAGGCCTCTGTCTTCACTATGTTTCGAGTATTTCCTCTGGCTTCCAACCACGCCAGTTGCTGCTCTGAAATGCCGTCTGCACAACCCACACTTGTTCCTGTGTTACTGGGGTTCTGTAACAGCAGCTTCTCCCTAGAGGTGAGTCAGGCAATGTCTCCTGCTCTGACCACATTTCCACTACAAGTAGTGGGAATGTAGACAAAGCAGGAGACATTGCCGTGCTCAACTCTGGAGATGAGCAGATGTTACAGGACCCAGGTACCACAGGAACAAGTGTGGATTGTGCAGACGGCACTTGACAGCAGAAACAGGCGGTGTTGTAGGCCGGAGGAAATACTCAAAACAGAGTGGAGACAGAGGGCAAATCAGAGAACATATTAAATCAGAGGTAGTCAGAAGTTGTAGGCAGCAGGAGAGTTTGCCATACACACAGCAGGGGATCAGCTGACGTTACCGAACCCCACTTACACATGAGCGAGTGTTTTGTCTGTGCGGACAGCACTTCCGAGCACCAACTGGCGTTGTCGGAGCCCAGGGAAAATGAGGTAGTAGGCCAAGGCCTACTTGGAGCCAGGTGTAAATCTGACGTTGTTTGACTGTGGAGGGAGCAGGACACTTTGCCATACACACAGCAGGGGATCAGCTGACGTTACCGAACCCCAGTTACACATGAGCGAGTGTTTTGTCTGTGCGGACAGCACTTCTGAGCACCAACTGGCGTTGTCGGAGCCCAGGGAAAATGAGGTAGTAGGCCGAGGCCTACTTGGAGCCAGGTATAAAATTGAGGTTGTATGACTGTGGAGGGAGCAGGACACTTTGCCATACACACAGCAGGGGATCAGCTGACGTTACCGAACCCCACTTACACCTGAGCGAGTGTTTTGTCTGTGCGGACAGCACTTCTGAGCACCAACTGGCGGTGTCGGAGCCCAGGGAAAATCAGGTAGTAGGCCGAGGCCTACTTGGTGGCAGTTTGCGATTGTTTCTAGACTACTACTAACTGTCAACGTACTCCAATTAGGCCTCTGTCTTCACTCTGTTTCGAGTATTTCCTCTGGCTTCCAACCACGCCAGTTGCTGCTCTGAAATGCAGTCTGCACAACCCACACTTGTTCCTGTGTTACTGGGGTTCTGTAACAGCAGCTTCTCCCTAGAGGTGAGTCAGGCAATGTCTCCTGCTCTGTCCACTTTTCCACTACAAGTAGTGGGAATGTAGACAAAGCAGGAGACATTGCCGTGCTCAACTCTGGAGATGAGCAGATGTTACAGGACCCAGGTACCACAGGAACAAGTGTGGATTGTGCAGACGGCACTTGACAGCAGAAACAGGCGGTGTTGTAGGCCAGAGGAAATACTCAAAACAGAGTGGAGACAGAGGGCAAATCAGAGAACATATTAAATCAGAGGTAGTCAGAAGTTGTAGGCAGCAGGAGAGTTTGCCGTACACACAGCAGGGGATCAGCTGACGTTACCGAACCCCACTTACACATGAGCGAGTGTTTTGTCTGTGTGGACAGCACTTCTGAGCAACAACGGGCGTTGCTGTAGCCCAGGAAATAAAGTTCAGGTCATAGAAACATGAACACAACAGGAGACCTGGATCCTGTTGCCAGCCAATTATTTATTCTGGAAGAGGACTGGCAAATTCAGGTGAGATCCAGGCCTTGTTCATTTTCACAAAAGTAAGCCGGTCAACATTATCGGCAGATAGTCGCGTGCGACGGTCTGTTACCACACCACCTGCAGCACTAAAGACACGTTCCGATAATACACTGGCAGCAGGGCAAGCCAGCACCTCCAATGCATACTGGCTAAGCTCTGGCCATGTATCCAGCTTAGAGACCCAATACTTGAACGGGGAAGAGCCGTCTGGGAGAACACTAACAGGGCACGACAAGTAGTCTGTCACCATCTGACGGAAACGTTGCCTCCTGCTGACTGGAGCCGTCTGTGATGGTGTAGCCGTTTCTGGCGGTCCCACAAAACTTTTCCACATTTGGGCCATACTGGCCTTGCCTTGTCCTGCAGCACTGCCTCTGCTACCTCTTTGTGCAGAGCTTCCTCCACTGCCTCTACCCACATGGCTGCTTTGAAAAGCACTACCAGCAACACTTGTGGGGGGAATGGAGAACATGATGGCCTGCACAAGTGTTTCTTGGTACTCCCGCATTTTTCGCTCCCGGTTCAACTGTGGTATGAGGCTTTGTAAGTTGTCCCAGTAGCGAGGATCTAGGAGGGTGTACACCCAATAATCAGCCGTGTGGAGAATGTTGGCGATGCGGCGGTCATTTAACAAGCACTGCAGCATGAAATCAACCATGTGCTGCAGACTGCCAACTGGACCGGAAACGCTGTCCCCAGCTTGAGGCAGCATCTCTGCCTGCTCAGCATCAACCCACCCTCGCTGTACACACTGACTACTAGAGCCTTGTGTACCTCCCTCCTCTGGAGAGATGTGTTCCTCCTCCATTGACTCCTCGTCATCCTCCTCACTAAGTGTCCCCTGCCTGGGCCTTTGTGTGGAAGCACGTTGCGCAGACTTGCCAGAAGCAGATGGCATTTCTGACTGCTCATCCTCGACCTCTTCAAAAATCTCCTCACTTAGTGCTTGTAAGGTTTTTTGAAGCAGACAGATGAGGGGGACAGTCATGCTGATTAGTGCATCATCTGCACTGGCCATCCGCGTGGAGTCATCGAAGGCACGCAAAACTTGGCAGATGTCCCTCATAGTGGCCCACTCAGTGGTGGAGAAGTGTGTCCGGCGCAGAGTGCGACTTGTTTGCGCCTGATGCAGCTGGTACTCCATTACTGCTGCCTGCTGCTCACACAACCGCTCCAACATATGTAACGTTGAATTCCACCTGGTGGGGAGGTCATATATGATGCGATGTTCTGGCAGGCGGAATCGGCGTTGCAGAGATGCAATGAGCGATCTTGCCATGCTGGAACGCCGCAAGTGAGCACACTCTAGGCGAACCTTGTGCAGCAGTGCATCAAGATCCGGATAGTCCCTCAGAAAGCTCTGCACGACCAAATTGAGCACGTGTGCCAGACATGGTATGTGAGTGAGGTTGCCTAGGCCCAGAGCTGCCACTAGATTTCGGCCATTGTCACTCACTACCAAACCTGGCTGGAGATTCACTGGCACAAACCACACATCGCTCTCCTGCTTGATGGCATTCCAGAGCTCCTGTGCTGTGTGGCTCCGATTCCCCAAAGAAATTAATTTAAGGACGGCCTGTTGACGTTTGGCCACACCTGTGCTCATATCTGGCCTAACAGGCTCACGCAGTGCTGATTCCGAGGAACTAGAGTAGGAGGAGGACTCAATATGTACAGACTGCATTCCTGCAATCCTTGGAGTTGGCACAATACGTACAGAGCCACTCTCCAGATCTGTACCCGGCTCCACAACATTGACCCAATGGGCAGTGAGGGAAAGGTATCGTCCCTGTCCATGGCTACTGGTCCACGCATCGGTGGTCAGGTGGACCTTGCTACTGACGGCATTTAGTAGCGCATTTTTAATTTTTCCCTCCACATGCTTTTGCAGGGCAGGGACAGCTTGCCTGGTGAAATAAAAGCGGCTGGGCACATTGTATTGTGGAACTGCCAATGACATAAAGTTCCGGAAGGTGTCAGTCTCCACCAGCCTGAATGACAGCATCTCAAGGGCCAGTAGTTTGGCAATGCCGGCATTCAGAGCCAGTGCTCGGGGATGGTTTGCAGAGTATGGCCGCTTTTTCTCCCATGCCTGTGCTACCGATTGCTGGTGAGTGGCCTGGGAGGGTGCTGATGACTGCGAACGTGGTTCAGTGGGTGGAATTTCACTGGGTCTCTGGACAACAGTGGCAGTGGTTCTTCCATGGCGTTCCAGTAAGGAAGCCAAACCAGCTGTGTGTGAGCTGGAGGAAGAGGCCCCAACACGAGCTGAAGAGGTGGTAGGTGCTGCTGAAGGTTGGCCTACATCTTCAGTGTGTCTGTGTAACTCCACCTCGTGCTTGGTACGCACATGTTTCCACATATTTGTGGTATTGAGGTTGGTCACATTTTTCCCTCGTTTCACTTTCTGATGACACAGCTTGCATTTGACAAAGCAAATGTCATCTGCAACTGTGTCAAAAAAAGACCACGCACTGCAAGTCCTGGGAGCGCCCGTTTTGTGTTTTGGAAGAGGATTGCTCCTCACGGGTGCCAAAGTGGAGGCTACAGGCAACCAAGTCTGCCCCCGCCCTCTCCCTCCTCTTTTGGCCGTTCGGGGAATCTCTTCCTCAGAGCTGCTCCCACCACCTTCCTGTGGCTGACGCCATGATGGGTCAAGGACCTCATCATCTCCACTCCCCTCTTCAAGCACCGGCTGGTCCTGGGTTGTCTCGCCAGCACCGTACGCACCAGAAATTGGCAACTGAGTCTCATCATCATCTGATGCATACTGAGGTGTGCTGACCATAGGCACTGGCCCACCCGCCTCTTCAGATTCAGAGGGACAAAGCAGTTGCGCATCACTGCATACTCCCTCTTCTTCACTCTCTAGAATGCTGCTTGGCTGGCCACCTCTTTCCAAGCCAACAGATTCTGAGAACAGAAGTAAAGATTGATATGGCTCCTGTCCAGGGCTCTCAGACTGCCTGGGCAATTTGGCAGGTGGTGAAGAGACAGATGGTTGCTCTTCAGTGCTCTGGCCTTGGGAGGATGCGGAAGTCATTGAAGTGGATGCGTTAGCTGCTATCCATCCGACAACGGCTTCAATTTGTTCGTCACGCAGCAGTGGGGTACGCCGAGGTCCTACAAAGCTGCGCATGAAGGACTGTTGCCTGGTAAAAGTGGGGGATGCTGGGTCACTGGTGGCCGCAGCAGATACCGAATCCCCACGTCCTCTCCCTGCTGAATCCCCCCGTCCTCTCCCTGCTGAAACTCCACGGCCACGACCACGTGCCTTACTCCCTGCCTTCTTCATCTTGGTAGACTGATAAAGATAGGCAGAAAAGTAAAAAAGGGGTGGCTTAGTGTTCTTATTCCTGAACACCTGCTAACCAGTATAAGAAACACTAATTTGGCTAAGAGTGTGTGTACTACACTTTAATATGATCTAATGTGGCCTAGACAACTGTAAAGTGGAGTGTTTGGTGAACTTTATTTCCTTTTTTTGGGTGGGGGGAAAGGAAAGGATGTGACCAAAGTTTGAAAGCTATAGTATCACAAACTTTTTGGAGCGATTACAATGCAGGAAGCTAACCTACAATGCAATTGATGAGGCTCCAAAAAATAGGGTGATACTAGCCTGGCTGGCCCTGAAGGGCACAAGCTAGCAAAAAGGCTCCTCTATCTAATCCTATATAGTGTTTGCAACCAACCAATGACAATGGATGCGGTTGGAAGCACACTAATATAGGAGCAAAAATCTGGCTAAATTAGCTGCAAAAAAAGGACTATGTATGAGGCAGTGACGCACGCTGAGCGGACTACAGCTAGCGGTGGCTGTAGAACACACTGCAACGTGAGCTGCACACACACACAGAGAGACCTATCAGACAGCCAAAAACAGTGCAGAGAAATGGGCTATAGCACTGAAAGGCTGCTGAAAGGCTCCGCTGTCCACTCCTTTAGTGTTTGCAACCAACGTATATGGATACGTATGGAAGCACACTATACAGGAGAAAAAAAAAGCAGCAATAAAAGAAAAATGTGTATGAGGCAGAGACACACGCTGGCCGGCCTACAAGCAGACGTGCCTGCAGGACACACTACACAGCGTGGGTCTGCACTCACACAGCCCTTGCAGACAGCTGTGAAAACAGCGCTGCTAGGGAAAAGCAAGCTACAGTAGTGGTTTATGTAGCCTCGGTTAAGCACTATATGTTTTGTGGAATCGCTATTTCTAACTGTCCCTCACAGTCTTCAACAGCAGCCTGTCCCTAACTGAATTCACAGCAGAGTGACCAGAAATGGCGGCTGCAGCGCTTTTTATAGTGCATCATGACATCATTTCAGCAGCCAATCACAGCCATGCCAGTAGTTAACATGCCTATATGCCTAACAGGATATGCCCACACTTCTGAGGATCCCCATTGGCTGAATCAAATCGAGCGGGCTCCTAGCATTATGGGAACTTCCGATTCCGGTATTCGATATGAAAAAAGTATCGGAACTAAGTATCGGAATTCGGATACAGCTAATATCGGCCGATACCCGATACTTGCGGTATCGGAATGCTCAATACTACTAATCATCCACCGCACATTGCATGCAGAACACAGCAAGTGTAGGGAAAGTGTGAGCAGCTGCTAGGGAGAGTTGTGTTTTTTTTGTGCAAATCATCCCCAAATCCTCTGTAAAACCCAAAAGCTCTTTTCAGAGCTGAAAGTATAAGGTCAGGGACTGAGTAGTGACAGTTTTCCCAGCTACTTTTGGGGTCTTATTTACCCCTGCAGGGCAGTTTTTTTGTGCTGTTGTGGTGCTGCTGCTGTGTTCACAGCTAATAGGACGCACGCACAGTACTGCACAACTGACACGCAGCCAGCACCGCTGTTTTGTGTGATGACTGGGGTGCGTATTCTTGCCTTAAACCTCAGGGCAATTTTTTTGTGCTGTTGCGGTGCTGTGTTCACAGCGAATAGGACGCACGCACGGTACTGCACAACTGACACGGAGCCAGCACTGGTGTCTTGAGTGGTGACTGGGGTGCATAATCTTGCCTTAAAACTCAGGGCAAATTTTTTGTGCTGCTGCGGTGCTGTATTCACAGCGAATAGGACGCACACACGGTACTGCACAACTGACACGCAGCCAGCACCGCTGTATTGTGTGGTGACTGGGGTGCGTAATCTCGCTTTAAACCTCAGGGCAATTTTTTTGTGGTGCTGTGTTCACAGCAAATAGGACGCACGCATGGTACTGCACAACTGAAATGCAGCCAGCACTGCTGTTTTGTGTGGTGACTGGGGTGCGTAATCTCACCTTAAACCTCAGGGCAATTTTTTTCTGCTGATGCGTTGCTGTTTGTAAAACACAAAGCAGTACTAGGCTGTAGTGCTATCTTCCACAAAGCACTAACTGCTCCTTGTTCCCCAATATCTGCATCTGAACATCTGCAACTATGGCAGAAAAATCCAAAATTCCTAAAAAGGCTGTTGTGAATGGACAGGGACGTGGACGTGGGGTCGTTGAGTCTGGAAGACCGAAGAAGGTTGATGCATCTAGGTTCCTGGCGAAATTTCCCAGTCTGGAACGTAAACGGGTCTTGAAGCCAGAAGAACAAGAGCAGATACTGTCTTGGACAGCTGATAAGGCCTCAACGAAATGTTCTAGCAGCACCCAATCGTCCATGACAAAACAGTCTACTGTCCATACAGATATCGCTGGGTCATCCTATTCTCAGCCTGTTCCTAGTTCATCACCCGGTCAGGAGTCACAGGAAACATTTGACCCCCAACCTTGGTCACTCCGAGGATCTGTTTGATCGATTTCCTTGCATTGCCTCTTGCCTCTCACCGCGTGACATTGAAGAGGAACGTGAGGGGGTATCGTCTGTTGATGATGTCCAAAAATTTGAAACCCCACGGCCAGAAGAAAGCCACTTTTATCCATGTGATATACCGGGTGAAGAGGTGGAGGCTGATGGTGATCACACACAGTTGCCATCTGGCCAGTCGCCAATATCAACAGGAGGATGACATGGATGACGAGGTGGCGATGATGAGACCACCGATCCGACCTGGACCGTTGGCACACATAGCCAACACAGCAGCACAGAGGATGAAGGTGGATATGTAGCACCAACAATGGCACCAAGGGCTACTGGATTGAGCAGAGTGCGAAGTGTGTCAACTGTTGCCAAGAGCAATCCCTCTGTGTCCCAAGTCAAGGCAAGGGTGTGTTCAGCCGCTGTCTGGAAATTTTTTTCCGATAGTCCTTCTGAACCAAATGTTGTCATCTGTAGCATCTGCCATAGGAAGCTGAGCAGAGGCCAGGGCAAAGGCAACCAAAGCACCATCAGTATGTGGAAACACATGGCAGCCAAGCACCCAGGTCGATGGGCTGAACAACAGGTACCAAATCAGTGTCTGCGACTGCGGGTCAAACCATTGCCATGTCGCCTGTGATATAAACTTTCCAATCTGCTGGGCACGAAGCAGGTGATCATCATACCTTTTGCTCACAAGCTCCGGTTGCGCAGACACAGGCCACAACAAGCTCATCCACTTATTTGTCCCAGGAAAGCGTCCAATTGTCCGAGCCCCTGATGTATGAAAAGAGGCGTAAATACCAAGCCACGCACCCACAAACACAAATACTGAATGCGCACATTGCCAAGTTGCTAGCTGTGGAGATGTTGCCATTAAGGCTTGTGGGGACACAGTCTTTCTGTGATCTTTTGGCTGTGGCTGCCACACGATACTCGGTTCCCAGCCAGCACTATTTTTCCCGGTGTACCGTCCCCGAGTTACACTAGCATGTCTTAAACAATCTAAAGCGTGCTTTCACCAACGCAGTAACCGGGAAGGTCCATCTTACAACAGACACGTGGACAAGTACTTGTGGCCAGGGATGATACATCTCTGTCACGGCACAATGGCTTAACCTGGTGTAGGGTGGGACAAAGTCTCAAACTGGACCATCAACACATCCTACTACGCCACGAATGGCGGGCCCAACCTCAATCAGGGTTTCCACCTCATCATATACATCTAGTCTCCCCTCTTCCTCCTCCTCCGCCTCATCTTCCTATGCTGAATTACCCTCCACATCACTCCCAAGTTGGGAGCTGTGCAGCAGTGCATCGGCAAAGCGGCAAAATGCTCTGCTGAAGCTGATCTGCTTAGGTGAAACACCACACACTGCCACGGAGCTGTGGCAAGGAATAAAACAACAGACCGATCAGTGGCTCTCCCCACTTCAACTCCAACCTGGTCTGGTTGTCTGCGACAATGGGCGTAACCTGGTGGTGGCTTTAAAGCTCGGGAAGCTGGTACACATGCCATGCATGGCTCACGTGCTGAACCTAGTGGTGCAGAAATTTCTAAAAACATACCCTGACTTGCTGTACCTACTTGAGAAGGTGCGCCGTATTTGCTCCCATTTCCGCCACTCCTCAAGCGCTGGTGTCGGTCTTGCAGCGCTTCAAAAGCAATTTAATTTGCCAAACCACAGACTCATTTGCGACCTGCCAACATGGTGGAACTCAACATATAATATGTTGGCAAGGGTAAGTGAGCAGCAGAGGGCACTTTCTGGATACCAGCTTAAACATGTGTGGCGCCCCTGAGGCTCAGTCGCCACAGAGGTACTGCACCTTCTCCTAAGGTTAGTAACAGAATAGACACCACAGCAGGAAAATAATAAAATATTGTACCAATCTTCATATAATGAAATAGATTAGAAAAAATTAAGATCAAATAATACACATATTAAATTACTCCTTGTATGTCATAGATTTGAATGGAAACCATTCGATACTATAATAAGAACAAACCACTATGTGTGGACAATCCAATTATATAGAGACAATAAGACTAGAATATGTATACAAAAATTTTTTTTATTCTTTAATGAGTCCGATTTAGGCAATCATAAAATAGTATAAAAGCAAGTGCCTATGGCATATCAAACATAAATATATTAATAAAATCATACAATCATAACATACATATATATGATCATTCATGAGGACTGTCAAATAAATGATGAATAGCAATATGATATACTATATCTCAGTATCACACACAGATATATATAGAGGGTTAAGTGCATAAAAAAAATAATAAGCAATGATACATACAAACTAGAAAATATATATATCCAATTACTATGTGCTACAACAAAGTGATTCTACCCACAATTGGGTTAAAAACTAATATATAAATCCATGTTGATAATGTGCCATAGTGGTGAACAAACATATAACATAGTGTATAACCATCTAATAATACTCAAAGCAGTGTGAGCCGATATAAATATTTCATACCCGTAGTGTGAAGACAGCCTCTAGGTAATGCCAGGCACTCCCCGACGTGCGTTTCGGAACTAGCGTCCTTCGTCCCTGACAGTCCTCATGAATGATCATATATATGTATGTTATGATTGTATGATTTTATTAATATATTTATGTTTGGTATGCCATTGGCACTTGCTTTTATACTATTTTATGATTGCCTAAATCGGACTCATTAAAGAATAAAAATTTTTTTTGTATACATATTCTAGTCTTATTGTCTCTATATAATTGGATTGTCCACACATAGTGGTTTGTTCTTATTACCTTCTCCTAAGGTGTAGTGCCCCACCACCTAAGTAAGTTGGGAACTCCTTTCCACACTCCAACATTCGCATCCCACACAATAGGGTAGTTCTGCACATCCACAGTGAGGTTTCTCTCTCCTCCCAGACATTAGGAGTGCCTTGGTGGTTCCCTGCATGGAACACTGGATGTGCTGGGAGGTGGGTGGAGTTGAGATTCATATAAAAGGTTGGGAAGGTTTAGAATTACAGATCAGTCTGAGAGGTCAGCCTGAGATCAGTCTGGACAGTCAGTCAGGAGAGTCTGAGGACGGGTCCGAGAGGAAGGAGATCCCTAGAAGAGGGAGAGAAGGAGTGCTGCAGCTGCCTCAGTGATCTGAGCCAGCTGGCACGGGAAAGGAACAGAAGGAGAAAGATGTAGAATTGCAACCTAAGCTTCCATAAGAGAGAGAAGGATCAGTACGGAACGAAGGAGTAGGAGAACAGAGAGGAGTTGTGGGTTGGAAGAGGAACTCTGCCTATAGGTTCTCAGCGCAAGGCCGGGGCCCGGTCCCCGAGGTTGTATGGACGCTTATGGTTCTGTAGCAGATACCGGTGGAGTAGTTGGCTGTAAATGCACTACTCCCATCTAAGACTTGGGGAACAACAGCAACTGAATAGAGAGCCAGGACTCCGGAGAAGGGAGTCCCCGAGAGAGGCTACAGCTGATTGCCATACGAGTAGAGTTGTTAGGAACATCTGACAGGAGGAACTCCAGAGTACCATGGTACTGGAGCTCTTCACACCGTAAGGCACAATAGAGGAGTCGTTCAAGAAAGGTACATGTTGGCGGAGTGTTGGAGAGGAGAATCCTGACTTGCCCGGGAGGTTGATTGAGTCTCTGCCCTGGAGGACACGGCATGGAAGCGGGCACCAGTGTGTACCACGAACTGTGAGTAAAGCCTTGGAACTGCAAGCCCTGGTGCCTTCCATTCATTTGCGCGCTAACACCGTCAGCACTGCTACATCTGGGTACCAACATTCCTCACACCACCTGCGCCTATTCTCATCTATTGCAATTGCAGTGCCCTGGGGTTACAGCTTCACCTGTGGGGAGCTACACCATCTATGCTGCAACCCATCATCAGCCCCAGAGGATTTGCATGCAGCGCTGGCTTAACATCTTGCTTGCCAAACACCACAGGTGACGTCACGAACTATTCCATTCCATTAACTACATTCCACCATTGATTTGGGCGCCCAGGGCCACGGACCGGGTCACCGCCGCTGTGACACATTCCCCTGACACAGGCCCGGTACCGAGTACCCCACAGCCCTGGGAGGGCGACCCACATGCCCATCACACTGAGACTCAGCCAAGACACATAACTGTCGAGTGGGTGTGGATCACTGATATTTGTGAGGTGCTTGATAACTTTGAGTACTGCACCAAGCTTGTGAGCGGAGATCAGGCTACTATCAGCGTAACCATCCCTATGCTATGCCTGCTGAAAAAAATCACTGCAGAATCAAAAAATGGAGTCTTTGTGTGCCCAGCAGCTGGGTATGGAGCAAGATTTCACAATGGGTGATCCTACCAAGCCCAGCCAATATCATCAGGTAACATTGGGGGATGAAGATGATGATGAAAATGAGGAGGCAGAGAACTTCCTTTTCAGTGGCACTGAGGGGACACCTCATGCTACAGAGGGGAATCCAAACTGTCATGAACTCATTTTCTGGTTTACCTCAGGTGTTATGAATGAGCCACCGTAGGAGGCAAAAACAGAAGTACTAGCTAAGTCCAGAAAACCAGAGAAGTTGGCAGCTATCGGATTACAGACCCCTGAACCTATCAACAACAATTAGCCGTTGCCGTGGGGGGTTCCTACGGTGCCCTAGACCCCTCGATCACAGCCGGAGAACTACATAGCCTAAAGACAGAGAGGGAAATCTAAACTGCCCCAGAGCAGACCCCAAAGCAATAGGCAGCCCCCAACATATAATGACGGTGAAGCAAGATGAAAAAACACTCACACAGATAGAAAGAGGCTGAGCAAACGATGGGGCCCAAGCTAACTACATAGGACAGGATAGAAAAGCTGCTGTCTGTAATCCGCCAAAACCCTATCAAAACAAGAGCCAACAGCTGATAGGGAAAAAAGCCCTGAAGACGCTAGGCTTCAAAAAGACTATATCAGTACTCAGGTATTTTCTGAAGACAGAGCAAAAAGGAATTCAGCACCCCCCAGCAGGGAATGGCAGAAATCCAGAAAAACAAGGAAAAACAAAACCAAAACACTAATGCAAAAAGGAGAGCAGAAAACTTAGCTTTTGAGGAGCAGGAATCAGACTGGTCTCCTAGAATCCCTCAGAGAGATCACCAGCAAGGCAGAAGGGCATCGGCTGCCTTATATCCAGTCAGCAATTCCCGTCACCCAGTCATCCTCATCCTGCCCAGATGCTTGGTAATCAGCCTCACTACCTTCCTCCACCAGAAGAGGGAGTTCATCAGACCACAATGGTGAAGGGGAAAATGAACTCACAACAGTACCTCCCCCTTGAGGAGGGGTCACCGAACCCTCATCCACGTTACCAGGGTGATCAGGGTGAGCCCGATGAAAGGCACGCACCAATCTTTTGGCATGAATATCAGAGGCAGAGACCCAGGAATTATCCTCCTGACCATAACCCTTCCACTTAACCAAATACTGGAGTCTCCGTCTAGCCAGACGGGAATCCAGTATCTTCCCTACCTCATATTCTATGTTACCTTCGACCAATACAGGGTCCGGAGGTGCCACCCCAGGAACTACTGGTTCAACAAACCTCTTCAACAAGGATTTATGAAACACATTATGGATTTTAAATGTGACAGGAAGAGCCAAACGAAAAGAGACTGGATTAATAATCTCCAAAATCTTGTAAGGTACAATAAATCTAGGCTTAAACTTAGGAGAAGCCACCTTCATAGCGATATTTTTTGATGATAACCAAACCATATCACCAACCTTAAACTGGGGACCAATGGTCCTATGTCGGTTGGAAAACCGCTGGGCCTTTTCCTGGGAGAGAGATAACTTATCCACCACTTGGTCCCAGATCTGGTGCATTCTCTCCACCACAGTGTCAACATCTGGGCAGGCAGAAGGCTCCACCTGCCCTGAAGAAAATCGAGGATGAAACCCAAAGTTACAAAAAAAAGGTGACATCAAAGTGGCAGAACTAGCTCTATTATTTAAAGCAAATTCGGCCAAGGGCAAAAATGAAACCCAATCATCTTGATCAGCGGAAATAAAACATCTCAAATATGACTCCAAGGTCTGGTTTGTTCTCTCCGTCTGCCCATTGTTCTGAGGGTGAAAAGCAGAGGAGAAGGACAACTGAATTCCCAGCTTGGAACAGAAAGTCCTCCAAAATCTAGACACAAACTGAACTCCTCTGTCAGATACAATGTTCTCAGGAATCCCGTGCAAGCGAACCACCTGTTGCAAAAACAGGGGCACCAACTCAGAGGAAGATGCCAATTTGGTGAGTGGTACAAGATGAACCATCTTAGAGAACCTATCACAAATCACCCAAATAACAGTCATTCTCTGAGAGACAGGCATATCAGAGATGAAATCCATTGAAATATGGGTCCATGGCCTGCTGGGGACCGGCAAAGGCATCAACAACCCACTAGAGCGAGAACAAAGTTTAGACCGGGAGCAAGTCACACAGGACTGCACAAAATTCCTGACATCACGAGACAAGGCGCGCCACCAAAAAGACAGACTCACCAGCTCTCTAGTACCAAAAATACCTGAATGACCAGCCAATGCAGAGCAATGAACTTCAGACATCACTCTCTTCTTCCACTGGTCAGGAACATACAACTTCCCACTGGGACAACGCTCAGGTTTGTCGTACTGGAACTCTTCCAGAGCACGTCTCAAATCGGGCGAGATGGCAGAAAGAACTACCCCTTCGCCTAAGATGGTAGCAGGCTTGGTCACCACAGGAGAATCAGCAAAGAAGCTCCTAAAGAGAGCGTCAGCCTTGACATTCTTAGTGCCAGGAAGAAAAGAGACCACAAAATCAAAACGTGTAAAAAACAAGGCCCACCTAGCCTGTCTAGGGTTCAAGCGTTTGGCCAACTCCAGGTAAATCAAATTCTTGTGGTCAGTGAGGACCACGACTTGATGTTTAGCTCCCTCCAACCAATGTCTCCACTCCTCAAATGCCCATTTCATGGCTAACAGTTCCCGATTCCCCACATCATAGTTACGTTCAGATGGAGAGAACTTTCGGGAAAAGAAAGCAAAGGGATTCATTTTAGATGTTACAGGATCCTTTTGGGACAAAACAGCTCCTGCACCAATCTCAAAAGCATCCACCTCTACCTGGAACGGGAGTGAGACATCAGGTTGCCGCAAAACCGGGGCAGAAGTGAATCTTTGCTTCAGCTCCTGAAAGGAAGAAACAGCCTCCGGAGACCAATTCAACACATCAGCACCCTTCTTAGTCAGATCAGTCAATGGCTTGGCAATACTAGAAAATTTTGCTATAAATTTCCTATAAAAATTAGCAAAACCCAAAAACTTCTGGAGGGCCTTCAAAGAAGTGGGATGAACCCAATCATAAATGGCCTGTACCTTGGCCGGGTCCATTTCAATAGTTGATGGAGACAAAATAAATCCCAAAAAAGAAATCCTCTGTACCCCAAAAAGGCATTTAGATCCTTTGACATACAGGGAATTCTCCCTCAAGATCTGGAACACAGTCCAAACATGTTCCACATGAGAATCCCAATCCTTGGAGAAGATCAAAATATCATCCAGATAGATAATCAAAAATTTATCCACAAAGTCTCGTAAAATATCGTTCATGAAGCACTGGAAGACAGAAGGGGCATTAGTGAGCCCAAAAGGCATCACCAGGTACTCAAAATGTCCCTCCGGAGTATTAAACGCCATCTTCCATTCCATTCCATTCCATTAATGCGGATAAGATTATACGCCCCCCTGAGGTCAAGCTTGGTAAACCAGCAAACACCTTTAACTCTGGAGAATAGATCCGAAATCAGGGGTAATGGATACTGATATTTAATAGTAATTTTGTTGAGGGCACGATAATCAATACAAGGCCTTAGTGAACCATCCTTTTTGGCCACGAAAAAAAACCCAACACCTAAGGGTGAAGAGGATGGTCTAATATGTCCCTTCTCCAACGCCTCCTTAATATAGGACTGCATAGCCTCGTGCTCGGGTACAGATAAATTGAAGAGCCGACCCTTGGGAAATTTACACCCCGGGCTCAGTTCAATTGCACAGTCATAACTCCTATGAGGAGGCAAAGACGCAGACTCATTCTCACTAAATACATCTTAAAAATCCGCCAAATAGTCAGGAACATCATGCGACTGAGGTGAGGTGGAAAAAAACGGAGCCTCACTAAGGGCACACCGACAACCCCAACTCACCACAGACACAGATTTCCAATCCAAAACTGGATTATGAATTTGCAACCAGGGAAACCCCAGAACAATGGTATCATGCAAATTATGCAACATCAAAAATCTGCAATTTTCTTGATGGTCTGGGGCGACCCGCTTTACCACCTGGGTCCAAAACTGAGGTTTGTTTTTCGCCAAAGGAGTAGCATCAATCCCCCTCAAAGGGATAGGCGTCCGCAGAGGTGTCATCGGAAATCCACAACGTTTAGCAAAATCCAAGCCCATTAGGTTCAGGGCTGCTCCCGAATCCACAAAAGCCTTGGCGGAAAATGTGGACAGGGAGCAGATCAGAGTAATTGCCAGAAGAAACTTAGGTTGAACACCACCCACAGAAAACGTGTGTGCAAAACGTTTCTCTCGTTTAGGACAGACAGAAATAATATGCGAGGCATCTCCACAAAAAAAACATAGCTTATTACACCTTCTGAACTCCTGATGTTGCTCCCTGGACAAAACTCTATCACATTGCATAGGTGCAGACACTTGTTCAGCAGGTGGCAACACCTCTCGTGCAGTCCTGCGTTCACGTAAACGCCGATCAACCTGAATGGCTAATGACATAGAATCGTCAAGACCAGAGGGAACAGGAAATCCCACCATAGTATCTTTTACGGCTTCTGACAAACCCTTCCGAAAGAGAGCTGCCAAGGCATTATCATTCCAGGTAGTAAGGACCGCCCACTTTTGGAATTTTTGAATTTTTGACAGTACAATTCTGCAGAATCTCGACCCTGGCTCAATGCCAACAGGGTCTTTTCAGCCTGATCAGTAGCATTAGGTTCGTCATACAACAACCCCAAGGCTTGAAAAAATGCGTTCACATTAGTCAGAATAGGATCATCTGGTTTCAAAGAAAACTCCCAATCCTGGGGATCGCCACGCAGCAAAGAGATGACATTTTTAACCTGCTGCGCGGAGCTCCCTGACGAGTTAGGCTTCAAGGCAAAAAATAATTTGCAATTATTTTTGAAATTCAAAAATTTAGACCGATCCCCAAAAAACACATCAGGAGTAGGGATCTTTGGTTCAGCAGCATGTGAATGAGCAAGGTAGGTGGAAATTCCCTGCACTTCCGCAGCGAGCTGCTCCACACGATCAGACAATTGCTTTATCTCCATTGAGAGAAAAAAAAATTCCCCCTACGGCCTCAGAGATATAGAGGAAAAAATATACACACTTTTTTTTTTTTACAATTCTTTCCTGCTATTGAGTACCCTAGGATCTGCGGTATGGCTGGTGATTCTGTTATGAATGAGTCACCGTAGGAGGCAAAAACAGAAGTACTAGCTAAGTCCAGAAAACCAGAGAAGTTGGCAGCTATCGGATTACAGACCCCTGAACCTATCAACAACAACTAGCAGTAGCCGTGGGGGGTTCCTACGGTGCCCTAGACCCCTTGATCACAGCCGGAGAACAACATAGCCTAAAGACAGAGAGGGAAATCTAAACTGCCCCAGAGCAGACCCCAAAGCAATAGGCAGCCCCCAACATATAATGACGGTGAAGCAAGATGAAAAAACACTCACACAGATAGAAAGATATTCTGAGCAAACGATGGGGCCCAAGCTAACTACATAGGACAGGATAGAAAAGCTGCTGTCTGTAATCCGCCAAAACCCTATCAAAACAAGAGCCAACAGCTGATAGGGAAAAAAGCCCTGAAGACGCTAGGCTTCAAAAAGACTATATCAGTACTCAGGTATTTTCTGAAGACAGAGCAAAAAGGAATTCAGCACACCCCAGCAGGGAATGGCAGAAATCCAGAAAAACAAGGAAAAACAAAACCAAAACACTAATGCAAAAAGGAGAGCAGAAAACTTAGCTTTTGAGGAGCAGTAATCAGACTGGTCTCCTAGAATCCCTCAGAGAGATCACCAGCAAGGCAGAAGGGCGTCAGCTGCCTTATATCCAGTCAGCAATTCCCGTCACCCAGTCATCATCATCCTGCCCAGATGCTTGGTAATCAGCCTCACTACCTTCCTTCACCAGAAGAGGGAGTTCATCAGACCTCAATGGTGAAGGGGAAAATGAACTCACAACCCTCTGGCTTCTGGTGAGGGTGGTGGAGCTGGCTGTGTTGACAGAGGAGTCGTGAGTTCTCCATCCAGGCTCCCTCTAGTGTTGGCAGTAGGTAATGAAGCTGATCTAAATGACAGAGACCTGCCACCTGAGGAGGAGGACTGTGAGTGGACATCAGGAGTTTCTGACTGGATTTAAGTCAGCCGACTCCCTAATTTTGTGCTGGTGATTTTTTCCTGCCCTGAGGTTCTGGTTTCCAGTTCTGTTCCTGCCTTCTCAAGCTAAGTGTGCTCTGCTATTTTTTCTCATGAGATTTGGTCTGGCTTACTCAGTTTTTGTGGTCAGCCAGCCCCTGCTGGGGCTGTGCTGAATTTCCATTCTTATGTCTCTGTTTATGCCAGTTTGCTTTTTGTCCCTGATCAGATTGGTCTCTTTTTGCTCTGTCTTCAGAATATACCAGAGTCCTGATATAGGGAATTGAAGTCTAGCGACTTCAGGGTTTTTGTTATCAGAAAGTGTGGACTTTTTTTGGCAGGGTTTTGTGCGTGATTGCAGACAGCATCTTTCCTTTCCTGTCCTTTCTAGTTAGTGTGGGCTCCATCATTTGCTCAGCCTATTTTTCTATATGTGTTTGTGTTTTCATCTTGTCTCACTGACAATACATGTTTGGTGGCTGTCTATTGCTTTGGGGTCTGCTCTGGGGCAGTTTAGATTTCGCCTTTTCTTGCTTTAGACTTATTTAGTTCTCCGGCTGTGACGAGGCGTCTAGGATCATCGTAGGTACGCTCCACGGCTACTGCTAGTTGTGTGGATAGGATCAGGGGTCTGCAATCCGCTTAGTTACCAACCTCTCTGATTTTCTGTGGCTTAGCTTGTTTTTGTTTTTCCTCCTCGGTGACTCAATCTTAACAGAATCACCAGCCATACTGCAGATTCTAGGGTACTCGAAAGCAGGAAAAAAATCGTAAAAAAAGTGTCAGAATTTTATTTTTTTTATAAGTATTTTTTCCTCTTTTTCTCTGGGGCTGTAGGAGGATTTTTTCCTTAATGGAGATTTAGCAATTGTCTGATCGTGTGGAGCAGCTCGCTGCTGAAGTGTGGGGAATTTCCGCCTATCTCGCTCAATCACATGCTGTTGAACCAAAAATCCCTACTCCTGATGTGGTTTCTGGGGATCGGTCTAAATTTTTGAATTTTAAGAATAATTGTAAATTATTTCTTGCCTTGAAGCCTAACTCACTGGGGAGCTCTGCGCAGCAGGTTAAAATTGTCATCTCCTTGCTGCACGGCTATCCCCAGGATTGGGCGTTTTCTTTGACACCTGAAAATCCTATTCTGACTAATGTGAATGCATTTTTTCAAGCCTTGGGATTGTTGTATGATGAACCTAATGCTATTGATCAAGCTGAGAAAGCCCTATTGGCATTGAACCAGGGTCAAGATTCTGCAGAGTTATACTGTCAAAAATTCCGAAAGTGGGGGTCCTTACTACATGGAATGATGGTGCCTTGGCAGCTCTCTTTCGCAAGGGTTTATCAGAAACCGTAAAAGATATTATGGTGGGATTTCCTGTTCCCTCTGGTCTTGACGATTCTATGTCATTAGCCATTCAAGTTGATCGGCGTTTACGTGAGCGTAAAACGACACGAGAGGTGTTGCCACCTTTTGAACAAATGTCTGAACCTATGCAATGTGATAGAGTTTTGTCTAGGGTGCAACGTCAGGAGTATAGAAGGCGTAATAAGCTGTGTTTTTTCTGTGGAGATGCCTCTCATATTATTTCTGTCTGCCCTAAACGAGAGAAACGTTTTGCACACACATTTGCTGTGGGTGGCGTACAACCTAAGTTTCTTTTGGCAATTACTCTGATCTGCTCCTTATCCACATTTTCCGCCAAGGCTTTTGTAGATTCAGGAGCGGCTTTGAATCTGATGGATTTGGATTTTGCTAAACGTTGTGGTTTTCCCATGATACCTCTACGGACAGCTATTCCTTTGAGGGGTATTGATGCTACTCCTTTGGCGGAGAATAAACCTCAGTTTTGGACCCAGGTGATAATGCGTTTCACCCACAGACCAATGGGCAGACTGAGAGCGCAAACCAGACTTTGGAGTCCTATTTGAGATGTTTTATATCTGCTGATCAGGATGATTGGGTCTCATTTTTGCCCTTGGCTGAATTCGCCCTAAATAATTGAGCTAGTACTGCCACATTGATGTCGCCCTTTTTCTGTAACTTTGTGTTTCATCCTCGATTTTCTTCAGCGCAAGTGGAGTCTTCAGCCTGCCCAGGTGTTGACACTGTGGTAGACAGAATGCAGATTTGGGACCAAGTGGTGGATAAGTTGTCCCTCTCTCAAGAAAAGGCCCAGCGGTTTTCCAACCAGCATAGGACCATTGGTCCTCGGTTTAAAGTGGGTGATATGGTTTGGTTGTCGTCAAAAAATATCTCTATGAAGGTTGCGTCTCCAAAGTTCAAGCCAAGATTTATTGGACCTTATAGGATTTTGGAGATTCTTAACCCGGTTTCTTTTCGATTGGCTCTTCCAGTTACGTTTAAGATCCATAACGTGTTTCATAAGTCTCTGTGAAGAGGTTTGTTGAGCCAGTGGTTCCTATGGCGGCACCTCCTGACCCTGTGTTGGTTGAAGGTAATGTGGAATATGAGGTAGAGAAAATACTGGATTCTCGTCTGGCTAGACGGAGACTCCAGTATTTGGTCAAGTGGAAGGGTTATGGCCAGGAGGACAACTCTTGGGTCTCTGCCTCTGACATTCATGCCGATAGATTGGTTCGTGCTTTTCACCGGGCCCATCCTGATTGGCCTGGTGGCGTGGATGAGGGTACAGTGACCCCTCCTCAAGGGGGGGTACTGTTGTTGAATCATTTTCTGGTTTACCTCTGGCTTCTGGTGAAGGTGGTGGAGCTGGCTGTGTTGACAGAGGAGTCGTGAGTTCTCCATCCAGGCTCCCTCTAGTGGTGGCAGTAGGTAATGAAGCTGATCAAAATGACAGAGACCTGCCACCTGAGGAGGAGGACTGTGAGTGGACATCAGGAGTTTCTGACTGGATTTAAGTCAGCCGACTCCCTAATTTTGTGCTGGTGATTTTTTCCTGCCCTGAGTTTCTGGTTTCCAGTTCTGTTCCTGCCT
Source organism: Dendrobates tinctorius (assembly GCF_039654945.1). Lineage (NCBI taxonomy): Eukaryota > Metazoa > Chordata > Amphibia > Anura > Dendrobatidae > Dendrobates > Dendrobates tinctorius. The sequence continues at coordinate 3,317,017 of NW_027361971.1, read as the reverse complement.
TCTCAAGCCTTAATATCAACTAATACCTTACATATATTGCTATGTTTGTTGTGCACTTTTTATATTTTTTCCAGGGTGCAGTTGGGCCCAAATGGTTCTGCAAACTTGTGGCCTCTGTTCACGCGGGATGCATTCTAGTTGGCACTGGGCAGCCCCCCTATATGGTGTTATTAAGAGGTTGTGAACCAGAAGCCCTGCATTCCCTGTGTGAACACTGCCACATGCGGATTATTTTTTCTGCACTGGTGTACCACATGGCCAATCCCTCATTGTAGGCTGGCTGTTTCATTCGGTATTTATGCACCTGTGCAGCTGCCATTTTTACTTGGGTCTGCTGCACCCTGGATTAGTGCAGATGCATTTGGGCCTGTCTGGTTGGTAACCAATTTTTTGGAGGATTTTTTCCTCTTTCTGAGGTGTTCATGTTAGAGTAGGGACTGACAAGTGTAAGGAACTTTGATGCAGTTTGTTAGCTTCCGTATTAAGGCCTTAATATCAACTAATACCTTACATATATTGCTATGTTTGTTGTGCACTTTTTATATTTTTTCCAGGGTGCAGTTGGGCCCAAATGGTTCTGCAAACTTGTGGCCTCTGTTCACACGGGATGCATTCTAGTTGGCACTGGGCAGCCCCCCTATATGGTGTTATTAAGAGGTTGTGAACCAGAAGCCCTGCATTCCCTGTGTGAACACTGCCACATGCGGATTATTTTTTCTGCACTGGTGTACCACACGGCCAATCCCTCATTGTAGGCTGGCTGTTTCATTCGGTATTTATGCACCTGTGCAGCTGCCATTTTTACTTGGGTCTGCTGCACCCTGGATTAGTGCAGATGCATTTGGGCCTGTCTGGTTGGTAAGCAGTTTAGATTTCCCCTTTTCTTGCTTTAGGCTTATTTAGTTCTCCGGCTGTGACGAGGCATCTAGGATCATCGTAGGTACGCTCCACGGCTACTGCTAGTTGTGTGGATAGGATCAGGGATCTGCAATCCGCTTAGTTACCAACCTCTCTGGCTTTCTGTGGCTTAGCTTGTTTTTGTTTTTCCTCCTCGGTGACTCAATCATAACACCAAACCCCAGCTTCATGTCTGTCCTGCATGGGTGGGCTGGAGAGGAGGAGGAGAGTCAGTGTGAGGAGAGGATGGATATTGTTACTCCTTCAGGGGGTCACAGAACATTTGCCTCTTTGCAGCTTGGCACACATGGCACACTTCATATCTGATTGTCTGTGCCAAGACCCTCGCATAATTCACATTTTCAATGGCAACCTATACTGGTTGGCCACCTTTCTAGACCCACGGTACAAGAACAAATTTCCTTCGCTACTGTTGGGGTTTCACAATGGAATCCTTCAAGAAGGCCATTGTCGATCATTTGATGGCAACAGCACCCTCAGACACCACTGCTAGCAGAGATACCAGCTCTGTGCAACAGCATGCATTAATGGGGAGATATACGCCAAGCAGGTCCAAAAGAGGTGGGGGTAAAATGTCCACAAACTGGGCCATCTTCAATAATCCGGCTCATCACCAAGGACTAGCTGGAACAGTAGCAATATCGAGGAGGGATAAGTTGAACAAGATGGTCAACGACTATCAAAGTGACCTTACCTGCGTGCTTCCTGATGCTTCTGTACCATTTAATTACTGGGTATCCAAGCTGCATAGTTGGCCCGACCTCTCCTTCTATGCCTTGGAGGTGCTGACCTGCCCTGCTGCTAGTGTGATGTCAGAGCGTGTTTTCAGTGCCACTGGGGCAATCATCACAGATACACACACACAGTTGACTACAGAGAATGCAGACAGGCTGACTCTGATTGTTAAAATTTAACAAGGACTGGATTTAGCAACAGTATTTAAGCCCTCCAGTTGTCAGTATCCCAACCTAAAGTCACCCAAAGCTTTACTTTTTTAAAAAATTGGTGATCACATCCATCCCTACCCATACAAGCCCCTTTTCTTCTTCCTACACGTTTTCAAAACCTGCTTCTGACACATGTACCTCATGGTCAATAAGCTAAAAACAATGAAACAATGTTACGTTAATTAATATTTCCTGTCGGAGGAATTTGTGATAAGAGTGAGACCCTTCTTCCTTCATCAACCATGGTGTCATGCCCATTGGGCTAATTTTTGGAGACACTATGGCTATGTCTGGACTCTGGGCACTGCAACCTCTATGCTAGTAGTTCTAGCTTCATCATAATTGTTTGGCCCTTCAGACTTGTCTCGCTCATCCCTAGTCACACACCACAGGGGCAGCTAGGGTTGGTAAATGTTACAATGACAATTCCCAGTGAATGCATTTGTATTGGTTGAAAGCAATGTTAAAGTTGAAAAACGCCTCAAAAATGCTGCGTCTGAACATAGCCCAAATGGGTTGGTCTGGGGTTAATTATTTTGCCTTATATACATGTCATTAACCTGGAAAGGATATTCCTTAACATATTTCCCAGCAAAATCCATTTTGGTTTCCTTTTGGTATGTTTTTTGGTGCATTGGTAAAAATGGCATGAAACTCTGGAAAAATTGTTTAACCCCTTCGCACCCGAGCCTGTTTTTGCCTTCGTGACTGGGCCAATTTTTTCAATTCTGACCAGTGTCACTTTATGAGGTCATAACTCTAGAACGCTTCAACGGATCCTACTGATTCTGACATTGTTTTCTCATGACATATTGTACTTCATGATGGTGGTAAAAATTTTTAGATATGATCTGCACTTATTTGTTAAAAAAATCAAAATTTGGCAAAAATTTAGAAAATTTTGCAATTTTCAAACTTTTAATTTTTATGCCCTTAAATCAGAGAGTGATATCGCACAAAATAGTTAATAAATAACATTTCCCACATGTCTACTTTACATCTGCACAATTTTGGAAACATAATTTTTTTTTTTTAGGAAGTTATAAGGGTTAAAAGTTTACCAGCGATTTCTCATTTTTACAACAAAATTTGCAACACCATTTTTTTTAGGGACCACCTCACATTTGAAGTGAGTTTGGGGGGTCAATATGACAGAAAATACCCAAAATTGACACCATTCTAAAAACTGCACCTCTCAATGTACTCAATAAACATTTAACTTTTTTTCACAAACATTTTACTTCAAAACCATTTTTTTTTATTTTCACAAGTGTAAAAAGAGAAAATGAACCACTAAATTTTTTGTGCAATTTCTCCCGAATACGCCAATACCCCGTATGTGGGGCTAAACCACTGTTTGAGCACACGGCAGAGCTCAGAACGGAAGGAGTGCCGTTTGACTTTTTCAATGCAGAATTGGCTGGAATTGAGATCGGATGCCATGTCGCATTTGGAGAGCCCCTGATGTACCTAAACAGTGGAAACCCCCCACAAATGACCCCATTTTGGAAATTAGACCCCCCCAAGGGACTTATCTAGATGTGTGGTGAGCACTTTGAACCCCCAAGTGTTTCACTAAAGTTTATAATGTAGAGCCGTGAAAATAAAAAAAAATCATTTTTTTTCCACAAAAATGATCTTTTAGCCCCCAATTTTTATTTTCACAAGGGTAACAGGAGAAATTGGACCCTAAGAGTTGTTGTCCAATTTGTCCTGAGTATGCTGGTATGCCATATGTTGGAGAAAACTACTGTTTGGGCACACGGTGGGGCTCGGAAGGGAAGTAGTGACGTTCTGAAATGCAGACTTTAATGGAATGGTCTGTGGGTGTCATGTCGCATTTGCAGAGCCCCTGATGTACCTAAACAGTGGAAACCCCACACAAGTGACCCCATTTTGGAAACTAGACCCCCAAGGAACTTATCTAGATGTGTGGTGAGCACTTTGAACCCCCAAGTGTTTCAGTAAAGTTTATAATGTAGAGGCGTGAAAATAAAAAAATCATTTTTTTTTCCACAAAAATGATCTTTTAGCCCCCAATTTTTATTTTCACAAGGGTAACAGGAGAAATTGGACCCTAAGAGTTGTTGTCCAATTTGTCCTGAGTACGCTGGTACGCCATATGTTGGAGAAAACTACTGTTTGGGCACACGGTGGGGCTCGGAAGGGAAGTAGTGACGGTCTGAAATGCAGACTTTGATGGAATGGTCTGTGGGTGTCATGTCGCGTTTGCAGAGCCCCTGATGTACCTAAACAGTGGAAACCCCACACAAGTGACCCCATTTTGGAAACTAGACCCCCCAAGGAACTTATCTAGATGTGTGGTGAGCACTTTGAACCCCCAAGTGTTTCAGTAAAGTTTATAATGTAGAGGCGTGAAAATAAAAAAATCATTTTTTTTTCCACAAAAATGATCTTTTAGCCCCCAATTTTTATTTTCACAAGGGTAACAGGAGAAATTGGACCCTAAGAGTTGTTGTCCAATTTGTCCTGAGTACGCTGGTATGCCATATGTTGGAGAAAACTACTGTTTGGGCACACGGTGGGGCTCGGAAGGGAAGTAGTGACGGTCTGAAATGCAGACTTTGATGGAATGGTCTGTGGGTGTCATGTCGCGTTTGCAGAGCCCCTGATGTACCTAAACAGTGGAAACCCCCCACAAGTGACCCCATTTTGGAAACTAGACCCCCCAAGGAACTTATATAGATGTGTGGTGAGCACTTTGAACCCCCAAGTGTTTCAGTAAAGTTTATAATGTAGAGGCGTGAAAATAAAAAAATCATTTTTTTTCCACAAAAATGATCTTTTAGCCCCCAATTTTTATTTTCACAAGGGTAACGGGAGAAATTGGACCCTAAGAGTTGTTGTCCAATTTGTCCTGAGTACGCTGGTACCCCATATGTGGGAGAAAACTACTGTTTGGGCACACGGTGGGGCTCAGAAGGGAAGTAGTGACGTTCTGAAATGCAGACTTTGATGGAATGGTCTGCGGGCGTCATATTGCATTTACAGAGCCCCTGATGTACCTAAACAGTGGAAACCCCCAATTCTAATTCCAACCCTAACCCCAACACACCCCTAACCCTAATCTCAGCCCTAACCATAACCCTAACCACAAACCTAACACCAACACACCCATAACCTTAATCCCAGCCCTAGCCCTAGCCCTAGCCCTAACCCTAGCCCTAACCCTAGCCCTAGCCCTAACCCTAACCCTAACTTAGCCCTAGCCCTAGCCCTAACCCTAACCCTAACCCTAACCCTAACCCTAACCCTAACCCTAGCCCTAGCCCTAACCCTAACCCTAACCCTAACCCTAGCCCTAGCCCTAACCCTAACCCTAGCCCTAGCCCCTGCATTTTTTTTTTTTTACTTTTTTTTTTATTTTTGTCACAAGATCGTTGCCCTGCGATCTGACTCATAGTAACGCCACTTCACCTCTGATCATCTGTCAGTGTGAGATCAGAGGAGAAGCAGCGTTACTATGTGACAAGATCGCTGCCTGGCACATAATAACGCGACTTCTCCTCTGATCTCACAATGACAGATGATCAGAGGTGAAGCAGCGTTACTGTGTGACAAGATCGCTGCCTAGCACAGCTGTGCCAGGCAGCGATCAGCTGTGCCAGGCAGCGATCTAGTCACACAATAACGCTGCTTCACCTCTGATCAGCTGTCAGTGTTAGATCAGAGGGAGAAGCCGCGTTACAATGAGGGAGATCGCCGGGAAACAAGCAGCTTTCCCAGCGATCGCTCCCATTGGCTGCTGTGACGCTGACGTCATCGGGACCTGAACCAATCAGGTCTCGATGACGTCGGGGGTCCCAGCATGCATTGCGCACCGGGATCCCCGCGTTGTAAGGTATGTGGGGGTCCCGGGGGGCACAAAACCGCCGACAGTAGATAAACGTCGGCGCTGCACAAAGCCCAGCAAGCGCCAACGTTTATCTACTGTGGGCGGTCGTGAAGAGGTTAAAGCTGTGAACTATGAGTCAGGATTGCTTCCAGGGGTGATCCCCATGATGTCCCCATGTCATTTGAGCAGTGTTTTCATCATTTTTAGACTTTTTAGACCTTTAAAGGACCACCGGGGGGGGGATCACGGCAAAAATGTTCGGGTCTCCTATAGACTTACATTGGGCTTGTTGTACTGTCCGAGTATCCGAGTATTCCAATTTGTTTGACCCGAGCAACGAGCACCCGAGCATTTTAGTGCTTGCCCATCCCTAATAGTAACCATTGTAAATGTTGTCATGCATTTTCAGAAGGAATAGCAGAGGAACAGCAAAATGCAAAATTCTAATTCTGCTTCATAATTGGTGTGTCCTTAGTAAAATACACAATACATTTGTGGGTGTTCAGTACAAATACTAAATCTATAAAATTTGGGAATAAAACACTTCTTTTGTTTGTTAAAATGTTCAAGAACCTAGATAAATTATTTCATACTTTCCAATATTTTTTTTTTGTTCCAAAGCAACAAACAGGCGTTAATACTGTAGTCTGTATGGAGACTAATCAATATTACACTGATAGCTAGAAAGGATCTCTCAGTGATAGATCTCCCCATACATGACCGACTCACACCTCTGAGCGGGCACAGACCTACACATGTTTGGCTCTATATGGAATACAAGTCATAGAAAATATTCTCTCTGTTTCTTTCTTCCTGTACGGGTGTTTATCACTAACTGATATTACAGTTGTGAAAGTGACTGTACAGTTTAATAAAAATGTCCCATTTCATGATATAAAGTGAATGCTACCGACATTGTCAGTAATTAATATAGAAACAACTGGTTATTAATACAGTTTCATCAGTTGGTGGACCGAAGAGAATGTCCCCTAGGACCGTGTAATTCCACTATAATGTGTGCCTACATTAAAGTACATATTGATTTAGGAAAGAACAGAACGCGCTATCTATTTAGCAGTAGACATAATTCTGTAACTTGCTTATGAAAAGGTAATGAGCTGAGATTGCTTTAGTCAGGCAAATGAATAGTCATTTAGAGTTGACTGATTTATAGCAATTATATATATACCTACATATATACAGTGTGTATATATATATATATATATATATATATATATATATATATATATCAAAACAACACATAGACCAGCTAGCCTCCGAGCTCTGGATGGTAAAAACCTGTTTCCTCTGTGTTCCACAGGCCAATACTGGGAACAAGTCCAACAATGTAGAAATCAAGGCAGAAAGGTCCAGCAAGCGGAAACTTCAGGTGGTATAATAAAATCCAAGAATTTGTATTGCAGATAATTTAAAAAATCCAGAGTTCAGTAACAAGATGCAGACATAATGCTGAACAGACTACGCGTTTCGGCGGTAACAACTGCCGCCTTCTTCACGGTCTCAGTTTGCTGGACCTTTCTGCCTTGATTTATGTATAATATATGTATGTATATTTATTTATATTTTTTTTTTTCAGAGTAGAATAATTTTATGTGTGTTTTTGCTGCTGCGAAAAGTTAATTAATGTATAGATGTATTACTTGCTATGAACTCTGTAATGTAATGCCCAGGTCAAGCTGTCATTACAAAGGGGAAAGGTCACATTGCTATATTACTTCTGTCTGACATATAGTTCTAGAGTACCTGATGCCTAAAGCTAGACCATGCCAAAAGGTACAAAAGGTTTTCTTTCTGCCTTTGTGTGCTACACCCGATGAAAGTAAAGTTCCTTACCTGTTTGAAAAATTGATCAGCAGATCTGGATACAGCAGAAACTGAACTGTGGCTAGTTGGAGAATGAGAGGGGAGAGTGGAAGGGGCTGGATTTTTGAGAGCCACCAATCTGTTTTATTGTTGCAGCTGTCAGTATTACCCCTTACAATAGAACCTAATGACACAAGGCGCTTGTATTCTCCAATTAGGCAGAGTTGTGATTTCAGGAGGGGGTGTTTGAACAAACCACTCAGATCATTTTCAAAAGACAAAATAATCCTGTCTGAACCTGTAGCCAACAAAAGAGAACAGCAAGGGTCCCAGATACTTTAACCCCTTTATGGATGAATAAATATTGAATATGTAGAGACAAAAAACTTAGTAAACTTAGAGCAACAAGTGGTGTTGTCTGCAGTCATAGTTTTTATATTTCTAACTAGTTAGAACCAACCGTGAATGAAGAAACAGGGCCTTATAAACATAAAAAACAGCAGAAAATAACCCTCTAAAAAATAATTTTTATTAATATACTAAAAGTATGTAGGATTCATACTTATAAAACATGAATTTCCCATAGTATTGTACAATATAGGGTCAGGATTAGTACAATTATGCTGGGCAGGTATACAAGACAGACCTATTAAGTACCTAGTTGCCCCTATAGCTCACCCTACCTGGCAGCAGAAGTTGGCACCCTAGTATTTTGCGAAAAGAAGCCTCTGCCCAACGATGGTGACCCTGACTACCTTGATACATACCCTTGCCAAGTTCAAAAATGGACACCGATAGTAAAAGAATGAAGACAAAGGTACCCATATGCATATCAAGGTATCCCAGCCAAAGATTCCAAATGACATAATTAGAACAGAACCTATATACCACATATGGAGCTATCACAATGTCAGTATTTCAGGTTCAGAACATACTCAAACGCATATTGCTCCAAAAAATCTCACTCCCTCTGGTCCACTTCCCACGGGAGACTCAAAAGCAAAGATCTTAGGCAACTATACACACAGTACACACATATCTCATATACCAGTGCTTTTTAATTTGCTCTGTATATCACAGTCAGTGCTATAGTCTGCCTATCCCAATCAGGACAATTGCAACTGGTTCTCCATCAGTATGGAACAGTCAAAATAGGAAATCAACACTTATAATTAGTATTCCCAATGTGTTTTTCCCTGTGTTATTCAGGGTTCATCAATGGACCGATGGGAGACACCAATCTCTCTCCATGAGGCCAGAAAAATGCTGTGTGCAACGTCCAGTACAGGCACCGCCAACTTAAGGAAAATGAGGCTATACCTTCTAGGTCAAAGTGCCAAAACAGCTGCTCACCAAACAATAAAGTATAGAGTGCTATCGTCTCTTTTGAATGGACCATTGGCGGAAGTGGCGCAGGTGGAACGCAAATTGCACTCCACGCTACTGCGATCCCGGAAGTGATGTCAGTGGAATGCACCAGAATTGGTGCATTTATTAGATGCGCCAATTCTGGCGCTTTGCCCGGCTGTTCCCACTTGCCCCTATGCTTAATGCATTAACACGTTATAAGTTTACATTACTAGTATTTAAAACATTCTTCCAACTCTCTCCCTGTAGTCCTGTGATGTATGTTTGTTCCCTCCTTCATTCTCCATTTTGTGATCGTCCCTCCATCTGTATGCATCCTGTTACATGTCCTCTGAAGAATATTCCTTTTTACCTGCTGCTTTCATCATAATACAAGAATTTCAGTTAAAGCATCCCTCTTTTCCTGGAGTCTTCTTACATGAGATCGTGGCTGAGTTAAGCTGTCTGATTAATCGGTATGAACGTGAGTACAGGTCGATATGGAAGGGGCCCTGAAAGAGAGGTCTATCCAGGCACCATACGTTCTACATATCCATGAGTCAGAATAGTAAAAAGGAATAACCTGCCTTCATAGACAGTAACTCAAGGTCTGTGCTAAATCTCAGTGGAAAAAGGACATTTCCCAGATAGACTAACCCAGTTCCAGCCAGACCCCAGCGTGCATAGAAGCCACACACTGCAGCTGAACAGAGAGGAATATAACTCCCATCATTACACAGGACCCTGCAGCTGCTCCAGCATTAGATACAAAGTATCAACTCTGTGCAGAGTCTCTGTGTATTTCCTGTTGCTGAACAGTGGGAAGTATAACCCCCATCATCAATTCTTCCTGCCTGCAATCTAATCATGTCTGAAGCAAGGAATACAATGTCCCTACCAGACTTACAAGCACAGGAAAGAGACCCAGACCCCCATCCACCATCTAGCGAAAGGGGAAAACGTACAGTCAAACCCACATGGAAAGTCATGGAGAATTTAGAGACTGCAAAATGTGAATTATATAGTGATGTGTCTTCAGTATGGAAGAAAGTGCTGAGTCATATAGACACTGCATCAAGGCCTGCTTCTCATGAGTTACCACCAGAGGGAGTCCTAGAACAATTATGCACAGCATACCAAATGTATATGGAGAAGAGTGACCGATACATTATTCTCCTGAAGAAACTGAATCTCCCAGAGACTTTAAACGAATTGCAAGGTTTCCAGCAGCTTAATTCTGAAAGAGACTGCACTGTACGTGACATTAAAGCCAAGATAGAGGCTAGAATCGCACGAACACCAGATGCATCAACTCGCTCATCCAAATCATGTAAGCACTCAAAACGTTCATCTAGGTCAAGTTCATCAAAATATTCTACTCTCACTGAGCAGCTTATAAGAGCACGTGCTAAGGCTGAAACTACTAAGGTACAAGCTGCCTTTGCACAAAAGAGAGCAGAAATGGACGCAGCTGTTGCACAAAAGAGAGCAGAAATGGACGCAGCTGTTGCACAAAAGAGAGCAGAAATGGACGCAGCTGTTGCACAAAAGAGAGCAGAAATGGATGCAGCTGCTGCACAAAATAGAGCAGAAATGGATGCAGAAGCGGCACGCGTGAAAGCGGAAAAGGAAGCTCTAGAGAAGGAATGTGAGCATGCAACAGCCATGACAGAATTAAAGGTACTCGAGCAGGCTGTCAGTGGGAGTCAAAGAGACAGCGTCAGTTTGTGTGAAATGGAGGCAGAAGACCCTATTGAACGCACAAGAGACTACGTGCTAAGCCAAGATGGCGAACCGCAGATCCTCACTAACACTCTTGATGGTGTTGACGCTTCTCTAGAGCACCAGGATGCCGATCCACTTACAGAATCCTGCATTCAAGGTCATTATACTCTCGACAACCACACAGTGCCACCTCCACATGTAGCAGAAACTATACCCACCAAACCAGTTGCTGGACTAAATGCATATGCCACTCCATACTTCCCCATGTTTCAAGGCCAAGACGTCTCCACCTCTATGTACAACACCGCTCAGCCTACAATTGTGCATCCTAAGTCAGAAAGAACAGACATGTCCGACTTCGCAAGGTACATGATTCGCCGTGGACTTACTAAAACCGGTCTCACAAGGTTCGACGACCAACCTGAAAATTACAGAGGTTGGAAAAGTGCCTTTAGAACCGTAACTGGTGACCTCGGCATCACTGCTGTGGAAGAGCTGGACCTGCTGATCAGATGGTTAGGACCACAATCCACAGAGCGTGTCAAGAGACTCAGGTCTGTAAATATCAGTAATCCAACGGCTGGTCTCATGGATGCATGGGAAAGACTAGAGAGAAACTTTGGCAGTCCAGAAGCCATAGAGGATGCACTATTCAAGCGACTACAGAGTTTTCCAAGGATATCCAGCAAGGACAGTTCAAAGTTCCTAGAGCTCAGTGACCTGCTGTTAGAGCTCCAGCTGGCCAAAGCAGACACCCACCTACCTGGCCTTAGATACCTGGACACTGCTCGTGGAGTAAACCCCATTATCTCCAAGCTACCATACAATGTACAAGAGAAGTGGACTGCAATAGGGTCAAAATACAAGAAAGACCATCAAGTGTCATTTCCTCCGTTCTCCTACTTCTGTGAGTTTATAAAAGACATTGCAGAGCGTAAGGATGACCCAAGCTTTTCCTACGGAGAATCCAGTGGCCCAGCTTCACCTCCCTCTAAATACGTGAGCACACGCTCGAATGACAGAAACCGCAGGGGTCCAGTGTCAGTGAAGAAGACGGATATTCTTCCCTTACCAACATCAGCCCCAGGCAAGAGCAACAAGGGTGAAAAGATAGAGAACCCAAATCGTGAGTGTCCCATCCACAAGAAGCCACATCCCTTAAAGTGCATCGGCTTCAGGAAGAAACTGCTCCAAGAATGCAAGGAACTTCTAAAGAAGTTCGGGGTATGCTACAGATGTTGTGCTTCTACTGAACACCTTGCTAAAGACTGTAAAACTACAATTAAGTGTATGGAGTGTGACAGTGAGGATCACGTACAAGCACTCCACCCATACCGTCCTGACTCTACACGTACTCCTTCCCCCACCACGAGCCATGGCGGGGAGGACGCAGCTCAAACTGCAAGTCATACCACAATATCTTCTTCATGCACAGAAGTCTGCGGAGAAGGTCTCTGGGACAAGTCCTGTGCGAAGATTTGCCTGGTGAACGTATATCCCAACGGTCACCCAGAGAAAGCCGCGAAGGTGTACGTCCTCTTGGATGATCAGAGCAACCGATCACTTGCAAGGTCAGAACTCTTTGATATGTTTAACTTAAAGGGAAATGCTTACCCTTACACCTTAGGTACCTGCAGCGGTGTTACAGAGGTCTCTGGGAGAAGGGCCAGTGGTCTTATAGCGACATCCCTCGACAACACCGTGGAGATACCCTTACCCACACTTGTTGAGTGCAACCAGATTCCATCCAATCGAGAAGAGATCCCAATGCCAGAGGCTGCTCTTCATCACCCACATCTCAAGGGGATAGCAAACAAGATACCAGCCCTCAACAACAGCGCAGATATCCTGATTCTGCTTGGCAGAGACATTCTCCAGCTGCACAAGGTACGTCAGCAAATTAACGGACCACACGACGCACCATTTGCCCAACGCTTTGATCTAGGCTGGGTAATTATAGGCGATGTTTGCATACATAAGATGAAGAGACCTAATAACATCTCCTCTTACAAAACACACATCTTGCCAAATGGTCGCAGCACTCATTTTCAGCCATGCCCACATCATTACTGGGTGAAAGAGAAAGTGAGCAACACCAAGAGGCAACAGGAATCCTTCAACAACATGAACATGCTCCAGCACTGGGACGAAAACCTCGGGTCAACAGTGTTCGATTCCACAAGTGAAGACAACAAGTTAGCACCCACAAGGGAAGATAAAGAATTCATAAAGGTTATGGACAAAGAATTTGTTCAAGATGACTCCAACAGTTGGGTAGCTCCTTTACCCTTTCGTTTCCCAAGAGCGAGGTTGCCAAACAACCTGCAGCAAGCAACTGCAAGGTTCTCATCCTTAAAACGTACCCTAAAGAGGAAACCAGAGATGGAGAAGCATTTCATTGACTTTATGCAGAACATCTTTGACAAAGATCATGCTGAACCTGCGCCACCACTGAAGGAAGGAGAAGAATGTTGGTACCTTCCATCCTTTGGTGTCTATCATCCTCGCAAGCCTAACCAGATCAGAGTGGTGTTTGACTCCAGTGCTCAGTATGAAGGCCTCTCTCAACAACCTGCTACTAACTGGACCCTACCTGAACAACAGCCTCCTTGGAGTATTGATCCGCTTCAGACAAGAACCTGTTGCTATAATGGCCGACATCCAGCAGATGTTTCATTGCTTCATCATGAAGGAAGACAGCAGAAACTATCTTAGGTTCCTATGGCACAAAGACAACAATGTCAACAATCAAGTCATAGACTACCGGATGAAGGTCCATGTCTTCGGCAACAGTCCTTCACCTGCTGTGGCGATCTACGGACTGAGACGGACAGCCCAGGAACGTGAGAGAGAGTACGGATCCGATGCTCGTCAATTCGTAGAGAAGAACTTCTACGTAGACGACGGGCTCAAGTCCTTGCCCACAAGTGAAGAGTAGAGTTGAGCGATACCATCCGATACTTCAAAGTATCGTATCGGATGGTATCGGCCGATCTTTAAAAAAAGTATCGGTATCGCCGATTCCGATACCGGAAGTCCCATTCAAGTCTATGGGACTTCCGGTATCGGAATAAGAAAAACCCTTTCCTGCCCTTGTACAGCCTCTCTGGGGTCTGTACGGGCCTTTCGGGGGGCTGTGCCGGCCTGCCAGGGGGTCTGTGCAGGCTCCGGGGGGCTGTGCCGGCCTGCCGGGGGGCTGTGCCGGCCTGCCGGGGGGCTGTGCCGGCCTGCCAGGGGGTCTGTGCAGGCTCCGGTGGTCTGTGCCGGCCTGCCGGTGGTCTGTGCAGGCTCCGGGGGGCTGTGCCGGCCTGCCGGGGGGCTGTGCCGGCCTGCCGGGGGGCTGTGCCGGCCTGCCGGTGGTCTGTGCAGGCTCCGGGGGTCTGTGCAGGCATCGTCCGATGGGACTACAAGTCCCATCTGGCGATGCCTGCTACCATGACAGTGATTGACACATTAGCCAATGATGGGACAGTAGTAGTCCCATCATCCGGCTAATGTGTTAAATGTAAAAAAAAAAAAAAAAAAAAAAATTACATGCTACATTCATACTACATACTACATACATGCTACATTCATACTACATACTACATACATGCTACATTCATACTACATGCAACATACATACTACATATATACTACATGCATGCTACATATATACTACATGCATGCTACATACATACTACATGATACATACTACATATATACTACATGCATGCTACATACATACTACATATATACTACATGCATGCTACATACATACTACATGCTACATGCATGCTACATACATACTACATGCTACATGCATGCTACATACATACTACATGCTACATGCATGCTACATACATACTACATACATGCTACATATATACTACATACATACTACATATATACTACATGCATGCTACATATATACTACATGCATGCTACATACATACTACATATATACTACATGCATGCTACATACATACTACATGCTACATGCATGCTACATATATACTACATACATGCTACATATATACTACATACATACTACATATATACTACATGCATGCTACATACATACTACATATATACTACATGCATGCTACATACATACTACATGCTACATGCATGCTACATACATACTACATACATGCTACATATATACTACATACATACTACATATATACTACATACATACCACATACATACTACATGCATGCTACATATATACTACATGCATGCTACATACATACTACATATATACTACATGCATGCTACATACATACTACATGCTACATGCATGCTACATACATACTACATGCTACATACATACCACATATATACTACATACATACAATACATTCATACAATACATACATAGACATACAGTACATATAACATAGAGTAACATACTTACCAATACTTGTCACATTGTTCCCCGAAGCCATTGTCGTCTACGGAATAAATATTAACATAACAAACCACAAAAATACTCACCCACGATCCGAAGCAGTCCACGAGTGTGTCCCACGACGATCTTGGGTAGAGAACTGCAGCATCAGCTGATGCTGCCGTTCTCTACGGGCTGCAGGAATCCAATGACGGAAGGTAGGTATCCTTCCGCACTGTATTCCTCCGCCACTTAAAAAAAAAAAAAGTCCCTAGTCTCACTTTATGCCATTGCTGTGTGGGAATTTCCCACACAGCAATGGCATAAAGTGAGACTAGGGACTTTTTTTTTTTTAAGTGGCGGAGGAATACAGTGCGGAAGGATACCTACCTTCCGTCATTGGATTCCTGCAGCCCGTAGAGAACGGCAGCATCATCTGATGCTGCAGTTCTCTACCCAAGATCGTCGTGGGACACACTCGTGGACTGCTTCGGATCGTGGGTGAGTATTTTTGTGGTTTGTTATGTTAATATTTATTCCGGAAAGACAATGGCTTCGGGGAACAATGTGACAAGTATTGGTAAGTATGTTACTCTATGTTATATGTACTGTATGTCTATGTATGTATTGTATGAATGTATTGTATGTATGTAGTATATATGTGGTATGTATGTAGCATGTAGTATGTATGTAGTATGTATGTAGCATGCATGTAGCATGTAGTATGTATGTAGCATGCATGTAGTATATATGTAGTATGTATGTAGCATGCATGTAGTATATATGTAGCATGTATGTAGTATGTATGTGGTATGTATGTAGCATGTAGTATATATGTAGCATGTATGTAGTATATATGTAGTATGTATGTAGTATATATGTAGCATGCATGTAGTATATATGTAGTATGTATGTAGTATATATGTAGCATGCATGTAGTATATATGTAGTATATATGTAGCATGTATGTAGTATGTATGTAGCATGCATGTAGCATGTAGTATGTATGTAGCATGCATGTAGTATATATGTAGTATGTATGTAGCATGCATGTAGTATATATGTAGCATGCATGTAGTATGTATGTGGTATGTATGTAGCATGTAGTATATATGTAGCATGCATGTAGTATGTATGTAGTATGTATGTAGTATGTATGTAGCATGCAGTATGTATGTAGTATGTATGTAGTATATATGTAGTATGTATGTAGCATGCATGTAGTATGTATGTAGTATGTATGTAGTATGTATGTAGTATATATGTAGTATGTATGTAGCATGTAGTATGTATGTAGTATTATTTTTTTTTTTTTTTTTAACATTTAACACATTAGCCGGATGATGGGACTACTACTGTCCCATCATTGGCTAATGTGTCAATCACTGTCATGGTAGCAGGCATCGCCCGATGGGACTTGTAGTCCCATCGGACGATGCTTGCACAGACCCCCGGACATCAGCACAGCCCCCCGGCAGGCCGGCACAGCCCCCCGGCAGGCCGGTACAGACCCCCACAGGGTGCACAGCCCCCCGGCAGGCCGGCACAGCCCCCCGGCAGGCCGGCAGAGACCCCGGGCAGTCCACACAGCCCCCCGGCAGGCCGGCACAGCCCCCCGGCAGGCCGGCAGAGACCCCCGGAAGGCCCGAAATGACGGCGCATCATGATGCGCACACACCGCGCATCATGATGACGTCAGGCCGTCAATCAACTGAACTTCCGATTCCGATGCCGAATTCCGATATTGAAAAAATATCGGAAGTCGGTATCGGAATTCCGATACAGCAAGTATCGGCCGATACCCGATACTTGCGGTATCGGAATGCTCAACACTAGTGAAGAGGCAATTGACCTACTCTCCAGGACACAGGAAATGCTATCCACATCAAACCTCAGACTCCACAAGATCATCTCTAACAGTCAAGAAGTAATGAGCGCGTTTCCATCTGAGGACCATGCCACGAACCTAAAGGACCTCAGCCTAGGTTCTGATGTTCCTCCCACACAGCGCAGCCTTGGTCTACTGTGGGATATCAAACAGGACACCTTCACCTTCCAAGTGTCGCCCTGTGACAAACCCCTTACCAAACGAGGAGTCCTATCTGTCATAAACAGCATCTACGATCCTCTCGGGTTTGTAGCATCCATCACTATTCAAGGCAAGATACTGTTAAGACAGCTCACTGCCGAGAACACTGATTGGGACACCCCGCTTCCGACTCAGAAACAGCAAAGGTGGGAGACATGGAAGAAGTCCTTGAAGTTCTTAGAGCAACTCCAAGTCCCATGTTGTTATTCTTCAATGATTCTTACCCCAGCTACAGTTCTTACACAGAAGATTGGAGCTGCTACAGTTCCTCCCGGGAATTTCGATAACAAGGACATTTACACACGTCAGTGGAAGCAAGTACAACACATAGCCAACGTGTTTTGGCACCGTTGGAAGACCGAATACTTGCACCTGCTTCAAAACCGTCACAAATGGCAGACACCCAGTCCCAATCTCCAAGAAGGAGACCTTGTTCTCTTACAAGACAAAGAGGCTCATCGTAATGACTGGCCAATGGGTCTTATCACCAAGGTCATGCCCAGCGAGGACGGAAAGACTCGTAAGACAGAAGTTAAGGTGACAAAAAGGGGCTCTACCCGAACCTTCCTCCGTCCGGTCACCAATCTCGTGCTGCTACTGCCAAAGGAGGACTTCACATGAACTGAACATTGCTCCTGGACGTTGCTCACGGCGGGGAGCATGCCTCCTCATTCCCCAGTTTTTTATTGAACATTGACATTTTCCATTGGATTGCTGGGTTGGTGGAAGAGTTGGCATGTTTCCGGCTTCCCCAATCCGAAGATGGGTTTATAGTCTTGGACTTATCTTCCGGTGTGATCTTCGGGTCAACAACAACGAGTTGGACTTTAAAAATGTTTGATGTTTATTATTGCATCCATGTTTTTCTCTTGTTTTTCAGGTTCGAACGACTTCGAAGAATTACGGACATCGTGAAATCCAAGGATTTCAGACCGGGAGTGTCATGTCCCACGACTTGGGAAATCACTTAATATTTGCATTGTTTGTGTTGCATCATCTGTTGCTAGGCAGAAGTTTGCCTTTCCCTGTATTTTGTTCCAACTCTCTCCCTGTAGTCCTGTGATGTATGTTTGTTCCCTCCTTCATTCTCCATTTTGTGATCGCCCCTCCATCTGTATGCATCCTGTTACATGTCCTCTGAAGAATATTTCTTTTTACCTGCTTTCATCATAATACAAGAATTTCAGTTAAAGCAACCCTCTTTTCCTGGAGTCTTCTTACATGAGATCGTGGCTGAGTTAAGCTGTCTGATTAATCGGTATGAACGTGAGTACAGGTCGATACGGAAGGGGCCCTGAAAGAGAGGTCTATCCAGGCACCATACGTTCTACACATCCATGAGTCAGAATATTGTTCGTATTATAACATTCACATTCCCAACATACATTTGTTAACATAAGTGTCCGCAATATTTTATGCACTCAAAATAAGTTTGTAACACACAAAAGCACATCCGTTTTATTAGAGAGGAAAAAGAGCATGATTGCCCTGACACACTCCTTACAGCAGCTACATTTGTTAATAATTAGAGAGTTTTCCAAAGATTTTTCTGCCTTTTTCACCCACTCCTGGTTTTTGCTTGCAAATATTGATGTAAAACACTGACCAAATATTGAACATATGAATCCACATTCACATAAGTTCCCACAATAAGTATTGGTAAGATTTTGATGTAGCAGATTTACTACAGCATTTCTGCACCTTAGGTAAATTAGGCTGCTTGTGTTTTTTCATTGCAATTTTTCAGTGCGATTATTTTTTGCTTTTTTTTTCTACAGCAATTTTGTCTTATTTTGGTATGTCACATTTTAAATAAAACTGCTGTGTTTTGTTTTGAATACTTACTGTGGCATGACTTTGATAAGACTTTATTGATAAAGTCATGTGTGGATGTGTTTTTACAGCATTGTCAATGCTGAAATGTACTAAAAATGCATATGTGTTTTTACCTGCAGTCTTTTCACATCTCATTCAAGACTGTGGGAAGAATATGCAAAAAAAAAAGGGGAATTTACCGCAAGTGACAATGACATGTTGTGGGCATCTGATTTCTATAAATTTAATTTCTTGAAACCTAATAGTCTCAATTAGGGATAAGGGAACTTGTTCAGAAAATGTTCACCAACCTCAAATTTGGTACAAACTTTACAAGATCAGATTCGTTTTTGGAGCCACGAGCATTTTCCTCAAAATCGACATAATTTTGACTAAAGTTCAGTAAATGATTGCGTTACCACTAATATTTTTGTTAGGACTTTGGCTAGGATAGTGGTGCTGTAAGATTCAGGTATCATTTCAGGTATCAATGGCATTAATACACAAAGAGAACAACGCTGTAACACGTGGTAGTATATCTTTTGATTATGAATCACATTTCCTATCACACCACCAACAATCATGTCTGATGCAAGTTACAACTTTTTTTTTTTTTTTGGTTAATCAACACCTAATACGTGTAAAGTCAACCTACCATTTACTCTTTAATCCTCAAAACGAGGGTTTCAAACAACCAGAACCAGAGAGTAAGAAAGGAAGATAAGAAAGGGGAAGGGAGGAAGAGGTGGGGGGGGGGAGAACCATGGATGGTTGCAAAGAGGCAACCAGGGAGGGGGAGGGGGGAGCTAGGGAATTAGATGGCGTTCCGGGGTAGCCCGAGCAGTAACAACAACATAGATATAAACATCTTGAATACAGGAAAGATGTATATCTTTGTCCTGAATATTTAACATCTTGAATAGTGACATGTGGTACGGATGAACTCCCTGCGTAACACTCTCTTTGACCCTATTTGACCCATTTTATTAATCTCAGACAGTTTGCCCTGGAAACAGATGCCTGACAGGGGATGCATATACAGAGTTTAGCCACGTGTCCCAAGTCTGAAGTATTTTGTTTTTGGCGCGGATGGAGCGAGCCAGACAGAACTCGTATTGGCACTGGAGATTAATTCGGTTATATAGTTCAACTAATGTAGGTGTCTTTGGGGATTTCCAATAGCTACTTATGCAATATCTGGCAGCAACTAGAATGTGAACCAATAATCCCCTGGATTCCCAAGAGAACTCCTCTATACCCACGTTTAGCACTGCCAGACCCGTATTCGGATTAATAGGATTGCCTGTCAGCTCACTCATCAGGCCAAACACCTCCAGCCAGAACGAGAAAACCTTGGGACAAGCCCACCAGCAGTGACCAAGAGTACCCCTTTGGAGGCAGCCCTTCCAACAATGTGGCGAATAATTTGGGAGGAACTGTGCTAAGTTGGCTGGGGACCGATACCATTGCAGGTGTACTTTTTTCAGCTTCTCCAGATGATTTATGCACTTGGAATATTTTTGGATATTTGCTGAAGCCGAGTGCCAGTTTGAAGGAGAGGTAGAGACATTCAACTCCATGTCCCATTTATTCATATAAGGAGATTTTTGCTCTTCGGGGGGGGTTATTGAGCCATTTGTATGTTGAGGAGATACCTTTGGATTTAATTATCTTTTTAAATACCAAAGCCTTTGTTGTAGGTAACAGAGGATTCGACTTTAGAGGAGATTTAGAGGCCAGAAAATGACTAATTTGGATGTGTTGATAGAAACAACCCTTTAAAGAGGGGTGTTTCCGTACTATTTCATTAAAGGGATTAACACCCAAATCAGAGAATAGATCCGCCAGCACTGTAATGCCCGATCCCTCCCACCTGGCTAGATTCAAAAAGGGGATTTGAGATTCCAATGACTTGAGGGAAATCTCTGAAAGAGGAATCTGAATCTTATGAATCAAGTCATTTCGCCAGACCTCCAGGGAAGCTGACATGGTGGGAACACACGGGGAGAACAGTGAATGGCTCAAATATTCTGCTTCCATCATTCTTCTGACCGAGCCCTGGCGGGACAGGAAATTTTCAATCTGAGCCCATCTATGTGAATTGCCTGGACGCCACCATTCCTTTAGTGATTCAATTAGTAAGGCTTTATAATATGCCGTTATGTTTGGGGTGCCCAGTCCCCATGAGTCATATGGGGGATATAACACTTTACCTGCGACCCTGGCCCTTTTATTACCCCAGACAAATTTGTTAGTCAACGATTGAAGTTTCATCAGGGTTTTGTGAGAAATTTTGATGGGTAAGCATCTGAGCACATACAATATTTTGGGTAAGAAAACCATTTTAAAGGACTGTATCCTGGCCATCCAGGACAACGATATTTTTTCATACCTTCCCAATTCCTTTTCTAAATTTTGGATCAGAGGTTCCAAATTTTCTTTAATTAACATCTGCGATGGTGTCAGCTTAATACCTAAATAAGGTATCCCCCTGTCACACCATTTGAATTGAAAGGCCCCCTCCAGCACACTCCTGGCTTCCACCGGTACATTAAACAGCAATATCAAAGACTTTGCCGCATTAAGCTTATAATACGACACTTTAGAAAAGTTCGATAATGTGTTCACCACTGCTGGAATCGAAACTACAGGGTTAGAACAGGAAATTATCACATCATCTGCGTATAAACCAAGTTTATGTTCAAATTCCCCAACTCTTATACCAGAAATGGCTATGTTTTTTCGTATAGCTTCCGCCAGAGGTTCTACCACTAAGGCAAAAATAGCGGGAGACAATGGACACCCCTGGCGAGTGCCATTACTTATTTGAAATTTAGATGACAAAAACCCCGATGCCAACACTGACACATTTGGGTAAGAGTAGAGAGCTAGAATGGATGACTTAATTTTCCCCAAGAACCCGAATTTTGTTAGAACTCTCTCCAGGTATCCCCAGTGCACCCTGTCAAAGGCTTTTTCAGCATCAAGAGACAGGAATGCACTGGGTTCACCCGATATCTCCACCAGTCTAATCAAGTCAAGAATCCGTCTGGTGCCATCCTTAGATTGCCTGCCTGTCACAAAACCAACTTGGTCTGGAGCCACTAAGGCCGGGATCACTTTATGAAGTCTATCCGCCACTAGTTTGGCATAAATTTTAACATCACAATTTAGGAGTGAAATGGGCCTAAAATTCCCCGGGGTGTCTGCAGGTTTCCCTGGCTTGGGTAGCGTGATAATAATCGCTTCCAAGTTGTCTGGGGAGATTGACCCTTTATTTTGCCAAAAATTGAAGGTTTTTAACATAAAGGGGGACAGAGTGGATGTAAATTGTTTGTAATATTCGTATGGCAGCCCATCGGGGCCCGTGGCAGAGTTAGACTTAGTCATTTTGATGGCACCTAGGATTTCATGTGTAGTAAAGGGAAGATTAAGTTCCTCTAATTGCTCATCTGAGACCCGGGGAAGATCCAGGGTGTCTAGAAAGCCCTGTATATCCACTTGAGTCGGCTGTGACGTGTTGGAATCATATTTTAGATTATACAGGGCCTCATAATATTTCGCAAATGCTTCTGCTATTTCAATGGGATGTCTACTGATTGTTCCATTAGGGTCCCTCAGGAATTCTATTTTAGATTGAATCTCACATTTTTTCGTCCTTCTTGCCAATAAGGACCCCGCTCTATCCCCCATAGCATAAAATGTCGATCTATTTTTTTTTAGATTATGTTCGTATTTTTGCAGGAGTAGGGATCTTAGTTGGAATCTATGGGTTACAATTTCTTTAGTCAAGTTAGGGGTTGCTTTGGCTTTATTCAGGGATTCAAGGTGATGAATACGGGTTAATATATATTTAACCCTTTCGCGCCTGAGCCTGTTTTTGCCTTCGTGACCAGGCCAATTTTTTCAATTCTGACCAGTGTCACTTTATGAGGCCATAACTCTAGAACACTTCAACGGATCCTGCTGATTCTGACATTGTTTTCTCATGACATATTGTACTTCAGGATAGTGGTAAAATTTCTTAGATATGAACTGCGCTTATATGTTAAAAAAATCGAAATTTGGCAACAATTTTGAAAATTTTGCAATTTTCAAACTTTTAATTTTTATGCCCTTAAATCAGAGAGTGATATCGCACAAAATAGTTAATAAATAACATTTCCCACATGTCTACTTTACATCTGCACAATTTTGGAAACATAATTTTTTTTTTTTAGGAAGTTATAAGGGTTAAAAGTTGACCAGCAATTTCTCATTTTTACAACAAAACTTACAACACCATCTTTTTTAGGGACCACCTCACATTTGAAGTGAGTTTGGGGGGTCAATATGACAGAAAATACCCAAAAGTGACACCATTCTAAAAACTGCACCTCTCAATGTACTCAAAACCACATTCAAGAAGTTTATTAACCCTTCAGGTGCTTCACATGAATGAATGGAATGTGGAAGGAAAAAATAAACATTTAACTTTTTTTCACAAACATTTTACTTCAGAACCATTTTTTTTATTTTCACAAGTGTAAAAACAGAAAATGAACCACAAAATTTTTTGTGCAATTTCTCCCAAATACGCCGATACCCCGTATGTGGGGCTAAACCACTGTTTGAGCACACGGCAGAGCTCAGAAAGGAAGGAGTGCCGTTTGACTTTTTCAATGCAGAATTGGCTGGAATTGAGATAGGACGCCATGTCGCATTTGGAGATCCCCTAATGTGCCTAAACAGTGGAAACCCCCACAAGTGACCCCATTTTGGAAACTAGACCCCTTAAAGAACTTATCTAGATGTGTCGTGAGCACTTTGAACCCCCAAGTGCTTCACAGAAGTTTATAACGTAGAGCCATGAAAATAAAAAATCATTTTTTTTCCACAAAAATGATCTTTTAGCTCCCAATTTTTATTTTCACAAGGGTAACAGGAGAAATTGGACCCTAAGAGTTGTTGTCCAATTTGTCCTGAATACGCTGGTACCCCACATGTGGGGGGGGACCACTGTTTGGGCACACGGTGGTGCTCGGAAGGGAAGTAGTGACGTTCTGGAATGCAAACTTTGATGGAATGGTCTGCGGGCGTCATATTGCATTTACAGAGCCCCTGATGTGCCTAAACAGTGGAAATCCTCCACAAGTGACCCCTTTTTGGAAACTAGACCCCCCCAAGGAACTTATCTAGATGTGTGGTGAGCACTTTGAACCCCCAAGTGTTTCACTAAAGTTTATAATGTAGAGCCGTGAAAATAAAAAAATCATTTTTTTTCCACAAAAATGATCTTTTAGCTCCCAATTTTTATTTTCACAAGGGTAACAGGAGAAATTGGACCCTAAGAGTTGTTGTCCAATTTGTCCTGAGTACGCTGGTACCCCACATGTGGGGGGGACCACTGTTTGGGCACACGGTGGGGCTCGGAAGGGAAGTAGTGATGTTCTGGAATGCAGACTTTGATGGAATGGTCTGCGGGCGTCATATTGCATTTACAGAGCCCCTGATGTGCCTAAACAGTGGAAATCCTCCACAAGTGACCCCTTTTTGGAAACTAGACCCCCCCAAGGAACTTATCTAGATGTGTGGTGAGCACTTTGAACCCCCAAGTGTTTCACTAAAGTTTATAATGTAGAGCCGTGAAAATAAAAAAATCATTTTTTTTCCACAAAAATGATCTTTTAGCTCCCAATTTTTATTTTCACAAGGGTAACAGGAGAAATTGGACCCTAAGAGTTGTTGTCCAATTTGTCCTGAGTACGCTGGTACCCCACATGTGGGGGGGGACCACTGTTTGGGCACACGGTGGGGCTCAGAAGGGAAGTAGTGACGTTCTGGAATGCAGACTTTGATGGAATGGTCTGCGGGCGTCATATTGCATTTACAGAGCCCCTGATGTGCCTAAACAGTGGAAATCCTCCACAAGTGACCCCTTTTTGGAAACTAGACCCCCCCAAGGAACTTATCTAGATGTGTGGTGAGCACTTTGAACCCCCAAGTGTTTCACTAAAGTTTATAATGTAGAGCTGTGAAAATAAAAAAATCATTTTTTTTCCACAAAAATGATCTTTTAGCTCCCAATTTTTATTTTCACAAGGGTAACAGGAGAAATTGGACCCTAAGAGTTGTCCAATTTGTCCTGAGTACGCTGGTACCCCACATGTGGGGGAGACCACTGTTTGGGCACACGGTGGGGCTCAGAAGGGAAGTAGTGACGTTCTGGAATGCAGACTTTGATGGAATGGTCTGCGGGCGTCATATTGCATTTACAGAGCCCCTGATGTACCTAAACAGTGGAAACCCCCAATTCGAATTCCAACCCTAACCCCAACACACCCCTAACTCTAGCCCTAACCCTAGCCCTAACCCTAGCCCTAGCCCTAACCCTAGCCCTAACCCTAGCCCTAACCCTAGCCCTAACCCTAGCCCTAACCCTAACCCTAGCCCTAACCCTAGCCCTAGCCCTAACCCTAGACCTAGCCCTAGCCTGCCTACCTGCTTTTTTTTTCTTTACTTTTTTTTTTTATTTTTGTGTTTTTTATTTTTTGTATTTTTGACTCATAGTAACGCCACTTCTCCTCTGATCTCACACTAGCAGATGATCAGAGGAGAAGCAGCGTTACTATGTGACAAGATCGCTGCCCGGCACATAGTAACGCCACTTCTCCTCTGATCTCACACTGACAGATGAGCAGAGGTGAAGCAGCGTTACTGTGTGACAAGATCGCTGCCTGACACAGCTGTGCCAGGCAGCGATCAGCTGTGCCAGGCAGCGATCTAGTCACACAGTAACGCTGCTTCACCTCTGCTCATCTGTCAGCATGAGCTCAGAGGAGAAGTCGCGTTATAATGAGGGAGATCGCCGGGAAACAAGCAGCTTTCCCAGCGAGCTCTCTCATTGGCTGCTGTGACGCGACGTCATCAGGACCTGAACCAATCAGGTCTCGATGACGTCGGGGGTCCCAGCATGCATTGTGCACCGGGATCCCCGCGTTATAAGGTATGAGGGGGTCCCGGGGGGCACAAAACCGCCGACAGTAGATAAACGTCGGCGCTGCACAAAGCCCAGCAAGCGCCAACGTTTATCTACTGTGGGCGGTCGCGAAGAGGTTAATATCTGCGTCTTTTTGCCGTTTTTGGATGGAGGCTAGTTTTATGAACTGCCCCCTGACTACTGCTTTATGAGCAGCCCACAGGGTCTCGTCAGAAATTTCCCCATTATTATTAAGTTTGAAATATTCTGTTAACACTGACTCTACTTCATCATGTACCTTCTGCCTACCAAGCAAGCTAGTATTCAATCTCCACCTGGGGGAATTTTGAACATTAAAGCCACCCTGAACAGACAAAGAGATCGGCGCATGATCTGTCCAAGTGATTAAACCAATATCAGCTGCAACACAATTACTTATAGATTTGCTGTCGACCAAAAATAAATCAATTCTACTGTATGAGCGATGCCTGGAAGAGAAGAATGTATAGTCTCTTTCTGATGCGTGTAAATATCTCCAGATGTCATGAAAATGGAATTCATTGATGAGATGCTTAAGTTCCTTAGCATGTGAGATGTTGATGTTGGAGCAATCCATGGAGCGTATAACAGGTATATTAAAATCTCCACAGCTGATTTCCGCCCCTGTGGCAGTATCTTTGACTGCTTGGAAAAATTTCCTAGCAAAGGTCAATTGCGATGAATTTGGGGAGTAGACCGTTGCCAAGGTATAAGGGACGCTGTTGATATAACAAGACAAAATAATATATCTTCCATCCGCTCCATAACTGACATTTAGCAATTTAAAGGCCACTGAGTTCTTTATTAAAATGGCCACTCCTCCTCTTTTTTTAAGTCATTAGCAAAAAAGGCGTGTTGAAACCTGGGATGAAGTAGCCGTTTATTATCTGTGGAAAGAAGGTGGGTCTCCTGAATGCACGCTATATCACAGTTAGATGCCATCACCTCTCTCCACATCATTGACCTTTTTGCTGGGGAGTTGAGTCCGTTCACATTAATAGACAATATCTTAATTCTCATATTGGAGCCGCAGGGGGGTTTGAATTCCTAGGAACGCCATCAGGGATGAGAAGGGTTAGACCAACAAGGAATTGAAAGAAATTTCCAAAAAAAATTAAAGAACATTTGTGAGAAGAAGAAGAACAAAAACAAAAAAGTTCCATCAACACCGGTTTGCCCCGAGTAGGGTGACCGGAGTATAACCGCTCGCCATAGGCGAGAACATCAGGGGGGCTACGTGACATCCCGTGTCACAGGAGCAAAGACAACCGGTGCCATAAGCAGGAAGGAGTCCCAGCTAAGTTGCTGACCATTCAGGGTTAATCCTGTCTGGAGATCCTCTTTGATTCTCCCGCCCGCCAGGGTTTGGTGGGTGGGCTATTCCCCAGTCTTCCAGCAATTTGCCCAGCTGAGAAGGAGTATGACATATGTAAGTGCCTCCATCTTTGAAAATTATCATCCTCACCGGAAAACCCCACTTGTACTTGATGTCTTGATCTCTAAGGAGTTTAGAAAGGTGGGCGAATTCTCTTATTTTATTAAGAGTTGTAGCAGAAAGATCTGGGAAGATTTTTAGTCCCATGAAAGTGTCTGGCAGGGCTGGACTTTCCCTCAGTGTGTACAGCACAGCTTCTTTTGTTTTATAGAAATGAAGTCTAGCCAGGACATCTTTAGGCAGAGCTGGATTTATGCCTTTGGATTTAGGGACTCTATGAATTCTGTCCACTATCAGGTCTCTGGCGTCCCATCCAGGAAGTATAAGCTGCAGAAACTTGTGGAAGTATTCATGGAGGCCTTTATCTGCTACAGATGAGGGAATCCCTCTGATTTTTAGGTTATCCCTTCGGGTTCTGTCCTCTATATCACTGATTTTAAGTTTTAATGCCTTCACCTCCTTTTCCAAAGCTGTGTTAGCGTCTATCAGATTGTTATGTGATGTTGCAAATTCAGCCATTTTAGTTTCTACATGCTCTGTGCGATCACCCAGAGACCTGATTTCTTCCTTCAGCTCTCTGACTATTTCTCTGAGATCACCCTGTAGGGAAGCCCTCAGCGTTTTCAGCAGAGATTGCATTGTTTCCTCTTTCAGAGGAATGCCTGTATTGCCTCTCTCGCAGCCTCACAAGGATTGAGATCGATCCTTGTGAGGAGTGGGAAGATGCTGAGTGGGAAGCCAGCGCCATCTTGCTTGGTGAGGAGACTTCCCTATCCCGGGGGTAAAAGTCTGTCAGCTTGGCTGGAGTGCCAGTTTTTTTAGGTCTCAACTTAGGCATCGCTGAGGGCTGGGGTTACTCACACCTCCTTTAGCTGGTAATCCTGTTATCTGTGAGCTAAGAGTCAGTTTATCCTGCTGAAGCACAGAGCTCTCCTTTCAAGCAGCCTTCGCCATCAGCGTGCAGGCCACGCCCCCTTTATTAGCCCCTTAGTGACAGAGCCATTTTGCAGCTTAGTGACCAGGCCAATTTTTACAATTCTGACCACTGTCATTTTATTAGGTTATAACTCCGGAACGCTTTAATGGATCCCACTGATTCTGAGAGTATTTTTGTGACATATTTTAATTCATGATAGTGGAAAAATTTCTTCTATATGACTTGTGTTTAGTTATGAAAAAAACGGAAATATGGAAAAAAATATGAAAATTTTGCAATTTTCACACTTTAAATTTTTATGCCCTTAAGTCAGAGAGATATGTCACGCAAATTTCTTAATAAATAACATTTCCAACATGTCTACTTTACGTCAACGCAATTTTGGAAGCAAAATTTGTTTTTGTTAGGAAGTTATAAGGGTTAAAAGTTGACCAGCGATTTCTCATTTTTACAGCAAAATTTACAAAACCATTTTTTTAGGGACCACATCATATTTAAAGTCATTTTGAGGGGTGTACATGACAGAAAATACCCAAAAGTGACACCATTCTTAAAATTGGACCCCTCAAGGTGTTCAAAACCACATTCAAGAAGTTTATTAAACCTTTACGTGCTTCACAGGAACTGAAGCAATGTGGAAAGAAAAAATTAACATTTAACTTTTTTTTGCAAAAAATTTACTTCAGAACCAATTTTTTTTATTTTCACAAGTGTTAAAAGATAAAGTGAACCACACAATTTGTTGTGCAATTTCTCCTGAATACGCCGATACCCCACTGTTTGGGCACACAGCATAGGTCGCAAGGGAAGGAGCGCCATTTGACTTTTTCAATGCCGAATTGACTGGAATTGAGATCGGACGCCATGTTGCATTTGGAGAGCCCCTGATGTGCCTAAACAGGGGAAACCCCCAACAAGTGACCCAATTTTGGAAACTAGACCTCTTAAGGAACTTATCTAGATGTGTGGTGACCACTTTGAGCCTCCAAGTGCCTCACGGCCTGGCAGGATCCTGGTGCTGCTGCTGCAGCCTGGTGCAGGTGGACGTCCTGGTAGGATCCTGGTGCTGCGGCCTGGTGATGGTGGATGGCCTGCCAGGGTCCAGTTGCTGCTGCTGCATGGTGTACTGGCTCCAAAGAACGTTGTTGAGACAATGGCTCCGCTGATTGTTCCCACTGCAGAGGACATCAAGGTGCCGGCTCCACACTCAAGGGTTCCAGTTCTTGGGACGCTGTTGTTCCTGGCAGCCGCCGATTCTGCTACTGTGACAACTCTGGGGGGTGGTAAATGGAACACTCCGCCAGTTCTTCACAAGGTGGGCCGGACTGGGTTATTTCGGCATCCAACTGTAGCCATTTCCTTTCCATGGGGCCTAGGCCACCGCAGCTGCACTTGGAATTTTCTTCTGGGTCCCAACCGTTTCCAGGTGGGTCCACCTCCGACAACTCCATTCATTTGCCGTTAGTCAGTGAAAGAGGGCGGGGTTTTCTTCTATTCATCCGCACCCACCAGGGTCAGACTGGGGTATACTGACAGGCAGGTTTTGGCACCAGGGTACAGCGGCAACGCCCACGAAGGATACAGTTTTTGTTGTCTACTTCTTTGCTATCTCCTGCCAATTCCATCACCTCCATCTTGGTCACAGTAAGGATGTCAGACTTTCTCATCAAATAAGCCAAGTCCAAGTCGGTAGTCAAGTCCAGTATTGACACAGAATCTTTGGCAGTCAAATCCAGTGTTTCGGCCATGTCCACAAAGTCTTCTCCCTTCTCTTCTCTAGATACAGCAACCACTTGCTCCTTTTTCTGGTCATTTTCCAGGGGTGCAACAGTCACACACACACTTTCATCAGCTCTTTTCTTCGCGGGTTTTCCGCATTGCGACATAGTCGCATCCTGCCGACTATGCCAAATGTATGGGTCGGCCAGGAATATAGTGGTGGCCAGAGACAATAAAGCATCAGTGTCCAGGCCTTCCCTCACAGCAATCGCAATCCACTGTTCGGTGTCCCTGCATCTCCAGGTTCAGGTCCTCCCTGGGCACTTCCCAAGTAGCGATGGCCCCTCTCTGAAGTGACTCCCAGTAATTGAGACACAGTCCATGGTAACTTGAACGGTTTCTTTACTGATGACTTTACACAATATATCCACAGTTGGCACATCATAGATAACACATTCATCTTTACTTGCTTCCTCAGCTCTCCCTACTTTTCTGATACTTCTTTGCGGCACATGCCCAGACTGGACCGTCCTAGACTGCTTCCCAGCTTCTTCCTGGCCTAACCTTGTCTGTTTCGCCCCAGACCTGAAAACATCCGCCACCTGCTTTGGTTGCCTCTGGAAAAGTATCCGTCCCGTCTGCACCACTCCCTGCGAAGCTACAGCATCCTTCTGTTCCTCACTCCATCCGACTCCCGCCCTAAGAGCATCCGCCCAGGCTACAAGTCGCCACATCTTATTCTACTCTTTGGTCCACTAACTAATGTCCAATGGACATGGATAAATTGGACTGTCATTGCTTAACATTCCATGACTGACGAGCGACCCTGAGTCTATACCCAATGTTGACACTTCAGGCACTCTGGCGCTGTCTGAACCAACTTCCTTCTAACCAAGCCTTAACTCCCAGCAGCCCCTTCTACTTTAACAATGTACTATCTTTATATCTTAATTTAGGAACTG
The DNA here is from genome assembly GCF_039654945.1 of Dendrobates tinctorius. Classification (NCBI taxonomy): domain Eukaryota; kingdom Metazoa; phylum Chordata; class Amphibia; order Anura; family Dendrobatidae; genus Dendrobates; species Dendrobates tinctorius. Next base: position 3,286,074 of record NW_027361971.1, on the reverse strand, counting down.
TGTGAACTAGAATGCTCCCCCATCTAGTGGCCAACCAGAATATTACTCTTTCTCTATTACTAGTGCACAAACAGCATATATTTATATTTACAGGACTCGGTAATACATAAAAATGTAGCAGTACCATTATAAATAAAACGTAATACATGAAATTATGTAGCAGTACCATGCAATAATATTAACTATACATTACATTACAGAAAACGATATCAGAGCCTGTTAAGGGGGGGGGGACAAAGGAAAACACATTCCTTCATCCCCTTACACAGCCACTAGTCCATATTTTGACATATAAATCCTTTGTGCTAATTGTGTGGTCCAGCCACCAGTCCACATTTCAGCATGTAACGGGCTGTGTGGTGGAACTACTGTACTGGAGCTCAAGAAAGATCTGGGGGGTGACTAAGAGCCTCCCCTAATCTGACCATGGATATGCAGCAGCATATGATACCAAGATCCAAGAAGAGACAAGGAAGGTGATCCAGGTGCTACTCCAGAACTGACCTTGGGTAGGTGGCAGCTGACTCCCTAGGTACGGATAGCTGAGGTGCCGGAGGGAATGTCCAACAGATGCAGGCAGATGGAGTAAGTGAATAGGTACCAAGGAGGCAGACTGGACATGGTGACGTAGAGATCAACTCTGGTGTAACAGGACCAGCTGATGTAGAGATGAGTAATGGCAGGTGCAGCCAAACCGGCTGATGTTGAGATAAGCACTGGCAGGTTCAACAGGACCAGCTAACGGAGAGCTGAACACTGACAGGTGAAGCGGGACCAGCTGAAGTTGAGATGAGCACTGGCAGATGCAACGGGGCTGATTTATGTTGAGATGAGAACTAGCAGGTGCCATGGGACTGGCTGACATTAAGATGAGCACTGATGTGGAGATAAGCTCTGATTCAGAGCACAAGAACCTGAGGACTCAAAAAGTGTTAGGAAACAAACTCACAACATTGCACAGTCACCTTCATGTTGGAGATGGTGCTTCAAATAGTAAGTGTCCTCCAGCTATTGGCTGGGGACACTTTAGGGGAATGTGCGTGGCCCCTTTAAAGCACAGTACCCAGGGAACTGCATGCGGTGCATGCACCCCGGGCAACTGCGGACCCGGAAGAAGGAGATGGAACAGGACGAGGCAGCAGCGGTGAGCACGCTGGCATCTCTGCAGGGAGGGAGGAACCGCAAGCAGAGACGCCTGAGCTTCAGTACCCCCCTTATGCACCCTCTTTTTCAAGCCTAGCAGAAATCTCTCCAGGATGAGAGGCCATTGATGTTTTTCCAGGACCTCTCCTCAGGACCAAACCCCTTCCAATCCACAAGAAAGAAGGTCTTTCCTCTTATCCTCTTGGTGGCCAGAATGTTCTCTACCTCAGAAATGTCCTCAGTGCTGACAGGAGCTGGAGCAGAACCAGGAATCTTGAATTGGGGATTTTCAAAGAGGCCGGGAGTTTGAGCTTGCAGGCTACTGGATTAATTTGTTTCAACAACTTGAAGGGACCAATGAAGTGAGGATCCAGTTTATAGGATGGTATCTTCAGAAGGACAAACTTAGATGAAAGCCAGATCTCATCTCCGGGATGAAACAGAGGCGAATACAGACATCTCTTGTCCGCGTGTCTTTTCATCCGCTTGGAGGATTTTACTAAGGATGCCTTGGTGTCCTCCCAGATCTCTATAAAGTTCTGTAAATCAAAGGCGGGGGCACCACAGTTGAGATAAAAAACAGGATCCAACCCAGGCCTATATGCAACTGCTACAACAAACACAAAGAAAAAGATAGGCCATATGAGGGGGATCACCTCAAACAAGGAAATGGCGTTTAGAAACAAATTTTATTGGACATGAATGAACAAAAATAAACATTTAAAAACATTTAAAAATCACTCATGTGACATAACTGTAACAAACATAGGCTCATAATACAGCCAGCAACCTATGGAATTACTCCAAAAAATGTGGTTTATACAAATAGCAGCAAATTAGTCATATGAACAGCATACCAAATGGAAATAAAGATTATAGATTATGCATACTAGGGAAATGACTAGTCATATATTGTACCCTTTCTGAATGTGCGAAACAATTATCAATAAAAAAGCACCATAAACCATATACCTGACGCATAAAAGTTGTAAATACTGGCCAGAATAGAAATTAAATTATTAAGGTGGCCAGGTGGCTTTACTCCATATGGGTCTTTAAATCTAGCACTATTCTCTCATGTCTTTGACATGGGTGTCTTTTTCAGCTTTTTGTTCTAATATCTGCATGCCTGCATGGCCTTTCTAGGGTTAATATATTATTATGCCCTTGCTTCTGAATGCATTTCTCATATAGGCATCTTCATTACCTTAATAATTTAATTTCTATTCTGGCCAGTATTTACAACTTTTATGCATCAAGTATATGGTTTATGGTGCTTTTTTATTGATAATTGTTTCGCACATTCAGAAAGGGTACAATATATGACTAGTCATTTCCCTAGTATGCATAATCTATAATTTTTATTTCCATTTGGTATGCTGTTTATATGACTAATTTGCTGCTATTTGTATAAACCACATTTTTTGGAGTAATTCCATAGGTTGCTGGCTGTATTATGAGCCTATGTTTGTTACAGTTATGTCACATGAGTGATTTTTAAATGTTTTTAAATGTTTATTTTTGTTCATTCATGTCCAATAAAATTTGTTTCTAAATGCCATTTCCTTGTTTGAGGTGATCCCCCTCATATGGCCTATCTTTTTCTTTGTGTTTGTTGTATCTCTATAAAGTTCCTGACGAGGGAATCGGCAGCATGAGTATTAGAGGTGATAGCCACAGGAAATGGGATTTTGGGATGTTGACCGTAGACCACAAAAAATGGAGATTTGGCAGAAGGCTTGCTGGTTATTTTAAGAGAATTCATCCCAAGGCAAGAGTTCAGCCCAGTCACTGTGGTGAGCATTGACAAAGTGGCGGAGGAAATTAGTTAGGAACTGATTGACTCGTTCCACTTGGCCATTGGACTGAGGATGGTTGGATGATGAGAAATCCAAAATAACATCCAGTAGCTTAACGGTGGCCCTCCAGAAACAAGAAGTAAACTGAACATCTCTATCAGAGACTATGTGAAGTAGTAGGCCATGAAGGCAAAAAATGTGAAGAATAAAATATTTTGCCAGTACTGGCGCAGATTGAAGACCAGATAGCAGGGTGAACTGGGCCATCTTTGAGAAACGATCCACAACCACCCAAATGACTGTAGTCCCAGCTGATTCTGGCAGATCCATGATAAAGTTGATGGAAATATGGTGCCAGGGGATAAACCCTGGGTAAGGGAAGCAACTGACCAGTCGGAAGTTGTTTGAGAATGTTATTTTGGCCACATGATGATGGACAGGAAATTACGAAATTCACAATATCTTTGCGCAGGATCGATCATCAATAGTGTCAAGAGAGAAAAGGAGAGCTTCCTTTTTCTGTCCGGCGTGGCCAGCTACCTTAGATTAATGGCCCCAGAGAAGAACCCACTCCCTAACAGGTTCAGCCATGTAAGTCTTAAGGGAAGCGAAGACGAGCCAAGTCCAGCGGAGCGACCGAGATTATTTTGGAGGGTTTGATGATGTGTTTAAGCTCCTCCTCCTGGTTGGAGGCCTGGAAGGACCTTGAGAGAGCATCAGCCTTGACGTTTTAATTAGCCGGCCGAAAATGGAGAGTGAAGCTAAAGCGAGCAAAGAACAAAGACCACATGGCTTGACAAGGGTTAAGCCGCTTTGCTGATTACAGATAAGCAAGATTGTTGTGGTCAATGTGTATAAACATAGGGTGCATCGCTTCTTCTAGCAAGTATTGCCACTACTCCAGAGTCAGCTTGATTACAAGCAGTTCTCTATCACCAATAAAGTAATTGCGTTCTGGTGCAGCGAAGAGTTTATAGAAGCCGCAGCACACCATGTGACCGGATGAAGACTTCTGAGTAAGAATGGCACCAGCCCCTGAGGAAGATCATCCAACTCCAGGAAGAACTGCGTGTTATGGTTTGGGTGATGCACCACAGGGGCTGAGGAGAATGCACACTTGAGGGATACAAATGCGTATTCTGCCTCTGGAGTCCATTCTTTAGTATTGGCCCCTTTGCGGGTCGGGAAAAGATAGGAGCAGTCTGAGAGGAAATATGCGGAATAACTTGGTGATAATAATTGGCAAAACCAAAGAAACCTCTGGATAGTCTGGATGAAGCCAATTCAGGACGGAGGATACTTTCTTGGGATCGAGCTTCAGACCTGTCTAAGAAATTATGTCACCAAGAAACGGAATGGAGGTCTGTTTGAAGACTCCTTTTTGATATTTGGCATACAAATGGTTAGTTCTTTACCTAAGCAGAACCTGGCGAATGTCCCTCCTGTGTGTTGGTCTATCAGGAGAGAATGCCAAGATGTTATCTACATATACAGTTGTGGCCAAAAGTATTGACACCCCTGCAATTTTGTCAGATAATACTCAGTTTCTTCCTGAAAATGATTGCAAACACAAATTCTTTGGTATTATTATCTTCATTTAATTTGTCTTAAATGAAAAAAACACAAAAGAGAATGACGCAAAAAGCAAAACATTGATCATTTCACACACAACTCCAAAAATGGGCTAGACAAAAGTATTGGCACCCTCAGCCTAATACTTGGTTGCACCACCTTTAGCCAAAATAACTGTGACCAACCGCTTCCGGTAACCATCAATGAGTTTCTTACAATGCTCTGCTGGAATTTTAGACCGTTCTTCTTTGGCAAACTGCTCCAGGTCCCTGATATTAGAAGGGTGCCTTCTCCAAACTGTCATTTTTAGATCTCTCCACAGGTGTTCTATGGGATTCAGGTCTGGACTCATTGCTGGCCACCTTAGAAGTCTCCAGTGCTTCCTCTCAAACCATTTTCTAGTGCTTTTTGAAGTGTGTTTTGGGTCATTGTCCTGCTGGAAGACCCATGACCTCTGAGGGAGACCAAGCTTTCTCACACTGGGCCCTACATTATGCTGCAAAATTTGTTGGTAGTCTTCAAACTTCATAATGCCATGCACAAGGTCAAGCAGTCCAGTGTCAGAGGCAGCAAAGCAACCCCAAAACATCAGGGAACCTCCGCCATGTTTGACTGTAGTGACCGTGTTTTTTTCTTTGAATGTCTCTTTTTTTCTCCTGTAAACTCTGTTGATGCCTTTGCCCAAAAAGCTCTACTTTTGTCTCATCTGACCAGAGAACATTCTTCCAAAACGTTATAGGCTTTTTCAGGTAAGTTTTGGCAAACTCCAGCCTGGCTTTTTTATGTCTCGAGGTAAGAAGTGTGGTCTTCCTGGGTCTCCTAACATACAGTCCCTTTTCATTCAGACGCCGAAGGATAGTACGGGTTGACACTGTTGTACCCTCGGACTGCAGGGCAGCTTGAACTTGTTTGGATGTTAGTCGAGGTTTCTTTATCCAACATCCGCACAATCTTGCGTTGAAATCTCTTGTCAATTTTTCTTTTCCGTCGACATCTAGGGAGGTTAGCCACAGTGCCATGGGCTTTAAACTTCTTGATGACACTGCGCACGGTAGACACAGGAACATTCAGGTCTTTGGAGATGGACTTGTAGCCTTGAGATTGCTCATGCTTCCTCACAATTTGGTTTCTCAAGTGCTCAGACAGTTCTTTGGTCTTCTTTCTTTTCTCCATGCTCAATGTGGTGCACACAAGGACACAGGACAGAGGTTGAGTCAACTTTTATCCATGTCAACTGGCTGCAAGTGTGATTTAGTTATTGCCAACACCTGTTAGGTGCCACAGGTAAGTTACAGGTGCTGTTAATTACACAAATTAGAAAAGCATCACATGATTTTTCGAACAGTGCCAATACTTTTGTCCACCCTTTTTTATGTTTGGTGTGGAATTATATCCAATTTGGCTTTAGGACAATTCTTTTTGTGTTTTTTCATTTAAGACAAATTAAATGAAGATAATAATAACAAAGAATTTGTGTTTGCAATAATTTTCAGGAAGAAACTGAGTATTATCTGACAGAATTGCAGGGGTGTCAATACTTTTGGCCACAACTGTACTACCACACACAAATAGAGCAGGTCCCTGAAGTTGTCGTTTATCAATTTTTGGGCGACAGCTGAGGCATTTCAGAGTCCAAATGGCATAACGCGATACTCATAATGGCCATTGCGTGTGTTAAAGGCCATCTTTCATTCGTCTCCCTGGTTGTAAGCCCCTCATAGGTCAAGCTTTGTGAAGTCTATGGAACACATAGCTCGGAGATGAGAGGTAGGGGTTATTTATTTTTTTTAATTTGGTTAAGGACCCTATAGTCAATGCTGGTCTGCAGAGAGCCATCCTTCTTCTGTACAAAGGAAAACCCAGCTCCTGCCAGAGAGGAAGATTTCCCGATAAATTCTCTAACAAAGTTCTCCTCAATATACTTGGATATGGCATGAGTCTTGGCCTTGGATAGGTGATAAAATCAGCCTTGGCATGAAGTCAATTGGGCAGTCATATGGCCTATGAGATGGCAATGTCTCAGCCTTTTTCTTGTCAAAGACATCCGCATACATCCAACATGCCTCAGGCAGGCCAGGCAAATTAGCGCTGGAAGTAGGAGACCAGACAGGATGAATGGGAGCAAGGCACCTCTCGTGACAACCTGAACCCCAACAGAGAACTTCTACAGATTTTCAGTCCAGAATAGGTTCATGTCTTTGCAGTCATGGGAGACCTAGAAGCAGAGAATAAGATAGTCCAGACAGCACATGTAGAGAAATCTTCTCAGAATGTAGCATCCCCACCTGAATTTACACAGGGCTCTGTTATGAACTGGATGGTCTCAGGCAGAGACTTTCCATAGACTGAAGAAATCACCAATAGATCAGGAAGACATAGAATTGGGATTTTATACTGCTCGACCACAGCCTGTTGACCAAAATTACCTGTGGAGCCAGAGTCCAGGTGACCCTTTGCTGCAGGATATTGATAAAGTCAGGGTCAACAAAGGAGAGGAAGGAGTCTTGCCCAAGATAGCCTCTCTTACTAACCCTAGGCACTGGCATTTCCCAGTTTCCAGAGCAGTATCAGATAAAGTGTTCAGAGCTGCTGTAATACAGTAGAAGCATGTTCCATCAGCATAACAAACCTGGCGGCACTTAGATAGCTTCACCTGGTCAATCTGCATGGGTTCAACGAAAAATGTCGCAGCAGGAACTTGCTTAATGATTGGTCATTGAAAGGTGGGATCCAAGCGCACCAATCTCCTCTCGTGGTTTACCTCTTTGGTCCACTTCTGGAACCTGATGTTGATTCAGATTGCAAGGGACACTAGGTCATCCACAGAGGTGGGTATCTCCTGAACAGCCAGTATATTCTTGACTCCCCTGGAGAAGCCTTCCCAGAAGATTACAACCAGAACCTCATTGTTCCAAGTGAGTTTGGACATCAAGGTACAAAAACTGACCGCATACTGGTCCACGGAGAAGTTACCTTTGTGTAACCGGAGTAGAGGAGAAGAAGCTGCAGAAGAAACACAGTCAGGCTCATTGAAGACTTTACGGAAGGCTTTCAAGTAGAACTGAGGTTCGACATCAATGGATTCCCTCTCTCCCACAGGTGACTGAGCCATGCTAGGGCCTCCCCAGATAGATGGGACATGATGAAGGCAACTTTGGCTCTTTCCAAGATAAACTGATAAGCCAGAACTGCGAAGTGCAGCATGCACTGGTTAATGAATCCCTGACACAGGGAGGGATCTCTGCCAAAGCATGGAGGAGCCAACAATTGAGGTCCAGAACCTGGTGCATAACTGGCAGCCTGATGGGTCACCATTGTGGTAACTGCTGCCTGAGAGGATGTGGAAGCGGCTGGTACTGCCAGCATGTCTAGCTGGGTATTCATAGTCCATAGATAGAATAAAATCTTATCCTAATGATCCTTCTGGTTTGAAATCTCCTGGTATAGGTCCAAGATGGAAGGCGTCTGGGAGCCAGCAGATTCCATGGCCTGTGCAAATTGTAACTGGGCTAGGTGATGGAACCACTGTTCCAGAGCCCGATCAAGACCTGGAGGGGGTGACTAGGATTCTACCCTAAACTTGCCACTGTGACAGGGTCAATGGCACCATATGTGAGGGGAGCTATGTGTCACAAAGATTGCTATCCTGCATGATGTGAAACCCTCCGACATATGAGCTCAGAGTAAATCAGTCGTTTCCATGGTTTGGATTTTATGGTGAGTAGGATAAGAGATGGGCGGGACACCTACTCACCATATCTCCACCTCAAGTGTCCAACCACTGTTTTTTTTCTGTCTGTTTTGTTTGGAGGAAGGAAGCCTCCAGGCTGAATCTCTAGAGAGAGCTGCCGTGTGTGTTTGTCCCAGAAGGTGGGAGCCATAATGGGAAGGACTTTGTATGGACTTTTTATTTTTATTTGTGCCAGCAAGGCTGCTTTTGTCCCTCTTTTGACTTTATGGTTTATGAAGCAATAAACCACCCAAAGACTTTAACATAAAGTGTTCCTGTTCTACCTCGGGGAGCAGCTAAGTGAGCCAACCTTCCACAAGTGGTACTTCGGATGCGGGCAATGTTCCAGGAACACGAGTAGCGGCTGTGGACAATTCATATTTCCTAGGTGAGGGTGGCTACAGAGATGGAACAACGGTCGGATAAAATGGAGGAGCTGATTAAGCACCTGATCCTGAGCCACCAGCAGCAACACCAGCTGCATCGAGAGCAGCAGCAGCGCCAAGAGAAATAGTAACCGCGCCAAGAGCAACTGTTCCGAGAGCAGCAGCATATGCAGCAGAAGACAAACTCCTGATGCAACAGATTTGACAGCAGCAAAAGCAGATGGAACTACTGGTGGGAGATGTTCGCAGCAGAGAGACCGCCCCTCCCCCACATCAAATTGATGACTCGTATGTCTGGAAAGTGGTAAGACGAGCCATGCAAAAGTTGACCCCAGAGGATGATATAGAGGCGTTCTTGACTGTGTTCTATTGGGTTGCAGAGCAGGAGAGGCTACCTCCAGAGCAGTGCGTGGAGGTGCTGGCCTCTTATCTGACAGGTGAATCCCAGAAAGCTTATTTTGATTTGGCCTTACAGGATGCCCGGGAATATGCCAAGTTAAAAATGGAGAGATTGGCACGCTCAGGGGTCACTTTGTAAGAGCCCAAAGGGTTCATCACTGTGCGTATTATGGTGACAAACCTCCCCGTGAACAGATGTTTGACTTGTGTATCCTAGCTGGTGATGAGGATAAAACTGTGGCCAGTGAGGCCAAGGTTCCTGAACTGGAGGGTTTCTGGGAAAAATTTGGGGACTGCTCAAATGCGGGATCTTACCCTAAAACATGCATGCAAAAATGTGTCTGTGATAGATGGGACTGCTCAGGAGCCAGGGGCTGACACCAGGTTCCCACACTTTGCAGTCAATGGTGAGTTAATGTATCGGGTGACAACACTGTGGGGAGGGGAGATAGTGGAGCAGCTGTTGATTCCAGGTCCCTACCAGCAGAAGGTTTTAGACATGGCCCATTCACATGTTTTGGGGGACATCTGGTGGTAGAGAAAGTGCAGGAGAGAATAATGCAGAGGTTCTATTGGCCGGGGTGTTACCGGGACATCCTAAATTATTGTAGCTCCTGCCCCACATGCCAGATAACTGCTTCCTCTACTCACTTCTGAAGTCTCCTAGTTCCGTTACCTGAGATAGAAGTCCCATTTAAGAGGATTGCTATGGATCTAGTGGGTCCTCTAGTTAAATCTGCATGAGGGCATCAATACATCTTAATGGTCATGGACTATGTGACCCATCACCCTGAAGCATTTCCACGAAGAAACTCTTCAGCCAAGAGTATCGCCCAGGAACTTGTCCATATTTTTGCTAGGATGGGTCTGTCGAAGGAGATTTTGACAGACCAGGGAACCCCCTTCATTAGCAAGGTAATGAAAGAGCTGTGTAGTGTCCTCCAGATTGCCCATCTGCAAACCTCAGTCTACCATCCACAGACTGACAGCCTAATAAAGAGCTTCAATAAAACCTTAAAAAGCCATGCTCTAAATGGTAATTGAGAAGGACGGTCAAGACTGGGACAATCTGCTTCCATTTCTGCTCTTCTCTGCCTGAGAAGTTCCTCAAGCCTTTACTGGCTTCTTGCCGTTCGAGCCACTGCATGCTCGACATACACAAGGGCTCCTGGACATCGCCAAGGAAATCTGGGAAGCCGATGTTATGCCACACCGGAGCATCATAGAGCATATCGCTCAGCTACAGGAGAGGATAGCAAAAGTAATGCCTATCGTGAAGGAGCATCTTTTCTAGGCTTCGGAGGCACAAGCAAGGGTATATATCAAATGAGGTGAAGAGGATGCTAAACCTCAGGTGATAGAGGAGTTAAAAAGTGGACGGTCGTCCCATCATCCTCGTGCCGAAGCCTGACAGTGAGTCGCGGTTTTGTAAACGACTACCGCAGGTTGAACCTTAACCTAATGAAGGGCTATTTGTAGATCCCCATGTACCAGAGTACCAAGAAGAAGATGGCCTTCTCGACGCCTGATGAGTGTTTTCAATACACCAGAATGCCCTCCGGACTGCAGCGGGCCCAGGCAACCTTCTAGAAGGCTATGGATCGGATCCTAGCTCCACATAAAAAATATACCGCATTGTACCTTGATGACATTGTGGTCTTCAGCCCTAACTGGGCTAGTCATCTGCCAAAGGCACAGGTGGTTATGGATACTTTAAAAAATGCAGGGTTCACCATAAATCTGAAAAAATGTGCCATTGTGAAGGAATAGGCCAAGTACCTAGGCTATGTCATTGGGAGAGGTGAAATCAAGCCTCAAATAAATAACATAGAGGCAATTCAGAAGTGGCCACAACTGCTTTCCAAAAAGCAAGTGATGGTTTTTCTTGGAATTGTGGGATATTACCATTGATTCATCCCAAATTTTGCCATGATTGCTGCACCATTGATGGATCTTCTTAAAGGAACCAAGTCGATGATAATTAAATGGACTGATGACACACAGGAGCTGAAGCAGGTTCCGTGTAAACATCTGATTGTGGTCGCACCAGACTTAAGCAAATAATTTGTGGTCCATACATGTGTTAGAAGTCGGTTTGGGAGCCATGCTGTCTCAGGAAGTAAATGGAGAAGAACATCCCATCTGAGCCGGAAGCTCTCGTCATATAAGAAAAACTATCCCATTATGGAGAACCTGTGCCTAGCTATAAAATGGGCAGTGGATATGCTGAAGTACGGTATTATCTACTAGGCTGGAGGTCAAACGAAATCGGCCAACTATCGGGAAAAGTAGGAGGTCCGACTGAAACACGAAACCCAATGCAAGTCAATGGGGAAGCAAAGTCATCAGAGAGTGGAGGACAGTAAACACACCTATAGTGCCCATTTCAATGCCAACGACATCAATTCTTATTACTTAAGCTTGTCAACCTTAATTTACTTTATAATAATAGTTACTAGAGTTGAGCGAAACGGGTCGAAAAATTTCAAAAGTCGCCGACTTTTGGCAAAGTCGGGTTTCATGAAACGAAACAAGACCCTAGGATGAGGTCGGCCACGAGGTCGGCGACTTACGCGCCAAAGTCGCGTTTCAAAAGTTTGTTTTGCGCTCTTTTTCAGCCAATCAGGATCCACGGACACTGTGGGCAACGTGATGACATAGGCAGGGGTCACCACCATCTTTCAGAAGGGCATGCAAGTGATTGGCTTGCTTTGGTGGGCGTCACAGGGGGTATAAAAGGGCGTGCACGCCGACCGCCATCTTACTTCTGCCGATCTCAGTATAGGGAGAGGTTGCTGCTGATTCTGTAGGAAGAGCGTTAGGCAGGGAAGAAGACAAAAAAACTGCTTCTGCTGCTAGCGATTTGGCCTGCACAACACACCAGTCACTGTGTGTGCAGTGCAAGGGGAGGCTATATAGTGGTGTATCAGTGGTGTTGGTTGTTGGGCTGCCTTCTAAGGCTTCCTGACATTCCTGCATTGCTGTTTACCCACTGCTCCGCAAACTGCTTTTTTAAAAGCAATCCCAATTTTTTTTTTTTGTCCTGCTGAGAAGAAAAAAAAACTGCTTCTGCTGCTAGCAATTTGGCCTGCACAACACACCAGTCACTGTGTGTGCAGTGCAAGGGGAGGCTATATTGTGGTGTATCAGTGGTGTTGGTTGTTGGGCTGCCTTTCAAGGCTTCCTGACAGGCTGGCATTGCTGTTTACCCACTGCTCCGCAAACTGCTTTTTTAAAAGCAATCCAATCTCCCTTATCCTCTAGTCACTTTTGTCACAGCTGTGCCATCGAGCCTGTCACATAGCGCTCAGATATTCATTGGGCCTCACACAATCCAAAAGTGTCCAGTGTCCAAAAGTGTGTGCAGAGATTCAAAATCTCCCTTATCCTCTAGTCACTTTGGTCACAGCTGTGCCATCGAGCCTGTCATATAGCGCTCAGATATCAGTGGGCCTCACACAATCCAAAAGTGTCCAGTGTCCAAAAGTGTGTGCAGAGATTCAAAATCTCCCTTATCCTCTAGTCACTTTGGTCACAGCAGCTGTGCCATCGAGCCTGTCACATAGCGCTCAGATATCAGTGGGCCTCACACAATCCAAAAGTGTCCAGTGTCCAAAAGTGTGTGCAGAGATTCAAAATCTCCCTTATCCTCTAGTCACTTTGGTCACAGCTGTGCCATCGAGCCTGTCATATAGCGCTCAGATATCAGTGGGCCTCACACAATCCAAAAGTGTCCAGTGTCCAAAAGTGTGTGCAGAGATTCAAAATCTCCCTTATCCTCTAGTCACTTTGGTCACAGCAGCTGTGCCATCGAGCCTGTCACATAGCGCTCAGATATCAGTGGGCCTCACACAATCCAAAAGTGTCCAGTGTCCAAAAGTGTGTGCAGAGATTCAAAATCTCCCTTATCCTCTAGTCACTTTGGTCACAGCTGTGCCATCGAGCCTGTGACATAGCGCTCAGATATCAGTGGGCCTCACACAATCCAAAAGTGTCCAGTGTCCAAAAGTGTGTGCAGAGATTCAAAATCTCCCTTATCCTCTAGTCACTTTGGTCACAGCTGTGCCATCGAGCCTGTCACATAGCGCTCAGATATTCATTGGGCCTCACACAATCCAAAAGTGTCCAGTGTCCAAAAGTGTGTGCAGAGATTCAAAATCTCCCTTATCCTCTAGTCACTTTGGTCACAGCTGTGCCATCGAGCCTGTGACATAGCGCTCAGATATCAGTGGGCCTCACACAATCCAAAAGTGTCCAGTGTCCAAAAGTGTGTGCAGAGATTCAAAATCTCCCTTATCCTCTAGTCACTTTGGTCACAGCTGTGCCATCGAGCCTGTGACATAGCGCTCAGATATCAGTGGGCCTCACACAATCCAAAAGTGTCCAGTGTCCACAAGTGTCTGCAGAAATTCAAAATCTCCCCTGTCCTATAGACACCTTGTACCTTGTTTTACATTACTATATAGTTTGTTGGATTTTGTCTACATTTCTACCAAAAATGAGGAAGGCTGGTGGAAGAGGCCGTGGAATTGGGCGGGGGTTGGCAGCTGGTAATGATGGTGTTGGTGGTGGATCTGATGGTAGTGGCAAGAGCAAAATAGGACCGAATGCAGGAGGTGTTGAGCCTGCGTCATTGTCTGGCTACATAAGGCCTCGAACGCTTAGTTTTCTAGGAGTTGGCAAACCGCTTTTACAGCCAGAGCATCAGGAAAAAGTTTTGTCTTACATTGCTGACTCAGCCTCCAGCTCTATCGCCTCCTCTTCTTCAGTTGTAAAAAGTAAAAGCACTGAGTCGTCATTGGAGGCTCATGTTCATGAACCACACCTTTCCTTGTGTCCTTCACCCCAACCAAGATTGAAGGATGACACAGGCCATACTACTGATTACTCCATGGAGCTGTTTTCACATACCATGCCTGGATTATCAAGTCAAATGGTGAATTACCCAGGCCAAGATGAATCTGACATGGAGTGCACTGATGCACAGCCGCTGATGGATGATTCTGCTGGTACATTCACTCAGAGCACTACATTGTCCTCGCAGTGTACAGAGCCATATTCTGACCCTGATGAGACTCAGGTGCCCCTTCCCGCACACTATACCACCATACACGGTGACACAGAGGAAGGTGCACATGACATAGAAGAGGAGGTGATGGATGACCCAGTTGTTGACCCAGATTGGCATGCATTGGGGGAAGAGAGTGCTGCTTCCAATAGCTCAGATGAGGAGCATCCACAGCAGACATCGACATCGCAACAGCTGTTATCTGGCAGGCCCGGAGCACTCCAAAGACAGGTTCCAAACATCAAAAGAGTTGCTGGACAGCTTGTCCAGAGGGTCAAAAGATCACAGCGTGCTAGGCCGCAAAATGTCTGCCAAAGTAGGAAGAGTGCAGTGTGGCACTTTTTTGAACAAAATCCTCATGATCAGGCCAAGGTTATCTGTAAGAAGTGCGCAAAGACCTTTAGCCGAGGGAAAAATCTGAAAAATTTGAATACCAGTTGCATGCTTAGACATTTAACCAGTATGCACTTGCAAGCGTGGACACAACACCAAACTTCAAGTGCCACATGTGCAACTGATCACAACGAAGGTAGTCAGCAACGCTACATTGTTTCCCCCACTGTAAGCCCACCGGTTAGCACAGCAGCAAATGTTGAGGTGTCGTTGCAAGGCCACAGCAGTCAGGGAATCCCACTGTTATATCAACGAAAGACTGATTCTAGGCCATCAGAAAGAACACCAACTCCATCACCATCATCAACCCTCTCTCAGTCCGCCCTGTCCACCGCTACTTCCACCATATGCAGCTCTCAAGTCCAGCTCACCCTCCCAGACACTATGAGTAGGTCAAGAAAGTACTCAGTCTCTCATCCGCGTACACTGGGTTTGAACGCCCACATCGCCAAACTAATCTCATTTGAGATGATGCCCTTTCGGTTGGTGGAAAGCACAGCTTTCCGCGAACTCATGGCCTATGCAGTACCACGCTATGACCTACCCAGTCGCCACTTCTTCTCTCGCAAAGCCATCCCAGCCCTCCACCATCATGTGAAAGACCGCATTGTCCATGCACTCAAGCAGTCAGTGAGCGGAAAGGTGCACCTCACAACTGATGCATGGTCCAGTCGGCATGGCCAGGGCCGTTACGTGTCCATCACTGAGCACTGGGTTAATGTGGTGGATGCAGGGTCCACAGGGGACAGCGGTGGTGGGACAGTGCTGCCTAGCCCACGGTATAGGAAACAGTTGGCTGTAGGCGTTCGACCCTCCTCCTCCTCCTCCTCCAGAAGCGAAAGCTCGTCCACAGAGCGCAGTCGTACGAGCACTCCATCTGCAGCTGCCACTGTTGCACACGATGTGTCCCCCTATCGAGCAGCTAGTGGAAAGCGTCAGCAGGCTGTGTTGCAGATGATGTGTTTGGGCAACAGACACACCGCCGAGGTGCTGGCCGAGTACTTGAAGCGACAAACTGAGTCATGGCTGGGCAGTGTACATCTTGAGGCAGGCAAGGTAGTTAGTGATAACGGCCGTAATTTTGTGGCAGCCATAGCCCTTTCAAAACTCAGCCACATACCTTGCTTGGCTCACACCTTGAACCTGGTGGTGCAGTGCTTCCTCAAAAATTATCCGGAGTTAACAGCCCTGCTCCAGAAGGTGCGAAGACTGTGCGCGCACATCCGCCGGTCGCCTGTACACTCCGTTCGTATGCAGAAGCTGCAGCGATTGCTCCACCTTCCCAACCACCGCCTCATTATCGACATTGCAACAAGGTGGAACTCCACCCTGCACATGGTGGAGCGGCTGTGCGAGCAGAGGCAGGCCATAATGCATTTGTGGGAGGATACACGGCCAGGCACTTTGAGAGCAGACATGAGGTTGACAGGTGTGCAGTGGTCGAAGCTGAAAGACCTCTGTAAAGTCCTTCAGTGTTTTGAGGAATGCACACGGCTGGTAAGCGCAGACGACGCCATCCTAAGCATGAGCATCCCACTTATGTGTCTGCTCATGCAAACTTTGACGCACCTTAAGGAGCAGGCGTCTGCAGCCAATGTTGATGAGGAGGAAGAGGAGGAGGGAATCCTTGATGACATTCAGCCATTGTCTGCTCAGGGACCTCTCCTGGACGAGGTGGAGGAAGAAGAGGAGGAGGAGGATGATGATGGGGATGATTACTTAGGGGAGGAGGATGCATCTCGTGGGGCAAGTGAAAATGTTGGCGTGGCAAGGTCTGGTACAGGGTTTGTGCGTGACTGGAGGGATGTGGATTTGCCAGAAAGTGCTCCTCCACCCAGCACTCGCAGTGCATCATTGACACCGGGAACATTGGCCCACATGTCAGATTATGCCTTGCAGATCCTAAAAAGGGACCCCCGCATTGCCAAAATGATGAACGATGACGACTACTGGTTGGCCAGCATCCTGGATCCACGCTATAAAGGCAAATTACAAAACATCATGCCACAGGAGAACCTTGACCTAATATTGGCTAATAAACAAGCAACTCTGGTAAATCGGTTGCTTGAGGCATTCCCAGCACACAGCAGCGGTGATGGTTCTCACACGAGCCGTACGGGCCAGGGGCAGCTTGGCAGAGGTGTTCGTGGTGCACACAGCAGAAGTGGCGTTGGAGACAGGGGTTTCATGACAATGTTGTGGACTGATTTTTCAAATACCGCTCACACAACTGGTAATACTGCATCGATGGAAAGTGACAGGAGACAGCAGTTGTCAACTATGGTTACAAACTACTTTTCCTCCCATATCGATGTTCTCCCACACAGGTCATTCCCCTTTGACTATTGGGCAGCTAAACTGGACACCTGGCCTGAATTGGCCCAATATGCCTTACAGGAGCTCGCTTGCCCAGCTGCAAGTGTGCTATCGGAAAGAGTCTTCAGTGCAGCTGGATCAATCCTGACAGAAAAAAGGACCCGTCTGTCAACCCAAAATGTGGATGATCTAACATTCATTAAAATGAACCATGCATGGGTTTCCAAGGATTTTGTCCCACCTTCCCCTGATGACACATAGGGTGACAGAAAAATGGCTTGCTTTGGTCCACCTCTTCCTGGGACTTCACCTATTTCGCCTTTTGCATCAGCTGAATGTCCAACATCAACATATGCCACTTTCTAAAACTCCCTAACTGTGCTGCCTCCCCCCCCATGGCTGGGGTCACCACCTAGCGTACGACACCGTGCGAGTGCCGTTGCCCAGGACAGGTGGGTAGGCCGACTCTTGGGCGCGGGCACTGGCACAGGGTCCCTCATAGTGCAATCAAGTGTCTCTGACGGTGGTGGTGCACACCCGCCGTCAGACACACCGCTGTACTATGAGGGGCCCAGTGCCAGTACCGACGCCCACGAGTGGGCCCCCCTTGCTTGGGCAGGGCCCCAGCATTTGCAATCTTTACCTCTCCCTGCTCCTCCGCTGTGTAATCTGGGCCGTCAAATCCATACTGTGCCTGACACCGTCTGAGCCTGCCTCCTGATGTATAGACATATATTTTGAATGTGTACGCTATCCATACATGTTATCCGGGGAAACGGTACCCTTTCTAACCTTTGTGCAATCATGTGCAATCCATACTGGGCCTAACACCGTCTGAGCCTGCCTCCTGAGACATATATTTTGAATGTGTACGCTATCCATACATGTTATCTGGGGATACGGTACCCTTTCTAACCTTTGTGCAATCACGTGCAATCCATACTGGGCCTAACACCGTCTGAGCCTGCCTCCTGAGACATATATTTTGAATGTGTACGCTATCCATACATGATATCTGGGGAAACGGTACCCTTTCTAACCTTTGTGCAATCACGTGCAATCCATACTGGGCCTAACACCGTCTGAGCCTGCCTCCTGATGTATAGACATATATTTTGAATGTGTACGCTATCCATACATGTTATCTGGGGATACGGTACCCTTTCTCACCTTTGTGCAATCACGTGTAATCCATACTGGGCGTGAGAACGGCTGGCGAGCTGTTAAGCAAGCTACAGCACCTGTGGTTTGCACACGTAAGTTTTTCATTTTTTCAGGAATGACGGTTAGGCCTAATTCCGGAACTGCGGTTGACCTGCACTTACTGGGAAATCATTGTTCGCGGGTAATAATTGTAATCAGTGATCCCCATCACTAACGTTGTTCAGCGGGTTATCTGCACCTGTAAGCAACAAACGCTGGCCTTTTCAGTGTAGCGCACATGCAGCCACGGACATGTAAGGGCATGACACACCAGTTATTGGCCAATCTCATGTGCCAGAGCCTCACGTGTCCCTCTAGTTAGCCGGACTCGGACCGCGGGGCATGACGGAGTCTCGTTCGTTAACGGAATTAAGCTTGCAATGTGTGCATCTGTTCTGTAGCTGGCATGGTTGAGGTTTCCCAGGTGGAGTCGAATTTAACCATAGGCTCCACTCCTGGTGGTGCCCTTCTGGACATTCCTTTAAGGTTCAGCTTTGCAACCATACTGCCCACGTAAAACAAACACTTTGCCTTCATGAACACTGTTTGGAGGGTCATGACTCGTGGGAATAACGCCGCCCAATCAGTTAACCTGCTAGAGAGATCCTTCGTTGCTCCCAAGCATGACATCACACTCCCTGGGAAGAAGGTAATGCCACTGTGGCGACCGTACTCCTGGGGGCGACACAAGTGCACTGATGCCCAGCCACTGCTCGATGAATCTGCTGGTACATTGACCCAGACCACTACATTCCCCTCACACGCTACACGACCTGAATCTGACCCTGATGAAACTCAGGTTACCCTTCCCATATACAGTTCCATCTTACACGGTGACAAAGAGGAAGCTGCAGATGAAAGTGCAGGTTCGGCCCACCCGCCATTAGACACACCACCGTACTATCAGGGGCCCTGTGCCAGTGCCGTCGCCAACGAGTGGGCCCCCCCTGCTTGCCCTGGATCACAGCACTTGCAAAGTTGAAATACTGTGCAGTGAGATGGAAGATGGGGACGACGAGGAGTCCAGACAAGTACAGGGATTCCCTAGCGAGGAGACTTATTTGATTGTTTTCAATGTTGGGACAGCAATTTTTGGGGAGCACTATACTCTGGAGAATGATAGATGGGGCCCACCATACACTGGAACATTCCAAAGGTGGACATCAGACACAGGAGCAGCATTTACAGGGCCCATTATAAACTAGAGCATTAGAAATGGGGCCCATTATGTTTGGAGCATTATTTGGGCCCATAAGACAGTGGAGCTTCATCCATGGGGACCAACATATACTGTAGCATTATGTGGAGCTCATCATATACTGTTTCAAACATTATATGGGACCAATGATTCTGTATGGAGAAATAGATGGGCCTCGTCATGAGATGTAAAAAGTGAGGTATTTTTCATTGTACTATACCGCTATTTCTCTGCCGTATCGGAGCAGGATGAGTTGTGGTATGTGTTAAAGGGGCGCTCTTTCGCCCAGGGCACATGAAAACCTGCAGCCAGCCCTCCCCCCCCACAACTTTAGCCAAATAACCCCCATTTTTCAGTGCGTAACTTGTATTATGAAGTTAATTAAGGTTGACAAGCTTAAGTAAGAAGAATTGATGCTTTTGGCATTCAAATGGGCACTGTAGGTGTGTTTCCTGTCCTCCTCTCACTGCCGACTTTTATTCCCCATTGACTTACATTGGGTTTCGTGTTTCGGGACGACCCCGACTTTTCCTTATAATCGGACGATCTTGCTCGACCCGACTTTTGGAAAAGTCGGGTTTCACGAAACGAAACGCGACCCTAAAAAAACAAAAGTCGCTCAACTCTAATAGTTACGCATTGAAAACTGGGGGTTATTTGGCTAAAGTTGTGGGGGGGTAGGGCTGGCTCCAGGTTTTTGTGTGCCCGGCGAAAGAGTGTCAGTGGGCCCCTTTAACACATCCCACAATTCATGATGCTCCGATACGGCAGAGAAATATTGGTATAGTGCAATGACAAATACTTCTTTTCTTACATTACATGACTGATATCTACAATAGCTCAAAAACCGGACAGTATATTCCTCCATACAGTATTATGGCCACCACATAGTGCACCATACAGAATAATGAGCCCCATATATTGCTCCATACAGAATATTTGATCCCATATAATGTTCCATACAGTATATGATGAGCTCCACATAATGCTACAGTATATGATGGTCCCCATAAGATGTGCCATACAGTATAGGACAGTCCCCATAGAGTAGAATGAGTCCCACATATTGCTCCATACAGTATAATGAGTCGCATATAAAGCTCCATACAGTATATGATGGGCCCCATATATTGCTCATTACAGAATAGGCCCCATATGTGTTCCATATAATGATCCATACCCTATATGCTGCCCCATAAATAATGAACCCGATATGATGCTCCAGTATATGATGGGCCCCATGGATGATTCTCCATTGTATGATGGGCCTATATAATGCTCCATATATAATGGGCCCCATATGATGCTCTAGTATATGATGGGCCCCATATGATACTCCAGTATATGAAAGGCCCCATGGATGATGCTCCATTGTATGATGGGTCTATATTATGCTCCATATATAATGGGCCCCATATGATGCTCTAGTATATGATGGGCCCCATATGATGCTCCAGTATATGATGGGCCCCATGGATGATGCTCCAGTGTATGATGGGCCTATACAATGTGTGCAGAATTATAAGGCAAATGAGTATTTTGATCACATCATCCTTTTCATACATGTTGTCCTACTCTAAGCTGTATAGGCTTGAAAGCCAACTGCCAATTATGTAAATCAGGTGATTTGCATCTCTGTAATGAGGAGGAGTGTGGTCTAATGACATCAACACCCTATATAAGGTGTGCTTAATTATTAGGTACCTTCCTTTCCTTTGGCAAAATGGGTCAGAAGAGAGATTTGATTAACTCTGAAATGTCAAAAATTGTGAGATGTCTTGCAGAGGGATGCAGCAGTCTTGAAATTGCCAAACTTTAGAAGCGTGATCACTGAACAATCAAGTGTTTCATGGCAAATAGCCAACAGGGTCGCAAGAAGCGTGTTGATAAAGAAAGTCTCAAAATAACTGTCCATGAATTGAGGAAAATCAAGCATGAAGCTGCCAAGATGCTATTTGCCACCAGTTTTGCCATATTTCAGAGCTGCAGCGTTACTGGAGTATCAAAAAGCACAAGGTGTGCCATACTCAGGGACATGGCCAAGGTAAGGAAGGCTGGAAAACGACCACCTTTGAGCAAGAAACATAAGATAAAACGTCAAGACTGGGCCAAGAAATATCTTAAGACTGATTTTTGTAAGGTTTTATGGACTGATGAAATGAGAGTGACTCTTGATGGGCCAGATGAATGGGCCCGAGGCTGGATCAGTAAAGGCCAGAGAGCTCCATTCTGACTCAGAAGCCAGCAAGGTGGAGGTGGGGTACTGGTATGGGCTGGTATCATCAAAGACGAACTTGTGGGACATTTTTGGGTTTAGGATGGAGTGAAGCTCAACTCCCAGACCTTCTGCCAGTTTCTGGAAGACACCTTCTTCAACCAGTGGTACAGGAAGAAGTCGGTATCGTTCAAGAAAAACATGATTTTCATGCAGGCCAATGCTCCATCACATGCATCCAAATACTCCACAGCGTGGCTGCCCAGTAAAGGTCTAAAAGAAGAAAAAATAATGACATGGCCCCCTTGTTCATCTGATCTGAACCCCACAGAGAACCTGTGGTCCCTCATAAAATGTGAGATCTACAGGGAGTCAAAACATTACACCTCTGGGAACAGTGTCAGGGAGGTTGTGGTGGATGCTGCACGCAATATTGATCGTAAACAGATCAAGCAACTGACAGAATGTATGGATGGAAGGCTTTTGAGTGTCATCGTAAAGAAAGGTGGCTATGTTGGTCCCTTTTTTTTTGGTTTTGAATGTCAGAAATGTTTATTTCTACATTTTGTGTTATATTGGTTTACCTGGTGAAAATAAACAAGTGAGATGGGTATATATTTGGTTTTTATTAAGTTGCCTAATAATTCTGCACAGTAATAGTTACCTGCACAAACAGATATCCTCCTAAGATAGCCAAATATAAAAAAAGCCACTCCAACTTCCAAAAATATTAAGCTTTGATATTTATGAGCCTTTTCGGTTGATTGAGAACATAGTTGTTGTTCAATAATATAAAGAATCCTCTCAAATACAACTTGCCTAGTAATAATTATGCAAATAAGTATCAACCTAGGGCCTTGTCAGATCACTCCCCTGTTATGGCGACATTTAATTGGGAAAATGGCAGGAGAGGGGAACGGGCACCATGGTCGTTTAATGCATTCTGGTTACCTATTATTCAAGCAGATGCTAGGATCCCTGACTTGCTAAAAAAATTTTTTGCTATTAATGAGGGTACAGCCCCCAGGGAAATAATATGGGATGCGTCTAAAGCTTATCTGAGAGGACTATTGATCTCGGAAGTGAATAGAGTTAGAACTAAGTCTAGAGAATATGAGGAACTTTTACAGAAGGAAGCTATCTCTGCAGAATTGCAATATTTGAAAACTCCGTCAAATGGCTCTTCTGGGGCGGGTGGAGACTTTGCCGCTTTCGGAGGAGCACCAGCTGGCAGTCTCACGAATATTATATCAAGCTCGTAAAAGGGTGGCTGCTCACTGGAAGGGATCTTCTGTACCCACAATCACGGAAGTTACTGATGCAGTTAATAATAATATAGATATGGAAAAATACTGTAAGTGTATCAAAGAGAAGAACAACTAAGAAATGGGAAGATATGTGGGCACCTTGGTTGGACACACCCGGGTTGGCGCCTACTAGATTAACATGGATGAGAGCGTTGAGGAGGATATAACACAAAAATTGTAGCTGTGAGAGACCAAATGCATCGGGAGAGACGAGAGGTGTTTTTTTTGGGTGAGGGTGGGGGGTGAGTTGGGAGGAATTTTTGTGGGGTTTTATTGTGTTTATGTAATACACTATTTGGAAAATATTCTGTATATGACTACCAGTTTTTTAAATTTTTGAAAATGTTTAATAAAAAATTACCTGATATAAAAAAAATAATTATGCAAACAGTGTATAATGCTCCATTGTATGATGGGCCCCATTTATATTGCTCCATATATAATGGGCCCCATATGATGCTCCAGTGTATAATGGGCCCTATCTATGATGCTCAAGTGTATGATGGGCCCCATATATAATTCTCCAGTGTATAATGCTCCCCATATATTGCTCCAAACATTAAAAAATGAAATACCTCTCCTCGCTGGGCACTGCTCTACTCTAGACTCCTCAGCGTCACCATCTTCCAGCTCTCTGCACTTGGACTGTTCAGGCAGAGGGCGTACAGATGTGACGTCATCATGCTCTCTGATCTGAATGTCACTGTCAGGAAACACAGAAGAGGTCACAGCGGTGGAGCAGGGAGAGATAAGTATTGCAAGTGCTGGTGCCCTGAGCAAGCAAGGGGCCCACTTGTGGGTGACGGCAGTGGCACAGGGCCCCTCACAGTACGATGGTGTCTGTGACGGCGAGTGGGCCCCCCCACCATCAGACTTTTGCATACTGTGAGAGGCCCTGTGCCAGTGCCGTTGCCCACGAGTGGGGCCCCCCACCTGCTCAGGGCCCCGGCACTTGCCCGGGTGAGCCAGGTGCTGACGCCGGCCCAGGGGGGTACAGGCCATTTAGGGAGGTGGAAAACTGGCATATGTTGAGGTGTAGGCTGGACATTCAGCAGCTGTAAATGGAGGAATTGCAGAAGTCGGAGGAAGAGGAGGATAAAGCGAGCCATTTTGCTGGCAACCTATTTGTCATTAGGGGAAGGTGGTACAAAATCCTTTGAAATCCAGGCATGGTTCATTTTAATGAAGGTGAGATCACCAACATTTTGGGTCGACAGCCGGGTCCTTCTTTCTGTCAGGATTGATCCGGCAGCACTGAAGACTCTTTCTGATAGCACACTACCAGCAAGGCAAGCGAGCTCCTGTAAGGCGTATTGTGCCAATTCAGGCCAGGGTCCAGTTTAGAGGCCCAGTAGTCAAAGGGGAATGAACTGTGAGGGAGAACATCGATAAGGGAGGAGAGGTAATTTTGAACCATAGTTGACAACTGCTGTCTCCTGTCTGTTGCAATCGAATCAGTATTAACAGTCGTGTGAGTGGTCCTAGAGAAATCAGTCCACAACATGGTCATGAAACCCCTGTCTCCAATGCCAGTTCAGCTGTGTGCACCACGAAAACCTCTTCCATTTGGCCCAGTACGGTTCGTGGTAGAACCTGCACCGCTGCTGTGTGCTGGGAATGCCTCTAACAAACGGTTTACCAGAGTGGCTTGTTTGTTTGCCAATATTAGCTCTAGGTTCTCCTGTGGCATTATGTTCTGTAAGTTGCCTTTATAGCGTGGATCGAGGATGCTGGCCAACCAGTAGTCGTCATCCTTCATAATTTTGACAATGCGGGGGTCCCTTTTTAGGATCCACAAGAGATAATCACACATGTCAGCCAATGTTCCAGGTGACAATGATGCACTGACAGTGGTGGGTGGAGGAGCACTATCTGCCAAATCCACATCCCTTCAGTCACGCACTAACCCTGTACCTGACCTTGGCAAGCCAACATTTTCTCTTGCCCCCTGAGAAGCATCCTCCTCCCCAAAATAATAATCCCCCTCATCCTCCTCCTCCTCTTCCCCTTCTTCCTCCACCTCGTCCAGGACAGTTCCCTGAGCAGACAATGGCTGACTGTCATCAAGGCTTCCCTCCTCCTCTTCCTCCTCCGCTGCAGACGCCTGATCCTTAATGTGCGTTAAAGTTTGCATGAGCAGGCACATAAGTGGTATGCTCATGCTTATGATGGCGTCATCTGCGCTTACCAGCCATGTGCATTCCTCATAACACTGAAGGACTTTACAGAAGTCTTTCAGCTTTGACCACTGCCCACCAGACAACTCCATGTCTGCCCTCAAACTGCCTGCCAGTGTATCCTCTCACAATTGCATTACAGCCTGCCTCTGTTCACACAGCCTCTGAACCATGTACATGGAGGAGTTCCACCTTGTTGCAACGTCTATGATTAGGCGGTGCTTGGGGAGGTGGAGCGATCGCTGCAGCCTCTGCATATGACTGGAGTCTATGGGCGAGCGACGGATGTGCGAGCACAGTCTTCGCACCTTATGGAGCAAGGCTGTTAACTCCGGATAATTATTTAGGAAGCACTGTACCACCAGGTTCAAGATGTGAGCCAGGCAAGGTATGTGTCTGAATTTTGCAAGGGCTATGGCCGCCACAAAATTACGGTCGTTATCACTGACTACCTTGCCTGGCTCAAGATCTAGACTGCCCAGCCATGACTCAGTTTCTCGCTGCAAGTAGTCGGCCAGTACCTCCGCGGTGTGTCTGTTGTCGCCCAAACACATCATCTTCAAGACAGCCTGCTGACGCTTACCACTAGCTGTTCTATAGTGGGACACCTCGTGTGCCACACTCGCAGCTGCGGATGGAGTGCTCGTGCGACTGCGCTCTGTGGACGAGCTTTCGCTTCTGGAGGAGGAGGAGGGTCGAACGCCTACAGCCAACTGTTTCCTATACCGTGGGCTAGGCAGCACTGTCCCACCGTTGCTGTCCCCTGTGGACCCTGCATCCACCACATTAACCCAGTGCGCAGTGATGGACACGTAACGGCCCTGGCCATACCTACTGGCCCATGCATCTGTTGTGAGGGGCACCTTTCCACTCACTGATTGCTTGAGTGCATGGACAATACGGTCTTTCACATGCGCGTGGAGCGCAGGGATGGCTTTTATAGAAAAGAAGTGCCAACTGGGTAGGTCATGAGCTCTTGGAACGCTTCGCTTTCAACCAAACGGAAGGGCATCATCTCTAATGAGATCAGTTTGGCAATGTAGGCATTCAAAGCCAGTGTACGCGGATGAGAGGATGAGTACTTTCTTGTCCTACTCAGAGTGTCTGGTAGGGTGAGCTGGACTTGAGAGCTGCATATGGGGGAACTAGCGGTGGACCTGATGGAGTGGTGATGGTGATGGTGGTGATGGCCTAGATTCAGTCTTTCATTGCAAAAACATTGTGATTCCCTGATTGCTTTGGCCTTGTGACGACACCTCAACATTTCTTGCTGCTGGTGTGCTTAACGGTGGACTTACAATGGGGGAAGCGATGGAGCGTTGCTACTTACCTTCAGTCGGAGCAGGTGCACATGTGCTACCTGAGGTTTTGTAGACCATCCACGCTTGCAAGTGCATGGTGGTTAAATGTCTAAGCATGCAACTGATATTCAAATTTCGGAGATTTTTCCCTCGGCTAATGGTGCTTCCGCACTTCTTACAGATAACCTTTGCCTCATCAATAGGATTTTGGTAAAAAAAGTGCCACACTGCACTCTTCCTACTATGGTTTAAATTTTCAGGGCTTGCACGCTGTGCTAATTTGACCGTCTGGCCAAGCTGTCCTGCTACTCTTTTTGTTTTTTTTACCACGTTTTTGGACAGTTACGGGCCTGCCAGATAACCGCTGCTGCGATGACGATGCCTGCTGCGGATCCTTCTCCTCTTCTGACCTATTGCCAGCGGCACCCTCTTCCCCCAATGGATGCCAATCCGGGTCAACAACTGGGTCATCCATCACCTCCTCTTCAATTTCATCTGCACCTTCCTCTGTGTCACCGTGTAAGGTGGTATAGTATGCGGGAAGGGGACCTGAGTTTCATCAGGGTCAGATTCTGGCTCAGTAGACTGCGAGGGAAATGTGGCTGTTAGAGATGAGAGACTTTGCCTTTTTTCTGGTCGAGTCGGGTTTCATGAAACCCGACTTTCGCAAAAGTCGGGTCGAACGAAATCGTCCGATTATCGTGAAAAGTCGAAGGCCGACTGAAACACGAAACCCAATGCACGTCAATGGGTAAGCAAAGTCGGCAGGGAGTGGAGGACAGGAAACACACCTACAGTGCCCTTTTGAATGCCAAAAACATCAATTCTGATTACTGAAGCTTTTCAACCTTAATTTACTTCATAATACTAGTTACGCACTAAAAAATGGGGGTTATTTGGCTAAATTTGTGGGGGGGGGTAGGGCTGGCTCCAGGTTTTCATGTGCCCTGGACCAAAGAGCGCCCCTTTAACACATACTACAACTCATGATGCTCCGATACTGCAGAGAAATAGCGGCATAGTACAATGAAAAATACTTCACTTTTTACATCTCTTGACTGATATCCATTTTTAATAGCTCCAAAAACGGACAGTATATTACTCCATACAGTATTATGGCCACCGCATAGTGCGCCATACAGAGTAATGAGGCCCATATATTTCTCCATGCAGAATCATTGGTCCATATAATGTTTGAAACAGTATATGATGAGCTCCACATAATGCTACAGTATATGTTGGTCCCCATGGATGAAGCTCCACTGTCTTATGGGCCCAAATAATGCTCCAAACATAATGGGCCCCATTTCTAATGCTCTAGTGTATAATGGGCCCTGTAAATGCTGCTCCAGTGTCTGATGTCCACCTTTGGAATGTTCCAGTGTATGGTGGGCCCCATCTATCATTCTCCAGAGTATAGTGCTCCCCAAAAATTGCTGTCCCAACATTGAAAACAATCAAATAAGTCTCCTCGCTAGGGAATCCCTGTACTTGTCTGGACTCCTCGTCGTCCCCATCGTCCATCTCACTGCACTTGGCTGTTTAGGCAGAGGGCGTACAGACGTGATGTCATTGCGCTCTCTGATCAGACCATCACTGTCAGGAAACGTGGAAGACGTCATGGTGGTGGAGCAGGGAGAGGTAAGTATTTCAACTTTGCAAGTGCTGTGATCCTGAGCAAGCAGGGGGGGCCCACTCGTTGGTGACGGCAGTGGCACAGCACCCCTCTAATAGTATGGCGGTGTGTGGCTGTGTGTCTGACGGCAGAGACACTTTTGCGCACTATGAGGGGCCCTGTGCCAGTGCTGGTGCCCATGAGTATGCCCCCCCACCAGCTCAAGGAACCTGCACTTTCATCTGCACCTTCCTCTTTGTCACCGTGTAAGGTGGTATAGTATGCGGGAAGGGGAACCTGAGTTTCCTCTGGGTCAGATTCTGGCTGTGTAGAGTGTGAGGGGAATGTAGTGGTCTGGGTCAATGTACCAGCAGAATCATCTAGCAGTGGCTGGGCATCAGTGCACTTGTGGCATCCCCAGGAGTACGGTCGCCACAGTGGCATTACCTTCCTCTTAGGGAGTGTGATGTCAAGCTTGGGAGCAATGAAGGATCTCTCTAGCAGTTAAACCAACACACAACACATTTCCCACTCCACGCCAGCAGGGAGACCTCTGAACACGACTGCTGAGGAGCTGCTCTCTGTGGTCGGGAGGATGGAAGTTAGGGCATTCTGTGAAGGGAAGGGGAAGTGTGTGGACGTGAGAAGGGGAGCTGGAGGATGAGCAGAGTTAAGGCTCACTCCTAGCTGGAGTGCATGGTTCGGTGTTGTGAGTTCATTTTCCCCTTCGTCACTGAGGTCTGGTGAACTCCCTATTCTGGTAAAGGAAGGTAATGAGCCTGATTATCAGGCACCTGAGACTAATGAGGATGACTGGCTGAGTGGAGTCACTGACTGGATAAAAGGCTGCTGACGCCCTTCTGCCCTGCGGGTGATTTCTCTGTGGACTTCTAGGACACCAGTCTGATTCCTGCTTCCCTAAAGCTAAGTTTTCTGCTTTGCCTGTTTGCATTTATGTTTTGTTTTTGTTATCCTTGCTTTTCTGGATTCTGCCATTCCCTGCTGGGATGAGCTGAATCTCCTTTTGCCGGTTGCTCTGTCTTCAGAATATTCCTGAGTACTGACATAGCTTTTTTGAAGCCTAGCGTCTTCAGGGCCTTTTTCACTGTCAGTCTGTTGGCTCTTATTTTCATAGGGTTTTTCACGGATTGCAGACAGCAGCCTTCCTGTCCTTTCCTATCTAGATAGTTTGGGCCCTGTCTTTTCTCAGTCTATCTTTCTGTCTGTGTTAGTGTTTTCATCTTGCTTCACCGTCATTATATGTTGGGGGCTGCCTATTGCTTTGGGGTCTGCTCTGGGGCAGTTTAGATTTCCCCTTTCTTTCTTTAGGCCTATTTAATTCTCCGGCTGTGTTCGAGGGGTCTAGGGCATCGTAGGAGCCCCCCACGGCTACTGTTAGTTGTTGTGATAGGATCAGGGGTCTGCAATCCGATAGCTGCCAACCTCTCTGGTTTTCTGGACTTAGCTAGCAGTTCTGTTTTTGCCTCCTATGGTGACTCAATCATAACAGTTCGGATTCCGGTCTCCGAGTTTGTAGGGACACTGACGTTCCTGCAGCAGAATCCGGAGGAAGTGGCAGCTTTAAATGCTCTGTACCCAACTGAGGCTCGGAGGTCCCAGCATCGACGTGTGTGAGCCAGAAGGAAAAGGCTAAGGCTGCCAGCCATACGAGAAAGTTCCAAAAGAGAGTCAACAGGGGGAACTTCATTGAACTCAGCACTGCGAGTACCTCACATAAGCGCTAGAACAGAGGCCACACTACCTATCTGCAGAGAGAGAAATCCAAATTGGCTTCCAGGCTGACCAACTCCTTCTCCATCTGTACTCTGGGTCCTGGACAGCACCTACCAAGTACAGTTAAAGGAACTGCACGACTGTGTCTGTCATCTTTCTACTGCGCCTGGCGCACGGCTCAGCTACATCCTGCACTGCACACCATCTCCCAACTCTTTCATCTGCCCTGCGAATACGGCCCTACATGTGCAGGTCTTCTCCATCTTAGCTGCACCACAACATCTGTCCCACAGAAGCGACACTGCAGCGCTGGTCAATCTAATCAGAAACCAAAGGTGGCGTCACGTATCATTCACCTATAAACGTAATTCACCCCTTTGCATGGACGCCCAGGGCCATGGAACGGGTCACCACCACCGTGACACATCCCTGTGAGACACCGGCCCGGTACCGATTAACCCCACTGCCCTGGCTGGCCACCGACACTCCATGTCAGATTCATCTTTGACTGGGGAATTCACGATTTGACTTCATAACCCAGGCATGGTATGATAGAAAGATCTACATGGACTAATGTGAAGTGTGGCCTGCTGCCTCATTCAGTTTGGGTGGGGGTGCAGGACACAAGGAAAGGGGTTCTTCCTGACCAGGAGCCAGCACTTGACCACTCAGTGCTAGCATTTTTTGACACTTCAGAAGAGGTGGGCATATTTGATGGAGTCTGTTTCGGCAATGTAAGCCAAAACCAGTTCCTCAAGTTCCGCCTTTAAAAGCGGTTAGCCTACTCCAAGAAAAGGTATCATTCCAGGCGTTCCAGAGCCAGACCATGACGCAGGCTCAACACCTCCTGCCTTAGCTGCTATTGTGCTTTTGCCACTACCAGCAGATGCACCACCACCATCATCACCAGCTGGCCCCCCCGCGCCCACGTCCGCACCCTCTTCCACCAAACTTCAAAATGTTGCACAAAATAGACACAAAATAACATCAGATATATGGCACTGTATCAGAAATGTACAGTTCTATTCAGTCAAAGGATAGTGTTCAATCTCCATATATATTCCATCAGTCACACAGAGACGCCCACAGGCTCAGTATGGATTAGACAAGAATATAAAAAGTAGACAAAGTGTACAGTATCATCAGATAGCAGGTATATATAGCATAGTTTAAACATTAACAATGTACGTCTATATATCAGGAGTAGTGTTGAGCCACCACGCTAGTGTTTTGATTCGTCACACAGGAGGCAAGTTCATCGAATGTTCGTCGAACCCCATTGAAAACAATGGCAGGCAAACACAAACACATACAAACACATAGAAAACAATTACAAAACACCTTAAAAGGTGTCCCAAAGCAGAGAAAATGCTCAGAAGACAAAAATTACATATGGAAAAGGGCAACTACATTTAGAAAAGAGGTGGAGGAGTAAAAGGAGGAGGTGGAGGAGACACAGATATACTGTAGGCTTGTCATTCCCTTATGAAGTCAAGAAAGGCTGGAATAAAAATGTAAAATACCAACCAAAAAAAAAAAATTCTGAAATCGAACATGATCATATACCGTTGGACTTCCCAACAATAAATTATGCCAACTGGCGATCGGGCGGCGTTATTCCCACGAACCTCCAAACAGCGTCCATGAAGGCAAAGTGTTTGCTTTCTGGGGGCAGTATGATTGCAAAGCTGAACCTTAAAGGAATGTCCAAAAGGGCACCACCAGGAGTGGAGCCTGCGGCTTAATTGGACTCCACCCGGGAAACCACAACCATGCCACCTCAAGAAAAGATGCACATATTGAAAGCTTTGTCGATTGTGTGTGTGGTGTGGTATGTCCGTTTGTAGTTGTGCTAGCAATTTGTCAGTTTTATTCCGTTAACGAACGAGATTCCTGCATGCCCCTGCGGTACGCGTCAAGCTTACTAGAGGGATACGCGAGGCTCTGGCACTATCATGGTCTATCATGGCGTTGCATGTTCGGGGCTGCATGCGCGCTACACTGAAAGGACAAGCTTTTGTCGCTTACAGGTGCAGATAACCAGCAGAACACCGTTAGTGATGGGGATCTGTGATTCCAATTATTCCCCGCGAACGATGATTTCCCAGAAAGTGCAGGTCAACTAAAATTCCTGAATTACGCCTAACCGGCATTCCTGAAAAAATGCAAAAAATTACGTGTCCAAACCACAGTTGCTGTAGCTTGCTTAGGCCTGGATCACACTTCCGTTTTTTGTGTCTGCCAAACGGATCCGTTTCCGTTTTTTGCCGCAAACGGATGCAAACAGATCCATTTTTTTAAAAAAACGGATCCGTTTTTTGACGGATCCGCGGTAACCGCTAATGGAAGTCTATGGGATAAAAAAACGGATCCTCCAAAAAAATGGCGGATCCGTTTTTTGACGGAAACCGACGGATTTTGACGGATTTGGAAAAACGGAAGTGTGATACAGGCCTTAACAGCTCGGCAGACGTTCTCAGGCCCAGTATGGATTCGACAAGATTCTAGAAAGTTGATAAAGGTTACAGTTTCACCGGGTAACACGTATATATGTAGCATAGTTTACACATTAAAAACCTATGTCTATATATCAGGAGGCAGGCTCAGACAGTCTCAGGCCCAGTATGGATTAGACGTGATTGGACAAAGGTGAGAAAGGGTACCGTATTACTGGATAACAGGTATGTATAGCATAGTTTACACATTAAAAACATATGTCTATATAACAGGAGGCAGGCTCAGACGGTCTCAGTCCCAGTATGGATTTGACATGATTGGACAAAGGTGAGAAAGGGTGCAGTATCACAGGATAACAGGTATGTATAGCATAGTTTACACATTAAAAACGTAGGTCTATATATCAGGAGGCAGGCTCAGACGGTCTCAGGCCCAGTATGGATTTGACCAGCTTGTACAAAGTTGAGAAAGGGTACATTATCACTGGATAGCAGGTATATATAGCATAGTTTAAATATTTAAAATCTCCATGTTCTCAGTATGGATTAGACAACAATCTAAAAAGTAGAAAAAAGGAAATGTATTTGAAGCGTACACCAGCATACACTTTTGGTGGAATTTTTAACTCTTCATATATATTTCTGTCTCAGTAAGACAGTCTAGACTCTCCGCAATAGGAAATGAGATGCATACAATTATGACATAAATTCTAGTGATTGCAGAAATCTAGGAATTCCTATTCACGGGATAAACTTCCATCACAATTCTCAGAGGCGATGCAGACCCTCAATTAATTAGTGTGTGGAGACAGCGAAAACCTTTCTTTGTGAAGAAAGTGTTGCTGTACCGCAGTACCGTTGATCCCATCGCCATTACTCATATCCATAATTTTGATCACAGAGAGAGATGTAAACATGGTGCTCACTGCCTATCATGCTCTGTCACGTAACTTTGGAGTGCAAAAGACAGAAGCCACAGGCCGTAGGCGATTCATTTGGATTGGCATGAGAGGGCACTTTTAAAAATGTGCGCTGGAATGTCACGTGTTTGTGGGTAGGAAAACTGTGAAAGCTGATGAGAAACCACCACTGCATCTCATTGTGAGTCGACGTCCAGAAGAAATGGAAGCCATTGATCATCTGAAGCTAGATCCCGTCCAGCGGGACAGGGCATAGCTACGTCTTAACCATCATCTTCTATCAGTTCACCAAATTTGTAGTGGCAGTCCCAGTGAAGGATTTGACAGCCCAGACTACACAGCGGAGGAGCAGGGAGAGGTAAACATTGCAAATGCTGGGGCCCTGCCCAAGCAAGGGGGGCCCACCCGTGGGCGTCAGTACTGGCACTGGGCCCCTCATAGTACGGCGGTGTGTCTCCCACCGTCAGAGACACTTGATTGCACTATGAGGGACCCTGTGCCAGTGCCCGCGCCCAAGAGTCGGCCCACCCACCTGTCCAGAGCAACGGCACTTGCACGGTTGCATGCACTAGGTGGTGACCCCGGCCATGGGGGGAGGAGGCAGCCCAGTTAGGGAGGTTTACAAAATGGCATATGTTGATGTGGGACATTCACCTGCTGCTAAAGGCGAAATTGGTCAAGTCCCAGGAAGAGGCGGACCAAAGAAAGCCATTTTTCTGTCCACCTATGTGTCATCAGGGTAAGGTGTGACAAAATCCTTGGAAACCCATGCATGGTTCATTTTAATGAAGGTTAGATCATCCAAATTTTGGGTCGACAGACGGGTCCTTTTTTCTGTCAGGATTGATCCAGCAGCACTGAAGACTCTTTCCAATAGCACACTTGCAGCTGGGCAAGCGAGCTCCTGTAAGGCATATTGTGCCAATTCAGGCCAGGTGTCCAGTTTACAGGCCCAATAGTCAAATGGGAATTACCTGTGAGGGAGAACATCGATATGGGAGGAAAAGTAGTTTGTAACCATAGTTGACAAGTGCTGTCTCCTGTCACTTTCAATTGATGCAGTATTACCAGTCGTGTGAGCGGACTTGAAAAATCAGTCCACAATATGGTCATGAAACCCCTGTCTCCAATGCCACATCTGATGTGTGCACCACCAACACCTCTTCCAAGTTGCCCCCGACCCCTACGACTCGTGTGACAACCATCACCGCTGCTGTGTGCTGGGAATGCCTCAACCAACCGGTTTATCAGAATTGCTTGTTTGCTAGCCAATATTAGGTCAAGGTTCTCCTGTGACACGATGTTTTGGAATTTACCTTTATAGCGTGGATCCAGGATGCTGGCCAACCAGTAGTCATCATCGTTCATCATTTTGGCAATGTGGGGGTCCCTTTTTAGGATCTGCAAGGCATAATCTGACATGTGGGCCAAAGTTCCCGGTGTCCATGATGCACTGCGAGTGCTGGGTGGAGGAGCACTTTCAGGCAAATCCACATCCCTCCAGTCACCACAACCCAGTACCAGACATTGCCACGCCAACATTTTCTCTTGCCCCATGAGAAGCATCCTCCTTCCCTAAATAATCCTCCCCATCATCATCATCCTCCTCCTCTTCTTCCTCCACCTCGTCCACGACAGTTCCCTGAACAGACAATGGCTGACTGTCATCAAAGCTTCCCTCCTCCTCTTGATGTGTGTCAAAGTTTGCATGAGCAGACGCATAAGTGGGATGCTCATGCTTATGATGGTGTCGTCTGCGCTTACCAGCCATATGCATTCCTCAAAACATTGAAGGACTTTACAGAGGTCTTTCAGCTTCGACCACTGCACACTTGTCAACTCCATGTCTGCCCTCAAAGTGCCTGCTCCCACAAATGCATTACGGCCTGCCTCTGTTCGCAAAGCCACTCAACCATGTGCAGGGTGGAGTTCCACCTTGTTGCAACGTCGATAATTAGGCAGTGCTTGGGAAGGTGGAGCAATCGCTGCAGCTTCTGCATACGACTGGAGTGTACCGGCGACCGGCGGATGTGCGAGCACAGTCTTCGAACCTTATGAACCAGGCCTGTTAACTCTGGATAATTAGTGAGGAAGCACTTCACCACCAGGTTCAAGGTGTGAGCCAAGCAAGGTATGTGTCTGAGTTTTGAAAGGGCTATGGCTGCCACAAAATTCCGGCCATTATCACTAACTACCTTGCCTGCCTCAAGATGTAGACTGCCCAGCCATGACTCAGTTTGTTGCTGAAAGTAGTCGGCCAGTACCTCCACCGTGTGTCTGTCGCCCAAACACATCATCTGCAACACAGCCTGCTGATGCTTTCCACTAGCTGATCGATAGTGGGACACATCGTGTGCACCACTGTCAGCTGCGGATGCAGTGCTAGTGCGACTGCGCTCTGTGGACGAGCTTTAGCTTCTGGAGGAGGAGGAGGAGGGTCGAACGCCTACAGCCAACTGTTTCCTATACCATGGGCTAGGCAGCACAGTGCCATCACAGCTATCCCCTGTGGACCATGCATCCACCACATTAACCCAGTGCGCAGTGATGGACACGTAACGGCCCTGGCCATGCCTACTGGACCATGCATCAGTTGTGAGGTGCACCTTTCCACTCACTGATTGCTTGAGTGCATGGACAATGCGGTCTTTCACATGAAGGTGGAGGGCTGGGATGGCTTTGCGAGAAAAGAAGTGACAACTGGGTAGGTCATAGCGTGGTACTGCATAGGCCATGAGTTCACGGAAAGCTGCGCTTTCAACCAACCAATGGGGCATCATCTCTAACGAGATTAGTTTGGCAATGTGAGCGTTCAAACCCAGTGTATGCGGATGAGAGGAAGAGTACTTTCTTGTCCTACTCATAGTCTCTGGTAGGGTGAGCTGGACTTGAGAGCTGAATATGGTGGAACTAGCGGTGGACATGGCGGACTGAGAGAGGGTTGATGATGGTGATGGAGCTGGTGTTCCTTCTGATGGCCTAGATTCAGTCTTTCGTTGCAATAACAGTGTGATTCCCTGACTGATTTGCCCTTGCGATGACAACTCAACATTTGCTAACCGGTGGACTTAAAGTGGGGGAAGCAATGTAGCATTGCTGACTACCTTCTTTGGGAGCAGTAGCACATGTGGTACGTGAGTTTTGGTAGTCCGTCCACGCTTGCAAGTGCATGGTGGTTAAATGTCTTAGCATGCAACTGGTATTCAAATTTCTCAGATTTTTCCCTCGGCTAAAGGTCTTTGTGCACTTCTTACAGATAACCTTTGCCTGATCATTAGGATTTTGTTCAAAAAAGTGCCACACTGCACTCTTCCTACTATGGAAGACATTTTGAGGCCTTGCACGCTGTGCTATTTCGACCGTTTGGCCAAGCTGTCCTGCAACTCTTTTGGTTTTTGTAACCCGTTTTTGAACTGCTCCGGACCTGCCAGATAACAGCTGTTGCGATGTCGATGCCCGCTGCGGATGCTCCTCCTCCTCTTCTGAGCTATTGGCAGCGGCACCCTCTACCCCCAATGGATGCCAATCTGGGTCAACAACTGGGTCATCCATCACCTCCTCTTCAATGTCATGTGCACCTTCCTCTGTGTCACCATGTATGGTGGTATAGTATGTGGGAAGGGGCACCTGAGATTCATCAGGGTCAGATTCTGGCTCAGTGCACTGCGAGGACAATGTAGTGCTTTGAGTGAATGTATCAGCAGAATCATCTATCAGTGGCTGTGCATCAGTACACTCCATGTCAGATTCATCTTTGCCTGGATAATTCACGATTTGACTTGATAACCCAGGCATGGTATGTGAAAACAGCTCCATGGAGTAATCTGTAGTGTGGCCTGCCGCATCCTTCAATTTTGGTTGGGGTGAAGGACACAAGGAAAGGTGTGGTTCATGAACATGAGCCTCCAATGATGACTCAGTGCTTTTATTTTTTAAAGCTTCAGAAGAGGAGGCGATAGAGCTGGAGGCTGAGTCAGCAATGTAAGCCAAAACTTGTTCTTGAAGCTCCGGCTTTAAAAGCGATTTACCTACTCCCAGAAAAGGGAGCCTTCGAGGCCTTGTGGAGCCAGACGATGACGCAGGCTCAACACCTCCTGCATTAGGTGCTATTTTGCTTTTGCCACTACCAGCAGATCAACCACCAACACCAACACCATCATTACCAGCTGCCAACCCCCGCCTACTTCCACGGGCTCTTCCACCACACTTCCTCATTTTTGGGGAAAATGTACCCAAAAAGCCACCAACTATATGGTACTGTAAAACAAGGTACAAGGTGTATATAGTAGTGGGGAGAATTGGAATCTCTGTAGACTTCAGGACACAGTTGAATTCTGTCAGGCCCTGTTTATTTTACACCGCAATATGACAGGCAGATTCTGTATGGTGTAATAAAGGTGGATAGAGGACTGTGGAGAATTGGAATCTCTGTAGACTTCAGGACACAGTTGGATTCTGTCAGGCCCTGTTTATTTTACACCGCAATGTGACAGGCAGATTCTGGATGTTGTAAGAAAGGTGGATAGAGGACTGTGGAGAATTGGAATCTCTCTACACTTCAGGACACAGTTGGATTCTGTCAGGCCCTGTGTCTATAACACCACAAAGTGACCGGCAGAAATTGCCTAGTGTATGACAAACTACAAGGTGTATATAGAATTGGGCAGAATTGGAATCTCCCTAGAGTGTAGGTCTGTAAGAACGGACAAACTCCTCGACTTTTCCTTACAGAGTCACACACGTAGATAGCTTCAATTTGGTCGTGATAACAGCCGTTACACGGTACTGAGAGAGGAGCGTGCACGTACACTGCTGTGCGGTTTATGTAAAATTGTCAAGCTCTGTGTTTTTGTATACGGACTGACACACGCTGTCTCTCTCTAGTTTTGAATGTAATCAAACAGCAAATTTACTAAACTGTTTGAAAAACGGACAAAACTATAAGGTGTAGGTCTGTAAGAACGGACAAACTCCTCGACTTTTCCTTACAGAGTCACTCACATAGATAGCTTCAATTTGACCGTGATAACAGCCATTACACGGTACTGTGTGAGGACCGTACACCACTGTACGGTGTGTGAAAAAATGAACGCTCACTACCTCACCAGTACAAAACAATACAATTTGGATTGCTTTTAGAAAAGCAGTTTGAACACCAGTGTGCACACAGCAATGCAGCTAGTCTTAAAAGGCAGGCTAATCACCACCAGCGCTGCTGCACAAAAGCAAAAATCTTCACCTTTCACTGCACAGTAACTACAGTGAAAAGCACTAGCAGCAGAAGCAGTTTTTTTTTCTTTTTGCCTTCCTAACGCTCTCCCTACAGAATCAGCAGCTGCAGCAGCTCTCCCTATTCTGAGATCAGCATGAGTAACATGGCGGTCGGCATCCATGCCCTTTTATACCCCCTGTGACGCCACACAAAGCAAGCCAATCACTTGCATGCCCTTCTCCAAGATGGTGGTGACTGCTGCCTATGTCATCATGTTGCCCACACTGTCTGTTCTTCCTGATTGGCTGAAAAAGGGCACTAAAGCATCTTTTGAAACGTGACTTTGGCGCCAAAGTCGCCGACCTCGTGGCCGACCTCACGCTAAGGTCGGGTTTCGTTTCATGAAACCCGACTTTGGCGAAAGTCAGCGAATTTTGAATTTTTTCGACCCGTTTCGCTCAACTCTAGTGGCTGTGCATCAGTGCACTCCATGTCAGATTCATTTTGGACTGGGGAATTCAGGATTTGACTTGATCACCCAGGCATGGTATATGAAAAGAGCTCCATGGAGTAATCTGAAGTGTGGTCTGCAGCATCCTTCACTTTTGGTGGGGGTGAAGAACACAATGTGTTGTTCCTGACCAGAAGCCTGCACTGATGACTCAGTGCTTGCAGTTTTTGAAACTTCAGAAGAGGAGGCAATAGAGCTGGAGGCTGTTTCGGCAATGTAAGCCAAAACCTGTTCCTGATGCTCTGGCTTTAAAAGCGGTTTACCTACTCCCAGAAAAGGGAACCTTACAGGCCTTCTTGAGCCAGACAATGACGCTGGCTCAACATCTCCTTCCTTAGCTGCTATTGTACTTTTGGCATAACCAGCAGATGTACCACCTCCACCATCAGTACCAGCTGCCCTCCCCCGCCCACGTCCGCGGCCTCTTCCACCATACTTCCTCATGTTTGGGAAAATGTACCAAAAATACTAGCAGATATATGGTACTATATGAGGTAATTACAGCTGTATAAGGTGTAGTGAAAAATTTAAATCTCCGTATATATTTCCTTAGTCACAGACTCTCTCCCAGTATGTATTTGACCGTAATCCAACCAGCAGATATATGTTACTATATGAGGAGCGTACAGCTGTATAAGGTGTAGTAAAAATTTTAAATCTCCGTATATATTTCCTTAGTCACTGACGCTCTCCCAGTATGTATTTGACCGTAATCCAACCAGCAGATATATGTTACTATATGAGGAGTGTACAGCTGTATAAGGTGTAGTGAAAATTTTAAATCATCGTATATATTTCCTTAGTCACAGACGCTCTCCCAGTATGTATTTGACCGTAATCCAAACAGCAGATATACGGTACTGTATCAGAAGCAGACAGCTCTATACGGTGTATGGAAAAATGTAAATCTATGTATATTTATTTCCAGAGTCACACACACACGCTGTCTCAGTATGGATTTGACCGTAATCCAAACAGCAGATATACGGTACAGTATCAGAAGCGGACAGCTCTATATGGTGTATGTATGGAAAAATGTAAATATCTGTATATTTTTTTCCGGAGTCACACACAGATAGCATGTATTTGTCCGTGATACCAGCCGGTACATGGTAGTGTGTGAGGAGCGTACAACTCCAATAAGGTGTGGGGAAAAAATGAATGCTCGGTAACTTTTCAGAAGAAAAGAATAAAAGTAAGAGTGCTGTGTGAGAAGCAGTCTGCACAGCAGTGTGCACACAGCAATGCAGCTATCAGGTAGCCTAATAAGGCAGCCTAATAACCAGTGCTGCTGCACACAAAAATCCTCCCCTGTCACTGCACACTAACTGTACAGCACAATTGCTATCAGCACAAGCACAGAATGTTTTTTCTTTCCTGTCTATCTGTTTTCTTTCCTGCCTAACACTCTCCCTACTGAGAAAAAGCGGCAGCCAGCAACCTCTCCCTATGCTAAGATCGGCAGAAGTAAAATGGCGGTCGACGGTCAGGGTTTTTATAGCCACTGTGACACCACACAAAGCAAGCAAATCACTGCAATGCCCTTCTCTAAGATGGTGGTGGCCTCTGCCCAAGTCATCGCGTTGCCCACAGTGTGCGTCCTTGCTCATTGGCAGAGAAAAGGCGCCTGAAAGCATTATGGGAAATGCGAATCTGGCGCTCGGGTTGGCAACCGCATGGCCGACCTCACGCTATGGTCGGGTTTCGCTCGGCGAAACCCGACTTTAGCGAAAGTCGGCAACTTTTGAATTTGAGCGTCCCGTTTCACTCAACTCTAATTGATATTATTTTTTTAGATTTTACAGTTTCTATACACAGAAGATCTATTGAAAATTATGACTCAACTCACTCAATACAATCAACTTTGAGTTGTTGGTTTCTTGAAAAAATATTACGTGCATTTATGAATCATTCTATTTTTCTATATTTGATATGAAGTATTGAGGCTATATTATAATAATCAATCACTAAAATATTTATTATGGGATTGAGGGTAGTATAATTTTATCTTTTATTAAATACTAGAAATAGGCTTGATGCTATTGCATCGGGAGTGCAGTTAAATGAACATCCGCCGGTGGGCGGCTCAGCCAATGAGCGGTGCTGAACAGCTTTGGCGGTGGATTTGAATCACCCGCCCCACCGGCTGAGCCAATGAGCGGTGCCGCGCGGGATTTGAATCCCCCGCCAAAGCCCTTAGTGCTCAACCAATGAGCAGCACAGGATTCAAATCCCCCGCCCTGCCAGTTGAGCCAATGAGCGCTGCCACGCGGGATTTGAATGCATGCATGGCCCTCTCACCCCCCCTGTCCTGGTATGCATGGTCCTCTCATCCCCCCTATCCTGGTATACATGGTCCTCTCACCCCCTGTCCTGGTATGCATGGTCCTCTCACCCCCCATCTTGGTATACATGGTCCTCTCATCCCCCGTATCCTGGTATACATGATCCTCTCACCCCCTCTATCCTGATATGCATGGTCCCCTCACCCCCCTTTCCTGGTATGCATGGTCCTCTCACCCCCCTATCCTGGTGTTCATAGTCCTCTCCCCTCCCTATCCTGGTATACATGGTCCTCTCACCCCCTATCCTGGTATGCATGGTCCTCTCACCCCCCTATCCTGGTATGCATGGTCCCCTCACCCCCCTATCCTGGTATGCATGGTCCGCTCACCCCTCAATCCTGATATGCATGGTCCTCCCCTCATCTGTATCCTGGTATGCATGGTCCCCTCACCCCCCTATCTTGGCATGCAAGCTACCCCTCACCTCCCTTTCCTGGTATGCATGGTCCTCTCACCCCCAATCCTGATATGCATGGTCCACTCATCCCCCAATCCTGATAAGCATGGTCCCCTTACCACCTATCCTGGTATGCATGCTACCCCTCACCCCCAATCCTGATATGCATAGTACCCTCACCCCCCCAATCCTGATATGCATAGTCCCCTCACCCACCCAATCCAGATCTGCATGGTTTCCCTCACCCCTATTAAACTGCACACATAGAAAAAAAAAACATTTATACTCACCTTTCTTCCCTGTGCTTTAGCGCTGTCCCGTTCTGCCGGAGGCAAGGGGAGGAGTGCCGGAGTACACGCATGCCCATACCGCAAGGTCCGGCGCCATATTGCTGAAGGCACGCTGTAAATATGTTTTCAGTAAAATGGCACCGGATAGCGCTATTTGTATGCGCGGTTCCGATACCACACTCCTGCCCCGGTCTACGGTGAGAAGAGAAGCGCCGCGGTAATGCTCCTCCCAGTCAGGTAAGTATGTAAGTAAGCCATCCCCCACCCCAACGGCTGAGCCAATGAGCGGTGTCGCGCGGGATTTGAATCCCCCGCAAAGCCTCAGCCGGCTGGCGGCTCAGCCAATGAGCGGAGCCACACGGCT
This sequence comes from Dendrobates tinctorius, assembly GCF_039654945.1. Lineage (NCBI taxonomy): Eukaryota > Metazoa > Chordata > Amphibia > Anura > Dendrobatidae > Dendrobates > Dendrobates tinctorius. The sequence continues at coordinate 3,244,023 of NW_027361971.1, read as the reverse complement.
ATGGCGGGGGATTAGAATCCCGTGCCGCTTGGCGGGGGATTCAAATCCCGCACGGCAAGGCTTATCGGTAGAGTTGAGCGAAAAGGGTCAGTCAAATTCATAGGTCGCCAACTTTTGCTAAAGTCGGGTGTCATGAAAAGAAACCTGACCATAGCATGAGGTCGGCCATGAGGTCGGCGACCAGAGCGCCAAAGTCGCGTTTCAAATCATGCTTCCAGCGCCCTTTTTCAGATATTGATTGAGGACGCACACTGAGGGCAACGCGATGACATGGGCAGCGGTCACCACCATCGTTGAGAAGGGCATGCAAGTGATTGGCTTGCTTTGTGTGGCGTCACAGGGGTTAAAAAAGGGTGTGCACACCGACCGCCATCTTACTTCTGCCGATCTTAGCATAGGGAGAGGTTGCTGCTGCTGATTCTGAATAAGGGAGAGTGTTAGGCAGGGAAGAAGAACAAAAAACTGCTTCTGCTGGTAGCGATTTCCACTGTACAACACAACAGTTTGAGTGCAGTGACAGGGGAGGCTATATTTTTGTGCATCAGCTCTGTTGGTTATTAGGCTGCCTTATAAGGCTCCCTGATAGCTACATTGCTGTTTGCACACTGCTGTGCAAACTGCTTTTTTAAAGGCAAAAATACTTTTCTTCCTCTTTTCTGGACAGTTACCAAGCGTTCATTTTTCCACACTTTTGTGTGCAGCAGTCCTGTTATTAGGCTGCCTGCTGCCATACTTGGACTGAGAGCATCATTGTCAGTCACCTAAAATCTCTAGGGAGATTCAAGTTCTCCCCAATACTATATACACCTTGTACTTTGTCATACACCAGCCAATTTCAGCCTGTTAAATTGAGGTGTAATCTATAGTGGGCCTGAAATATTTGTTCAGCCAACTAAAATCTCTAGGGAGATTCAAATTCTCCCCAATACTATGTACACACCTTGTACTTTGTCATACACCAGCCAATTTCAGCCAGTTAAATTGAGGTCTAATCTTTAGTGGGTCTGAGATAATAGTTCAGTCCCCTAAAATCTCTAGGGAGATTCAAATTCTCCCCAATACTATATACACCTTGTACTTTGTCATACACCAGCCAATTTCAGCCTGTTAAATTGAGGTGTAATCTATAGTGGGCCTGATATAATAGTTCAGCCTCCTAAAATCTCTAGGGAGATTCAAATTCTCCCCAATACTATATACACCTTGTACTTTGTCATACACCAGCCAATTTCAGCCTGTTAAGTTGAGGTGTAATCTATAGTGGGCCTGAGATAATAGTTCAGCCGCCTAAAATTTCTAGGGAGATTCAAATTCTCCCCAATACTATATACACCTTGTACCTTGTTTTACAGTACCATATAGCTGGTGGTATTTTGGGTACATTTTCCCAAAAATGAGGAAGTATGGTGGAAGAGGCCATGAACGTGGGTGGGGGTTGCCAGCTGGTACTGATGGTGGTGGTGGTGGTGCATCAGCTGGTAGTGGCAAAAGCACAAGAGCACCTAAGGCAGGAGGTGTTGAGCCTGCGTCATCATCTGGCTCCACAAGGCCTCGAAGGCTCCCTTTTCTGGGAGTAGGTAAACCGCTTTTAAAGCCGGAGCTTCAGGAACAAGTTTTGGCTTACATTGCTGACACAGCCTCCAGCTCTATCGCCTCCTCTTCTAAAGTTTCAAAAAATAAAAGTACTGAGTTGTCAGTGGAGGCTCCTGGTCAGGAACAACACCTTTCCTTGTATCCTTCACCCCTACCAAAAGTGAAGGATCCGGCAGGCCACACTACAGATTACTCCATGGAGCTATTTTTACATACCATGCCTGGGTTAGCAAGTCAAATCGTGAATTCCCCAGTCCAACATGAATCTGACATGGAGTGCACTGATGCACAGTCACTGCTAGATTTTTCCGCTGGTACATTCACTCAGAGCACTACTTTGTCCTCGCAGTGTACTGAGCCAGAATCTGACCCTGATGAAACTCAGGTGCCCCTTCCCGCATACTATACCACCTTACACGGTGACACAGAGGAAGGTGCACATGAAATTAAAGAGGAGGTGATGGATGATTCAGTTGCTGACCCAGATTGGCATCCATTGGGGGAAGAGGGTGCCGCTGCCAATAGCTCAGAAGAGGAGGAGGAGGATCCGCAGCAGGCATCGACATCGCAACAGCTGTTATCTGGCAGGCCCATAACAGTCAAAAATGGGGTTACAAAAACCAAAAGAGTTGCAGGACAGCTTGGCCAGACGATCAAATTATCACAGCGTGCAAGGCCTCAAAATGTCTTCCATAGTAGGAAGAGTGCAGTGTGGCACTTTTTTGAACAAAATCCTAATGATCAGGCAAAGGTTATCTGTAAGAAGTGCGCAAAGACCATTAGCCGAGGGAAAAATCTCCGAAATTTGAATACCAGTTGCATGCTTAGACATTTAACCACCATGCACTTGCAAGCGTGGACGGACTACCAAACCTCACGTACCACATGTGCACCTGCTCCGAATGAAGGTAGTCAGCAACGCTACATCGCTTCCCCCACTGTATGCCCACCAGTTAGCACACCACCAGCAGCAAATGTTGAGGTGTCTTCGCAAGGCCAAAGCAGTCAGGGAATCACAATGTTATTGCTGCGAAAGACTGAATCTAGGCCATCAGCAAGACCACCAACACCATCACCATTACCAACCCTCTCAGTCCACCATGTCCACCGCTAGTTCCACCATATGCAGCTCTCAAGTCCAGCTCACCCTACGAGAGACTCTCAGTAGGACAAGAAAGTACTCATCCTCTCATCCGCATACACTGTGCTTGAACGCCCACATTGCCAAACTAATCTAGTTAGAGATGATGCCCTACCGGTTGGTTGAAAGCGAAGCTTTCCGCGAGCTCATGGCCTACGCAGTACCACTCTATGTCCTACCCAGTCGGCACTTCTTTTCTCGAAAAGCCATCCCAGCCCTCCACCTGCATGTGAAAGACCGCATTGTCCATGCACTCAAGCAATCAGTGAGTGGAAAGGTGCACCTCACAACAGATGCATGGTCCAGTAGGCATGGCCAGGGCCATTACGTGTCCATCACTGCGCACTGGGTTAATGTCGTGGATGCAGGGTCCACAGGGGACAGCGGCGGTGGGACAGTGCTGCCTAGCCCACGGTATAGGAAACAGTTGACTGTAGGTGTTTGACCCTCCTCCTCCTCCAGAAGCGAATGCTCATCCACAGAGCGCAGTCGCACGAGCACTCCATCCGCAGCTGCCAGTGTTGCACACGAGGTGTCCCACTATCGAACAGCTAGTAGTAAGAGTCAGCAGGCTGTCTTGAAGATGATGTGTTTGAGCGACAACAGACACACCGCGGAGGTACTGGCCGACTACTTGCAGCGACAAACTGAGTCATGGCTGGGCTGTCTACATCTTGAGACAGGCAAGGTAGTTAGTGATAACAGCAGGAATTTTGTGGCAGCCATAGCCCTTTCAAAACTCAAACACATACCTTGCCTGGCTCACACCTTGAACCTGGTGGTGCAGTGCTTCCTCAATAATTATCCGGAGTTAACAGCCCTGCTCCATAAGGTGCAAAGACTGTGCTCGCACATCCACCGGTCGCCCGTACACTCCAGTCGTATGCAGAAGCTGCAGCGATTGCTCCACCTTCCCAAGCACCGCCTAATTATCGATGTTGCAACAAGGTGGAACTCCACCCTGCGCATGGTTGAGAGGCTGTGCGAACAGAGGCAGGCTGTAATGCATTTGTGGTAGGATACACGGGCAGGCAGTTTGAGGGCAGACATGGAGTTGTCTGGTGTGCAGTGGTCGAAGTTGAAAGACCTCTGTAAAGTCCTTCAGTGTTTTGAGGAATGCACACAGCTGGTAAGCGCAGACGACGCCATCATAAGCATGAGCATCCCACTTATGCGTCTGCTCATGCAAACTTTGATGCACATTAAGGAGCAGGCATCTGCAGCTGAGGAGGAAGAGGAGGAGGGAAGCCTTGATGACAGTCAGCCATTGTCTGCTCAGGGAACTCTCCTGGACAAGGTGGAGGAAGAAGAGGAAGAGGAGGAGGATGATGGGGATGATTATTTAGGGGAGGAGGATGCTTCTCAGGGGGCAAGAGAAAATGTTGGCGTGGCAAGGTCAGGTACAGAGTTTGTGCGTGACTGGAGGGATGTGGATTTGCCAGAAAGTGCTCCTCCACCCAGCACTCGCAGTGCATCATTGACACCTGGATCATTGGCTCACATGTGTGATTATGCCTTGCAGATCCTAAAAAGGGACCCCCGCATTGCCAAAATGATGAAAGATGACAACTACTGGTTGACCAGCATCCTGGATCCACACTGGAAAGGCAAATTCCAAAACATCATGCCACAGGAGAACCTAGAGCTAATATTGTCTAATAAAGAAGCAACTCTGGTAAACCCTTTGTTTGAGGCATTCCTAGCACACAGCATCGGTGATGGTTCTCACACGAGCCCTAGGAAGGCAACATGGAAGAGGTGTTTGTGGTGCACACAGCCGAAGTGGCGTTGAAGACAGGGGTTTCATGACCATGTTGTGGACTGATTTTTCAAGTACCGCTCACACGACTGGTAATACTGCTTCGATTGAAAGTGACAGGAGACAGCAGTTGTCAGCTATGGTTACAAACTACTTCTCCTCCCATATTGATGCTCTCCCTCACAGGTCATTCCCCTTTGTCTATTGGGCCTGTAAACTGGACACCTGGCCTGAATTGGCACAATATGCCTTACAGGAGCTCGCTTGCCTTGCTGCTAGTGTGCTATCCGAAAGAGTCTTCAGTGCTGCTGGATCAATCCTGACAGAAAAAAGGACCCGTTTGTCGATCCAAAATGTTGATGATCTAACTTTCATTAAAATGAACCATGCATGGGTTTCAAAGGATTTTGTCCCACCTTCCCCTGCTGACACATAGGTTGCTAAGAAAAATGGCTCGCTTTTGTCCTCTTCCTCTGACTTTTCCAATTCCTCCATTTGCAGCTGCTGAATGTCCAACATCAACATATTCCATTTTATTAACCTCCCTAACAGGGCTGCCTCCCCCCCCCAGGGCCGGGGTTACCACCTGGCGCACGCACCCATGCGAGTGCCGTTGCCCTGGACAGGTGGGTGGGCCCACTCTTGGACGACGGCACTGGCACAGGGTCCCTCATAGTACAATCAAGTGTCTCTGTTGGTGGGGGTGCACACCCACCATCAGACACACCGGCGTACTATGAGGGGCCCTGTGCCAGTACCGCCGCCCACGAGTGGGCCCCCCAGCTTGCTCAGGGCCCCAGCACTTGCATTACTTACCTCTCCCTGCTCCACCGCTGTGTAGTCTGGCTTGTTAAATCCTTCACTGGGACTGCAACTACAAATTTGGTGAAATGATAGATGATGGTTAAGACGTAGCTATGCCCTGTCCTGCTGGGCTCTATCTTCAGATGATCAATGGCTTCCATTTGTTATGGAGGTCGACTCACAGTGAGATGCAGTGGTGGTTTATCATCAGCTTTCACAGTTTTCCTACTCAAAGATGTGACATTCCTGCCCACATTTTTAAATGTGTCCTCTCATGCCAATCCAATAGAATCGCTTGCGGCCTGTGGCTTCTGTCTTTTGCACTCCAAAGTTACCTGACAGATCATGATAGGCAGGGAGGACCTTGTCTACATCTCTCCCTGTGATGAAAATTTGATGGAGATGAGTAAGGGTGATGGGATCCACGGTACTGCGATACAGCAACCCTTTCTTCACAAAGAACTGTTTTCGCTGTCCCCACAGACAAAGTAATTGAGGGTCAGCATCGCCTCTGAGAATTCTCCCAGGAGTTTTTCCCATGATTAGTAATTCCAAAATTTCTGCAATTACTTGACTTTCCGTCTGTACTTGTATCCATCTCGTTTCCTCTTGCGGAGAGTCTGGACTGTCTTAATGAGACTGAAATATATATGAAGATTGAAAAATACCCCAACAGTGTATACTGGTGTACGCTTCAAATACCTCACCCTTTTTCTACTTTTTAGATTCTTGTCTAATCCATACTGAGGCTGTGATTGTCTTTGTCGCACTCCGGAAATATACACAGAGATTTTTAATGTTTAAACTATGCTATATATACCTGTTATCCGGTGATACTGTAAGCTTTCTCAACTTTCTACAATCTATTCGAATCCATACTGGGCCTGAGACCGTCTGAGTCTGCCTCCTGACATATACACATAGATTTTTAATGTGTAAACTATGCTATATATACCTGGTATCCGGTGATACTGTACCCTTTCTCAACTTTCTACAATCTTGTCAATTCCATTCTGGGCCTGAGACCGTCTGAGTCAGCCTCCTGATTAAAGATGAGTGGTGTTCGAGTCGAACTGTTCGCCAAGTTCAAATTCAAGTAGTTTTGGGTGGCGTTCGAGCCGTTTGTCAAACTCGAACACTTTTGCTTAAAATTCGGCTGTTCGAGGTTCCGTTTGAGAACGGTTCGTTCACCAAAAGCGTAACTTTATTTTCACATTAATAATGGTTTTCAATGTTAATAGACAGTTTCATGGCATAGTAGCGGTGTCTGGTAGCCAGCGGTGTAGTACACCTGTCAAGGAGCTACACCGTGTGTGTTTCTAATAATTTTTTACCACATCTTGTCTAGAAAATCCTTTTGGGCCTTGTAGCACTGTCTGATACTCAGCAGAGGAGCCCACCCGTGAACTTAGCTATGCCGCCTGTTTATGAAAGAACCAGTTTTTGACTGCATTTAGCCCAGTTAATACTTTGGGCCTAGTAACTGTGTCTGCTACTCAGCAGAGGAGCCCACCCGTGAACCAAGCTGTGCCACCTGTTTATGTAAGAACCATTTTTTAACTCCATTTAGCCCAGTCAATACTTTGGGCCTAGTACCTGTGTCTACTGCTCAGCAGAGGAGCCTGTTATGAATGAGTCACCGTAGGAGGCAAAAGCAGAAATACAAGCTAAGTCCAGAAAACCAGAGAAGTTGGCAACTATCAGATTGCAAACCCCTGAACCTATCAACACAAATAGCAGTAGCCGTGGGGGGTTCCTACGATGCCCTAGACCCCTCGATCACAGCCGGAGAATTACATAGGCCTAAAGAAAGAAAGGGGAAATCTAAACTGCCCCAGAGCAGACCCCAAAGCAATAGGCAGCCCCCAACATATAATGACGGTGAAGCAAGATGAAAATACTAACACAGACAGAAAGATAGACTGAGCAAAGACGGGGCCCAAAACTACCTAGATAGGAAAGGACAGGAAGGCTGCTGTCTGCAATCTGCCAAAACCCTATCAAAGACATAAGCCAACAAGCTGATATGAAAAAGGCCCTGAAGCAGCTAGGCTTCAAAAACTAAATCAGCACTCAGGTATTTTCAGAAGACAGAGCTAAATGAATTCAGCACACCCCAGCAGGGAATGGCAGAAATCCAGAAAAACAAAGCAAAACAAAGTCAAAGCACCAAAGCAAAAGGCCCAGCAGCAAACTTAGCTTTAGAGGAGCAGGAATTCAGACTGGTCTCCAAGGATCCCACAGAGAAATCACCTGCAGGGCAGAAGGGCGTCGGCAGCCTTATATCCAGTCAGTAACTCCACTCAGCCAGTCATCATCATCAGCCTCAGGTGTTTGATAATCAGTCTCACTACCTTTCTTTACCAGAAGAGGGAGTTCCTCGGGCCTCAGTAATGAAGGGGAAAATGAACTCACAACAGTACCTCCCCCTTGAGGAGGGGTCACTGAACCCTCAACTACGCCACCAGGGCGATCAGGGTGAGCCCGATGAAAGGCACGCACCAATCTTTTGGCATGAATATCAGAGGCAGAGACCCAGGAATTATCCTCCTGACCATAACCCTTCCACTTAACCAAATACTGGAGTCTCCGTCTAGCCAGACAGGAATCCAGTACTTTCTCTACCTCATATTCCATGTTACCTTCAACCAATACAGGGTCTGGAGGTGCCACCCCCGGAACAACAGGTTCAACAAACCTCTTCAACAAAGATTTATGGAACACATTATGGATTTTAAATGTGACAGGAAGAGCCAAACGAAAAGAGACCGGATTAATAATCTCCACAATCTTGTAAGGTCCAATAAATCTAGGCTTAAACTTAGGAGAAGCCACCTTCATAGCAATATTTTTTGATGATAACCACATCATATCACCAACCTTAAACTGGGGACCAATGGTCCTATGTCGGTTGGAAAACCGCTGGGCCTTTTCCTGGGAGAGAGATAACTTATCCACCACTTGGTCCCAGATCTGGTGCATTCTCTCCACCACAGTGTCAACACCTGGGCAGGCAGAGGGCTCCACCTGCCCTGAAGAAAATCGAGGATGAAACCCAAAGTTTCAAAAAAAAGGTGACATCAAAGTGGCAGAACTAGCTCTATTATTTAAAGCAAATTCGGCCAAGGGCAAAAATGAAACCCAATCATCCTGATCAGCAGAAATGAAACATCTCAAATATGACTCCAAGGTCTGGTTTGTTCTCTCTGTCTGCCCATTGGTCTGAGGGTGAAAAGCAGAGGAGAAGGACAACTGAATTCCCAGCCTGGAACAGAAAGTTCTCCAAAATCTAGACACAAACTGGACTCCTCTGTCAGATACAATGTTCTCAGGAATCCTGTGCAAACGAACCACCTGTTGTAAAAACAGGGGCACCAACTCAGAGGAAGACGGCAACTTAGGGAGTGGTACAAGATGAACCATCTTAGAGAACCTATCACAAATCACCCAAATAACAGTCATCCTCTGAGAGACAGGCATATCAGAGATGAAATCCATTGAAATATGGGTCCATGGCCTCTTGGGGACAGGCAAAGGCATCAACAACCCACTAGAGCGAGAACACGATTTAGACCGGGAGCACGTCGCACAGGACTGCACAAAATTCCTGACATCACGAGACAAGGAGGGCCACCAAAAAAACCGACTCACCAGATCTCTAGTACCAAAAATACCTGGATGACCAGCCAAAGCAGAGCAATGAACTTCAGACATCACTCTCTTCTTCCACTGGTCAGGAACATACAACTTTCCACTGGGACAACGCTCAGGTTTGTCCTCCTGGAACTCTTCCAGAGCATGTCTCAAATCGGGCGAGATGGCAGAAAGAACTACCCCTTCGCCTAAGATGGTAGCAGGCTTGGTCACCACAGGAGAATCAGCAAAGAAGCTCCTAGAGAGGGCGTCTGCCTTGACATTCTTTGTTCCAGGAAGAAAAGAAACCACAAAATCAAAACGTGTAAAAAACAAGGCCCACCTAGCCTGTCTAGGGTTCAAGTGCTTAGCCGACTCTAGGTAAATCAAATTCTTGTGGTCAGTGAGGACCACGACTTGATGCTTAGCTCCCTCCAACCAATGTCTCCACTCCTCAAATGCCCATTTCATGGCCAACAGTTCCCTATTCCCCACATCATAGATACGTTCAGATGGAGAGAACTTTCGGGAAAAGAAAGCACAGGGATTCATTTTAGAAGTTACAGGATCCTTTTGGGACAAAACAGCTCCTGCACCAATCTCAGAAGCATCCACCTCTACCTGGAATGGAAGTGAGACATCAGGTTGCCGCAAAACCGGGGCGGAGGTGAATCTTCGCTTCAGCTCCTGAAAGGAAGAAACAGCCTCCGGAGACCAATTTAGCACATCAGCACCCTTTTTAGTCAAATCAGTCAATGGCTTGGCAATAGAGTTGAGCGAAACGGGTCAAAAAAATTCAAAAGTCGCCGACTTTTGGCAAAGTCGGGTTTCATGAAACGAAACCCGACCCTAGGATGAGGTCGGCCACGAGGTCGGCGACTTACGCGCCAAAGTCGCGTTTCAAAAGTTTGTTTTGCGCTCTTTTTCAGCCAATCAGGATCCACGGACACTGTGGGCAACGTGATGACATAGGCACGGGTCACCACCATCTTTCAGAAGGGCATGCAAGTGATTGGCTTGCTTTGGTGGGCGTCACAGGGGGTATAAAAGGGCGTGCACGCCGACCGCCATCTTACTTCTGCCGATCTTAGCATAGGGAGAGGTTGCTGCTGATTCTGTAGGGAGAGCGATAGGCAGGGAAGAAGACAAAAAAACTGCTTCTGCTGCTAGCAATTTGGCCTGCACAACACACCAGTCACTGTGTGTGCAGTGCAAGGGGAGGCTATATAGTGGTGTATCAGTGGTGTTGGTTGTTGGGCTGCCTTCTAAGGCTTCCTGACAGGCTGGCATTGCTGTTTACCCACTGCTCCGCAAACTGCTTTTTTAAAAGCAATCCAATCTCCCTTATCCTCTAGTCACTTTGGTCACAGCTGCGCCATCGAGCCTGTCACATAGCGCTCAGATATTCATTGGGCCTCAAACTGCTTAAGCAATCCCAATTTTTTTTTTTGTCCTGAGAAGAAAAAAAAACTGCTTCTGCTGCTGATAGCAATTTGGCCTGCACAACACACCAGTCACTGTGTGTGCAGTGCAAGGGGAGGCTATATAGTGGTGTATCAGTGGTGTTGGTTGTTGGGCTGCCTTTTAAGGCTTCCTGACAGGCTGGCATTGCTGTTTACCCACTGCTCCGCAAACTGCTTTTTTAAAAGCAATCCAATCTCCCTTATCCTCTAGTCACTTTGGTCACAGCTGTGCCATCGAGCCTGTCACATAGCGCTCAGATATTCATTGGGCCTCACACAATTCAAAAGTGTCCAGTGTCCAAAAGTGTGTGCAGACATTCAAAATCTCACTTATCCTCTAGTCACTTAGGTCACAGCTGTGCCATCGAGCCTGTCACATAGCGCTCAGATATTCATTGGGCCTCACACAATCCAAAAGTGTCCAGTGTCCAAAAGTGTGTGCAGAGATTCAAAATCTCACTTATCCTCTAGTCACTTAGGTCACAGCTGTGCCATCGAGCCTGTCACATAGCGCTCAGATATTCATTGGGCCTCACACAATCCAAAAGTGTCCAGTGTCCAAAAGTGTGTGCAGACATTCAAAATCTCACTTATCCTCTAGTCACTTAGGTCACAGCTGTGCCATCGAGCCTGTCACATAGCGCTCAGATATTCATTGGGCCTCACACAATCCAAAAGTGTCCAGTGTCCAAAAGTATGTGCAGAGATTCAAAATCTCACTTATCCTCTAGTCACTTAGGTCACAGCTGTGCCATCGAGCCTGTCACATAGCGCTCAGATATTCATTGGGCCTCACACAATCCAAAAGTGTCCAGTGTCCAAAAGTGTGTGCAGACATTCAAAATCTCCCCTGTCCTATAGACACCTTGTACCTTGTTTTACATACTATATAGTTTGTTGGATTTTGTCTACATTTCTACCAAAAATGAGGAAGGCTGGTGGAAGAGGCCGTGGAATTGGGCGGGGGTTGGCAGCTGGTAATGATGGTGTTGGTGGTGGATCTGATGGTAGTGGCAAGAGCAAAATAGGACCGAATGCAGGAGGTGTTGAGCCTGCGTCATCATCTGGCTACATAAGGCCTCGAACGCTTAGTTTTCTAGGAGTTGGCAAACCGCTTTTAAAGCCAGAGCATCAGGAAAAAGTTTTGTCTTACATTGCTGACTCAGCCTCCAGCTCTATCGCCTCCTCTTCTTCAGTTGTAAAAAGTAAAAGCACTGAGTCGTCATTGGAGGCTCATGTTCATGAACCACACCTTTCCTTGTGTCCTTCACCCCAACCAAGATTGAAGGATGACGCAGGCCATACTACTGATTACTCCATGGAGCTGTTTTCACATACCATGCCTGGATTATCAAGTGAAATGGTGAATTACCCAGGCCAAGATGAATCTGACATGGAGTGCACTGATGCACAGCCGCTGATGGATGATTCTGCTGGTACATTCACTCAGAGCACTACATTGTCCTCGCAGTGTACAGAGCCAGATTCTGACCCTGATGAGACTCAGGTGCCCCTTCCCGCACACTATACCACCATACACGGTGACACAGAGGAAGGTGCACATGACATAGAAGAGGAGGTGATGGATGACCCAGTTGTTGACCCAGATTGGCATCCATTGGGGGAAGAGGGTGCTGCTTCCAATAGCTCAGATGAGGAGCATCCACAGCAGACATCGACATCGCAACAGCTGTTATCTGGCAGGCCCGTAGCACTCCAAAGACAGGTTCCAAACATTAAAAGAGTTGCTGGACAGCTTGTCCAGAGGGTCAAAAGATCACAGCGTGCTAGGCCGCAAAATGTCTGCCAAAGTAGGAAGAGTGCAGTGTGGCACTTTTTTGAACAAAATCCTCATGATCAGGCCAAGGTTATCTGTAAGAAGTGCGCAAAGACCTTTAGCCTAGGGAAAAATCTGAAAAATTTGAATACCAGTTGCATGCTTAGACATTTAACCAGCATGCACTTGCAAGCGTGGACACAACACCAAACCTCAAGTGCCACATGTGCAACTGATCACAACGAAGGTAGTCATCAACGCTACATTGTTTCCCCCACTGTAAGCCCACCGGTTAGCACAGCAGCAAATGTTGAGGTGTCGTTGCAAGGCCACAGCAGTCAGGGAATCCCACTGTTATATCAACGAAAGACTGATTCTAGGCCATCAGAAAGAACACCAACTCCATCACCATCATCAACCCTCTCTCAGTCCGCCCTGTCCACCGCTACTTCCACCATATGCAGCTCTCAAGTCCAGCTCACCCTCCCAGACACTATGAGTAGGTCAAGAAAGTACTCAGTCTCTCATCCGCGTACACTGGGTTTGAACGCCCACATTGCCAAACTAATCTCGTTTGAGATGATGCCCTTTCGGTTGGTGGAAAGCACAGCTTTCCGCGAACTCATGGCCTATGCAGTACCACGCTATGACCTACCCAGTCGCCACTTCTTCTCTCGCAAAGCCATCCCAGCCCTCCACCATCATGTGAAAGACCGCATTGTCCATGCACTCAAGCAGTCAGTGAGCGGAAAGGTGCACCTCACAACTGATGCATGGTCCAGTCGGCATGGCCAGGGCCGTTACGTGTCCATCACTGCGCACTGGGTTAATGTGGTGGATGCAGGGTCCACAGGGGACAGCGGTGGTGGGACAGTGCTGCCTAGCCCACGGTATAGGAAACAGTTGGCTGTAGGCGTTCCACCCTCCTCCTCCTCCTCCAGAAGCGAAAGCTCGTCCACGAGCACTCCATCTGCAGCTGCCACTGTTGCACACGATGTGTCCCCCTATCGAGCAGCTAGTGGAAAGCGTCAGCAGGCTGTGTTGCAGATGATGTGTTTGGGCGACAGACACACCACGGAGGTGCTGGCCGAGTACTTGAAGCCACAAACTGAGTCATGGCTGGGCAGTGTAAATCTTGAGGCAGGCAAGGTAGTTAGTGATAACGGCCGTAATTTTGTGGCAGCCATAGCCCTTTCAAAACTCAGCCACATACCTTGCTTGGCTCACACCTTGAACCTGGTGGTGCAGTGCTTCCTCAAAAATTATCCGGAGTTAACAGCCCTGCTCCAGAAGGTGCAAAGACTGTGCGCGCACATCCGCCGGTCGCCTGTACACTCCGTTCGTATGCAGAAGCTGCAGCGATTGCTCCACCTTCCCAACCACCGCCTCATTATCGACATTGCAACAAGGTGGAACTCCACCCTGCACATGGTGGAGCGGCTGTGCGAGCAGAGGCAGGCCATAATGCATTTGTGGGAGGATACACGGCCAGGCACTTTGAGAGCAGACATGGAGTTGACAGGTGTGCAGTGGTCGAAGCTGAAAGACCTTTGTAAAGTCCTTCAGTGTTTTGAGGAATGCACACGGCTGGTAAGCGCAGACGACGCCATCCTAAGCATGAGCATCCCACTTATGCGTCTGCTCATGCAAACTTTGACGCACCTTAAGGAGCAGGCGTCTGCAGCCAATGTTGATGAGGAGGAAGAGGAGGAGGGAATCCTTGATGACATTCAGCCATTGTCTGCTCAGGGACCTCTCCTGGACGAGGTGGAGGAAGAAGAGGAGGAGGAGGATGATGATGGGGATGATTACTTAGGGGAGGAGGATGCATCTCGTGGGGCAAGTGAAAATGTTGGCGTGGCAAGGTCTGGTACAGGGTTTGTGCGTGACTGGAGGGATGTGGATTTGCCAGAAAGTGCTCCTCCACCCAGCACTCGCAGTGCATCATTGACACCGGGAACATTGGCCCACATGTCAGATTATGCCTTGCGGATCCTAAAAAGGGACCCCCGCATTGCCAAAATGATGAACGATGACGACTACTGGTTGGCCAGCATCCTGGATCCACGTTATAAAGGCAAATGACAAAACGTCATGCCACAGGAGAACCTTGACCTAATATTGGCTAATAAACAAGCAACTCTGGTAAATCGGTTGCTTGAGGCATTCTCAGCACACAGCAGCGGTGATGGTTCTCACACGAGCCGTACGGGCCGGGGGCAGCTTGGCAGAGGTGTTCGTGGTGCACACAGCAGAAGTGGCGTTGGAGACAGGGGTTTCATGACAATGTTGTGGACTGATTTTTCAAATACCACTCACACAACTGGTAATACTGCATCGATGGAAAGTGACAGGAGACAGCAGTTGTCAACTATGGTTACAAACTACTTTTCCTCCCATATCGATGTTCTCCCACACAGGTCATTCCCCTTTGAATATTGGGCCGCTAAACTGGACACTTGGCCTGAATTGGCCCAATATGCCTTACAGGAGCTCGCTTGCCCAGCTGCAAGTGTGCTATCGGAAAGAGTCTTCAGTGCAGCTGGATCAATCCTGGCAGAAAAAAGGACCCGTCTGTCAACCCAAAATGTGGATGATCTAACCTTCATTAAAATGAACCACGCATGGGTTTCCAAGGATTTTGTCCCACCTTCCCCTGATGACACATAGGGTGACAGAAAAATGGCTTGCTTTGGTCCACCTCTTCCTGGTACTTCACCTATTTCGCCTTTTGCATCAGCTGAATGTCCAACATCAACATATGCCACTTTCTAAAACTCCCTAACTGTGCTGCCTCCCCCCCCATGGCCGGGGTCACCACCTAGCGCACGACACCGTGCGAGTGCCGTTGCCCTGGACAGGTGGGTAGGCCGACTCTTGGGCGCGGGCACTGGCACAGGGTCCCTCATAGTGCAATCAAGTGTCTCTGACGGTGGTGGTGCACACCCGCCGTCAGACACACCGCTGTACTATGAGGGGCCCAGTGCCAGTACCGACGCACACGAGTGGGCCCCCCTTGCTTGGGCAGGGCCCCAGCATTTGCAATCTTTACCTCTCCCTGCTCCTCCTCTGTGTAATCTGGGCCGTCAAATCCATACTGTGCCTGACACCATCTGAGCCTGCCTCCTGATGTATAGACATATATTTTGAATGTGTACGCTATCCATACATGTTATCCGGGGATACGGTACCCTTTCTAACCTTTGTGCAATCACGTGCAATCCATACTGGGCCTAACACCGTCTGAGCCTGCCTCATGCTGTATAGACATATATTTTGAATGTGTACGCTATCCATACATGTTATCCGGGGATACGGTACCCTTTCTAACCTTTGTGCAATCACGTGCAATCCATACTGGGCCTAACACCGTCTGAGCCTGCCTCCTGAGACATATATTTTGAATGTGTACGCTATCCATACATGTTATCTGGGGATACGGTACCCTTTCTAACCTTTGTGCAATCACGTGCAATCCATACTGGGCCTAACACCGTCTGAGCCTGCCTCATGCTGTATAGACATATATTTTGAATGTGTACGCTATCCATACATGTTATCCGGTGATACGGTACCCTTTCTAACCTTTGTGCAATCACGTGCAATCCATACTGGGCCTAACACCGTCTGAGCCTGCCTCATGCTGTATAGACATATATTTTGAATGTGTACGCTATCCATACATGTTATCCGGTGATACGGTACCCTTTCTAACCTTTGTGCAAACACGTGCAATCCATACTGGGCCTAACACCGTCTGAGCCTGCCTCATGCTGTATAGACATATATTTTGAATGTGTACGCTATCCATACATGTTATCCGGTGATACGGTACCCTTTCTAACCTTTGTGCAATCACGTGCAATCCATACTGGGCCTAACACCGTCTGAGCCTGCCTCATGCTGTATAGACATATATTTTGAATGTGTACGCTATCCATACATGTTATCCGGTGATACGGTACCCTTTCTAACCTTTGTGCAATCACGTGCAATCCATACTGGGCCTAACACCGTCTGAGCCTGCCTCATGCTGTATAGACATATATTTTGAATGTGTACGCTATCCATACATGTTATCCGGTGATACGGTACCCTTTCTAACCTTTGTGCAATCACGTGCAATCCATACTGGGCCTAACACCGTCTGAGCCTGTCTCCTGAGACATATATTTTGAATGTGTACGCTATCCATACATGTTATCTGGGGATACGGTACCCTTTCTCACCTTTGTGCAATCACGTGTAATCCATACTGGGCGTGAGAACGGCTGGCGAGCTGTTAAGCAAGCTACAGCACCAGTCCAGACAAGTACAGGGATTCCCTAGCGAGACTTATTTGATTGTTTTCAATGTTGGGACAGCAATTTTTGGGGAGCACTATACTCTGGAGAATGATAGATGGGGCCCACCATACACTGGAACATTCCAAAGGTGGACATCAGACACTGGAGCAGCATTTACAGGGCCCATTATACACTAGAGCATTAGAAATGGGGCCCATTATGTTTGGAGCATTATTTGGGCCCATAAGACAGTGGAGCTTCATCCATGGGGACCAACATATACTGTAGCATTATGTGGAGCTCATCATATACTGTTTCAAACATTATATGGGACCAGTGATTCTGTATGGAGAAATAGATGGGCCTCGTCATGAGATGTAAAAAGTGAGGTATTTTTCATTGGACTATACCGCTATTTCTCTGCCGTATCGGAGCATGATGAGTTGTGGTATGTGTTAAAGGGGCGCTCTTTCGCCCAGGGCACATGAAAACCTGGAGCCAGCCCTCCCCCCCACAGTTTGTAGCCAAATAACCCCCATTTTTCAGTGCGTAACTTGTATTATGAAGTTAATTAAGGTTGACAAGCTTAAGAAAGAAGAATTGATGCTTTTGGCATTCAAATGGGCACTGTAGGTGTGTTTCCTGTCCTCCTCTCACTGCCGACTTTTATTCCCCATTGACTTACATTGGGTTTCGTGTTTTGGGACGACCCCGACTTTTCCCTATAATCGGACGATCTTGCTCGACCCGACTTTTGGAAAAGTTGGGTTTCACGAAACGAAACGCGACCCTAAAAAACCAAAAGTCGCTCAACTCTACTTGGCAATACTAGAAAATTTTGCTATAAATTTCCGATAAAAATTAGCAAAACCCAAAAACTTCTGGAGGGCCTTCAAAGAAGTGGGCTGAACCCAATCGTGAATGGCCTGTACCTTGGCCGGGTCCATTTCAATAGTTGATGGGGACAAAATAAATCCCAAAAAAGAAATCCTCTGTACTCCAAAAAGGCATTTAGATCCTTTGACACACAGGGAATTCTCCCTCAAGATCCGGAACACAGTCCGAACATGTTCCACATGAGAATCCCAATCCTTGGAGAAGATCAAAATATCATCCAGATAGATAATCAAAAATTTATCGACAAAATCTCGGAAAATATCGTTCATGAAGCACTGGAAGACAGAAGGGGCATTAGTGAGCCCAAAAGGCTTCACCAGGTACTCAAAATGTCCCTCCGGAGTATTAAACGCCATCTTCCATTCATCACCCTGCTTAATGCGAATAAGATTATACGCCCCCTGAGGTCAAGCTTGGTAAACCAGCAAGCACCTTTAACTCTGGAAAATAGATCAGAAATCAGGGGTAACGGATACTGATATTTAACAGTAATTTTGTTGAGGGCACGATAATCAATACAAGGTCTTAATGATCCATCCTTTTTGGCTACAAAAAAAAAACGGCACCCAAGGGTGACGAGGATGGTCTAATATGACCCTTCTCCAACGCCTCCTTAATATAGGATCGCATAGCCTCGTGCTCGGGTGCAGATAAATTGAAGAGCCGACCCTTGGGAAATTTACACCCCGGGCTCAGTTCATTTGCACAGTCATAACTCCTATGAGGAGGCAGAGACGCATACTCATTCTCACTAAATACATCATAAAAGTCCGCCAAATAATCAGGAACATCATGCGAATGAGGAGAGGTGGAAAACACCAGAGCCTCACTAAAGGCACCCCGACAACCCCAACTCACCACAGACACAGATTTCCAATCCAACACTGGATTATGAATCTGTAACCAGAGAAACCCCAGAACAATAGTATCATGCAGATTATGCAACACCAAAAATCTGCAATTTTCTTGATGGTCTGGGGCGACCCGCATTACCACCTGGGTCCAAAACTGGGGTTTATTTTTAGCCAAAGGAGTAGCATCAATACCCCTCAAAGGGATAGGCGTCTGCAGAGGTGTCATCGGAAATCCACAAGGTTTAGCAAAATCCAAGTCCATTAGGTTTAGGGCTGCTCCCGAATCCACAAAAGCCTTGGCGGAAAATGTGGACAGGGAGCAGATCAAAGTAATAGCCAAAAGAAACTTAGGTTGAACACCCCCAACAGAAAACGTGTGTGCAAAGCGTTTCTCTCGTTTAGGACAGACAGAAATAATATGTGAGGCATCTCCACAGAAAAAACACAACTTATTACGCCTTCTGAACTCCTGACGCTGCTCTCTGGAAAAAACTCTGGCATTAGGTTTGTCATACAACAACCCCAAAGCTTGAAAGAATGCATTCACATTAGTCAGAATAGGATCATCTGGTTTCAAAGAAAACGCCAAATCCTGGGGATCGCCACGCAGCAAAGAGATGACAATTTTAACCTGCTGCGCGGAGCTCCCTGACGAGTTAGGCTTCAAGGCAAAAAATAATTTACAATTATTTTTGAAATTCAAAAATTTAGACCGATCCCCAAAAAATACATCAGGTGTAGGAATCTTTGGTTCAGCAGCATGTGAATGAGCAAGGTAGGCGGAAATTCCCCGCACTTCCGCAGCGAGCTGCTCCACACGATCAGACAATTGCTTTATCTCCATTGAGAGAAAAAGAAAAATTCCCCCTACGGCCTCAGAGATATAGAGGAAAAAATATACACACTTTTTTTTTTTTTTTACAATTCTTTCCTGCTATTGAGTACCCTAGGATCTGCGGTATGGCGGGTGATTCTGTTATGAATGAGTAACCGTAGGAGGCAAAAGCAGAAATACAAGCTAAGTCCAGAAAACCAGAGAAGTTGGCAACTTTCAGATTGCAGACCCCTGAACCTATCAACACAACTAGCAGTAGCCGTGGGGGGTTCCTACGATGCCGTAGACCCCTCGATCACAGCCGGAGAATTACATAGGCCTAAAGAAAGAGAGGGGAAATCTAAACTGCCCCAGAGCAGACCCCAAAGCAATAGGCAGCCCCCAACATATAATGACGGTGAAGCAAGATGAAAATACTAACACAGACAGAAAGACTGAGCAAAGACGGGGCCCAAAACTACCTAGATAGGAAAGGACAGGAAGGCTGCTGTCTGCAATCTGCCAAAACCCTATCAAAGACATAAGCCAACAATCTGATATGAAAAAGGCCCTGAAGCAGCTAGGCTTCAAAAACTAAATCAGCACTCAGGTATTTTCAGAAGACAGAGCTAAATGAATTCAGCACACCCCAGCAGGGAATGCAGAAATCCAGAAAAACAAAGCAAAACAAAGTCAAAGCACCAAAGCAAAAGGCCGAGCAGCAAACTTAGCTTTAGAGGAGCAGGAATTCAGACTGGTCTCCCAGGATCCCACAGAGAAATCACCCGCAGGGCAGAAGGGCGTCGGCAGCCTTATATCCAGTCAGTAACTCCACTCAGCCAGTCATCATCATCAGCCTCAGGTGTTTGATAATCAGGCTCACTACCTTTCTTTACCAGAAGAGGGAATTCCTCGGGCCTCAGTAATGAAGGAGAAAATGAACTCACAACAGGAGCCCACCCGTGAACCTAGCTATGCCTCCTGTTTATGTAAGCACTTTCTCCTACTCAGCAGAGTTGCCCACCCGTGAACCAAGCTATGCCACCTGTTTATGTAAGAACTGTGTGCTACTCAGCAGAGGAGCCCAGCTGTTAAGCAACCTACAGCACCTGTGGTTTGGACACTTAATTTTTGTACATTCTTTCTGGAATGCCGGTTAGGTCTAATTCCGGAATTCCGGTTGACCTGCACTTACTGGGAAATCCTTGTTCGCGGGGAAGAATTGGAATCCCAGATGCCCATCACTAACGGGGTTCAGCGGGTTATCCGCACCTGTAAGCGACACACGCTGGTACTTTCAGTGTAGTGCGCATGCAGCCCCGGACATGTAGCCTCGCGGGTCCCTCTAGTAAGCTGGACGCGGACCACGGGGGCATGCCGGAGTCTCGTTCGTTAACGGAATTAAGCTGACAAATCACTAGCACAACTAAAAAAGGCCATGCACCACCACCCACAGAATCGAGAAAGCTTGCAATCTGTCCATCCTTTCCGTGGCTGGCATGGTTGAGGTTGCCCGTGTGGTGTCCAATTAGGCCGCAGGCTCCACTCCTTGTGGTGGTGCCCTTCTGGACATTCCTTTAAGGTTCAGCTTTGCAACCATACTGCCCCTGTAAACCAGACACTTTACCTTCATGGACGCTGTTCGGAGGGTCATGGGAATAATGCCGCCCGATCGGCAGTTGGCATAATTTATGGTGGGAAGTCCGACGGTATATGATCGTCTTCAATTTTAGAATTTTTTTTGTATTTTAGATTTTTATTCCAGCCTTTCTTGACTTTATAAGGATGTGACATGCCTATATCTGTGTCTCCTCCTCCTCCTTTTACTCCTCCACCTCTTTTCTATATGTAGTTGCCCTTTTCCATATGTTATTTGTGTCTTCTGAGCATTTTGTCTGCTTTGGGACACCTTTTAAGGTGTTTTGTATGTGTTTTCTATGTGTTTGTATGTGTTTGTGTTTGCCTGCCATTGTTTTCAATGGGATTCGATGCTGTTCGTCGAACGTTCGACGAACATTCGACGAACTTGCCTCCTGTTCGACGAACCGCACCGAACTCGAACACTAGCGGGGTGGCTCAAAGCTACTCCTGATATATAGACGTACATTTTTAATGTTTAAACTATGCTATATATACCTGGTATCTGATGATACTGTACCCTTTCTGCCAGAAAATCCTCCTCCACCCTCCACTCTAAGTGTATCATTGACACCTGGAACATTGGCCCACATGTGTGATTATTTCTTGTGGATCTTTTTTATATTGTGGTGTGATTCATCCTGAGCATGTGAGAGTCTGTGGGTTACTCCTGCAATTTATATGTAGATTTAAAAATTACCCCAACACTGTATACAGCTCTACGCTTGTGATACATTACCCATTTACTGGTTTTTATATTCTGGTCTAATCCAAACTGACCAGAATAAATACTGAGATTGACAATGACCCCCTACACTGTATACAGTTGTACGCTTCAGATCCATTACCGTTTTACTGCTTTTTTTATTGTGTTGTAATTCATACTGAGCCTGAGAGCGTCTGTGTATGCCTCTTGAAATATATACGGAGATTTAGAAAGTTTAAACTATACAATATATACCTGCTATCTGATGATACTGTACACTGTTTCTACTTTTTATATTCTTGTCTAATCCATACTGAGCCTGTGAGCGTCTCTGTGTGACTCGTGAAATATATATGGAGATTTACAATTATCCTTTGACTGTATACAGCTGTACGCTTCTCATACAGTACCATGTATCTGATGTTATTTTGGGTACATTTTCTCCAAAATTTGGAAGTATGGTGGAAGAGGCCTCGGACGTGGGCGTAGGGGGGCCAGCTGATACTGACGATGGTGGTGCATCTGCTGGTAGTGGCAAAAGCACAATAGCAGCTAAGGCAGGAGGTGTTGAGCCTGCGTCATGGTCAGGCTCCGGAAGGCCTGGAAGGCTACCTTTTCTGGGAGTAGATTAACCACTTTTAAAGCCAGAGCATCAGGAACTGGTTTTGGCTTACATTGCCTAAACAGACTCCAGCTAATATGCCCTCCTCTTCTGAAATTTCAAAAAATGCAAGCACTGAGTCATCAAGTGCTGGCTCCTGGTCAGGAAGAACCCCTTTCCTTGTGTCCTTCACCCCCACCAAAAGTGAATGATGCAGCAGGCCACACTTCACATTAGTCCATGTAGCTTTTTCTCACATACCATGCCTGGGTTATCAAGTCAAATCGTGAATTCCCCAGTCCAAGATGAATCTGACATGGAGTGTGGGTCGCCAGCCAGGGCAGTGGGGTTAATCGGTACGGGTCGGTTTCTCAGAGGGATATGTCACGGTGGTGGTGACCCGGTCCGTGGCCCTGGGCGTCCATGCAAAGGGGTGAATAACGTTTATAGGTGAATGATACATGACGCCACCTGTGGTTTCTGATCAGATTGACCAGCGCTGCAGTGTCACTTCTCTGGGACAGATGTTGTGGTGCAGCTAAGATGTAGAAGCCCTGCACAGGTAGGGCCGTAATCGCAGGGCAGATGAAAGAGTTGGTAGATGGTGTGCAGTGCAGGATGTAGCAGAGCCATGCGCCAGGAGCAGGAGAAAGATGACAGAAACAGTAGTGCAGTTCCTTTACATGTACTTGGTAAGTGCTGTCCAGGACCCAGAGTACAGATGGAGAAGGAGTTGGTCAGCCTGGAAGCAAATTAGGAATTCTCTCTCTACAGATAGGTAGTGTGGCCTCCGTTCTAGCACTTATCTGAGGCACTGAGTTCACTGAAGTTCGCCCTGTTGACTCTCTTTTGGAACTTTCACGTATGGCAGGCAGCCATAGCCTTTTCCTTCTGGCTCACACAGATCGCTGCTGGGGCCTCCAAGCCTTAGTTGGTAACAGAGCATTTACAGCTGCTACTTCCTCCGGGTTCTGCTGCAGGACTGACAGTGTCCCTACAAACTCGGAGACCGGAATCCGGACCATGCGCTCCAGCTAGGAGTAAGCCTTAACTCTGCTCATCCTCCAGCTCCCCTTCTGACGTCCACACACTTCTCCTTCCCTTCACAGACTGCCCTAACTTCCATCCTACCGACCACAGAGAGCAGCTCCTCAGCAGTCAGGTTCAAAGCTCTCCCTGCTTGCCTGGAGTGGGAACTGTGTTGTGTGTTGGTTTATCTGCTAGAGATCCTTCAGTGCTCCCAAGCATGACATCACACTCCCTAGGAGGAAGGTAATGCCACTGTGGCGACCGTACTCCTGTGGGTGCCACAAGTGCACTGATGCCCAGCCACTGCTAGATGATTCTGCTGGTACATTGACCCAGACCACTACATTCACCTCACACT
Organism: Dendrobates tinctorius; assembly: GCF_039654945.1. Classification (NCBI taxonomy): domain Eukaryota; kingdom Metazoa; phylum Chordata; class Amphibia; order Anura; family Dendrobatidae; genus Dendrobates; species Dendrobates tinctorius. The sequence continues at coordinate 3,220,670 of NW_027361971.1, read as the reverse complement.
CTACACAGCCAGAATCTGACCCTGATGAAACTCAGGTTCCCCTTCCCGCATACTATACCACCTTACACGGTGACAAAGAAGAAGGCGCAGATGAAAGTGCAGGTTCCTTGAGCAGGTGGGGGGGCATACTCATGGGCAACGGCACTGACACAGGGCCCCTCATAGTACGCAAAAGTGTCTCTGCTGGTGGGAGGGCCCACTTGCCATCAGACACACCGCCGTACTATGAAGGGCCCTGTGCCAGTGCCGTCGCTAACGAGTGGGCCCCCCCTGCTTGCTCAGGATCACAGCACTTGCAAGGTTGAAATACTTACCTCTCCCTGCTCCACCGCCGTGTCGTTTTCCGCATTTCCTGACAGTGACATTCTGGTCAGAGAGCACGATGACATCACGTCTGGATGCCCTCTGCCTAAACAGTCCAAGTGCAGAGAGATGGAAGATGGGGACAACGAGGAGTCCAGAGTACAGGGATTCCCTAGTGAGGAGACTTATTTCATTGTTTTAAAGGTTGGGAGCAATTTTTGGGGAGCATTATACTCTGGAGAATGATATATGGGGCCCACCATACACTGGAGCATTCAAAAGGTGGACATCAGACACTGGAGCAGCATTTACAGGGCCCATTATACACTGGAGCATTAGAAATGGGGCCCATTATATATGGAGCATTATTTGGGCCCATAAGACAGTGGAGCTTCATCCATGGAGACCAACATATACTGTAGCATTATGTGAAGCTCATCATATACTGTATCGAACATTATATGGGACCAATGATTCTGTATGGAGAAATATATGGGCCTCATTACTCTGTATGGCGCACTATGCTGTGGCCATAATACTGTGTGGAGTAATATACTGTCCAATTTTGGAGCTATTGGAGAATTTAAAATGGATATCAGTCATGTGATGTACAGTTGTGGCCAAAAGTATTGACACCCCTGCAATTCTGACAGATAATACTCAATTTCTTCCTGAAAATGATTGCAAACACAAATTCTTTGGTATTATTATCTTCATTTAATTTGTCTTAAATGAAAAAACACAAAAGAGAATGAAGCAAAAAGCAAAACATTGATCATTTCACACAAAACTCCAAAGATGGGCCAGACAAAATTATTGGCACCCTCAGCCTAATCCTTGGTTGCACAACCTTTAGCCAAAATAACTGCGACCAACCTCTTCCGGTAACCACCAATAAGTTTCTTACAATGCTCTGCTGGAATTTTAGACCATTCTTCTTTGGCAAACTGCTCCAGGTCCCTGATATTTGAAGGGTGCCTTCTCCAAACTGCCATTTTTAGATCTCTCCACAGGTGTTCTATGGGATTCAGGTCTGGACTCATTGCTGGCCACCTTAGAAGCCTCCAATGCTTTCTCTCAAACCATTTTCTAGTGCTTTTTGAAGTGTGTTTTGGGTCATTGTCCTGCTGGAAGACCCATGACCTCTGAGGGAGACCCAGCTTTCTCACACTGGGCCCTACATTATGCTGCAAAATTTGTTGGTAGTCTTCAGACTTCATAATGCCATGCACACGGTCAAGCAGTCCAGTGTCAGAGGCAGCAAAGCAACCCCAAAACATCAGGGAACCTCTGCCATGTTTGACTGTAGGGACAGTGTTCTTTTCTTTGAATGCCTCTTTTTTTCTCCTGTAAACTCTATGTTGATGCCTTTGCCCAAAAAGCTCTACATTTGTCTCATCTGACCAGAGAACATTCTTCCAAAACGTTTTAGGCTTTTTCAGGTAAGTTTTGGCAAACTCCAGCCTGGCTTTTTTATGTCTCGGGGTAAGAAGTGGGGTCTTCCTAGGTCTCCTACCATACAGTCCCTTTTCATTCAGACACCGACAGATAGTACGGGTTGACACTGTTATACCCTCGGACTGCAGGGCAGTTTGAACTTGTTTGTATGTTAGTCGAGGTTCTTTATCCAACATCCGCACAATCTTGCGTTGAAATCTCTTGTCCATTTTTCTTTTCCATCCACATCTAGGGAGGTTAGCCACAGTGCCATGGGCTTTAAACTTCTTGATGACACTGTGCACGGTAGACACAGGAACATTCAGGTCTTTGGAGATGGACTTGTAGCCTTGAGATTGATCATGCTTCCTCACAATTTGGTTTCTCAAGTCCTCAGACAGTTCTTTGGTCTTCTTTCATTTCTCCATGCTCAATGTGGTACACACAAGGACACAGGACAGAGGTTGAGTCAACTTTAATCCATGTCAACTGGCTGCAAGTGTGATTTAGTTATTGCCAACACCTGTTAGGTGCCACAGGTAAGTTACAGGTGCTGTTAATTACACAAATTAGAGAAGCATCACATGATTTTTCGAACAGTGCCAATACTTTTGTCCACCCTCTTTTTTATGTTTGGTGTGGAATTATATCCAATTTGGCTTTAGGACAATTCTTTTTGTGTTTTTTCATTTAAGACAAATTAAATGAAGATAATAATACCAAAGAATTTGTGTTTGCAATCATTTTCAGGAAGAAACTGAGTATTATCTGACAGAATTGCAGGGGTGTCAATACTTTTGGCCACAACTGTAAGAAGTGAAGTATTTTTCATTGTACTATACCGCTATTTCTCTGCCGTATCAGAGGATCATGAATTATGGCATGTGTCATTGGAGCCCAGTGACACTCTTTGGCCCTGGACCCACGAAAATCTGGAGCCAGCCCTACGCCCCGCCCACAACTTTAGCCAAATAACCCCCAGTTTTCAATGCCTAACTATTATTATAAAGTAAATTAAGGTTGACAAGTTTAAGTAATAAGAATTATTGCTTTTAGCATTAAAATGGGCACTGTAGCTGTGTTTCCTGTCCTCCACTCACTGCCAACTTTTCTTCCCCATTGACTTGCATTGGGTTTCGTGTTTCAGTCGGCCTTCGACTTTTCACGATAATCGGCCGATTGCGTTTGACTCGACTTTTGCAATAGTCGGGTTTCATGAAACCCGACTCGACCCGAAAAAAGGCAAAGTCGCTCATCTCTACTCATTGGCTCTGCCTGCGAGGCGGGGGATTTGAATCCCCGCCGCCATATCGGAATACCCATAACTTGGGTGTTCCAATATGGCGGTCGGCGTAGTTCCGGCCGTGGTGGATTGTGGGATAGCGACACAATCGCTGGAAGCTGTGATAGAGCCGATTGCAATTATATATTACATGTACTTTCCCTTTCAATTTAATTATTACAGGATGTCTGCCCCAACTATTGGGGGGACTATGCCCTATTAACTCCATATTACATACTTAAATAACTATGATTAAGGCATTGAACAATACTTGCACAATTATGGATATACTAGCTGAAGAACCCAGCGTTGCCTGGGTATAGTAACCAACTGTGGTTAGTTATAACAAATTATAATGATTATATTGCACATAAAAGCATTTCACATCATATATTCAACACTACAGATTTGCAACACAAATTACCTAAACGATTACCCAAGTCAATACTGACTGCTGACTAATACTATACTAATAATACTATACAATACAATACAATACAATAATACAATACTAATACTGACTGCTGAGCTGTGTATCTAATCCTATCCTGTGTGATAGACTGCTGAGCAGTGTATCTAATCCTATCCTGCGATACTGACATCTGAGCAGTGTATCTAATCCGATCCTGTTTGATACCATCTGCTGATCTGTGTATCTAACCCTATCCTGTGTGATACTGACTGCAGAGCCGTGTATCTGATCCTATCCTGTGTGATACTCACTGCTGAGCCGTGTATCTAATCATATTCTGTGTGATACTGACTGCTGAGCTGTGTATCTAATCCTATCCTGTGTGATACTGTATGCTGAGCATATATCTATTCCTATCCTGTGTGCTACTGACTGCTGAGTTGTGTATCTAATCCTATCCTGTGATACTGACTGCTGAGCTGTGTATCTAATCCTATCCTGTGTGATACTGACTGCTGAGTCGTGTATCTAATCCTATCCTGTGTGATACTGACTGCTGAGCAGTGTATCTAATCCTATCCTGTGTGATACTGAATGCTGCGCCGTGTATCTAATCCTATCCTGTGTGATACTGTCTACTGAGCCGTGTATCCAATCTTATCCTGTGTGACACTGACTGCTTAGCTGGGTATCTAATCCTATCCTGTGTGATACTGACTGCTGAGCCATGTGTCTAATCGTCTCCTGTGTGATACTGACTGCTGAGCTGTGTATCTAATCCTATCCTGTGTGATACTGACTGCTGAGCTGTGTATCTAATCCTAACCTGTGTGATACTGACTGCTGAGCTGTGCATCTTATCCTATCCTGTGTGATACTGACTGCTGAGCAGTGTATCTAATCCTATCCTGCGATACTGACATCTGAGCAGTGTATCTAATCCGATCCTGTTTGATACCATCTGCTGAGCTGTGTATCTAACCCTATCCTGTGTGATACTGACTGCAGAGCCGTGTATCTGATCCTATCCTGTGTGATACTCACTGCTGAGCCGTGTATCTAATCATATTCTGTGTGATACTGTCTGCTGAGCTGTGTATCTAATCCTATCCTGTGTGATACTGTATGTTGAGCATATATCTATTCCTATCCTGTGTGCTACTGACTGCTGAGTTGTGTATCTAATCCTATCCTGTGTGATACTGACTGCTGAGCCGTGTATCTATTCCTCTCCTGTGTGATACTGACTGCTGAGCTGTGTATCTAATCCTATCCTGTGATAGTGACTGCTGAGATGTGTATCTAATCCTATCCTGTGTGATACTGACTGCTGAGCCGTGTATCTAATCCTATCCTGTGTGATACTGACTGCTGAGCCGTGTATCTAATCCTATCCTGTATGATACTGTCTGCTGAGCCATGTATCTATTCCTATCCTGTGTGATACTGGGCTCCCCCTGCAGTCTGTGTCAGAGGTTGGTCTATGTTGGCACGGTAGTAAATTGTGTTATTTCCAGCTTTACAGAAGGACGATAACACCATAGAAATGATAACAATAATAGGCAAAATTGTTTTTGTTGTTGGAACGCGTGGGGTTAAAATTTCGCCTCACAACATAGCCTATGATGCTGTCGGGGTCCAGACGTGTGACTGTGCAAAATTTTGTGGCTGTAGCTGCAACGGTGCAGATGCCAATCCCGGACATACATACACACCCACATTGAGCTTTATATATTAGATTTATAACTATACATATGTAGTTATGGATAAGGAAGCGCTGTAAGATGACGTCTGCTACCTTCAATACCTCAAATGTGCAGGCACGGCCATGCACATTCTGTATGTGCACAACAATACGGCGCATTAGGCTTCAACATATCTGGGCGCATGTGCAGTTGGGAATTCGCTCTATTGCTGTGTCTTGTCCAATACTGACATGCGCAATGGTAAATATTAGATGCTATTTGCAGTGTGTTTGTTACTCATAGATGTTGGTGCTTCACTTTGTAAGCAAATAAGCCCATTATAATTTGAAACCCATTATGGGCACTATTACATATTTTATATTAAATCATGATATTCATTGTATCCATGTAAACAGATCATCTGTACTTTAATGTAATTTACGCATGTACAGTAGGGGAAATAATTATTTGATCCCTTGATGATCTTGTAAGTTTGCCCACTGACAAAGACATGAACAGTCTATAATTTTAAGGGTAGGTTAATTTTAACAATGAGAGATAGAATATAATAAAATCCAGAAAATCACATTGCATAATTTTTATAAATCATCACCAATTTATATAAATGTATTTGCATTTTGCAGTGAGAAATAAGTATTTGATCCCTCTGGCAAACGAGACTTAATACTTTGTGTCAAAACCCTTGTTGGCAAGCACAGCAGTCAGACGTTTTTTGTAGTTGATGATGAGGTTTGCGCCCATGTCAGGAGGAATTTTGGTCCGCTCCTCTTTGCAGATCATCTCTAAATCATTAAGATTTGCAGAAACTGCAATCTCCGCATTTGTAATTCCCTTTCGGAGCATTTGCAGTTAACCAATTATCATGCAACTGCAAAATGCGATTACGGTATGTACCAATACATCTGTAAGATTATTGGTTCTTTTATAATTATAATGACTTGAATACATTTTGTAAAATCAAACCCCAGTTTGCTTATATAAAGAACCAATAATCTTACAGATCTATTTGTACATACCGTAATCGCATGATAATTGGTCAACTGCAAATGCTCTGAAAGGGAATTACAAATGCGAAGATTGCAGTTTTTGTCACTTGTATTTAAGGGGTAATTTTTTGCAGATCGGCCATATCCACTATAAGATTTTTTATTTAATTTCTTGCAAAACCAAATATGCAGTTTACATAGTATACTGCCCATGCTCTTTTTATTATATTGGAAAGCCGATAAGATCATTGTTTGTGCGTTTTCGTGAACACTTTCATTCTATTTCAACAGGAAAGGGATCGTTAAGACTAATAAAACTCATCCAAGAGAAGCAGGAGTCTAATCCACAATGTTTGCGCTCTGCTGGTTTGGAGGTGGTCAAGTTTCCACCTTGCGGTGGTGATCACAATAAAATCCTACTGAGACGTGAAGCAAAATGGATCATTAAAGCAAATGCGCCAGGTCCAATAGGATTGAATGAAAGATTGGATTACTCTTGCTTTCTGCGATAGATCGAATTGTTCGAACCTTCATCTGTATTGCAATTTACGTTTTTTGATGTATGTAATTATGTTTGTCATTTTTAATATAAATTGCTCTAGATTGTTTTCATAATTGGTATGCTAATTGTTTATATGGTAATTTCTCACCATGAGGTTTATAAAAGGAAATTACATGGTAATTTGTACATCTGGACCCGTGGAAGCATGATTAATGCGAAACGGCCGTAGTCCTGATTCTTTACTGCATGCCTGCACGTACCTTGCCCTTTTAATCCTTGTCTATGCACTTGTGGCTTAAATAAAGGACTTTGGTTTTTTATCATACGGTTTTTTTGGTGTGTGCTGCATTTCTTCTTGTTTTTGGTTTATATCTATCTATCTTTGCACATCTAAATCCTAAACATCTGTGATTTCTATTCTGTATTATATTCCAGTGCAAGTCACGCTGATAGCACACGGATGCCACACCTATGGTACATACTGGCACACAGATAGCACACAGGAACACGGAGAGCATAGATACTGTTTTTTTCCAGTATTGGAAATATCAGGCCATGTGAAGGAAGCCTAAATTGTATTCATAATAACAATTACATAAGTAGCAACAGTCAGACATTTATTGCTTTAAAATTATGAGAATAATTTGGAAACAAACTATCTACTTAAGTGACCCACAAATAGAAGCCGATTCCCAGATCAGTTATACTGCGGATGTCTAGACTCAGTCTGCAGGAGGAAGAGTTGAGCTCACATATAATGATTGCATTACTTTTATTGTAATGAGACCATTTTCTATCACCCATGGATTCTGCAGTGCATTATGCCAAATGAACAGCTAAATCATAGTTGTGAAACGCAGTGGTTACATGGGAACCGTGCTTCCATTTCTGTAGTTATTCAAGGAAATGTGTCCATGTAAATTGGGCCATGTGTATATTATGGTATTAAACGAAGAACAAATCAGTTTTTATTTTCTCATAGCAAATTACTTTGTGATGATTTTCTGGGCTGAGGTATATATAGCACAAAGTATTGCTAATAGCTATGAATTTACTCAGGGTAGTTGAGGACACAGGAAAGCCATTAGCCCAACAGCTAGACATGAACAGATGGATGTTCTGTACCTACAGTATCAGCCCATAGTCTTCCTTCTATGCAAAGCATTTTAGGGATGTGAAATGTTAAAAATTCATTATACTAAGAAAAAGAATAAATGAGGAAAACCCTACTTCATGGCAACAGTTTGATAGATAAAGACTCACTATAAAGGTTCACAGACATCTGCATGTAAAATTTTTTTTTAATCACATTGCACACACACCAATGTTATTCAATGAGGCAGTGTTCAACTGCGAGATTTCCTCAGCTGGAATCGGGCTGAGCACAAAAATCACAGCATGCTGTGTATGGTTGCATATATTGGACGAGAATCGTCAATGGGTGCGAGAAATACAATGGACGGCACACTGACCATGCGTATGTTGTCCGATTTTTACCCACACATCCACCCACTTGAAAGCAATCATAATATTAAGAAACAAACGTCTCTGACAAGCATTACAACTAGTGTTGAGCATTCCGATACCGCAAGTATCGGGTATCGGCCGATATTAGCGGTATCGGAATTCCGATACTGACTTCCGATACTTTTGTCATATCGGATACCGGAATCGGAAGTTCCCATCATGCTATGAGCCTGCTTGCTTTGATTAAGCCAATGGGAATCCTCCGAAGTGTGGGCACATCCTGTTAGGCATGTAGGCATGTTAACTATTGGCATGGCTGTGATTGGCTGCCGAAATGATGTCATGATGCACTATAAAAGCCACCGCAGCCGCCATTTCTGGTTCACTCTGCTGTGAATTCAGTTAGGGACAGGCTGCTGTAGAAGACTGTGAGGGACAGTTAGAAATAGCGATTCCACCAAACATCTAGTGCTTTACCCAGGCTACATAAACCACCACTGTAGCCTTCTTTGCCCTAGCAGCAGTGTTCACAGCTGTCTGCAAGGGCTGTGTGAGTGCAGCTCACGCTGTGGAGTGGGTCCTGCAGCCACGTCAGGTTTTAGGCTGCCCAGCGTGCCTCACTGCTGCCTCATACATCTTTTAATTTTTGAGCTGCATTTTTTACATAATTTCAATCTAGTGTGCTTCCATCCGTATCCATATACGTTGGTTGCAAACACTAGTAGTAGACAGCGGAGCCTTTCTGCAGCCTTTCAGTGCTAGTGTCCACTTTGCTGCACTGTTCACGGCTGTCTGAGAGGTCTCTGACTGTGTGTGAGTGCAGCTCACGCTGAGTAGTGTGTCCTGCAGCTACGTCTGGTTTTAGGACGCTCAGCGTGCGTCAGTGCCTCACACATATTTTTATTTGAGTGCAGCTCATTTTTTCTTCTATTAGTGTGCATCCATCCGTCTCCATCTATGGTGGTTGCAAACACTATATAGGAGTACACAGCGGAGCCTTTCTGCAGCCTGTCAGTGCCAGTGCCCACTTAGCTGCACTGTTCACGGCTGTCTGAGAGGTCTCTGACTGTGTGTGAGTGCAGCTCACGCTGAGTAGAGTGTCCTGCAGCTACGTTTGGTTGTAGGACGCTCAACGTGCGTCACTGCCTCACACATATTTGTCTTTGAGTGCAGCTCATTTTTTCTTCTCCTATTAGTGTGCATCCATCCGTATCCATCAACATTGGTTGGTTGCAAACACTATATAGGAGTAGATAGAGGAGCCTTTTTTTCTGGCTTGTGCCCTGCCGGTGCAGCCAGATTAGTATTACCCAATTTTTTTGGAGCCTCATCTTTTGCATTGTAGGTTACCTGCCTGCATTGTAATAGCTCCAAAAAGTTGGTGATACTATCAGTTTCAATTCTTTGTTCACATACTTTGAGTTTGTTTCCAACAAAGAAACCACAAAAAAAGTTCACCAAACACTACATTTGGAACTTGTGTAGGCCACATCAGCTCCTATTAAAGTGTAGTCCACACACACACTTCATAAAATTAGTGTTTCTTGTACCTGTAACCAGCTGTTCAGGAATAAGCACACTAAGGCCCCCCTTTGTACTTTTCTGCCTATCTTAAGCAGTCTGGCAAGATGAAGAAGGCAGGGAGTAAGGCGCGTGGGCGTGGGCGTGGAGTTTCAGCAGGGAGAGGACGTGGGGATTCTGCAGGTAGAGGACGTGGGGATTCTGGGCCTGCTGCGGGCACCAGTGGATCAGCATCCCCCAGTCTTAGCAGGCAACAGTCCTTTATGCGCAGCTTTGTAGGACCTCAACGTACCCCACTGCTGCGGGAGGAACAAATTGAAGCCGTTGTCGGATGGATGGCAGCTAACGCATCGACTTCAATTACTTCCACAGCCTCTCAGGACCAGAGCACCGAAGAGCAACCATCTGTCTCTTCACCACCTGCCAAAGTGCCCAGGCAGTCAGAGAGACATGGACAGGAGCCATCACAGTCTCTACTTCTGTTCTCGGAATCTGTTGGCTTGGAAAGAGGGGGCCAGCCAAGCAGCATTCCTGAATGTGAAGAAGGGGGAGTATGCAGTGATGCGCAACTTCTTTGTCCCTCTGAATCTGAAGAGGCGAGTGGGCCAGTGCCTATGGTCAGCACACCTCAGTACGCATCAGATGATGACGAGACTCAGTTGCCACTTTCTGGTGCGTACGGTGCTGGCGAGACAACCCCGGAGAAGCAGCTGTTTGAAGAGGGGAGAGAAGATGATGAGGTCCTTGACCCATCATGGCGTGAGGAACAGGAAGGTGGTGGGAGCAGCTCGGAGGAAGAGATTCCCCTACCGGCCAAAACAGGAGGCAGAGGGAGGGGGAAGACTTGGTTGCCTGTACCCTTCACTTCGGCACCCGTTAGGAGCATTCCTCATTCCAAAGGCAAAACAGGCGCTCCCAAGACTTGCAGTGCGTGGTCCTTTTTTGACACAGTTGCAGATGACATTTGCTTTGTCAAATGCAAGCTGTGTCATCAGAAAGTCAAAAGAGGGAGAAATGTCAGCAACCTCAATACCACAAATATGTGGAAACATGTGCGCACCAAGCACGAGTTGGAGTTGCAGAGACACCCTGAAGACGTAGGCCAACGTACAGCACCACCTACCACCTCTTCAGTTCGTGTTGGGGCCTCTTCCTCCAGCTCACACACTGCTGGTTCGGCTTCCTCACAGGATCGCCAAGGAAGAACCTCTGCCACTGTTGTCCGGAGACCCTGTCAGATTCCACCCATAGCAGCACGTTCCCATCCATCACAGCCATCGGTAGCACAGGCATGGGATAAAAGGCGCCCTTACTCGGCAAACCATCCCCGAGCACAGTCTCTGAATGCTGGCATTGCCAAACTTCTGGCAGTTGAAATGCTGTCATTCAGGCTGGTGGACACTGACACCTTCCGGGACTTAATGGCATTGGCAGTCCCCCAATACAACATGCCCAGCCGCTTTTATTTCAGCAGGCGGGCCTTCCCTGCCCTGCAGAAACATGTTGAGGGCAAAATAAAACATGCGCTACTAAACGCCGATAATAGCAAGGTCCACCTGACCACCGATGCGTGGACCAGTAACCATGGACAGGGACGATACCTTTCCCTCACTGCCCACTGGGTCAATGTTGTGGAGCCGGGTACAGATCTGGAGAGTGGCGCTGTACGTGTTCTTCCAACGCCACGGATTGCAGGACTCCAGTCTGTACACATGGACTCCTCCTCCTACTCAAGTTCCTCAGAAACTGCAGAGCAGGAGCCTGTTACGACCGATATGAGCACAGCCGTGGCCAAACGTCAACAGGCTGTACTCAAATTAATTTCTTTGGGGAATTGAAGCCACACAGCGCAGGAGCTCTGGAATGCTATCAAGCAGGAGAGCGATGTGTGGCTTGGGCCAGCGAATCTCCAGCTGGGCTTGGTAGTGTGTGACAATGGCCGAAATCTGGTGGCAGCTCTTGGCCTAGGCAACCTCACACACATCCCATGTCTGGCACATGTGCTTAACTTGGTCGTGCAGAGCTTTCTGAGGGACTATCCGGATCTTGATGCACTGTTGCACAAGGTCCGCATAGAGTGCGCTCACTTGCGGCGTTCCAGCACGGCAAGATCGCGCCTCGCTGCTCTGCAGCGACGATTTGGCCTTCCGGAACATCGCATCATATGTGACCTACCCACCCGGTGGAATTCAACGTTACATATGTTGGAGCGGTTGTGTGAGCAGCAGGCAGCAGTCATGGAGTACCAGCTGCATCAGGCGCAAACAAGTCGCACTGTGCGCCGTTCACACTTCAGCACCATTGAGTGGGCCTCTATGAAGGACATCTGCCTCGTTTTGCGTGCCTTCGATGAATCCACGCGGATGGCGAGTGCAGATGATGCACTAGTCAGCATGACTGTCCCCCTTATCTGCCTGCTTCAACAAACACTGCAAGCACTAAGGGATGAGGTTTCGGAAGAGGTGGAGGATGAGGAGTCCCAAATGCCATCTGCTTCTGGACAGTCTGCGCTACGTGTTTCCTCACAAAGGCCTAGGCAGGGGACACTTTGTGAGGAGGATGAGGAGGAGTCGATGGAGTAGGAAGACATCTCTCCAGAGGAGGGAGGTACACAAACCTCTACTCAGTATGTACAGCGAGGGTGGGGTGATGCAGAGCAGGCCGAGGTCACGCCTCAAACAGGGGACAGCGGTTCTTTGGCAGTTGGGAGTCTGCAGCACAAGGTTGATTTCATGCTGCAGTGCCTGAGAAACGACCGCCGCATCGCCCACATTCTCGTCTCGGCTGATTATTGGGTGTACACCCTCCTAGATCCTCGCTACCGGGACAGCGTACAAAGGCTCATACCAACGTTGAACCGGGAGCGTAAACTGCGGGAGTATGAAGAGTCACTGGTGCAGTCCATAATGTTTTCCATTCCACCCGACAGCATTGTTGCTAGTGCTTTACAAAGCAGCTCTGTGCGTCGAGGCAGTGGAGGAAACTCTGCACAAAGAGGGAGCAGAGGCAGCGCCGCAGCACAAGGCAAGACCACTATGGCCCAAATGTGGCAAAGTTTTGTGTGTCCACCACAATTGTCTACACCATCAGCGACGCCTCGAGTCAGCAGGAGGCAACGCTTCCGTCAGATGGTGTCAGACTACATGTCTTGCCCTGTCGCTGTACTCCCAGATGGCTCTTCCCCCTTCAAGTTTTGGGTCTCTAAGCTGGATACATGGCCAGAGCTTTGCCAGTATGCATTGGAGGTGCTGGCTTGCCCTGCTGCCAGTGTATTATCGGAACGCGTCTTTAGTGCCGCAGGTGGTGTACTAACAGACCGTCACACGCGACTATCTTCCGATAATGTTGACCGGCTGACTTTTCTGAAAATGAACAAGGCCTGGATCTCCAAAGACTTTGCCATTCCTCTTACAGACTAAATTAGTGGTTGGCAACTGTATCCAGGTCTGCTGGTGTGTTCATTTTTCTACCACCTGAACTATAATCCCTGTGCTTCAACACAGCCAGTTGTCGCTCAGATGTGTCGTCTGCACAGAGAAACACACTAGCTCCTGTGTTAGTGGGGTTCAGTAATGCCAGCTGATCCCCTGCTGTGTGGACGGCAAAGTCACCAGCTCCATCAACATTCAAACCACTACTGATTTTTAACCGTGCCCAACTTAGGTTTCTGGCTCCACTGTCTCTACTATTTCCCCTGGCCTCCAACCCCGCCATCTACATCTCTGAAGTGGCGTCAGCACAATCTACACTTGTTCCTGTGGCTCAGTCCCATCAGTTTATCCCCTGATGTGTGTCCGGCAAGGTCTCCTGCTCTGTCCACATTCCCATAACCAGTAGTGGGAATGAGGACAGAGCTGGCGAACTTGCCGGACAAACATCAGGGGATCAACTGACGGGACTGAGCACCAGTAACACAGGAACAAGTGTAGATTGTGCTGACGCCACTTCAGAGATGTAGCTGGCGGGGTTGGAGGCCAGGGTAAATAGTAGAGACAGTGGAGCCAGAGGCCTAAGTGGAGCATGGTTAGAATCAGTAGTAGTCAACAACCTCCATAAAAACCGCTGCCCATTGGCCTCTGCATGTGGCATGCGTAATCCTGGGCTCCAACAGCGTCAGTTGGTGTTCAGAAGTGTCGTCTCCACAGAGCCAAACACATTCGTTCAAGTGTTAGTGGGGTTCAGCACTGCCAGCTGCTCCCCTGCTGTGGAGATGGCAAGTCTCCTGCTGCCTACACCTGCCAAAATCCAGTAGGCCTCAGCCTGCTCCACGCCTGATCCTGGGCTCCAACAGCGTCAGTTGGTGTTCAGAAGTGTCGTCTCCACAGAGCCAAACACATTCGTTCAAGTGTTAGTGGGGTTCAGCACTGCCAGCTGTTCCCCTGCTGTGGAGATGGCAAGTCTCCTGCTGCCTACACCTGCCAAAATCCAGTAGGCCCCAGCCTGCTCCACGCCTGATCCTGGGCTCCAACAGCGTCAGTTGGTGTTCAGAAGTGTCGTCTCCACAGAGCCAAACACATTCGTTCAAGTGTTAGTGGGGTTCAGCACTGCCAGCTGTTCCCCTGCTGTGGAGATGGCAAGTCTCCTGCTGCCTTCACCTGCCAAAAGCAACAGGCCCCAGCCTGCTCCTCGCCTAATCCTGGGCTCCAACAGCGTCAGTTGGTGTTCAGAAGTGTCGTCTCCACAGAGCCAAACACATTCGTTCAAGTGTTAGTGGGGTTCAGCACTGCCAGCTGTTCTCCTGCTGTGGAGATGGCAAGTCTCCTGCTGCCTTCACCTGCCAAAAGCAACAGGCCCCAGCCTGCTCCTCGCCTAATCCTGGGCTCCAACAGCGTCAGTTGGTGTTCAGAAGTGTCATCTCCACAGAGCCAAACACATTCATTCAAGTGTTAGTGGGGTTCAGCACTGCCAGCTGTTCCCCTGCTGTGGAGATGGCAAGTCTCCTGCTGCCTACACCTGCCAAAATCCAGTAGGCCCCAGCCTGCTCCACGCCTGATCCTGGGCTCCAACAGCATCAGTTGGTGTTCAGAAGTGTCGTCTCCACAGAGCCAAACACATTCGTTCAAGTGTTAGTGGGGTTCAGCACTGCCAGCTGTTCCCCTGCTGTGGAGATGGCAAGTCTCCTGCTGCCTTCACCTGCCAAAAGCAACAGGCCCCAGCCTGCTCCTCGCCTAATCCTGGGCTCCAACAGCGTCAGTTGGTGTTCAGAAGTGTCGTCTCCACAGAGCCAAACACATTCGTTCAAGTGTTAGTGGGGTTCAGCACTGCCAGCTGTTCTCCTGCTGTGGAGATGGCAAGTCTCCTGCTGCCTTCACCTGCCAAAAGCAACAGGCCCCAGCCTGCTCCTCGCCTAATCCTGGGCTCCAACAGCGTCAGTTGGTGTTCAGAAGTGTCGTCTCCACAGAGCAAAACACATTCGTTCAAGTGTTAGTGGGGTTCAGCACTGCCAGCTGTTCCCCTGCTGTGGAGATGGCAAGTCTCCTGCTGCCTACACCTGCCAAAATCCAGTAGGCCCCAGCCTGCTCCACGCCTGATCCTGGGCTCCAACAGCATCAGTTGGTGTTCAGAAGTGTCGTCTCCACAGAGCCAAACACATTCGTTCAAGTGTTAGTGGGGTTCAGCACTGCCAGCTGTTCCCCTGCTGTGGAGATGGCAAGTCTCCTGCTGCCTACACCTGCCAAAATCCAGTAGGCCCCAGCCTGCTCCACGCCTGATCCTGGGCTCCAACAGCATCAGTTGGTGTTCAGAAGTGTCGTCTCCACAGAGCCAAACACATTCGTTCAAGTGTTAGTGGGGTTCAGCACTGCCAGCTGTTCTCCTGCTGTGGAGATGGCAAGTCTCCTGCTGCCTTCACCTGCCAAAAGCAACAGGCCCCAGCCTGCTCCTCGCCTAATCCTGGGCTCCAACAGCGTCAGTTGGTGTTCAGAAGTGTCGTCTCCACAGAGCAAAACACATTCGTTCAAGTGTTAGTGGGGTTCAGCACTGCCAGCTGTTCCCCTGCTGTGGAGATGGCAAGTCTCCTGCTGCCTACACCTGCCAAAATCCAGTAGGCCCCAGCCTGCTCCACGCCTGATCCTGGGCTCCAACAGCATCAGTTGGTGTTCAGAAGTGTCGTCTCCACAGAGCCAAACACATTCGTTCAAGTGTTAGTGGGGTTCAGCACTGCCAGCTGTTCCCCTGCTGTGGAGATGGCAAGTCTCCTGCTGCCTTCACCTGCCAAAAGCAACAGGCCCCAGCCTGCTCCTCGCCTAATCCTGGGCTCCAACAGCGTCAGTTGGTGTTCAGAAGTGTCGTCTCCACAGAGCCAAACACATTCGTTCAAGTGTTAGTGGGGTTCAGCACTGCCAGCTGTTCTCCTGCTGTGGAGATGGCAAGTCTCCTGCTGCCTTCACCTGCCAAAAGCAACAGGCCCCAGCCTGCTCCTCGCCTAATCCTGGGCTCCAACAGCGTCAGTTGGTGTTCAGAAGTGTCGTCTCCACAGAGCAAAACACATTCGTTCAAGTGTTAGTGGGGTTCAGCACTGCCAGCTGTTCTCCTGCTGTGGAGATGGCAAGTCTCCTGCTGCCTTCACCTGCCAAAAGCAACAGGCCCCAGCCTGCTCCTCGCCTAATCCTGGGCTCCAACAGCGTCAGTTGGTGTTCAGAAGTGTCGTCTCCACAGAGCCAAACACATTCGTTCAAGTGTTAGTGGGGTTCAGCACTGCCAGCTGTTCCCCTGCTGTGGAGATGGCAAGTCTCCTGCTGCATTCACCTGCCAAAAGCAACAGGCCCCAGCCTGCTCCTCGCCTAATCCTGGGCTCCAACAGCGTCAGTTGGTGTTCAGAAGTGTCGTCTCCACAGAGCCAAACACATTCGTTCAAGTGTTAGTGGGGTTCAGCACTGCCAGCTGTTCCCCTGCTGTGGAGATGGCAGTCTCTCCTGCTGTCTCCGCATTTCAAAGACAGTAGGCCTCTGCCTACACCCTCCTATTTCCTGGGCTTCAACACAGCCAGTTGTAGCTCGGAAGTGCCGTCCACACGGAAAGAGACACTTGCTCCCTTGTCTCAGTGGGGTTCAGTAACGCTAGCTGATCCCCTGCTGTGTGGATGGCAGTCTCTCCTGCTGTCTCCGCATTCCAAAGACAGTAGGCCTCTGCCTACACCCTCCTATTTCCTGGGCTTCAACACAGCCAGTTGTAGCTCGGAAGTGCCGTCCACACGGAAAGAGACACTTGCTCCCGTGTCTCAGTGGGGTTCAGTAATGCTAGCTGATCCCCTGCTGTGTGGATGGCAGTCTCTCCTGCTGTCTCCGCATTCCAAAGACAGTAGGCCTCTGCCTACACCCTCCTATTTCCTGGGCTTCAACACAGCCAGTTGTAGCTCGGAAGTGCCGTCCACACGGAAAGAGACACTTGCTCCTGTGTCTCAGTGGGGTTCAGTAACGCTAGCTGATCCCCTGCTGTGTGGATGGCAGTCTCTCCTGCTGTCTCCGCATTCCAAAGACAGTAGGCCTCTGCCTACACCCTCCTATTTCCTGGGCTTCAACACAGCCAGTTGTAGCTCGGAAGTGCCGTCCACACGGAAAGAGACACTTGCTCCCGTGTCTCAGTGGGTTTCAGTAACGCTAGCTGATCCCCTGCTGTGTGGATGGCAAAGTCTCCTGCTGCCTACACAGTCCTACTACTACTGATTTTTAACCGTGCTCCAATTAGGCCTGTGGCTCCACTGTCTCTCGTATTTCCCCTGTCCTCCAACCCTGCCAGTTACAGCTCCGAAGTGGCATCTGCACAATCCACACTTGTTCCTGTGTTACAGGTGTTCAGTCCGGTCAGTTAATCCCCTGATGTGTGTCCGGCAATGTCGCCTGCTCTGTCCACTAGTTATGGGAATGTGGACAGAGCAGGCGACATTGCCGGACACACATCAGGGGATTAACTGACCGGACTGAACACCTGTAACACAGGAACAAGTGTGGATTGTGCAGACGCCACTTCGGAGCTGTAACTGGCGGGGTTGGAGGACAGGGGAAATACGAAAATCAGTGAAGCCACAGGCCTAAGTGGAGCTTGGTTAAAATTAGTAGAAGTCTACAACCGATCTTAAAATTTCTTCAATGCAGCCTCAGCCTGCTCCGTGCTTGTCCCTGGGCTTCAACACAGCCAGTTGTTGCTCGGAAGTGCCGTCTTCACAGAGTAAAACACTAGCTCCTGTGTTTGTGGGGTTCAGTAACGTCAGCTGTTCCCCTGCTGTTTTGATGGCAATCTGTCCTGCTGCCTCCCAATTGACAGCACTTCAGGCCTCAGCCTGCTAAGTGCATGTCCCTGGGCTCCAACATCGCCAGTTGCTGCTCATAACTGACTTTGGCACGGGTACTCCCTCCTGCCCAGCTTGGTTCCAGCCCTGCCTGCTGTTTCCGGGAAGCGTCAATGTCGGTTTACCACCCCAAGTTGCCATGTCGTGTTGCGGTTGGGTTAGCCGAGGCTAGGGTGCCAGCAGTTTAGGTGCTTCCTATGTGGACTGCGGGTTCTGGTAAGAAAGGCTTGTTCCGTAGTGCCAGTAGGACAAGCACCCCCTGTAGGACTGTGTGATTCGGTAACTGCGGCCAGCTTGCGGCATGCCAACTTTGCTTTTCAGGGGTAACTTCAGCTGCCCCTCTGGGTTCCAGCACCATCAGCTGGTTCTCGGCAGAGCCTTTGGCCTAGGTGCCTCCATCTCGGTATCCGAGTTCCGGCAACGTCTGCTGGTCCTTGGTAGTGCTTTGTAGCACAGGTACCTCCTGCTTAGTAACCGTGTTCCAGCACCGTCAGCTGGTCCTCGGTTGTGCCATTGGCTCTTATTCCTTCTGCTGCCCCTCCGGGTGCCAGCACTGTCAGCTGGTCCTCGCTATTTCAATTTGCTCTTGCAGCTTATGCTACCCATCCGGGTTCCAGCACCGTCAGCTGGTTCTCGGCAGAGCCTTTGGCCTAGGTGCCTCCATCTCGGTATCCGAGTTCCGGCAACGTCTGCTGGTCCTTGGTAGTGCTTTGTAGCACAGGTACCTCCTGCTTAGTAACCGTGTTCCAGCACCGTCAGCTGGTCCTCGGTTGTGCCATTGGCTCTTATTCCTTCTGCTGCCCCTCCGGGTGCCAGCACTGTCAGCTGGTCCTCGCTATTTCCATTTGCTCTTGCAGCTTATGCTACCCATCCGGGTTCCAGCACCGTCAGCTGGTTCTCGGCAAAGCCTTTGGCCTAGGTGCCTCCATCTCGGTATCCGAGTTCTGGCAACGTCTGCTGGTCCTTGGTAGTGCTTTGTAGCACAGGTACCTCCTGCTTAGTAACCGTGTTCCAGCACCGTCAGCTGGTCCTCGGTAGTGCCATTGGCTCTTGTTCCTTCTGCTGCCCCTCCGGGTGCCAGTACCGTCAGCTGGTTCAAGAGGACAAAGAACAGGAAGACAACCACCAAGATGCAGAACAACAAGAGAGAGAAGACAAAGAAGCATAAAAAAACAAAGCAGAAGAACATTAAGCATAAGACTAATACTCTGAGCAAATGATATTATCTTATTTATAAGCAGAAGAAGACTAAGCAGTGTATGGGGGTGAGTCCGTTCCTCCTCGTGGTGCCCCTGGAAAAGGCCTGCTGCTGCAGGCCAAACTGAACGCGGACAAATCCTGTTGTAAATCTTTTGTGACAGGCAGAACGGAAGGTGTAAACTTCTAACTTTTCTAGATAACAACTACAGGAATGTCTGACACAAATAAGAATATGATGAAGAAGAATAGGAAGAAGATGAAGAAGTTGAATATGTAAAATAATAATTGTTAATAAGAAGAATATGAAGAATGTAAGAAAAGGAAGAAGAATGTAAAAAAAGGAAGTAGAAGAATTTAAAAAAAGGAAGAAGAAGAAGAATGTAAAAAAAGGAATAAGAAGAAGAATGTAAAAAAAGGAATAAGAAGAAGAAGAAGAAGGTAAAAAAAGGAAGAATAATAAGAAAGAAGAAGAAAGAAGAAGAAGACATACATGTCTGGCAAAATATAAATGAGGCTAACATAGTCAATATCTTTGTAACTCCTAACGTCTTTAAAAAAAAAGTTTAATTCCTGCTATTCCATTTGATTGGGCTAAACCTCTATGGCTTTAATGTCTCCTCCACCTCCCACAATACATTCTACATTATTCTTAGTTGTTTTTCTTCATGTAGAATTAACCTAGAAGGAAAGAAAGGGTTTTTTTTAATTCCGATATTTTGGCCCCATTGACTTGCATTGGTTCCCGGTATCGGAATCGGCGATACCGATACTTTTTTTTAAGATCGGCCGATCCATTCCGATCCGATATTTTCAAGTATCGGCTGGTATCGCTCAACTCTAATTACAACACAAACACCTGATTTTTGCCATGTGGAAAATGCTCATGTTGCAAAAGAACACTAACCCAAAAGAACCTCTATACCCGCTTTATGGACACAAATAAAATCAACAATTATTACATTAAAAATAGTATCACTTGTCAGACTACAGGAGTCATTTATATACTCAAATGTCCATGCAACAAGATCTATGTTGGCCGAACCAAAAGGCGCCTGATGGACAGCATCAAGGAGCATCTTGACAACATTAATTAGGGTTTTAAGGTGCACCCACTATCCCGTCACTTCTTAGAAAAACATAACCGGTCCTGAAGCGGGGTTTCCTTTTTCGGCATCCAGGTGGTCCGCCAAAACCCCAGAGGGGGTGATTACTTGAAAGCCATATCAAGAGTGGAATCGAAATGGATATTCACTCTTGACAGTTTAGCCCCAAAAGGACTAAATCAGGAGATTGAACTATATGCATTTTAGGGGGATGGTTATGGTATGAGGAAGCACCATACAATAGAATTTCTATGTGGCCACATTATCCACTTAAGGAATATTTATAAGGTACAAGAGAGTAAAACAATTTTTAAGGTACAAGAGAGAAAATTTTTTTTAAAAAAAATCCTTTTCCAACGCACCAACAGAATGATATTGCAAATCTTTCCTTTTAATTTTTAATTTTTCTTCTATTTTTATAGATTTTTTTACATACATTTTTTACATTTTTATATTTTTCATATGCGTACTTATATACATATGTGTAATTTTCGTGCACATTTTTATAATAAACTATAACTTTTTCTAGATGTTTATAAAAAAAGTCCTTTTTTTACACATGTTTTAACATAATGATTAATAATAGTTATATTTTAATTAATTAATTTTATTTATCTATCTATTTATTTGGACAGTAGCAACATAGGTCTTTCTATTCAGGCACTTGCAGCACTTTAACTTGTTGAACTATCAATAGGTCCGCATTCTAACTAAATAATATTATTAACAGAGGGCAAATATAACCACTGACACACACTTAATGGGTTCTAATTGAAATTTTAATTGTCATCAATCAATCAAAGGTACTATCCAACAGTGGGAGAGCCGGTATATAAGGATGGGGTGCCAGGCGGGGGGCATAGCCCTGACGAAGAGGGGAGACACCCCTCGAAACACGTTGAATTTTTTGTCCTCTCACGCACCAGTCCCTGCAACCTAGTGATGTCACAGTAGCTCTGCCCCTTCTATTACACCACATCCTCAGCGTTGCTTCCGGCCGGAGCGTGCAAGGTGCTGGCGTCTTCCCATCTCCCTCCCCCCACGTGTTAGCAGAGTACTGGTATCACTACTCTTCCGCAGCACCCCAAACCTGCTAATCCTTCTTAGCTTTACGTGCCCTGAATTTTACTTCAACACGCTGCACAACCTATGATAGCACAAGTAAGTGCAATCCAATAATCAACCACATTTTTATATCAAATCTGGAGAATAGTGAAACCATTCTTAAACAGAGGGATCGTTTATATACACATTATTTTATTAGAGTGCCTTTACCTATCCATTGGACCATGGCTTTCTGAAACCTGCTTGTATGCCGCATCACCTAAGATCTATTAAGTAAGTGCTATTTAGCAATAACTAGTGCTCCGCATATATAATACTACTAGCTGAAGAGCCCGGCGTTGCCCAGGCATAATAACTAGCTATAGTTAGTTATAACAAATTATAATGATTATATCCATCCATCTATCTATCTATCTACATATATAAACAGTATATACTGCCGTTCAAAAGTTTGGGGTCACCCAGTCAATTTTGTATTTTCCATGAAAACTCATACCTTTATTAATTAAATGAGTTGCCAAATCAATTTAAAATCTAGTCCAGACATTGACAAAGATTTCAATTTCAAATAACAATATTCTCCTTCAAACTTTTGTTTCGTCAAAGAATGCTCCCTTTGCAGCAATTACAGCATTGCAGACCTTTGGCATTCTAGCAGTTAATTTGCTGAGGTAATCTGGAGAAATGTCACCCCATGCTTCCAGAAGCCCCTCCCACAAGTTGGTTTGGCTTGATGGGCACTTTTTGCGTACCATACGGTCGAGCTGCTCCCACAACAGCTCAATGGGGTTGAGATCTGGTGACTGTGCTGGCCGCTCTATTACAGATAGAATACCAGCTGCCTGCTTCTTCCCTAAATAGTTCTTGCATGATTTGGAGATGTGTTTTGTGTCATTGTCCTGTTGCAGGATAAAACTGGCTCAAATCAAGCTCTGTCCACAGGGTATGGCATGGCGTGGCAAAATGGAGTGATAGGCTTCATTATTCAAAATCCCTTAAACCTTGTACAAATCTCCCACTTTACCAGCACCAAAGCAACCCCAGACCATCACATTACCTCCACCATACTTGACAAATGGCGTCAGGCACTCTTCCAGCATCTTTTCAGCTGTTCTGTGTCTCACAAATGTTCTTCTGTGTGATCCAAGCACCTCAAACTTGTATTAGTCTGTCCATAACACTTTTTACCAATCTTCCTCTGTCCAATGTCTGTGTTTTATTGCCCATATTAATCTTTTCCTTTTATTAGCCAGTCTCAGATATGGCTTTTTCTTTGCCACTCTGCCCTGAAGGCCAGCATCTCGAAATCGCCTCTTCACTGACATTGACACTGGCGTTTTGCGTGTACTGTTTAATGAAGCTGCCAGTTGAGGACCTGTGAGGTGTCATTTTCTCAAACTACAGACTCTAATGTACTTGTCTTGTTGCTCAGTTGTGCAGCGGGGCCTCCCACTTCTCTTTCTACTCTGGTTAGAGCCTGTTTGTGCTCTCCTCTGAAGGGAGTAGTACACACCGTTGTAGGAAATGTTCAGTTTCTTGGCAATTTCTTGCATGGAATAGCCTTCATTTCTAAGAACAAGAATACACTGTCGAGTTTCACATGAAAGTTCTTTTTTTCTGGCCATTTTGAGAGTTTAATGGAACCAGCAAATGTAATGCTCCAGATTCTCAACTAGCTCAAAGGGAGGTGAGGTTTATAGCTTCTCTAATTAGCCACACTGTTTTCAGCTGTGCTAACATACTTGCACAAGGGTTTTCAAGGATATTCTAACCATCCATTAGCCTTCTTACACAGTTAGCAAGCACAAAGTACCATAAGAACACTGGAGTGATGGTTGTTGGAAATGGGCCTCTATACACCTATTGCATTACAAACCAGACGTTTGCAGCTAGAATAGTCATTTACCACATTAACAATGTATAGAGTGTATTTCTGAATCATTTATTGTTAGCTTCATTGGAAAAAACTGCTTTTCTTTCAAAATTAAGGAAATTTCTAAGTGACCTTAAACTTTTAAACGGTAGTGTATATACATATATATAAAGCTGAGTGTATAGCCCCGCCCACTCCACATAGCCACATTCACTATAATATCCCACATCATCTTATCAGCCAGAGCCACCAGACTACTACCCCTTATATCCCACATCATCCCGTCAGCCAGAGCCACCAGACAACTACCCCTAATATCCCTCATTATCCCATCAGAGTCACCAGACTAATACCCCTAATATTCCACATCATCCCGTCAGAGCCACCAGACGACTACCCCTAATATCCCACATCATCCCGTCAGCCAGAGCCACGAGACAACTACCCATAATATCCCACATCATCCCGTCAGAGCCACCGGACTACTACCCCTAATATCCCACATCATCCCATCAGAGCCACCGGACTACTACCTCTAATATCCCACATCATCCCATCAGCCTGAGCTACTGGACTACTATCCCTAATATCCCACATCATCCCGCCAGCCAGAGCCACCGGACTACTACCCCTAATATCCCACATCATCCCATCAGAGTCACCTGACTACTAGCCCTAATATCCCACATCATCCCATTAGAGCCACTGGACTACTTACCCCTAATATCCAACATCACCCCATCAGCCAGAGCCACCGGACTACTACCCCTAATATTCCACATCATCCCATCAGCTAGTGCCACCGAACTACTGCCCCTAATATCCCACATCATCCTGTCAGAGCCACCAGACTACTACTCCTAGTACCCACATTATCCTGTCAGCCAGTGCTACTGGACTACTACCCCTAATATCCCACATCATCCCATCAGAGCCACCTGACTACTACCCCTAATATGCCACATCATCCCGTCAGCCTGGGGTCAGAACCAGAGCGCTGAGTGGAATGGTCCTAACTTCTATACTGGGGATCCCTTTAAGAGAGGCCTAGGTTCAGAAACAGAGCGCTGAGTGGAACGGTCCTATCTTCCATACCAGGGATCACTTTAAGAGAGACCTGGGGTCAGAAGCAGAGCACTGAGTGGATTTGCCCTGACTCCCATAGCAATTATCCCTTTAATAGAAGCCTGGGGTCAGAATCAGAGCACTGAGGGATTTGTCCTAACTTCCATACCGGAGATCCCTTTAAGAGAGTCCTGGGGTCAGTACCAAAGCGCAGAGTGGATTTGCTCTCATTTCCATATCGGGGATCCCTTTAAGAGGGGCCTGGGGTCAGAACCAGAGTGCAGAGTGGATTTGCCCTCATTTCCATACCGGGGATCCCTTTAAGAGTGCCTGGGGTCAGAACCAGAGCGCTGAGTGGAACACTCCTAGCTTCCATACAGGGGATCACTTTAAGAGAGGACTGGGGTCAGAACAAGAGCGCAGAGTGGATTTGCCCTCTTCCATACTGGGGATTCCTTTAAGAGAGGTCTGGGGTCGGAACCAGAGCACAGAGTGGATTTGCCCTGACTTACATACCAATGATCCCTTTAATAGAAGTCTGGGGTCAGAATCAGGGCACTGAGGGATTTGCCCTAACTTCCATACCGGAGATACCTTTTAGAGGGAAGATGTGCCTATGGTACTATGGGATGGAGGATGTGTGATGGGTATATGGGCACGGGAGGGGGTGATTCATCTCTGTCATGTGCGCTCTGCTCCTTTCCGGGGGGCAGACAATGGCTGGGAGCTTATGTCCCGGGAATGCTATATTTCTCCCACCCGCTCAGTGTCAGCTTTATGCTGAGGTGTTGTGAAATGGGAAAACTGTTGCTCATAGCAACTGTTGCTCAGCTTCTTTTAAACAGCTATGGTGAAATGAAGGATGCTTCGTGATTGGGTGGGGCTATGTGAAGTGGGCGTGGCAGATACACAAATATATACACACATACATTCACTTTTATATATATAGATTCATGCACCCTATACATCAGAATAACCATTGTTTGGTCTCACAATCTTAAACAGTACCTATCCGGATGCTAGCCCCATTTTTGTTCATCTTATGTGCATTATCATCCTAAACGGGATCATAAGCTGCCTAATGGTACAAGTAAGTACATATTAACTGATAGAGACATACACCAAGCGATTTGCAGCTGTAATCACAGCAAAAGGTGGCGCAACAAAGAATTAAGTTAAAGGGGCCGAATAATATTGCACGCCCCACTTTTCAGTTTTTGAATTTCCACAAAAAATTAAAATAACCAATAATTTCGTTCAATTTCACAATTGTGTCCCACTTGATGTTGATTCTTCACCAAAAATTTACATTTGGTATCTTTGTGTTTGAAGCATGATATGTGAGAAAAGGTTGAAAAGTTCCAGGGGGCCGAATACTTTTGCAAGGCAGTGTATACTGTATATTTTTCTTAAGTTTGTGAACCACTGTGCTAGACTGTAGGCAAACCTGTGCTTTGCACTCACTTAATTTAACCAGTTTCTCTCAGGGTGTAATAAGTTAGTGGCGACCGGTTCAGATGGACATGCCAACAGGTAAATTCACATAGAGAAAATAGCAGAAACAGTTCTCTAGGGGGGCCGAGCTATCCAACACAGTGGATATAGCCTTCTGGCAAAGTGTTTGGTTGATGTGTCTTCTTTATGAGTTTGTCAAGACCAAGTAGAAATATATTTGTTCCTAAGTAAAATAGTTACTGACAGTGGACTGTGTGTAAATTAGTTATTTTCTCATCTGTGACTTCGCTGTACCTTGAACTACATCCTCGGTACATGA
Source organism: Dendrobates tinctorius (assembly GCF_039654945.1). NCBI lineage: Eukaryota > Metazoa > Chordata > Amphibia > Anura > Dendrobatidae > Dendrobates > Dendrobates tinctorius. The sequence goes on along the minus strand of NW_027361971.1, from coordinate 3,194,687 downwards.
TTTACAGTATGATGAGCGGAGCACATGTTTGATGAGGGGAGGGGATGAGAACGGGTTAGAGAAGTGGCGCATTCTTTATTATTTCCCCTTAACTTTATGTGTTTTGATTCCGTCAGCCAATCAGGGTGCAGAAAGCATCCACAATGTCATGACACAAAGTCTTCTGTGATTGGTTGTGGAAGTCACATGTCTCTGGCCATATAAAAATCAGACATCTTGCTTTGCTGGCACCATTTTCTTAATGTCACAGAAGCTGCTCCTTGAGTGCTGGAAGTTAAATTGTCAGTAAGCTAGATAGGATGTAGTCCTATGCGAAATCGCTTTTTCAGCATATGACTAGCTTTTGCAAAAACTGTGGCAGTTGTAAAGGGGTTGGTTTAATAATGTTCATTGCTTTATTTATGTCTGTTTGCTTATTGGGTATTGCTACATGTTTTATGTACTACCTAATTCATGTTATGGTACTGCTACCCCTTTTGGGTATTACCATTACTGTGTGGTCATGTTCTTCACTGTATATAATGTAATAATGTTTGCTATGGCTTATGTAAATTTTAGGGAAAGTGAAGTGCACCCTTCGGACATTAAAGGGGGCAACTTACTATTATAGTTCGCATAGATAAGGGTAAGTGTAGTTTTTTTGTTGTCCACTAAATGGGGGCATATTAGTGTGCACGGTTAGGCTAGGTTATAGCTAGTGTTTTAGGGGTTAAAGTAGGAGGGTCTGCCGGGTGGTAAGACAGGAATTTTAGGAAGTTAAGCCAGACGGGGCCAGGGTGCCCAAAGTGTCCACATCGGCTATAGACCCGGGACAGCTTGACAGCCACGCAACATTTAATAGCTGCAGCCCACGTTATCCACAGCTACTGGGCATCATATCAGTGGGCCAGTACAGGGGAACAAAGATGCGGTGACTCATAGCCTGGGCGTCCGCCTTGAGGGCAGGAGTCGGAGTGAGGAATTGAAGGAAGTTGGAGCTTCAACGGGAATGGTACAGATGGGCCGGATACTTTACCAGAGGCAACCAAACTGGGTGGCTGATGATTTAGAGTCTGGGGCGAATCAGGCAGAAGGAATTGTCATCATGGCGATGTTAGGCCAGGAAGGAACCGGGTGAGTAGTCTAAGACGGTCTGGTCAGGATGTGTGCCACACAGAAGCATCAGCAAAGCAGGAAAAGATGAGGAAACAAGTGACTTCCATGATGTGCCAACCGTGGATATAATGTGTGAAGTACTAAGTAAAGAGAATGTTCAAGTTATCCTGGACTGTGTCTCCATTACTGGGGTTCACCTGGAAAAGGGGCCGTCACCGCCTGGGAAGTGCCCAGGGGGACCTGAAACTGGAGATGCAGGGATGCTGAGAAGTGGAATACAGTTTTCAGTGAGGGAAGGTTGGGACACAGATGCTTCAGTGTCTCTGGTCACCACTACAGTCCTGGCCTCCCCTTACATTTGGTGTAGTCGGCAGGATGCGACTACCTCGCAGTGCAGAGAACCCACAGAAAGAAGAGTTGATGCAGTGTGTGAAACTGCTGTACCCCTGGAAGATGACCGGGAGAAAGAGCAAGCAGTTGCTATATCTGGAGAAGATTTTGTGAATGAAACACTGGATTTGCCTACTACCGATTTTGTAACAACACTTGACTATTGAACTGGACTTGGCTTACTGGAAAAGAAAGTCTTAGGCTAGTTTCACACTAGCGTTTGTGGGCGCAGCGCAGAGCTGCCGCTAAGCCCCGCCCTGGCCACGCCCCCTCCAGTCAGTTCCTCCTCTGATCGCATGAGGCTGCATGCAATCAGCGTATCCTATATTTAGCGTTGGATACGCTGATCGTGCGCTGACCTGCTTTGGCTGGCACTGCACCCAGCACCCAAAAACGCACTGTGTTGCATTTTTGTGCTCTGGGCGCAGTGCCAAAAGGGTGCAGCGCCAGCAAAATCAGACCGGCGCACGGTCAGCCCACGATCAGCGTATCCAATGCTAAATATACGATACGCTGATCGCATGCAGTTTCATGCGATCAGAGGAGGAACTGACCAGAGGTGGAGCTGCCAGAGGCGGGGCTTAGCAGCGGCCCTGCGCTGCGCCCATGAACGCTAGTGTGAAACTAGCCAAACATCTCTGCTGTGACCAAGATGGCGGCGGTGAGATTGGCGGGAGATGGCGGAGAAGGTGTAAACAACAACAAAAACTGTGTCCTTCATGGGCGTTGCTGTCGTTTTCTGGTGCCAAAACCTGCATGTCAGTATGCCCTGGTCCGCCCTGGTGAGTGCTGATGAAGAAGAGAAAACCTCACCCCTTTCCACTGACCAACGACCAATGGGTGGAGTTGTCGGAGGTGGACCCCTCTGGGAACTGGTGGGACTCAGAAGAAAACCCTGGACGAAGATGTGCAACGCCATCTTGTGAACTTGAACCGGCCACGATGCAGCACTCTTGCACCCGTAGCTGCCAGGGCGTGTGCCGCATCGAGTGGAGGTGGTGGCAGGAAAGAGCGAGATCCCAGCCTAGTGCAACCAGTGAGGAGTCGGCAAAGGTTTCCATCTGTCCACCTGCACAGTTGCCTCGGCCGTGGAGTCGCCAGAAAACGGAGCTACCACCCTCCCTGAAGCGGGATTCTGCGTGTGCGGAACCAGCAGTGAAGCGTCGAACCCGAGGATTGGGTAAACCTGAGCCCCTAGTGTTTGTTCAGTGAGAAACGGAAATGACGACTGCCCTGGAGGAACCGCAGCCAGAAGTCAAGAGCGAGCCGGCACTCCATTCGTCCGCCAAGCATGCGGGCATCCCAGAGGAGGGAGCCAATGTTCCGGGGAATACTACAACCACCTCATCCCCATCGGAGCAGGTGAGTGTGCCCTCATCCCTGACCCCTGGGGGAAGGTCCTCCCAGCAAAGTTCTGTCCCAGAGGCCATCGTCCGCCCGCCTGTTCCCATGGGGGAGTCAATATTCTCGTCCCAGCAGTCAGAGGTTGGGCCTATCTCCCATTCCGCTACAGCCTTGAGGGACACACACTCCCACGTGACAACAGAGGGTCCCTTTCCCACTCCCAGGCAGGCTGCCTGGGTAGAAGGAGTACTACACAACAAGAAGCAGTGGGAGGTCTGGATGGAGTTGTGGCGGCCTGGCAGGGGCGCTCTGATGGGGTGACGTACCTGCGGATGGTTGGTGTACAGCAATGCAGACTGGGGCTATGGCTTCATCCGAGAAGAAGGAACGGACACCAAAGTGTACGTTAACGTGGCGACCATCAAATTTGGGTGGTTACTGAAGAAGGGAGATTGGGTCACCTTCTTCAAGGAAGACTGTTCTCGCGGGTACTATGCTGTGACGGTTACCCACTACAACAAAGATGAAATGGGGCTCTTCCTGGAGTCGGTGCAGGCTCAAACATCAGCCACCACCCGGGAGCCTGCTGGCGCCACCGCTTATACAGCTGTACAGCAGTAAGCATTCTCTGCGGCCGCAGAGATAGCAACGGAAAATAAAGGAACGACCCTCGATACATGCCGTTTAACTTTGTAAATCAGGAAAAAATGTTGTGCATGTTGCACCCCTACTGGAACTGGGACTGTTCCGTGTCCCTGCGGGCACTGTAGCCCTTAAAAAGAAAAAAATGCCCACGCGAAGTGTGGCCTTTAACCCCTTCATGACCCAGCCTATTTTGACCTTAATGACCAGGCCATTTTTTGCAATTCTGACCAGTGTCCCTTTATGAGGTAATAACTCAGGAACGCTTCAACGCATCCTAGCGATTCTGAGAATGTTTTTTCGAGACATATTGGGCTTCATGTTAGTGGTAAATTTAGGTCGATAATTTTTGCGTTTATTTGTGAAAAAAATGGAAATTTGGTGAAAATTTTTAAAAATTTGCAATTTTCAAATTTTGAATTTTTCTTCTGTTAAAAAAAGTGACAAAAAGTAGTTAATAAATAACATTTCCCACATGTCTACTTTACATCAGCACAATTTTGGAAACAAATTTTTTTTTGTTAAAAAGTTACAAGGGTTAAAAGTTGACCAGCGATTTCTCATTTTTACAACAAAATTTACAAAACCAGTTTTTTAGGGACCACCTCACATTTGAAGTCACTTTGAGGGGTCTATATGGCAGAAAATACCCCAAAGTGGCACCATTCTAAAAACTGCACCCCTCAAGCTACTCATAACTACATTCAAAAAGATTATTAACCCTTCAGGTGCTTCACAGGAACTAAAGCAACGTGGAAGGAAAAAATGGACATTTTAATTTTTCCAACAAAAATTTTCTTTTAACATCAATGTATTCATTTTCACAAGGGTAACAGGATAAAATGGATCCTAAAATTTGTTGGGCAATTTCTCCTGAGTACACCGATACATCATATGTGGTCATAAACCACTATTTGGGCACATGGCAGGACTCAGAAGGGAAGGAGCGCCATTTGACTTTTTGAATGGAATATATGCAGGAATATTTAGCGGTTGCCATGTCGCGTTTGGAGAGTCCCTGTGTGCCTAAACATTCGAGCTCCCCCACAAGTGACCCCATTTTGGAAACTAGACCCTCCAAGGAACTTAACTAGATGCAGAGTGAGCACTTTCAACCCCCAGCTGCTTCACAAATTGATCCGTAAAAAAAAGTATTTTCTTTTCACAAAAATTTTCTTTTAGCCTCAGTTTTATAATTTTCACATGGGAAACAGGATAAAATGGATCCTAAAATTTGTTGGTCAATTTCTCCTGAGTATACCGACACCTCACATATGGTCATAAACCACTGTTTGGGCGCACGACAGGGCCTGGAAGGGAAGGAGCGCCATTTGACTTTTTGAATGGAAAATTAGCTCCAATTGTTAGCGGACACCATGTCGCGTTCGGAGAGCCCTTGTGTGCCTAAACATTGGAGTTCCCCCACAAGTTACCCCATTTTGGAAACTAGACCCTCAAAGGAACTTATCTAGATGTGTGGTGAGCACTTTGAACCCCCAAGTGCTTCATAAAAGTTTATAATGCAGAGCAGTGAAAATAAAAAATCATTTTTTTTCCTCAAAAATGATTTTTTTAGCCCGCTATTTTTTATTTTCACAAGGCTAACAGGAGAAATTGGACCACAAAAGTTGTTGTGCAATTTATCCTGAGTACAACGATACCCCATATGTGGGGGGGGACCACTGTTTGGGCGCATGGGAGAGCTCAGAAGGGAAGGAGTGCCATTTTGGAAGACAGACTCTGATGGAATGTTCTGTGGGTGTCATGTTGTGTTTGCAGATCCCCTGATGTGCCTAAATAGTAGAAACCCCCCAAAAGTGACCCCATTTTGGAAATTAGAACCCCAAAGGAGCTTATCTAGATGTGTAGTAAGCACTTTGAGCCCCCAAGTGCTTCAGAGAAGTTTATAAACGCAGAGCCATGAAAATAAAAAATCATTTTTTTTTCCTCAAAACTGATTTTTTTAGCCTGCTATTTTTTATTTTCCCAAGGGTAACAGGATAAATTGGACCCCAAAAGTTGTTATACAGTTTGTCCTGAGTACGCTGGTACCCCATAGGTGGGGGGAACCACTGTTTGGGTGCACGGCAGGGATCAGAAGGGAAGGAGAGTCATTTGACTTTTTGAATGGGAAATTAGCTCCAGTCGTTAGCGAACACCATGTCGTGTTTGGAGTGTCCCTGTGTGCCTAAACTTTGGAGCTCCCCCACAAATGACCCCATTTTGGAAACTACACCCCCTAAGGAACTTATCTGGATGCATAGTGAGCATGTTGAACCCCCAGGTGCTTCACAGAAGTTTATAACGCAGAGCCGTGAAAATAAAAATATTTTTTTTCCTCAAAAAATGATTTTTTAGCCCGCTATTTTTTATTTTCACAATGGTAACAGGAGAAATTGGACCCCTATATTTGTTGTCCAGTTTGTCCTGAGTATGCTGGTACCCCATATGTGGAGGGGAACCACTGTTTGAGCACACGTCGGGGCTCTGATGGGAAGTAGTGATGTTTTGAAATGCCGACTTGATGGAATGGTCTGCGGGCGTCATGTTACGTTTGTAGAGCCCCTGATATGCCTAAACAGAAGAAACCCCCCACAAGTGACCCCATCTTGGAAACTAGACCCCCAAAGGAACTTATATAGATGTGTGGTGAGCACTTTGAACCCTCAAGTGCTTCACAGAAGTTTATAACGCAGAGCCGTAAAAGTAAAAAAAATCATTTTTTTCCTCAAAAAATTATTTTTAGCCTGCAATTTTTTATTTTCACAAGGGTAACAGGAGAAATTGGTCCCCAAAAGTTGTTGTCCAGTTTGTCCTGAGTATGCTGGTACCCCATATGTGGAGGGGAACCACTGTTTGAGCACACGTCGGGGCTCTGATGGGAAGTAGTGACGTTTTAAAATGCCGACTTGATGGAATGGTCTACGGGCGTAATGTTTGCAGAGCCCCTGATGTGCCTAAACAGTGGAAATCCCCACAATTGACCCAATTTTGGAAACTAGACCGCCCAAGGAACTTATCTAGATATGTGGTGAGCACTTTGAACCCCCCAGTGCTTCACAGAAGTTTATAACGCAGAGACGTGAAAATAAAAAATCATTTTTTTCTACAAAAATATTTTTTTAGCCCCCAATTTTTTATTTTCCCAAGGGTAACAGGAGAAATTAGACCCCCAAAGTTGTTGTTCAATTTTGTCCCGAGTATTCTGATACCTCATATGTGGGATAAACCACTGTTTGGGCACACGTCGGGGCTCGGAATGGTGGGAGCACTGTTTGACTTATGAAAATTGGCTGCAATAAATGGTGGCGCCATTTCACGTTTGGAGATTCCCTGATGTGCCTAAACAGTGGAAACCCCTCAATTCTAACTCCAACTCTAACCCCAACACACCCCTAATCCTAATCCCAACCCTAACCCTAGCCACAAGCCTAACCCTAATCCCAACCCCAACCCAACCCTAACCCTAATCTTAACCCTAATTCCAACCCTAACCCTAATTCCAATCCTAACCCTAATCTCAACCCTCATTCCAACCCTAACCCTAATTCCACCACTAGCCCTAATTCTAACCCTAACCCTAATTCCAACCCTAACACTAATTCCAACCCTAACCCTAATTCCAACCCTAAAACCATTTCTAACCCTAACCCTAACCCTAATTCTAACCCTAACCCTAATTCCAACCCTTTCCCTAATTCTAACCCTAATGGAAAAATAAAAATATTATTATTTTATTATTTGTCCCTACCTATGGGGGGTGATAAATGGGAGGTTTATTTACTTTCCTTTATTTTGATCACTGTGAGAGTTTATCACAGTGATCAAAGTAAATGAATGAATCTGCAGTGCTGCAGATTCGAGCAGGCGAACTGCGCATGCGCCCACCATTTTCCAAGATAGCGGCGCCCATGATCCGAGATGCCGGAACACCTGGACGGCCAGAAGGATGTCGGAGGCACCGTGGAGGGTGGGGGGATCAGAAGGTGGGTGGGAGCCGAGGGAAGGGGAGGGGGAGTAGATTATGATGGCGGCTGCTGATCAGCACCGTCAGTCGGTGATGGCAGCTGATCGGCGCCGTCAGTCGTGGGGGGGTCTGATATCGGTGTCTCCGGCCATGGCAGATGCTATTACAATTGCTCTGATTGGTTGTTTCACTTTTAACAGCCAATCAGAGCGATCGTAGGCACGTGGGGGCTAAGCCACGCCCCCTGGAGTTAACTATGAAAGGCCCTCTGTGTGCAGCTCGGGTGACCTTTCAGTGACCCCGGTCACCCGACCGGCAGGGGGGCAATTAATTCATGATGCCACATAGGTATCATGGGTCATATTGGCACGACTTTTCATGATGCCTATGTAGCGTCAAAAGTCAGGAAGGGTTTAACAACACTAAATGCAAAGCGTTGTCTATGTTATTTTTGCTTTTGTGTGTTTTTCGGCCTAGAGGACTGCGAGCTAGGCGGTATTATATGGAGCCCATGGACTCTTTTTGCTTTGTTGCACCCATTGCGTCCATTCTGATGGAAAAGGAGAGACTGTCTTCTTAGCTGGAGACCATCGAAAAAGGAAGACTGTACTTCCCTCAAAGGAAAGGGAAGCTTATCCTCAGGACTGCCGTCCCATGCGTAGGATACGAACTTCGGTGCTTACCGGTTGTAGCTACTGTCACGTGGACCCGTCCTGTGTGACGCGACCAGCAGGCCAGTAACTAGAACAACAGGACGCGGCACGTGATACTGTCCTGTGTGACATGGCTCACAGGCTGGTGACTAAAACAACAAGACAAAGGGAAGGGAAACAGTTGCAAACGGTGGGCTCTGCGATAGGGAAAGGGGATGTGGAAACCTCCTGCACTCCCCTGAGTCAGTGTCCCTAACGCTCCTACCGTTCCCTATGCCGGTTCCGCACCGGGCGCCGATCAGGAACCTGTCGCCCTAGCACACCCTACACCTATCCCTTGCTAGGGAGCTGGGGGGTGCAGGCAAGTTCAGGCAGCAGATGCCACACCAGCAATGGAGCCAGAGAATCCTTGCCCTGCCAGTGGTGAATCTGTCATACCAACAGTGAGTCTAAGAGTTCGCAGACGGCTACTACCCAGTTTACCAACAGCAGTGACAGCACCAATAAACCTAAATAGCCCATTAGAAGTACCCATGCTACGTAGATCTGTCAGGATCCTGACAGCGCCGGCATACAGCCTCCGCTAAGCAGGGACTCACCCACACCGCAGGGACCCCTGGGGACAAGAACAGCCAGAAAATAAAGATGCACAGGACCTGAATGTAGAAGTTTAGCAAGCCGGCACAGGACCTACGGTCAAGTGAACGGTCATGTGACTGCAAGGGGGCGGGGCTTAGCGTCCTTCTTTCATAGAAGGTAGAAAACTCAAAGTCAGGCAAAGCAGGGGTCATGCACAGTACAGGCAAACGAGGTACAGGAGGGATAAACAGATGGGAGGTTAGACAAAGCCAAAAGTCATACACAAGATATCAGTACAGTACCAGGGATGAGACAGAACGGATAGTCAGGGCCAAGCAGAGATCAAAACCAAACAGACGTAGAAGGTACCAAGCAGAATCCAAAGCAATATCCAGAGAACAGACCGAGTCATACACAGAGAATCAAGCAACCAGAACACAGCACTAACACACTCAGGGGTCACCACACAATGCCAAGGGCAAAAGTATAACTGACGGGGGATGGGAGCTTCCTGAGGCTATAAGAAGCCTCCCCAGAACCAATGAGAGGCCACCATAATAGGTCCCAGGTGTGCAGGTGAGAGTCTGCACTGAGGTCAGAACATTAACCCCAGCAGTGCCGGTCACCCAGCACTGGTATCATGACAGTACCCCCCTCTCAACGGGGGGCCTCTGGACCCCCAGACTTGCCCGGGTACCTAGCATGGAAAGCCCGAACCAGACGATCCGCATGCATCAACCGAGCCGGCACCCAGGACCTGTCCTCCGGCCCATACCCCTTCCAATGAACTAGGTACTGTACTGACCGCCGTACCAACCTAGAATCTACGATGTGACCAATCTCATATTCCACATGTCCCTCAACCGAAACCGGAGGAGCAGCGGACTCGGATTCTCCCCGGACTGCTTCAAACGGTTTCAGTAGAGATCTATGGAAGGCGTTAGGGATCTTGAAAGAAGGTGGAAGGCACAGCCTGTACGCTACTGGGTTGATTTTTTCCACAATCTTGTACGGGCCAATGAATTTGGGGCCCAACTTGGCTGACGGAATCTTTAACTTAATGTTTCGCGTGGAGAGCCAAACTTTCTCTCCAGCCTGAAACATGGGACCAGGTGTTCGTTTCCTGTCCGCGAAAAACTTATATCTGCCTTGAGACCTAGATATACGCCGCTGGACTTCTGCCCATGTATCTTTTAACCGCTGCACAGAGTCCTCAGCCCCGGGGCACCTCGTATCCAGATGAGAAAACTCACCAAAATGAGGACTGAACCCATAGTTGATCAAGAAAGGGGACATACCAGTGGATTGACTCACCCGACTATTGAAGGCAAATTCAGCCAACGGCAGTATATCACGCCAGTCATTCTGTCTAACAGAAGTCAGACTTCTGAGGATCTGTTCCAGAGACTGATTAGTGCGTTCCATCTGACCATTACTCTCAGGATGGTATGCAGATGAAAAGGACAGAGATATCCCTAATTTTTTGCAGAAAGCATGCCAAAACTTAGCCACAAACTGCACACCACGATCAGACACCACATTCAGGGGTACCCCATGCAAGCGGACTACATGCTGCACAAACAATCTGGATAAGGTCTCAGCAGAAGGTAATGCGGACAGGGGTACAAAATGAGCCTGCTTTGAAAATCTGTCCACCACTACCCATACTACCGTATTACCCCTGGAAGAGGGAAGATTGGTAATAAAATCCATGGACAGATGGGTCCACGGTCTTTCAGGAACTTCCAAGGGCATCAGCTCCCCCGCCGGCCGGCTATGGGAGCTTTTAGAACGAGCGCAGACCCCCACAACCAGAAATGAATTTCTTTATATCAGAACCAAGGGTAGGCCACCAGAAGATCCTAGCCACCACCAGTCGCGTGGCTGATATACCAGGGTGAGCACACAACTTGGATTTGTGGAACTCTTGTAAGAGTTTAAGGCGAAGTTGCTCTGGGACAAACAACTTGCCCCCTGGCTTGGCCGCAGGAGCCAGCGACTGGGCCCCCTCAATTTCCCGTTCCAATTCAGACGAGATCCCTGCTAACACCACCCCAGGGTGCAGGATGGAGGACGGTGGCTCAGGGGCAGACACAGGGTGAAAAGTACGAGAAAAGACGTCAGCCTTGACATTCTTTGACCCTGGACGGAATGTAATAGTAAACTGGAAACGAGAAAAAAAAAGTGACCAACAGGCCTGTCTGGGTGTTAATCTTTTAGCAGACTCAATGTATGACAAATTTTTGTGATCAGTGATCACAGTAACCGGGTGACTAGACCCCACCAAAAAGTGCCTCCATTCCTCAAATGCCAACTTGACCGCAAGAAGCTCTCTATTGCCTACATCATAATTTCTTTCAGCAGCAGAGAACTTCCTGGAAAAGAAAGCACATGGCCTGAGGTTGGTTAGCGTGGCAGACCCTTGGAATAACACTGCCCCCACCTCGGAGGCATCCACCTCCACCACAAATGGTTTGGAAGGATGTGGCTGTACCAACACAGGAACAGACATAAAACATTTTTTCAGCATCGCAAAGGCCTCTTTTGCGAGTATGGACCAATTTCTCACATCCGCACCTTTGCATGTTAGATCCGTGAGAGGTTTGACCACTTGCGAAAACCCCCGGATAAATTTGCGGTAATAATTGGCGAACCCCAAGAAGCGCTGAAGACCCTTAAGATCTCGGGGTTGCACCCAATCCACAATGGCCTGCACCTTCTTGGGGTCCATGCGAAAACCCTCACCGGATATAATTAATCCCAAAAAAGACAATTCTTGCACACAGAATACACATTTCTCCAACTTGGCATACAGATGACACAATAGTTCTGTGTCCTCAAATCTATAGTGAGATTCAAATTCTAACCAATCCTATAGACACCCTCCACCTTGTCATACACCATCCAATTTCAGCCTGTTACATTGAGGTGTAATCTCTCCTGGGCCTGAGACAATAGTTCAGCGTCCTCAATTCTATAGTGAGACTCAAATTCTCACCAATAGTAGATACACCTTCTACCTTGTTTTACAGTACCATATAGCTGGTGGTATTTTGGGTACATTTTCACAAAAATAAGGAAGTATGGTGGAAGACGCCATGGAAGTGGGCGGGGGTCGCCAGCTGGTCCCAATGGTGGTGGTGTTGCATCTGTTGGTAGTGGCAAAAGCACAATAGCACCTAAGGCAGGAGGTGTTGAGCCTGCGTCATCGTCTGGCTCCACAAGGCCTCAAAGCTCTCTTTTCTGAGAGTAGGTAAACTGCTTTTAAAGCCGGAGCTTCAGGAACAAATTTTGTCTTACATTGCTGACACAGCCTCCAGCTTTCTCGCCTCCTCTGCTGAAGTTTCTAAAAATAACAGCACTGATTCGTCAGTAGAGGCTCCTGGTCAGGAACAACACCTTTCCTTGTGTCCTTCACCCCTACCAAAAGTGAAGGATGTGGCAGGCCACACTACCGATTTCTCCATGGAGCTCTTTTCACATACCATGCCTGGGTTAGCAAGTCAAATCGTGAATTCCCCTGTCCAAGATGAATCTGACATGGAGTGCACTGATGCACAGCCACTGCTAGATTTTTCTGCTGGTACATTCACTCAGAGCACTACATTGTCCTCGCAGTGTACTGAGGCAGAATCAGACCCTGATGAAACTCAGGTGCCCCTTCCCGCATACTATACTACCTTACACGGTGACACAGAGGAAGGTGCACATGAAATTGAAGAGGAGGTGATGGATGACCCAGTTGTTGACCCAGATTGGCATCCATTGGGGGAAGAGGGTGCCGCTGCCAATAGCTCAGAAGAGGAGGAGGAGGATCCACAGCAGGCAACGACATCGCAACAGCTGTTATCTGGCAGGATCGTAGCAATGCAAAAACATGTTACAAAAACCAAAAGAGTTGCAGGACAGCTTGGCCAGACGGTCAAATTAGCACAGCGTGCAAGGTCTCAAAATGTCTTCCACAGTAGGAATAGTGCAGTGTGGCACTTTTTTGAACAAAATCCTAATGATCAGGCAAAAGTTATCTGTAAGAAGTGCGCAAAGACCTTTAACCGAGGGAAAAAATCTATGAAATTTGAATACCAGTTGCATGCTTAGACATTTAACCACCATGCACTTGCAAGCGTGGACGGACTACCAAACCTCACGTACCACATGTGCACCTGCTCTGAATGAAGGTAGTCAGCAATGCTACATCGCTTCCCCCACTGTAAGCCCACCGGTTAGCACACCACCAGCAGCAAATGTCGAGGTGTCGTCGCAAGGGCAAAGCAGTCATGGAATCACAATGCTATTGCTACTAAAGACTGAATCTAGGCCATCAGCAACACCACCAACACCATCACCATCTCCAACCCTCTCTCAGTCCGCCATGTCCACCGCTAGTTCCACCATATGCAGCTCTCAAGTCCAGCTCACCCTACCAGAGATTCTGAGTGGGACAAGAAAGTACTCATCCTCTCATCCGCGTACACTGGCTTTGAACGCCCACATTGCCAACCTAATCTCGTTAGAGGTGATGCCCTACCAGTTGGTTGAAAGCAAAGCTTTCCACGAGCTCATGGCCTACGCAGTACCACGCTATGACGTACCCAGTCGGCACTTCTTTTCGTGAAAAGCCATCCCAGCCCTCCACGTGGATGTGAAAGACCGCATTGTCCATGCACTCAAGCAATCAGTGAGTGGAAAGGTGCACCTCACAACAGATGCATGGCCCAGTAGGCATGGCCAGGGCTGTTACATGTCCATCACTGCGCACTGGGTTAATGTGGTGGATGCAGGGTCCACAGGGGACAGCGGCGGTGGGACAGTGCTGCCTAGCCCACGGTATAGGAAACAGTTGGCTGTAGGCGTTCGACCCTCCTCCTCCTCCAGAAGCGAAAGCTCGTCCACAGAGCGCAGTCGCACGAGCACTCCATCCGCAGCTGCCAGTGTTGCACACGACGTGACCCACTATCGAACAGCTAGTGGTAAACGTCAGCAGGCTGTCTTGAAGATGATGTGTTTCGGCGACAACAGATACACCACGGAGGTACTGGCCAACTACTTTCAGCGACAAACTGAGTCATGGCTGGGCAGTCTACATCTTGAGGCAGGCAAGGTAGTTAGTGATAGCGGCCGGAATTTTGTGGCAGCCATAGCCCTTTCAAAACTCACACACATACCTTGCCTGGCTCACACATTGAAACTGGTGGTGCAGCGCTTCCTCAATAATTATCCGGAGTTAACACCCCTGCTCCATAAGGTGCGAAGACTGTGCTCGCACATCCGCCGGTCGCCCGTGCACTCCAGTCGTATGCAGAAGCTGCAGCGATTGCTCCACCTTCCCAAGCACCGCCTAATTATCGACATTGCAACAAGGTGGAACTCCACCGTGCACATGGTTCAGAGGCTGTGCGATCAGAGGCAGGCTGTAATTCATTTGTGGGAGGATACACGGGCAGGCAGTTTGCAGGTAGACATGGAGTTGTCTGGTTTGCAGTGTTCGAAGCTTAAAGACCTCTGTAAAGTCCTTCAGTGTTTTGAGGAATGCACATGGCTGGTAAGCGCAGATGACGCCATCATAAGCATGAGCATCCCACTTATGCGTCTGTTCATGCAAACTTTGACGCACATTAAGGAGCAGGCGTCTGCAGCCGAGAAGGATGAGGAGGAGGGAAGCCTTGATGACAGTCAGCCATTGTCTGCTCAGGGAACTATCCTGGACCAGGTGAAGGAAGAAGAGGAGGAGGATGATGGGGATGATTATTTAGGGGGAGAGGATGCTTCTCAGAGGCCAAGAGAAAATGTTGGCGTGGCAAGGTCAGGTACAGGGTTTGTACGTGACTGGAGGGATGTTGATTTGCCAGAAAGTGCTCCTCCACCCAGCACTCGCAGTGCATCATTGGCACCTGGAACATTGGCCCACATGTCGGATTATGCCTTGCAGATCCTAAAAAGGGACCCCCGCATTGCCAAAATGATGAACTATGACGACTACTGGTTGGCCATCATCCTGGATCCACGCTATCAAGGCAAATTCCAAAACATCATGCCACAGGAGAACCTACAGCTAATATTGGCTAACAAACAAGCAACTCTGGTAAACCGTTTGTTTGAGGCATGCCGAGCACACAGCAGCGGTGATGTTTTTCCAACGAGCCGTAGGGGGCAACATGGAAGAGGTGTTCATGGTGCACACAGCCGAAGTGGCGTTGGACACAGGGGTTTCATGACCATGTTGTGGACTGATTTTTCAAGTACCACTCACACGACTGGTAATACTGCATTGATCGAAAGTGACAGGAGACAGCAGTTGTCAACTATGGTAACAAACTACTTCTCCTCCCATATCGATGTTCTCCCTCACCGGTCATTCCCTTTTGACCATTGGACCAGTAAACTTGACACCTAGCCTGAATTGGTACAATATGCCTTACAGGAGCTCGCTTGCCGTGCTGCTAGTGTGTTATCTGAAAGAGTCTTCAGTGCTGCTGGATCAATCCTGACAGAAAAAGGACCCGTCTGTCGACCCAAAATGTTGATGATCTAACCTTCATTAAAATGAACCATGCATGGGTTTCAAAGGATTTTGTCACACCCTCCCCTGCTGACATGTAGGTTGCCAGAAAAATGGCTTGCTTTTGTCCTCCTCTTCCGCTGACTTCTCCAATTACTCCATTTGCAGCTGCTGAATGTCCAGCATGAACATATGCCATTTTTTCCACCTCCCTAACTGGGCAGCCTCCCCACACAGGGCCAGGGTCACCACCTACCGCACGCACCCGTGCGAGTGCCGTTGCCCTGGACAGGTGGGTGGGCCCATTCTTTGGCAACGGCACTGGCACAAGGTCCCTCATAGTAGAATCTAGTGTCTCTGACGGTGGGGGTGCACACTCTCCGTCAGACACACCGGCGTACTATGAGGGGCCCTATGCCAGTACCGCCGCCAACGAGTGGGCCCCCCCTGCTTGCTCAGGGCACCAGCACTTGCAATACTTACCTCTCCGTGCTCCACCACTGTGTAGTCTGGCCTGTTAAATCCTACACTGGGCTGCCAATACAAATTTGGTGAAATGATAGATGATGGTTAAGACGTAGCTATGCCCTCTCCTGCTGGGCTCTATCTTCATATGATCAATGGCTTCCATTTGTTATGGACATCGACTCACAATGAAATGCAGTGGTGGTATATCATCAGCTTTCACGGTTTTCCGACTCACAGACGTGTGACATTCCTGCTCACATTTTTAAATGTGTCCTCTCATGCCAATCCAATAGAATCGCCTACGGCCTGTGGCTTCTGACTTTTGCACTCCAAAGTTACCTGACAGATCATGATAGGCAGTGAGGACAATGTCTAAATCTGTCCCTGTGATCACAATTTGATGGTGATGAGTAACGGTGATGGGTTCCACGGTACTGCGATACAGCAAACCTTTCTTCACAAGAACTGTTTTGGCTGTCTCCACAGACAAAGTAATTGAGAGTCAGCATCGCCTCTGAGAATTCTCCAGGGAGTTTTTACCATGATTAGTAATTCCAAAATTTCTGCAATCAGTCGACTTTCCGTCTGTACTTGTATCCATCTCGTTTCATCTTGCGGAGAGTCTGGACTGTCTTACTGAGACTGAAATATATATGAAGATTGAAAAATACCCCAACAGTGTATACTGGTGTACGCTTCAAATACCTCACCCTTTTTCTACTTTTTAGATTCTTGTCCAATCCATACTGAGGCTGTGAGTGTCTTTGTCGGACTCTGGAAATATACACGCAGATTTTTAATGTTTAAACTATGCTATATATACCTGCTATCCAGTGATACTGTACCCTTTCTCAACTTTCTACAATCACGTCGAATCCATACTGGGCCTTAGACCATCTGAGTCTGCCTCATGATATATAGACATAGGTTTTTAATGTTTAACTATGCTATATATACCTGTTATCCAGTGATACTGTAAGCTTTCTCAACTTTCTACAATCTAGTCGAATCCATACTGGGCCTGAGACCGTCTGAGTCTGCCTCCTGATATATAGACATAGGTTTTTCATGTGTAAACTATGCTACATATATACCTGTTATCCGGTGATACTGTACCCTTTCTCAACTTTCTACAATCTTGTTGAATCCATATTGGGCCTGAGAACGTCTAAGTCTGCCTCCTGATTAGAGATGAGCGGTGTTCGAGTCGACCTGTTCTCCAAGTTAAAATTCCAGCTCTTTTGGTCGGTTTTCGAGCCGTTCGTCGAACTCGAACACTTTGCTTAAAATTCGGCTGTTCAAGGTTCCGTTGGAGAACGGTTCGTTCATCAAAAGCATAACTTCATTTTCACATTAATAATGGTTTTCAATGTTAATAGACTGTTTCATGGCATAGTAGCGGTGTGTGGTAGCAAGCGGTGTAGTACACCTGTCAAGGAGCTACACCGTGTGTGTTTCTAATTATTTTTTACCGCGTCTTGTCCAGAAAATCCTTTTGGGCCTTGTGGCAATGTCTGCTACTCAGCAGAGGAGCCCACCAGTGAACCTAGCTATGCCGCCTGTTTATGTAAGAAACATTTTTTAACTCCATTTAGTCCAGTGAATACTTTGGGACTAGTACCGGTGTCTACTGCTCAGCAGAGGAGCCCACGTGTGAACCTAGCTATGCCGCCTGTTTATGTAAGCACTGTCTGCTACTCAGCAGAGTTGCCCACCCGTGAACCAAGCTATGCCACCTGTTTATGTAAGAACTGCGTGCTACTCAGCAGAGGAGCCCAGCTGTTAAGCAAGCTACAGCACCTGTGGTTTGGACACTTAATTTTTTCATTTTTTCTGGAATGCCGGTTAGGCCTAATTCGGGGAATTCCGGTTGACCTGCACTTACTAGGAAATCCTCGTTCACGGGGAAGAATTGGAATCCCAGATCCCCATCACAAACGGGTTTCAGCGGGTTATCTGCACCAGTAAGCGACACACGCTGGACCTTTCAGTGTAGCGCACATGCAGCCCCGGACATGTAAGGGCATGACAGACCTGTTATTGATCGATCTCGTGTGCCAGAGCCTCACGTGTCCCTCTAGTAAGCTTGACGCGTACCGTGGGGGCATGCCGGAGTCTCGTTCGTTAACGGAATTAAGCTGACAAATCGCTAGCACAACTAAAAACGGACATCCACCACCACCCACAGAATCAACAAAGCTTGCAATCTGTCAATCTTTTCTGTAGCTGGCATGGTTGAGGTTTCCCGGGTGGAGTCGAATTAAGCCGCAGGCTCCACTCCTGAAGGGGCCCTTCTGGACATTCCTTTAAGGTTCAGCTTTGCAACCAAACTGCCCCAGGAAACCAAACACTTTGCCTTCATGGACGCTGTTCGGAGGTTCGTGGGAATAACGCCGCCTGATCAGCAGTTGGCCTAATTTATGGTGGGAAGTCCGACGGTATATGATCGTCTTCGATTTCAGATTTTTACTGTTTTTTGGTATTTTTATTCCAGCCTTTCTTGACTTCATAAGGGCATGACATGCCTATATCTGTGTCTCCTCCTCCTTTTACTCCTCCACCTCTTTTCTGTATGTAGTTGCAGTTTTCCATATGTTATTTTTGTATTCTGAGCATTTTGTCTGCTTTGGGACACCTTTTAAGCTGTTTTGTAATTGTTTTCTATGTGTTTGTATGTGTTTGTGCTTGCCTGCCATTGTTTTCAATGGTGTTCGACGTTGTTCGTCGAACGTTTGACAAACATTTCTTGCGGATCTTGTTATATTGTGGTGTGATCCATTCTGAGCGTGTGACAGTCTGTGGGTTACTCCTGCAATTTAGATGTACATTTAAAAATTACCCCAACACTAGTGTATACAGCTCTACGCTTGTGATTAGTGTTGAGCATTCCGATACCGCAAGTATCGGGTATCGGCCGATACTTGCTGTATCGGAATTCCGATACCGACTTCCGATATTTTTTCAATATCGGAATTCGGCATCGGAATCGGAAGTTCAGTTGATTGACGGCCTGACGTCATCATGATGCGCGGTGTGTGCGCATCATGATGCGCCGTCATTTCGGGCCTTCCGGGGGTCTCTGCCGGCCTGCCGGGGGGCTGTGCCGGCCTGCCGGGGGGCTGTGTGGACTGCCCGGGGTCTCTGCCGGCCTGCCGGGGGGCTGTGCCGGCCTGCCGGGGGGCTGTGCACCCTGTGGGGGTCTGTACCGGCCTGCCGGGGGGCTGTGCCGGCCTGCCGGGGGGCTGTGCTGATGTCCGGGGGTCTGTGCAAGCATCGTCCGATGGGACTACAAGTCCCATCGGGCGATGCCTGCTACCATGACAGTGATTGACACATTAGCCAATGATGGGACAGTAGTAGTCCCATCATCCGGCTAATGTGTTAAATGTTAAAAAAAAAAAAAAAAAAAAAAAAAAATACTACATACATACTACATGCTACATATATACTACATACATACTACATACATACTACATACATACTACATGCATGCTACATACATACTACATATATACTACATACATACTACATACATACTGCATGCTACATACATACTACATATATACTACATACATACTACATACATACTGCATGCTACATACATACTACATACATACTACATGCATGCTACATATATACTACATGCTACATACATACCACATACATACTACATGCATGCTACATATATACTACATGCATGCTACATACATACTACATATATACTACATGCATGCTACATACATACTACATGCTACATGCATGCTACATACATACTACATACATGCTACATATATACTACATACATACTACATATATACTACATGCATGCTACATATATACTACATACATACTACATATATACTACATGCATGCTACATATATACTACATACATACTACATATATACTACATACATGCTACATATATACTACATACATACTACATATATACTACATACATGCTACATACATACTACATACATACTACATATATACTACATGCATGCTACATATATACTACATGCTACATACATACCACATACATACTACATACATGCTACATATATACTACATGCATGCTACATACATACTACATATATACTACATGCATGCTACATACATACTACATGCATGCTACATACATACTACATACATACTACATGCTACATACATACCACATATATACTACATACATACAATACATTCATACAATACATACATAGACATACAGTACATATAACATAGAGTAACATACTTACCAATACTTGTCACATTGTTCCCCGAAGCCATTGTCTTTCCGGAATAAATATTAACATAACAAACCACAAAAATACTCACCCACGATCCGAAGCAGTCCACGAGTGTGTCCCACGACGATCTTGGGTAGAGAACTGCAGCATCAGATGATGCTGCCGTTCTCTACGGGCTGCAGGAATCCAATGACGGAAGGTAGGTATCCTTCCGCACTGTATTCCTCCGCCACTTAAAAAAAAAAAAGTCCCTAGTCTCACTTTATGCCATTGCTGTGTGGGAAATTCCCACACAGCAATGGCATAAAGTGAGACTAGGGACTTTTTTTTTTTTTAAGTGGCGGAGGAATACAGTGCGGAAGGATACCTACCTTCCGTCATTGGATTCCTGCAGCCCGTAGAGAATGGCAGCATCAGCTGATGCTGCAGTTCTCTACCCAAGATCGTCGTGGGACACACTCGTGGACTGCTTCGGATCGTGGGTGAGTATTTTTGTGGTTTGTTATGTTAATATTTATTCCGTAGACGACAATGGCTTCGGGGAACAATGTGACAAGTATTGGTAAGTATGTTACTCTATGTTATATGTACTGTATGTCTATGTATGTATTGTATGAATGTATTGTATGTATGTAGTATATATGTGGTATGTATGTAGCATGTAGTATGTATGTAGCATGCATGTAGCATGTAGTATGTATGTAGCATGCATGTAGTATATATGTAGTATGTATGTAGCATGCATGTAGTATATATGTAGCATGCATGTAGTATGTATGTGGTATGTATGTAGTATATATGTAGTATGTATGTAGTATATATGTAGCATGTATGTAGTATGTATGTAGCATGCATGTAGCATGTAGTATGTATGTAGCATGCATGTAGTATATATGTAGTATGTATGTAGCATGCATGTAGTATATATGTAGTATGTATGTAGTATATATGTAGCATGTATGTAGTATATATGTAGCATGCATGTAGCATGTAGTATGTATGTAGCATGCATGTAGTATATATGTAGTATGTATGTAGCATGCATGTAGTATATATGTAGTATATATGTAGTATGTATGTAGTATATATGTAGCATGTATGTAGTATGTATGTAGCATGCATGTAGCATGTAGTATGTATGTAGCATGCATGTAGTATATATGTAGTATGTATGTAGCATGCATGTAGTATATATGTAGTATGTATCATGTAGTATGTATGTAGCATGCATGTAGTATATATGTAGCATGCATGTAGTATATATGTAGTATGTATGTTGCATGTAGTATGAATGTAGCATGTATGTAGTATGTAGTATGAATGTAGCATGTATGTAGTATGTAGTATGAATGTAGCATGTAATTTTTTTTTTTTTTTACATTTAACACATTAGCCGGATGATGGGACTACTACTGTCCCATCATTGGCTAATGTGTCAATCACTGTCATGGTAGCAGGCATCGCCAGATGGGACTTGTAGTCCCATCGGACGATGCCTGCACAGACCCCCGGAGCCTGCACAGACCACCGGCAGGCCGGCACAGCCCCCCGGCAGGCCGGCACAGCCCCCCGGCAGGCCGGCACAGCCCCCCGGAGCCTGCACAGACCACCGGCAGGCCGGCACAGACCACCGGAGCCTGCACAGACCCCCTGGCAGGCCGGCACAGCCCCCCGGCAGGCCGGCACAGCCCCCCGGCAGGCCGGCACAGCCCCCCGGAGCCTGCACAGACCACCGGCAGGCCGGCACAGACCACCGGAGCCTGCACAGACCCCCTGGCAGGCCGGCACAGCCCCCCGAAAGGCCCGTACAGACCCCAGAGAGGCTGTACAAGGGCAGGAAAGGGTTTTTCTTATTCCGATACCGGAAGTCCCATAGACTTGAATGGGACTTCCGGTATCGGAATCGGCGATACCGATACTTTTTTTAAAGATCGGCCGATACCATCCGATACGATACTTTGAAGTATCGGATGGTATCGCTCAACTCTACTTGTGATACATTACCCATTTACTGCTTTTTATATTCTGCTATAATCCAAACTGATAAAGCAAAGCACAGAAAGAGGAAAAAATCCTCCAATAATGATATTGATACACAGCAAGGGAACAACAAGGTTTACCTGTACAGGCCTCCAGACAATGCACTATCAGGGTGCAGTGGACCCACATAATAAGGATGGCAACACAGGTGCAAAAAATACCATCAAAATAACCTGCTCACATCCTACCAATACATGGAGGGGGCGGTTATCTGGCATATAGATGCACAAGGAACTTGTGTTTGCAAAACCAAATGGGCCCAGCTGCACCCTGAAAAAAAGTGCAAAGAAAACACATTTAAAAAAATGTGGAGTATTAGCTGATATTTTGGCCAAAATACGTGAGCCCGTAACCTGCGTCAAAGATCTCCACGTTTACGGGTACCTAACACTAATATATACTAATAAAGCAAAGCACAGAAAGAGGAAAAAATCCTCCAATAATGATATTGATACACAGCAAGGGAACAACAAGGTTTACCTGTACAGGCCTCCAGACAATGCACTATCAGGGTGCAGTGGACCCACATAATAAGGATGGCAACACAGGTGCAAAAAATACCATCAAAATAACCTGCTCACATCCTACCAATACATGGAGGGGGCGGTTATCTGGCATATAGATGCACAAGGAACTTGTGTTTGCAAAACCAAATGGGCCCAGCTGCACCCTGAAAAAAAGTGCAAAGAAAACACATTTAAAAAATGTGGAGTATTAGCTGATATTTTGGCCAAAATACGTGAGCCCGTAACCTGCGTCAAAGATCTCCACGTTTGGAGGATTTTTTCCTCTTTCTGTGCTTTGCTTTATTAGTATATATTAGTGTTAGGTACCCGTAAACGTGGAGACCTTTGACGCAGGTTACGGTGTTCCAGTGTATGGTGGGCCCCATCTATCATTCTCCAGAGTATAGTGCTCCCCAAAAATTGCTGTCCCAACATTGAAAACAATCAAATAAGTCTCCTCGCTAGGGAATCCCTGTACCCCTGTACTTGTCTGGACTCCTCGTCGTCCCCATCTTCCATCTCACTGCACAGTATTTCAACTTTGCAAGTGCTGTGATCCTGAGCAAGCAGGGGGGCCCACTCGTTGGCGACGGCACTGGCACAGGGCCCCTGATAGTACGGTGGTGTGTCTGATGGCGGGTGGGCCAAACCTGCACTTTCATCTGCAGCTTCCTCTTTGTCACCGTGTAAGATGGAACTGTATATGGGAAGGGTAACCTGAGTTTCATCAGGGTCAGATTCAGGTCGTGTAGCGTGCGAGGGGAATGTAGTGGTCTGGGTCAATGTACCAGCAGATTCATCGAGCAGTGGCTGGGCATCAGTGCACTTGTGTCGCCCCCAGGAGTACGGTCGCCACAGTGGCATTACCTTCTTCCTAGGGAGTGTGATGTCATGCTTGGGAGCAACGAACGATCTCTCTAGCAGGTTAACTGATTGGGCGGCGTTATTCCCACGAGTCATGACCCTCCAAACAGCGTTCATGAAGGCAAAGTGTTTGTTTTACGTGGGCAGTATGGTTGCAAAGCTGAACCTTAAAGGAATGTCCAGAAGGGCACCACCAGGAGTGGAGCCTACGGTTAAATTCGACTCCACCTGGGAAACCTCAACCATGCCAGCTACAGAACAGATGCACACATTGCAAGCTTAATTCCGTTAACGAACGAGACTCCGTCATGCCCCGCGGTCTGAGTCTGGCTTACTAGAGGGACACGTGAGGCTCTGGCACATGAGATTGGCCAATAACTGGTGTGTCATGCCCTTACATGTCAGTGGCTGCATGTGCGCTACACTGAAAAGGCCAGCGTTTGTCGCTTACAGGTGCAGATAACCCGCTGAACAACGTTAGTGATGGGGATCACTGATTACAATTATTACCCGCGAACAATGATTTCCCAGTAAGTGCAGGTCAACCGCAGTTCCGGAATTAGGCCTAACCGTCATTCCTGAAAAAATGAAAAACTTACGTGTGCAAACCACAGGTGCTGTAGCTTGCTTAACAGCTCGCCAGCCGTTCTCACGCCCAGTATGGATTGCACGTGATTGCACAAAGGTTAGAAAGGGTACCGTTTCCCTGGATAACATGTATGGATAGCGTACACATTCAAAATATATGTCTATACATCAGGAGGCAGGCTCAGACGGTGTTAGGCCCAGTATGGATTGCACGTGATTGCACAAAGGTTAGAAAGGGTACCGTATCCCCAGATAACATGTATGGATAGCGTACACATTCAAAATATATGTCTATACATCAGGAGGCAGGCTCAGACGGTGTTAGGTCCAGTATGGATTGCACGTGATTGCACAAAGGTTAGAAAGGGTACCGTATCCCCAGATAATATGTGTGGATAGCGTACACGTTCAAAATATATGTCTATACATCAGAAGGCAGGCTCAGACGGTGTTAGGCCCAGTATGGATTGCACGTGATTGCACAAAGGTTAGAAAGGGTACCGTATCCCCGGATAACATGTATGGATAGCGTACACATTCAAAATATATGTCTATACATCAGGAGGCAGGCTCAGACGGTGTTAGGCCCAGTATGGATTGCACGTGTTTGCACAAAGGTTAGAAAGGGTACCGTATCCCCGGATAACATGTATGGATAGCGTACACATTCAAAATATATGTCTATACGTCAGGAGGCAGGCTCAGACGGTGTTAGACCCAGTATGGATTGCACGTGATTGCACAAAGGTTAGAAAGGGTACCGTATCCCCGGATAACATGTATGGATAGCGTACACATTCAAAATATATGTCTATACATCAGGAGGCAGGCTCAGACGGTGTTAGGCCCAGTATGGATTGCACGTGATTGCACAAAGGTTAGAAAGGGTACCGTATCCCCAGATTACATGTATGGATAGCGTACACATTCAAAATATATGTCTATACATCAGGAGGCAGGCTCAGACGGTGTTAGGCCCAGTATGGATTGCACGTGATTGCACAAAGGTTAGAAAGGGTACCGTATCCCCAGATAACATGTATGGATAGCGTACACATTCAAAATATATGTCTATACATCAGGAGGCAGGCTCAGACGGTGTTAGGCCCAGTATGGATTGCACGTGATTGCACAAATGTTAGAAAGGGTACCGTATCCCCAGATAATATGTATGGATAGCGTACACATTCAAAATATATGTCTATACATCAGGAGGCAGGCTCAGATGGTGTTAGGCCCAGTATGGATTGCACGTGATTGCACAAAGGTTAGAAAGGGTACCGTATCCCCGGATAACATGTATGGATAGCGTACACATTCAAAATATATGTCTATACATCAGGAGGCAGGCTCAGACGGTGTTAGGCCCAGTATGGATTGCACGTGATTGCACAAAGGTTAGAAAGGGTACCGTATCCCCAGATAACATGTATGGATAGCGTACACATTCAAAATATATGTCTATACATCAGGAGGCAGGCTCAGACGGTGTTAGGCCCAGTATGGATTGCACATGATTGCACAAAGGTTAGAAAGGGTACCGTTTCCCCGGATAACATGTATGGATAGCGTACACATTCAAAATATATGTCTATACATCAGGAGGCAGGCTCAGACGGTGTCAGGCACAGTATGGATTTGACGGCCCAGACTACACAGCGGAAGAGCAGGGAGAGGTAAAGATTGCAAATGCTGGGGCCCTGCCCAAGCAAGGGGGGCCCACTCGTGGGCGTCGGTACTGGCACTGGGCCCCTCATAGTACGGCGGTGTGTCTGACGGCGGGTGTGCACCACCACCGTCAGAGACACTTGATTGCACTATGAAGGACCCTGTGCCAGTGCCCGCGCCCAAGAGTCGGCCTACCCACCTGTCCAGGGCAACGGCACTCGCACGGTGTCGTGCGCTAGGTGGTGACCCCGGCCATGGGGGGGGAGGCAGCACAGTTAGGGAGTTTTAGAAAGTGGCATATGTTGATGTTGGACATTCAGCTGATGCAAAAGGTGAAATAGGTCAAGTCCCAGGAAGAGGTGGACCAAAGCAAGCCATTTTTCTGTCACCCTATGTGTCATCAGGGGAAGGTGGGACAAAATCCTTGGAAACCCATGCGTGGTTCATTTTAATGAAGGTTAGATCATCCACATTTTGGGTTGACAGACGGGTCCTTTTTTCTGTCAGGATTGATCCAGCTGCACTGAAGACTCTTTCCGATAGCACACTTGCAGCTGGGCAAGCGAGCTCCTGTAAGGCATATTGTGCCAATTCAGGCCAGGTGTCCAGTTTAGCGGCCCAATAGTCAAAGGGGAATGACCTGTGTGGGAGAACATCGATATGGGAGGAAAAGTAGTTTGTAACCATAGTTGACAACTGCTGTCTCCTGTCACTTTCCATCGATGCAGTATTACCAGTTGTGTGAGCGGTACTTGAAAAATCAGTCCACAACATTGTCATGAAACCCCTGTCTCCAACGCCACTTCTGCTGTGTGCACCACGAACACCTCTGCCAAGCTGCCCCCGGCCCGTACGGCTCGTGTGAGAACCATCACCGCTGCTGTGTGCTGGGAATGCCTCAAGCAACCGATTTACGAAAGTTGCTTGTTTATTAGCCAATATTAGGTCAAGGTTCTCCTGTGGCATGATGTTTTGTAATTTGCCTTTATAGCGTGGATCCAGGATGCTGGCCAACCAGTAGTCGTCATCGTTCATCATTTTGGCAATGCGGGGGTCCCTTTTTAGGATCTGCAAGGCATAATCTGACATGTGGGCCAATGTTCCCGGTGTCAATGATGCACTGCGAGTGCTGGTTGGAGGAGCACTTTCTGGCAAATCCACATCCCTCCAGTCACGCACAAACCTTGTACCAGACATTGCCACGCCAACATTTTCACTTGCCCCACGAGATGCATCCTCCTCCCCTAAGTAATCATCCCCATCATCCTCCTCCTCCTCCTCTTCTTCTTCCACCCCGTCCAGGAGAGGTCCCTGAGCAGACAATGGCTGAAAGTCATCAAGGATTCCCTCCTCCTCTTCCTCCTCATCAACATTGGCTGCAGAAACCTGCTCCTTAAGGTGCGTCAAAGTTTGCATGAGCAGACGCATAAGTGGGATGCTCATGCTTAGGATGGCGTCGTCTGCACTTACCAGCCGTGTGCATTCCTCAAAACACTGAAGTACTTTACAGAGGTCTTTCAGCTTCGACCACTGCACACCGGTCAACTCCATGTCTGCTCTCAAAGTGCCTGGCCGTGTATCCTCCCACAAATGCATTATGGCCTGCCTCTGCTTGCACAGCCACTCCACCATGTGC